>NC_092709.1:312438369-313136911 GCF_047496885.1 Scyliorhinus torazame
TTTTTTTTAAATACTTTTTTTTAAAATTGCAAAGTTACTGTCAACTATCTGTTTCCTAGCACTAGATTTCTAATAGAAATGCGATAGCTAACTATAATATTCTCCGATCTCTGGCTTAGATATCCTCTAAATTATAATTAAGTTATTATGTTTAATTAGTTCCCAAATACTCAAATTTTTTTTTTTTTTTTTAATTTAGGTTAGAATCCCAACCAGCCACTCAGGTCACAGCTTTTCTGTGATGTCACTTCAGTTTCCCCCCGACACACACAATTTGAAAAAAGGTATAAAAGTAAAAATCACTTACTTACCTTCTTACCTTCTGAGTGTCTGAGATGTTCTCAGGTTCTCTCGCTGACAGAGACTGCTCCTCCACCTCCGATCCTTGACCTGCACAATGCTAATAATATAATAATATAATATGGCACCGGTACAAGTACAAGGGATCAAACTCAACACATAGTGCCACAATTGTTAATGGCCTTGATCATAACTATATACTCATTTGATTATATAGTTAGTCTTATTAAATATTTTGTTAAACTCCAGGATAATTAGGAAGATGCATGAAACGCAGGTAGGAGGGAAGCAAAATTGCAGGTATAGAAGCGTTGTTAACTAGGTAATAATGTGTCGGTATTGATGGAACCCCACGATGCTGGTTTGCAGTGTTGCTTTGCAGATTTTGCCAGATCCCCTTGTGGGCTTGGATGGATCTCTTACCCTAACTATGACCAAAAATGTTGCCTGAGGCAGACCTCTTATCCAACCTGGAACTTGAGATGATGCATCAGGCTAAAACTGGCTTGGCAAGACTTCTTCCCCAGCTTGCCATTCCAGACTTGGAAGCACTGAATTAGAATTAGAAGCAGAGGAGGAGAGTGACAAAAATAGCCAGTTATCTTTGAATAGCGCCTTTAACATGATGAGATGTTCCAAGGCCCTTCACAATAGCATTATGAAACAAAATATGGTAATGAGCAAGATAAGGAGATATTAGGTGAGGTGACTAAAGGCTTGGTCAAAGAGGATAAAGGGGGTGTCTTAAAGCAGGAATGTACGGGAGAGAGGTTGGAAGGTACAGGAAGAGAATTCCAGAGCTTAGATCCTAGGTAGCCAAAGGTACGGCCATCAATGGTGGAGATAATAAACCAAGGATGCTCTGTATTGAACCTTAGTGTGGTAATACCAGGTATTGCGGTACCAGAGAGAGGAATAACCATTGGCTAGACCGCGGGGTCTACCATTGGGCAATGTACATAGCCCCGCCCTGAGAGGCGGGGTATAAGAACCAATGCTGTCCCAGCAGCCTTCACTTCTGTAACTTCGCTGCTGGGTACAGTTGTATCTGATTAAAGCTGAATCGATATGACTCCACGTGGACTCAAGCGTATTGATTGCGTCTCAATTTAATCTGATACGCCCTCTCTGGTCGGTAGAAGTGCGGTTTGCACTCCGCGCAGATTTGGCAGTCCCTGGTGACAGTCCTGACCTCCTCGATGGAGTAAGGCAGGTTCCGGGACTTAACAAAATGGAAGAACCGGGTAACTCCCGGGTGGCAGAGGTCCTCGTGGAGGGCTCGGAGGCGGCCTACTTGTGCGGTGGCACCAGTGTCGCGGGATAGGGCATCAGGAGGCTCGTTCAGCTTCCCGGGACGATACAAGATCTTGTAATTGAAGGTGGAGAGTTCGATCCTCCACCTCAAGATCGTGTCATTCTTAATCTTGCCCCGCTGTGCATTATCGAACATGAAGGCCACCGACCGTTGGTCCGTGAGGAGAGTGAATCACCTGCCGGCCAGGTAATGCCTCCAGTGCCGCACAGCTTCCACAATGGCCTGGGCCTCCTTTTCGACCGAGGAGTGGCGAATTTCGGAGGCATGGAGAGTGCGGGAGAAGAAAGCCACGGGCCTGCCTGCTTGGTTGAGGGTGGCGGCCAGAGGTACGTCAGACGCGTCGCTCTCGACCTGGAAGGGAATGGACTCGTCGATGGCGCGCATCGTGGCTTTTGCGAATTCCGCTTTGATGCATCAGAAGGCATGGCGGGCCTCCGTCGACAGGGGGAAGGTCGTGGATTGGATTAGGGGTCAAGCCTTGTCGGCGTAATTAGGGACCCATTGTGCAGGGGCCCTGATAAAGGCATCCCGTCCCTTTGAACACCTCAGCATGGACTTCAAAGGCCCCCTCCCCTCCACCGACTGCAACACTTATTTTCTGAACATGATTGATGAGCACTCCCGGTTCCCATTCGCCATCCCCTGCCCGGACATGATCACAACCACCGTCATCAAGGCACTCCAAACTATTTTTACACTGTTCGGTTTCCCCGCATACATCCACAGTGATAGGGGGTCCTCCTTTATGAGCGACGAGCTGCGCCAGTTCCTGCTTAGCAAAGGCATCGCCTCGAGCAGTACGACCAGCTACAACCCCCGGGGAAACGGGCAGGTAGAAAGGGAGAACGGAAGGGTCTGGAAGACCGTCCTGCTGGCCCTTCGGTCCAGGAATCTCCCAGTCTCCCGCTAGCAAGAAGTCCTCCCAGTGGCCCTGCACTCCATTCGGTCACTGCTATGTACTACCACGAACCAGGCACCTCATGAACGTCTCCTTGTTTTCCCCAGGAAGTCCTCCTCTGGGACCTCGCTCCCAACCTGGCTAGCAACACCCGGACCCGTCCTGCTGCGGAAACATGCGAGGGCGCACAAGTCGGACCCGCTGGTCGAAGGGATCCGCCAGCTGCATGCCAACCCCCAGTACGCCTACGTAGCGTTCCCCGACGGTCGCCAAGATACGGTCTCTCTCCGGGACCTGGCGCCCGCCAGAGCACCACGCGCGCCCGAGCCACTGCCCCCCCCCCCCCTCCGTACCTGACCGGAGGGTCAGTACTGCCGCCAGAACCCAGGGCCGAGCAGGCACCGACGCCCCCTACAGGCACCCCTTCCTTCTGCCCATCTTTCGACCTTACAGCGCCGCCTAGGGGGTGACGAAACTGCCAGGGAGGAAGACACCACGTTCCCGGAGTCACTACTGCCGGGGCCCTCACCAGGATCGCCGCCGACACTTAGACGCTCCAGTATGACGACCAGGCCGCCCGACCGTCTGATTGCAGCACCATGAGGAAAATGAACAACGCAAGAACTTTCTCTGTAACCCTCGATAGCATGGTACCTGCAATACCTGGTCCTACCATGAAAAGGCGACAGTAATACTGGCCATCACCCCGCCGACTCTTTTTTCAACAGGGGTGAATGTGGTAATACCAGGTATTGCGGTACCAGAGAGAGGAATAACCATTGGCTAGACTGCGTGGTCTACCATTGGGCAATGTACATAGCCCCGCCCTGAGAGGCGGGGTATAAGAACCAATGCTGTCCCAGCAGCCTTCACTTCTGTAACTTCGCTGCTGGGTACAGTTGTATCTGATTAAAGCTGAATCGATATGACTCCACGTGGACTCAAGCGTATTGATTGCGTATCACTTAGTTAGGCCACACTTGGAGTATAGTGTTGAACACTGGTTGCCACACTACCAGAAGGATGTGGAGGCTTGAGAGAGGGTGCAGAAGAGATTTACCAGGACGTTGCCTGGTATGGAGGGCATTAGCTATGAAGAGCGGTTGAATAAACTCGGTTTGTTCTCACTGGAACCAAGGAGGTTGAGGGGCGACCTGATAGAGGTCTACAAAATTATGAGGGGAATAGACAGAGTGGATAGTCAGAGGCTTTTCCCCGGGGTAGAGGGGTCAATTACTAGGGGGCATAGGTTTAAGGGGAGAGGGGCAAGGTTTAGAGTAGATGTACAAGGCAAGTTTTTTATGCAGAGGGTAGTGGGTGCCTGGAACTCACTACTGGAGGAGGTGGTGGAAGCAGCGATGATAGTGACATTTAAGGGGCATCTTGACAAATACATGAATAGGATGGGAATAGAGCGATACGGACCCAGGCAGTGTAGAAGATTGTAGTTTAGTCGGGCAGCATGGTCGGCACGGGCTTGGAGGGCCGAAGGGCCTGTTCCTGTGCTGTACATTTCTTTGTTCTTTGTAAAGATCCAGTTAAAATCCTGGATGTGCCCAACAACATTGTGGGAGCACCTTCACCATATGGCCTATAGTGGTTCAAAAAGAAGGGAAACTAATAGTGGGAAGTTATGCCAGTACTGGGCACATGTTGAAAATGAATATCAAAAAAATATCTCTGGTCTTTAATGGGCAGGCCAGATAAAAATGGCTGAATTTTAGCAGTGAAATATCAGAACTGCGTCCCATATCTGCACTAATGTAAGTAGCACACTGGGAAATTCTAGGGTTTCAGCAAAAGTATGCTGTACCTTCAGCAGTTACTTGAAATGTTGTTTTTAATTGAGTTGGCTTTCTGTTTCCACATTTCAAATTTGTTTCATAAACGGTGTAGAATATTTCTAATATTTGATACTTTCTTTTAGGAAACATGGACATATGCACTGTATGCAAAGCACATTGTCAGACTTTATTTCTCTCAGATAAGGTATTTTATGCACTAATAGCATTGTACTGCTTGCTTGATTTCCACCTTATTTTCATTTTATGGATCCTGCTCTCTTCCCACTCTACTATTTCAGTCTGTAGAATGTAAAGTCTGATAAATGATCAATAAACAGCGATAAATGTAATTTTAGCTTGAAAAATGTATGTAAATTATTTTATTTTCTTAAGTTATTGTGGACTAATTTTGTTATCTAAGCAAATAACCATAACCTTGATCTTTACAAATATAAAGATAATTTATGACAGTTAGATTTTTTAACATGTTAAGTTAGCAACAAACCAAATAATTTGACAATGAACTTGTAGAAGTTAGAGCACATAATCGATATTTGAGTGGATTGCTGAAACATACAACTGAGGTAACGGTGAGGTACTGATGTCAATTTCTTTGGTTGTTGTTTTCTTCAATGTACCAGGAGGGATAAAGACCGTGAACACAAATAATTATGGAACAGTTCAAAGAAACAATTCCCTTTGTTCTTCACTGATTAAAATTAAGGAAACAATGGCATAGGACTTGTTTATCTGGGAACATATCTCTGAAAAATATTTTAGTGGCTTAAAAGTAGATACTCACTGCATGAAACTCTTTTGACATATTCTCAAAAGGTGACACAGCTTAAATATTTTTTAAATCTAAAAGATTTATACGTTTTGTATGTGTGTATTTCCTGAATTGCTGGGAAATACCACAATTTTATTTCCATCACACCGAGCTATTTAGGCTAGGTGCCACATGTAAATTACATTTTGAACATAATAGCCCTTCCAGATCTCAATTTGAACTATGGCTAGTTGCCTGACCCTAGTTTTTTGGCACTAAGAACGTCCAGATTGGATATAGCACAACTAGATGCTGAGTTAAAACTACTCTGCCCCAGTGTAGTGATATTCCTATGGGCTATATCATAGTTGGATGGTGTGTGACCTCCAACCAGCAGGTGGCGGTACAGGCACACCATGCCAAGGACATGGGACCTGGATATAAAGGGAGACACATACAGCCATCTTCAGAAGAAGATTTAGAGGGTGATAAGACATACATGTAATTGGTCAGTGCTAGGTGTAAGTTCCAGAGGAGTAGCAATACTCCATGATAACATGCGCTGAATCAGATTGCCACCTTACCACACGAGACACAATAAAAAGATCCTGGTTTAGACAGATCGAAGTGTTTGGTGAGTTACTTCATAAAGTACAAGGAACCAAACACAACATGGTACCACAAGTGCTGAAAATGTGAGGTTGGCAACGGCAGTGACAACGTTAGGCATTCGGCTTAAAGACCGGTGTGGTGAACTGCAACCTGAGGTGGCACGGTGTTTGACATTGCTGCCTCACACCTCCAGGGTCCCGGGTTCAATTCCAGCCTCTTTGACTGTCTGTGTGGAGTTTGCACTTTCTCTCGTGTCTGCGTGGGTTTCCTCAGGGTGCTCCGGTTTCTTTCTGTGCAGGTTAGGTGGATTGGTCATGCTAAATTCCCCTTAGTGTCACAAAGGTTAGATGGGGTTACTGGGTTATGGGGGTAGGGTGGGCTAGTAGGGTGCTCTTTCCAAGAGCCAGTGCAGATTCGATGGACTGAATGTCCTCCTTCTGCACTGTAAATTCTATGATTCTAAGAGGTGACTGCATATGGGCTGTATCATAATAATAATGTTTATTATTGTCACAAGTAGGCTTACATTAACACTGCAATGAAGTTACTGTGAAAATCCCCTAGTCGCCACATTCCAGCGCCTGTTCGGGTACACAGGTAGAATTCAGAATGTCCAATTCACCTAATAGCATCACGTCCTTTGGGACTTGTGGGAGGAAACCGGAGCATCTGGAGGAAACCCACGCAGACACTGGGAGAACATGCAGACTCCGCACAGACAGCGACCCAAGCAGGAATCGAACCTGGGATCCTGGCGCTGTGAAGCAACAGCACGAACCTCTGTGCTACCGTGCCGCCCGGTGTGTGCCTGCCAACCAACAGGTCATGTGACCTGGGACCCGGAAACAAAGGGAGACACATCCGGCCATCTTCAGAAGAATATTGAGAGGTTGATAAGACATACGTGTAATTGGTCAGTGCTAGGTGTAAGTTCCAGAAGAGTAGCAAGTCTCCATGGTAATGTGCTCTGTATCAGATTGCCATTTTGTCACACGTGACACAATAAAAGGATCCTCATTTAGACAGATGAAAGTGATTGGTGAGTTAGTTCATAAAGTACAAGGGATCAAACTCAACACAGAGTGCCACCATTGTTAATGGCCTTGATCATAACTATATACTCATTTGATTATATAGTTAGTCTTATTAAATATTTTGTTAAACTCCAGGATAATTAGGAAGATGCATGAAACGCAGGTAGGAGGGAAGCAAAATTGCAGGTATAGAAGCGTTGTTAACTAGGTAATAATGTGTTGGTATTGATGGCACCCCACGGTGCTGGTTTGCAGTGGTGCTTTGCAGATTTTGCCAGATCCCCTTGTGGGCTTGGATGGATCTCTTACCCTAACTATGACCAAAAATGTTGCCTGAGGCAGACCTCTTATCCAACCTGGAACTTGAGATGATGCATCAGGCTAAAACTGGCTTGGCAAGACTTCTTCCCCAGCTTGCAACTCCAGACTTGGAAGCACTGAATTAGAATTAGAAGCAGAGGAGGAGAGTGACAAAAATAGCCAGTTATATTTGAATAGCGCCTTTAACATGATGAGATGTTCCAAGGCCCTTCACAATAGCATTATGAAACAAAATATGGTAATGAGCAAGATAAGGAGATATTAGGTGAGGTGACTAAAGGCTTGGTCAAAGAGGATAAAGGGGGTGTCTTAAAGCAGGAATGTACGGGAGAGCGGTGGGAAGGTACAGGAAGAGAATTCCAGAGCTTAGATCCTAGGTAGCCAAAGGTACGGCCATCAATGGTGGAGATAATAAACCAAGGATGCTCTATATTGAACCTTAGTGTGGTAATACCAGGTATTGCGGTCCCAGAGAGAGGAATAACCATTGGCTAGACCGCGGGGTCTACCATTGGGCAATGTACATAGCCCCGCCCTGAGAGGCGGGGTATAAGAACCAATGCCATCCCAGCAGCCTTCACTTCTGTAACTTTGCTGCTGGGTACAGTTCTATCTGATTGAAGCTGAATCGATATGACTCCACGTGGACTCAAGCGTATTGATTGCGTCTCAATTTAATCTGATACGCCCTCTCTGGTCGGTAAAAGTGCGGTTTGCACACCGCGCAGATTTGGCAGTCCCTGGTGACAGTCCTGACCTCCTCGATGGAGTAAGGCAGGTTCCGGGACTTAACAAAATGGAAGAACCGGGTAACTCCCGGGTGGCAGAGGTCCTCGTGGAGGGCTCGGAAGCGGTCTACTTGTGCGGTGGCACAAGTGCCGCGGGATAGGGCATCAGGAGGCTCGTTCAGCTTCCCGGGACGATACAAGATCTTGTAATTGAAGGTGGAGAGTTCGATCCTCCACCGCAAGATCGTGTCGTTCTTAATCTTGCCCCACTGTGCCTTATCGAACATGAAGGCCACCGACCGTTGGTCCGTGAGGAGAGTGAATCTCCTGCCGGCCAGTTAATGCCTCCAGTGCCGCACAGCTTCCACTATGGCCTGGGCCTCCTTTTCGACCGAGGAGTGGCGAATTTCGGAGGCATGGAGAGTGCGGGAGAAGAAAGCCACAGGCCTGCCTGCTTGGTTGAGGGTGGCGGCCAGAGCTACTTCAGACGCGTCGCTCTCGACCTGGAAGGGGAGGGACTCGTCGACGGCGCACATCGTGACTTTTGCGATGTCCGCTTTGATGCGGCAGAAGGCATGGCGGGCCTCCGTCGACAGGGGGAAGGTCTTGGATTAGATTAGGGGTCAAGCCTTGTCGGCGTAATTAGGGACCCATTATGCAGGGACCCTGATAAAGGCTTCCCGTCCCTTTGAACGCCTCAGCATGGACTTCAAGGGCCCGCTCCCCTCCACCGACTGCAACACGTATTTCCTGAACGTGATTGATGAGCACACCCGGTTCCCATTCGCCATCCCCTGCCCGGACATGACCACAACCACCGTCATCAAGGCACTCCAAACTATTTATACACTGTTCGGTTTCCCCGCATACATCCACAGTGATAGGGGGTCCTCCTTTATGAGCGACGAGCTGCGCCAGTTCCTGCTTAGCAAAGGCATCGCCTCGAGCAGTACGACCAGCTACAACCCCCGGGGAAACGGGCAGGTAGAAAGGGAGAACGGAAGGGTCTGGAAGACCGTCCTGCTGGCCCTTCGGTCCAGGAATCTCCCAGTCTCCCGCTGGCAAGAAGTCCTCCCAGTGGCCCTGCACTCCATTCGGTCACTGCTATGTACTACCACGAACCAGACACCTCATGAACGTCTCCTTGTTTTCCCCAGGAAGTCCTCCTCTGGGACCTTGCTCCCAACCTGGCTAGCAACACCCGGACCCGCCCTGCTGCGGAAACATGCGAGGGCGCACAAGTCGGACCCGCTGGTCGAAGGGGTCCACCTGCTGCATGCCAACCCCCAGTACGCCTACATAGCGTTCCCCGACGGTCGCCAAGATATGGTCTCCCTCCGGGACCTGGCGCCTGCCGGAGCACCACGCGCACCCGAGCCACTGCCACCCCCCCCCCTCCGTATCTGACCGGAGGGTCAGTACTGCCGCCAGAACCCAGAGCCGAGCAGGCACCGACGCCCACTACAGGCACCCCTTCCTTCTGCCCATCTTTCGACCTTACAGCGCCGCCTAGGGGGTGACGAAACTGCCAGGGAGGAAGACACCACGTTCCCGGAGTCACTACTGCCGGGGCCCTCACCAGGATCGCCGCCGACACTTAGACGCTCCAGTAGGACGACCAGGCCACCCGATCGTCTGATTGCAGCACCATGAGGAAAATTAACAACGCAAGAACTTTCTCTGTAACCCTCGATAGCATGGTACCTGCAATACCTGGTCCTACCATGAAAAGGCGACAGTAATACTGGCCATCACCCCGCCGACTCTTTTTTCAACAGGGGGTGAATGTGGTAATACCAGGTATTGCGGTACCAGAGAGAGGAATAACCATTGGCTAGACCGCAGGGTCTACCATTGGGCAATGTACATAGCCCCGCCCTGAGAGGCGGGGTATAAGAACCAATGCCATCCCAGCAGCCTTCACCTCTGTAACTTCGCTGCTGGGTACAGTTGTATCTGATTAAAGCTGAATCGATATGACTCCACGTGGACTCAAGTGTATTGATTGCGTATCACTTAGTTAGGCCACACTTGGAGTATAGTGTTCAATTCTGGTCGCCACACTACCAGGAGGATGTGGAGGCTTTAGAGAGGGTGCAGAAGAGATTTACCAGGACATTGCCTGGTATGGAGGGCATTAGCTATGAAGAGCGGTTGAATAAACTCGGTTTGTTCTCACTGGAACGACGGAGGTTGAAAGGCGACCTGATAGAGGTCTACAAAACTATGAGGGGCATGGACAGAGTGGACGTTCAGAGGCTTTTTCAATTACTAGGGGTGATAGGTTTAAGGTGCGAGGGGCAAGGTTTCGAGGAGATGTACGAGGCAAGTTTTTTACACAGGGTAGTGGGTGCCTGGAACTCGCTGCCGGAGGAGGTGGTGGAAGCAGGGACGATAGTGATGTTTCAGGGGTATCTTGACATACATGAATAGGATGGGAATAGAGGGATACGGACTTCGGAAGTGTAGAAGATTTTAGTTTGGACGGGCAGCATGGTCGGCACAGGCTTGGAGGGCCGAAGGGCCTGTTTCTGTGCTGTACTTTTCTTTGTTCTTTGTTCAAGAGGCCAGAATTAGAAGAGCTCAGACGTCTCAGAGGGCTGTGGAAGATTGCAGAAGTAGAGGGTGTGAGGACGTGGAGGGATTTGCAGACGAAAGAGAATGGAGCAGAAGACGATCAAGACAAGACAAGAGGGAGGAAAGTAAAAGAAGAGGGATATAAACAAGCAGACAGAGAAGTGGAACAGCAAACAAAAAAGGGAAGTATGAGAGAGGGACTGAAAGAAAAAAAACACATTGGTTCACTCTGCATATAACATGACTAGAGAGTTAGGTAAGAGTAAGGCGTCTTTATTTTCTATCCCAATTCTCCATTTATAAAGTGAAAGACGAACAGTCAGGAGCAGAAATGGATGCAGTCCCATCTCATCAGAATTCCACCCACATTTGCATCAACCTCCCATCAATTCCGACACATACTGACCCAGTAACCAGCGCTTTTATTCCTGCAATTTTGTTTCCCTCCTTCCTGCGTTTCATGCATCTTCCTGACCATTTTTTTCAAGTATCCTGGAGTTTAGCAAAATATGTAATCAAATGAGTATATAGTTATGATTAAGACCATTAACAATGGTGGCACAATGTACTGGAGCAGAGTAGTTTCACCTCGGCATCTGGTTGTGCTGTACCTGAGCTGGAAGTTCTTAACATTAATGGTTGTTAACTGGAGTTGGAATTTCAAAGCACTAACATGCTTCAACATTGACAAACGCAACAAAAAATAATTATTATTTTCATTATGCTGTGGCTAATGTGTGACAATGGTATTTGCTGGCCCATTAAAATTTCAAATAAAAAGCAGATGACTCAATACACTTTAAAGAAAGAATTGCATTTGAAATTAAACCTACTGGTTTACTGTTTTAATACTTCCATTTTGTAAAAATTACTGAGAGGATGGTAAACAACTTTTTACATGTATTGTGAGTTTTGTACCCTTTGTACCCTTGGAACTTACTGCCATTGATTGATAACTCAACAGTAATTACGGCAACAATTTGCAGTATGTAGCATACAAGAAACCCCAAAGCACTTCAGAAATTAATAAGGAAAGATGAGCCATAGATGGAGAGTTTGAAAGGAGGAGCAAAAACTTGGTCAAATATGTGGGCTAATAAATAATAAAGAGGTTCTCAAAGAAGGAAAGGTTTTAGGGTGGCTGAAAGCATGTTTACGACAGGTGAGGAAAAGGGAGAAAGGATTGCATGTGAGGATAGAGTAATGGTGCTTGTGGGAAGGAGTTATAGGGCTGGAGGAGGTTAGACATTATAAAATGGGATGAATCTCAGTGCAAAATGAAAATGTCAAAGTTGAGGCAGTGAATGACGATGAGCCAATGTAGCTGATGTGGCTCATGTTTTGAGGCAGTGGTATTGTCACTGTACTAGTAATCCAGAGACCCAGGGCAAGATCTGGGGACCCGGATTCAAATCCCACCACCACAGATGGTGAAATTTCAATTCAATAAAAATCTGTAATTAAGACAATAAAACCATTGTTGTAGAAACCCATCTGTCCTTTAAGACTTCAGATCCAGATCCTTGACTCTCAAATGCCCTTTGAAATGGATAAATGCAATAAATGCTGGCTCAACAAGCGATGCGCATCCTGTAAAATGAATTTTTAAAAAAAGAAAAGAGTTTTGGATGAGCTAAAGTTTATGGTGGTTGAGGGTAAGAGGATTGGAGTAATTTAATCTGAAGAGCAAGACACAAATGAATGCTTCAATGGTAAATGGGTTTAAATGCCTTTTGATGAGCACTAGATCATGTCTCATAAGCACTAGCTTGTGAACTCAGTCCCTCAAAGGAATTCTTTAAGGGAGTCATTTAGTCTATTTTCTTTTGCCAAGTAATAACCTTCAGTTATTTTATGAGTAGATGGATCCAGATCTCAAGGCACTTTTTACACAGCCAGAAAAAGTTTGTGAGAGATATTTGAAGGAGTTTGAACAGGTAATGATCTTCTAAAATGATTATGGGACTAGGGTTTTTAATTTGATATGAATGAACAATATTATGATTCTAATTGTACTGTCTTAGATTATGGATTTCCAGGAGAAACACAGACAACATTTGTGTGCATACGAGTTAGAGGAGGTAACTTCCAATCTTTATTAAGCTTCTCTGAAAACATTGTCACTGCAAATAATATGCATTACATTCTGTGGGAAGTTGAAAAGTGTTGTGAAGGTCTACGTAATAGCAATGATCAAAAAGCAACTTTTCTCTTGTGGACAATGGCAATTTTTAGATAACGCTAGAATAGATAATGGGTGGAATCTTGACAGGGGTCTTGTCTGCCAGCTGAAGAGCGGTCAAAAGCCCCTTGTATCTCTTTTTGGGAAGGCATCATGCTTCACTCAAGTGCTTGACAGATCAACAGCAAATTTCCCCATGGGATGAAGACCTTGGGGGCGGACGTCCCGCCTGCCAAAAGCTGCCAGCCATTAGAAACACTCAGCTCTGTTGAGTGACGGCATGACCGAGGAGGTGGTGGCTCTTGCCGGTACGACACCCACCTAAGGTAGAGGATTGTTGCTGAATCCCTAACCAGAGTGGCAAGAGGGAGGGCTTTGGGAGGTCGACGTCAGGGGAAAGGAGGGAATGGGTCAGCAGCCAGGGCAAGGTTGGTTCTCACTGGGCCCCTTCTTGATGACAGGTTCCAAGATGAGGGACTGAGTGCTTTTGAACGAGGGACCTCCCACATCCCTGGGGACCCATAAGTAACGCCACACGAGTTTATTTGTCGTGCTCCCTGCAAGGCAAGCCCCTACTTTGCATTGGGTTATTACCAGTGGCAGTAGGATGAGGCCCTTAATGGACATTAATTGCGCACTGAAGATTGTGGGATCACTTAGCTCTGTCTATCGCATGTTGCTTCTCCTGTTTGACATGTAAGTAGTCCTGTGTTGTAGGTTCTTCAGATTAACACCTCATTTTCAGCTGTGCCTGGCATGCCCTCCTGGATACTTCATTGAACCAGGGTTGACCCTGGGACAGTGGGGGATATTCCAGACCATGAGGTTACAGATTATGGTTGAGTACAATTCAGCTGCTGTTGATGGCTGACAGTACCTCGTGGATTCCCAGTTTTGAGTTGAACATAGAACATAGAACATACAGTGCAGAAGGAGGCCATTCGGCCCTTCGAGTCGGCACCGACCCACTTAAGCCCTCACTTCCACCCTATCCCCGTAACCCAATAACCCCTGCTAACCCTTTCTTTGGTCACTAAGGGCAATTTATCATGGCCAATCCATCTAACCTGCATGTCTTTGGATTGTGGGAGGAAACCGGAGCACCCGGAGGAAACCCATGCAGACAGTGGGAGAACGTGCAAACTCCGCACAGACAGCGACCAAGCGGGGAATCTAACCTGGGACCTGGCGCTGTGAAGCCACAGTGCTATCCACTTGTGCTACCGTGCTGCCCTAGTTGCTAGATCTGTTTGAATTCTATCCCATTTGGCACAGTGGTAGTGCCACATGATATGATGGATGGCACCCTCACTCGGAAGATGGGACTTGGTCTCCACAAGGACTGTACATTGGTCACTCCTACCAATGCTGTCATGGACAGATGCGTCTGCGACAGGTAGGCTGGTGAGGACAAGTTCATTAAGTTTTTCCTTTTTGTTGGTTCCCTCACTACCTGCCACAGAACCGGTCTAACAGCGATGTCCTTCCTCAGCCAATAGTGGTGTTACCGAGCCACTCCTGGTGAAGGACATTGAAGTCCTGCACCCAGAGTATATAATATATCCCACCCACCTTTGGTGCTTCCTCCAAGTGGTGTTCAACATGAAGGAGTTAGGGTTAGGCTGATTCATCAGCTGAGCTGGATGGTAGGTGGTAACCAACAGGTAGTTTCATTGCCCATAGTTGACTTGATGCCACAAGACTTTCTGGAGTCCCGAGTCGATGTTGAGAACTCCTAGGGCAACTCTGCCCCAACTGTATACCACTGTGCCTCCACCTCTTGTGGGTCTGTCCTGTTGGTGGGACAGGACTTACTCAGGGATGGTAATAGTGGTGTCTGGGACACTGTCTGCAAGTGATTCAGTGAGCTTGACGATGCAGATTGTTGTTTGATAATTCTATAGGACAGCCTCCCAATTTTGGCACAAGCTCCCAGATGTTAATACAAAGGATTGCAGGTTCAACAGGCCTGAAAGCCGCTATCGTAAATATTAAATATATTCCTTTCTGTAATTGCAGCTTGCAAAATTGAAAGCTTATCTGCAGCATATCACCCAGAGAAAAGAACAATTGCAATGGTAAGAAGTTCTTTGTCACTTTTGCTATATTTTGCAACTAAAAGAAATTTAGGAGTTTTGAACAACAGCTTAGAACACGTATTACATGTAGCGGACAGGTGACCAATGCAGACAATGGGCGCGATTCAGTGGAAAAATTTCAAAGTGTCACTTTGGGCACGTTTGAAGGGGTGTTTCTCGACGGCAGCATTGGCGAGTTCACGGCTCATATTCAATTGCACTTAATGCCAAAAATGGGCCCCCATGAGATTCTCAACATTACTGGTTCGCTCTCCGTCTGACTCGTGCCTCAGCTTCTCGCTTTTAAACGCTACCTCCCCACTCACCCAGTCAACACACATGCATGGATGCGCGCAGACCTGCTCCTCGCTTTGGCGATGCCGACCTGCCCAGGCCTCTCGGTGCTGTGGGTGAGACGTGGGCCGCCCTGTTCCCCCGATGGGTTCGGAGGACCTGCAGCAAGGCCAGCAATGCTGCCTGGGAGGCAGTGACAACGGCTGTCAGTGCTGGCAGCATGACCAGGAGGACTGCCGCCCAAAGTCCGAAGAAGGCCAACTACCTCGACTGAGCTGCAAGGGTAAGTTACCACCTCTCTCCTGGCATCAGTTCCACCTGCCACCCCTCAAATTCCCAACCCACCCTTCCCCCAACATCACGCATCCTCCTCATATCCGATCTTCGTGTTTGTTCCTCAGAACCCCCTGGTATCCGCCTGCACAATCCCATCATGTCCAGGTGCTGTGCACACACATGCCATCTGCTATAGACCCTTCTGACTAATCAAGCATGCCTTTTCTTTGTCTCCGTAGGAGAAGATAGCTCATAATAAGCAGGTAAGGGCCATGACGCAGGGGATGGGGGGAGATGCCAGAGACCCGTGGTCTAACCCCCTATGAGGAACGGGCCCTGGAAATCGTGGAGCTGTCAGAGCGAAGTCACCGACAGTGAGGTTGGCCTGCATCACCGGTGTAAGAATCCACTGCCCCTTCACCCACATGACATGTCTCAAGCGAGTTGTTCAAGTTAGACAAAATGATCCCTCTCTCTCACTGACCACATATCCCTTGGCTTGCATGATCTCCATTTGATGAGACTGGTCCACCTGGAGTCGTTCCCCCCCTTGCCACCCAAGTGACCAGCCTGGAGGAGAGCTCCGAGGATATCGCCATCGAGGCATCATAGCTATCACCCTCACCTTTCACTTGCACAGAAAAACACACCTTGGTGAGCGGCATTAGTGGACAGGCTTCTGGGGCACAATTTGGTGAGCACTACACAGTCGCTGTTGCACATCAGGTAGAAGCAGGAATATCCAAGGAAAACAAGGGAGGTCTGCTGGATCCCAGGACTCGGCTGGGTTCCCGTCAGATGCTGAGCCTCAGGACATGGTTCTCCCAGAGCTGATACAGATTATAGGACACAGCAGTGACATTCAGGAGGGGACGTCAGTGACAGTCCAGTGACTGCAAAGCGGATTGGAGGAGTCCCAAAGGCTTAAGGCGCAGGAGATGGTGCGGCGATGTGTGGCACCGAGGCCAACACTGCTAGGGTGGCGACCGCAGTGGAAAACCAGGAGCACGATGTCCACATCTGGGGTGGGTGCTCAAGGCATGGCTCAGTCTGTGATGATCATGGCTGAGGGCCTCGATATCACATCCCAGTCGATGAGGGACATGTCACAGACACAGGTGGACATGGCAGAGGCACTGATAGTGTGCTCCAGTCACTGAGGACCATCGCTGAGGGCACGGCACCATGGTGCAGACAATGGGGAGCCTCCAGGACTGGCAGAGCCAGATGACTCAGAGGCTTCTCGAGCTCACTCCAACCCATGAGTCCCCCAGCGCCCACCATGACCGTCAAAGAGGAGGAGGCAGTGGTGGCCTGCCACCAAGGAGTGATCGCGGTCTCCAGTTATTCCGAATCCCACACCACCTCCTGACAACCAGTGCATCACAAGGGAAGTGGGTTAATGAGGTGGCACGGTGACGCCTGTGGCACCAGTAAATCGACCGGGGCCCTCCAGCTCCAGGCCCTCCAGTGGACGTCTGCCAAGGGCATTAAAGGCCACAGGACACGGTAAGCAGCAGGCTGCCTCCACCTCTGATGTGCATCCTGGGGACACACCTAGACGTGGCAGTAGACTATGAAAGATTAAGAAGAGTGAGGAGCGTAGAGTGGGTACTGGGGCGTTCACTATCTAGCTAGGGGAAATGGAAATATAAAATGTTCACTATTAGAACATGGAACAGCTGTTACTTGTGAAGCCTCTGTCACATTAATCTTCACAGCGGGCCTGCCTGCACTCCGCTCCCCCTGCTCCCCAGGCACAGCGGGCCAAGATCAAAGCCCCGATGCAGACCATGTTCAGAGGATGGGTGTGAATGTGCTGTTAGCAGAAAGACAGAAGTCAGACTTTGCAGAAACTGAGGAACACCAGCACTTTCCTCACAGTGAACTATCTGTGGTGAACCACTGTATTATGGGATGTAAGGTAGGACCTGCACTACAGGTTCGCCGGTAGCCCCTGCTGGCTGGCTCCGCCCACTAAGATCTGTATAAATATGCGTGACCTCCATTGCCCTGCCACTTCGCCGCCAGCTGCAGCAGGAGGCCACGCATCTGACTGTAATAAAGCCACAGTTGTACCCAATCTGCATCTTTGTGCAATTGATTGCGCATCAATTTATTGCAGTCAGATTTTTCCACGGAATGGATATCAGAATTAAGCCCGATCGCCTGCAGCTAGATCCGCACTCGCCCGACGCCAGAAAAGACTTTAATCACTGGCTAGCCTGTTTTGAGGCCTACATCAATGCATCGAACCCCGCGCCAGTGGAGGCTCAGAAGATAAACTGTACTCCAGACTGAGCTCCAGTGTGTTCCCGTTGATCCAAGACGCCTCGAATTACGCGAAAGCAATGGCACTCCTTAAAGAACACTATGCTCAGAAGACGAACACGCTGTTCGCCAGGCATGTACTCGCCACCCGCTTGCAACTACCTGGTGAGTCCATCGAAGACTTCTGGCGCGCCCTAATTCCACTCGTCCGGGACTGGGACTGTCAGGCCATTATGGCCGCTGAACACGCGAATCTCCTCATGCGTGATGCTTTCGTGACGGGGTTTGCGTCAGACCGCATCCGAGAACGATTACTGGAAGGGGCCACGCTCGATCTAGCGGAGACAAAAACCTTGGCGCTCTCCATGACGGTCGCATGTACAGTCTTACCCCTCCCGCCGCGCTGCCCACCCTTCTACCCCTTCCTATCCCTCCTGGACCCTGCCGACGACCTCCTCAGCTGGGGCCCTGCCTTCCCAATACGCCTGCGCCGCACGCCGATACGCCCCCCCCCCCCCCCCCCCCCCCCCCCCCCCCCCCCCCCCCCCCCCGGGTCCCCGCTGCTACTTCTGCGGTCAGCAGAAGCACCCCCGCCAACACTGCCCGGCCCGCACTGCAGTTTGTAAATCCTGCAGTAAGAAGGGCCACTTCCCGGCTATGTGCCAAGCCCGCGCAGTCACTGCGATCGCGCCCGCTATCGCCCTCTTCCCCATGCCAAACGCACAATAGGAGCCACCATCTTCTCCTCCCGGGGCTATGTGCGACCAATGGGCGCCGCCATCTTGTTCCCCTTTGGCCACGTGTGCCCCCTGTGTGCTGCCATCTTGTCCCAAACCCGCAATGTGCGCACCATGGGTGCCGCCATGTTGTTCCCCACAGGGTCTCCAGACACCCCGAGATTGGAACCGCACACGCTCGCCACCCGACGACTACCCGCAGCTCGTTTCGATGACGCTGGACCAATCTCGCCCGCACAACCTGGCCACCGCGTCGACGACGGTGAAAATCAACGGCCACGTGACCTCGTGCCTGCTGGACTCCGGGAGCACCGAAAGCATCGTTCATCCAAATACGGTAAGGCGCTGCTCCCTCGCGGTCCACCCTGCCAATCAAAGGATCTCCCTAGCCTCCGGATCCCACTCCGTCCCGATCCGTGGTTTCTGTACAGTCACCCTCTCTGTCCAGGGCGTAGAATTTAGTAACTTACGCCTCTCTGTCCTTCCTAATCTCTGCGCTGCACTCTTGTTGGGCCTGGACTTCCAGTGCAATCTCCAGAGCCTCACCATCAAATTCGGCGGGCCCCTACTCCCCCTTACCGTTTGCGGCCTCGCGACCCTCAAGGTCGACCCCCTCCCTCCCTCTTTGCCAATCTAACTGCGAATTGCAAGCCCGTCGCCACCAGGAGCAGACGGTACAGCACCCAGGACAAGACCTTCATCAGGTCCGAAGTCCAGCGGCTGCTTAAGGAGGGTATTATCGAGGCCAACAACAGCCCCTGGAGAGCCCAAGTGGTAGTGGTTAAAACTGGGGAGAAACAGAGGATGGTCGTGGACTACAGCCAGACCATCAATCGGTACACGCAGCTCGACGCGTACCCCCTCCCACGCATATCTGATATGGTCAATCAGATTGCTCAGTACCGGGTCTTCTCAACAATTGACCTGAAATCCGCCTACCACCAGATCCCCATCCGGAAGTCGGACCGACCATACACTGCCTTTGAGGCGGACGGTTGGCTCTATCACTTCCTTAAGGTTCCTTTCGGCGTCACAAACGGGGTCTCGGTCTTCCAAAGGGAAATGGATTGAATGGTCGACCAGTACAGTTTGCGGGCCACCTTTCTGTACTTAGATAATGTCACCATCTGCGGCCATGACCAGCAGGACCACGATGCCAACCTCGATAAATTCCTCCGCACTGCCACTCTTCTCAACCTGACCTGTAACAAAAAGAAGTGTGTGTTCAGCACGACCCGGTTAGCCATTCTCGGCTATGTAGTCCAAACGGACTTCTCGGGCCCGACCCCGACCACATGCGCCCCCTCATGGAGATCCCCCTCCCCCAAGGCCCTCAAACGCTGACTGGGGTTCTTTTCCTACTCCGCCCAGTGGGTCACAAACTATGCGGACAAGGCCCGCCCACTCATTCAGTCCACTCAATTCCCTCTCGCGGCCGAGGCACAACACGCTTTCGCCCTCATCAGAGCAAACATCGCCAAGGCCAGGATGCGCGCAGTGGACGAGTCACTGCCTTTTCAAGTAGAAAGTGACGCTTCAGACGTCGCCCTTGCCGCCATTCTAAACCAGGCAGGCAGACCCGTGGCATTCTTTTCCCGCACCCTTCATGCCTCTGAAATTTGACACTCATCCGTCGAAAAGGAGGCCTAAGCTATCGTTGAAGCTGTGCGGCATTGGAGGCATTTCCAGGCCGGTAAGAGATTCACTCTCCTCACTGACCAACATGTTCAATAATACACAGCGGAGCAAGATCAAAAATGATAAAATCTTGCAGTGGAGAATCGAGCTCTCCACCTATAATTACGAGATTTTGTATCGCCCCGGTAAACTCAACAAGCCCCCAGACACCCTCTCCCGAGGTACATGTGCCAGCGCACAAATAGACCAACTCCGGGCCCTACACGACAGCCTTTGTCACCCGGGGGTCATTCGATTGTACCATTTGGTCAAAGCTTGCAATCTGCCCTACTCCGTCGAGGAAGTAAGGACAATCACCAGGGACTTCCAGGTCTGTGCGGAGTGCAAGCCGCACTTCTACCGGCCGGACCGTGCGCGCCTGGTGAAGGCTTCCCGCCCCTTTGAACGCCTCAGCATGGATTTCAAAGGGCCCCTCCCCTCCACCGACCGTAACACGTACATCCTCAGTGTGGTCGATGAGTACTCCAGATTCCCCTTCGCCATCCCATGCCCCGATATGACGTCTGCCACCGTCATCAAGGCCTTCAACACCATCTTCGCTCTGTTTGGTTTCCCCGTCTACATCCACAGTGACAGGGGATCCTCATTCATGAACGATGAGCTGCGTCAGTTCCTGCTCAGCAGGGGTATCGCCTCCAGCAGGACGACCAGCTACAACCCCCGGGGAAACGGGCAAGTGGAACGGGAGAATGGGACGGTTTGGAGGGCCGTCCAGTTGGCCCTACAGTCCAGGAACCCCCCAGCCTCTCGCTGGTAGGAGGTCCTCCCAGACGCTCTGCACTCTATCCGGTCACTATTGTGCACCGCCACTAATTACACACCCCATGAACGTGTTTCTACCTTCCCCAGGAAGTCCACATCCGTGGTGTCGCTCTCGACTTGGCTTGCAGCTCCAGGACCGGTCCTTCTCCGTAGTCACGTCCGACTCCACAAGGCGGACCCCTTGGTGGACAGGGTTCACCTGCTCCACACCAACCCTCAATATGCCTGCGTGGAGTTCCCCGACGGCCGCCAAGATACTGTCTCACTCAGAGACCTGGTACCATCAGGTTCCACCCCAACACACTCCCCCTCCCACCGCGCCGCCAACATTGACCCCACCAGACCAACCCCCCCCCCCTTCCCGCACAAGAGGACGAAGAGGACTTTGGCACGCTCCCGGAGTTCCCCGATGACTGGCCAGCATCAGCACCGCCACCACCGCCATCGGTGCCACCTCCACCACCGCCAGCACCGACTTCGCCGCCACCGTTTCGCCGCTCCCAACGAAGCACTAAAGCACCGGATCGACTGAACCTTTGACGGACTCCGGACCGTCAACATGGACTTTTCTTTTTTTTCTTCCTTGTTTTCCCCATTCTTAACACTGTACATAATTGCACTATTTGTATATCGTTTCACATCACCACCGCCGGACTCATTTTTAACAGGGGGTGAATGGTGAACCACTATTATCTGATGTAAGGTAGGACCTGCACTACAGGTTCGCCGGTAGCCCCTGCTGGCTGGCTCCGCCCACTAAGGTCTGTATAAATATGCGTGACCTCCATTGCCCTGCCATTTCACCAGCTGCAGCAGGAGGCCACGCATCTGACTGCAATAAAGCCACAGTTGTACCCAATCTGCGACTTCGTTCAATTGATTGCGCATCACTATCATTACTCTCCTGCGCGCTGACAGTGCCAACACAGACACATCAACCTGATGTTACACAAGCCTTGGAGGGTGGAATAGGATAGTCTGGGATGGGGTGCTGTGTTGCGGGGAGGGGGGATTGCGGAAGAGGGTGGATTAGATGTAAGGAGGGAAATGGGGGAGCGTGGAGGGAAATGGTGAAGCGGTATTGGGGAGGAGGTTCAGCTGACCAGACACAACCTCGTCCTATGAGAATCTGGGGATGCGAGGGCCTCCCTAGTCCTCCTGGCATGTCGGACTCTTGCCGCCGCCTGTCTTCCATCCTCCGGCTCCTCCTTGGACTCGTCCTCCGGTCCCTCCTGCTCCTCCTCCTCCTCAGGCGGGAATCCTCCTCCAGGGCTGTACAAGATTGTGGAGGAGACAGCAGACAAACACCAAGCAGGAGGTGTACTGAAGGCACCATCAGAGTGGTCCAGGAATCAAAACCGCATTTTCAGCAGTCGGATGCACCGCCCAATGACAGCACGCGTGACAACGTGGGCCTCATTATATCAGATCTCCGCCTCAGTCTTAGGCCTCTGCACGGGCGTCATCAGCCATTACCTCAACGGGTATCCCTTGTCCCCCACGAGCCAACCCATCATCCTGGAGGGGTCCTCGAAGACACTGGGGATCTCAGAATGCCCCAGATGTAATTGTCATGCATGCTCACTGGGTAGCCGGCACACACAAAGCGGTGGTTGCACATGATATGAACATTCAAGGAGTGAAACCCTTCCTGTTCATATAGGGCACTCCCTGATGCCCTGTTGCTTGCAGGGTGACATGCGTGCTATCAATCGTCCCTTGGACCTGGGGCTTCCCAGCGATGGCAGCGAATGCTGCAGCCCCGGCAACTTGGTGGGCCTGGTCCAGGTTGAAGTTGATATAGTTGGATGCCAGGACATACAGAGCATCTGTAACCTTCCGAAGGCACATGTAGGTTATAGATTGTGAAATGTCAAAGAGGTCCCCACTCGAGCCCTGCAATGACCCGGTGGCATAAAAGATGAGGGCTGCGGTGACCTTCACGGCCACTGGAAGCGGGTATCCTCCTCCTCCACGGAGTACCAATTGAATGACCAATGATGCTTGTACACTCTGGGCCGTTGCTGACCTTCTTTTGGGTCCCTCCTCAGCCTGATGCACGGTCGGGTCTTCAGAGTGTACGGCGGCCTCTGCACATGTGGTGCCGCCTTTAACCTGCGCCATCGCTGCTGCCTTCTCTGTCTGTCTCAGTTGCTACCAGCAATGCAAGGGCAACCTCTGCGGGATCAATACCAGCAAACATCTTTTGATCTGGAAGGAATTGGAGAAGGAGAGAGGGCTTCCATCCTGGGACCCTCACATCCCCCAAGCCCCTCACACCCTTACGAGTGTCGCCTTCTCTCAGACTTCCATCCAGCAAGCCAGTTTGGCAAACCTTGCTCTGCATACTCCTTCCCGGCCACATCAGGAATCCCTAGACCACTGCCGGGAACATTAGGGAAGCTGTGCTCAGGGGCCACGCCCCGCTGCACACACTTATCCTTTGGTCGCAGTAAGATCCACAGTGCTGAAGCCCTGCTCTTTAGTGTTTGATTGTTGGCAGCTGCCTCTATGGTGCTGATGCTCCTGACGTTCAGGCACACTGTTCAGGCATCAACATTTGCTGGACATGCAGTGTACTAATCACCTTCTGCGACATGTGCTTGTGCTTTTGAGGAGGCACTTGACAGTTAAGGAGTGTGAAGTACTATCACAACCAACACGGCTAATTCCGCATTGCACATAGCCTTCAGCTGTGAAGCTAGAGGATGCTCACAGTCAAACGGGGTGAAACCGAATCTCTAGATAGAAACCACAGCAGGCTCTGTCCTGGAAGTGTTTGGTAGGTCAGATAGGCTGCAGCTATGGTTGTCCCTGTTATGGGTCTTCACAATATTTAAAGATGGCTCAAAGGCCTGACAGCCACAAGCACTCCCACCCCCAGCCCAGGGGTGACGCTCAACCTAGAATGCTTTACCCTCCCTGCCCCCCTTCCCCCGAGCACTGGCGCGGCAGCTTCGGTGCCCTTGAGCTGCATGCTTAAAAGGGAAATGGCTACTCACCTCCTCACTTCCCCTCAGAAGCCATCGAGCCAGCTTCACTTTTTTAAGGTACTAAACGATGCCCGTGATTTCTCCCTGGCGAGTCGGGTAATTCTCGGGAGGCTGCTGCATTCAACTTCAATCTCAGTAATGAGATTGAAATTAATGCAAAGAGGGTTAATGATATTTTCGCCATTTTTGGACGCGATGCGGAACTCTCAATTGGGCTCGGGCGGTTGAATTGCAAAATGGTTCGCTTCTGGCGCGAATCTTGATTTTGACCTTTCCCGCCATTGATCTGGCATGCCCCAATCTGCGGTGGGCACTGCGCGGTGGTTAAATCGTGCCCTACATTGTCATTATACCATTTCCCAATAGTACCCCACTGTGAAATTTCCAAACGTTGATGGATGTTTGATGGGACCACATAGTACAACCAACATTTTATTCCTCTGCAAATAACACTTTACTCCTGATCTATTCACAGTGACTCACTATGTGGTACCTCATTACTTTTATTCTCTGGGACATGTGTGGTTGCTTTGGTGTTTGTAATTGTTCATGTAAACAGCACAGAATGGTTTGAGGAGCTGTCTTGCACTTTAAATCTGAAATTATAAAAAAGTGTCAAATTCAAATGCTAGCTCCTGTTAGACCTTACTGAGGACACATTTCAACTGAGTCAGTATGGCTCAATGTATGTCTTTACAGATCAAATTTACTCGATCAGATGCTACCCGTGATGCACGATCAATCACTACTGAAGCGAGATTGTAGTCCAATTGATGAACAAGTAGTTACCCAGCAGCTCCGGTACAGAATGACTGCTGTGGGTGAAAGACAGACTCTTATGCTCCGCCTGCTGTGCAGAACCAGCAGGCAGGTTCCACCACTCGTACTACAGTATAAGGTGCATCCCACCTAGGTACCGCGATACCCCGAATATCGCCTACCACAACCCGGATGTTGAGTCAGGATTGGGGTTATGATGAGCTTTCTGATGTTCTGGTGCAACTACTAGAATCCAGTCTATCTGCCCTGTTGCCAGGCATCCTACATTCTTTTCTAGCTCTTTATTTCTGCTGCCCTGTCACGCTCGCCAATCCAGGCTTAAGCTCTCGCCACACTGTTTTACCCTAAACCCCAATTTCAACCCTTACAATTCCTCCCTCCCTTTCATGCCATCTCAGTACCCACCTCTGATCAGGTACTTGTTGGGTTATTCATGGGATTATTCATGAAGGCCCCGCCTTCTCAACGTTGCCCCTCGCCTGAGATGTGATGATCCACAGGTTAAATCATCACCAGTCAGCTCTCCCCCTCAAAGGGGAAAGCAGCCCATGATCACCTGTGAGTATGGCGGCTTTCTTGGTTGAGTGACATATTCTCTTTTTTCCGTGAATCCGAACTAATGCAAAACATTGATTACGTTGAATAAGAATTTGTGAGAGCCATTCTGAGTGGAGAGGGAGCTGCAGAAAGGAAAGGGAGCTTCAACACTGCAGTGAGAAACATTTGTGAGAGTCATACAGGGACTGTGAAAAGAGTGGAAAGCATACAAAGGCAGGGAGAGAAGCACAGAAAGAAATAGAGAATGAGAAAAAAGCACGGAAACATTTACAAAAAAAGAAATATAGAGGTAAAGTTTCTGATCCCGTCCATCATGGGAATCGTCACGGGCAAGATGGACATTTTGACGGACCATTTAAAGGTCCATTGACCTCGGGTGGGAATTTACGGTCTTGGGGCAGGCGCGACCAGAAAATCCCACCCATAGTTTTTTAGTTTATCGAGCAACAGCACAGTCGATTACTAAGCTCCATAATTTTGAGTGCCTTCATCACACTGCAGATAGAATAGTACAGATATCACAAACTGGACATTCTGCATTGATGAATTTACAGTGGAAGATCTGCAGAACCCCGGCAGAATTTCTACCTGACAGATTTATGTTGGTTAAACTTTCTTGTTAGAATAAAGTGATTGAACATCGCAGAATTCATGATAATGAAACCAGAGCAAAACTGACGATGCTATGTGTTCCAAGTTGTAATGTAATCGTAACTCCAGGTTCAATAATGCAGATTTGCTTATTTCACAGTGAAATTATAGAAATGAAGAACTACATTGCAAAATTAGAAAGTTCTTTACAACAAAGGTAAAATTTTTCGATTCGAGAAAGAAAGTTGTATGCTATCCGTGATGAGAGGAGAACCTCATTCTATAAAGCTCTACTGTTACTCGGGTATGCCTGAGAAGTAAAATGCTTTATTTGCAGGTGTAAATGAAGAACTGTTAGAGTACTATTTTTTTAAAACTTGAATTCACACATTATCGCTAGGTATCCGTGCCCTGGTGAGCAACTAATATCCCTGAGATAGATGATCCTGACAATAGTTCCTGATATTAGACTACAAATTTGAGCAGTTTTTGTTTGGACAGATACATTCACAATCAGGACCCTATGATGGACTCAGAACTCAGTGTAATGGGTCTTTAAAGATAGAGGGCGCGATTTAATGGAAACATTAATGTGGTGAACCACTGTATTAGGGGATGTAAGGTAGGACCTGCACTACAGGTTCGCCGGTAGCTCCTGCCGGCAGTCTCCACCCACGGAGAACTGTATAAATATGCATGACGTCCAGTGCCCTGCCATTTCGCCAGCTGCAGCAGGAGGCCATGCATCTGACTGTAATAAAGCCACAGTTGTACCCAACTTTAGTCTTTGTGCAATTGATCGTGCATCAATTTATTACAGTCAGATTTTCCACAGAATGGATATCAGAATTAAGTCCGATCGCCTGCAGCTGGATCTGCACTCGTCCGACGCCAGAAAATACTTTACTCACTGGCTAGCATGTTTTGAGGCCTACATCAATGCGGTGGACCCCGCGCCAACGGAGGCTCAGAAGATAAACGTCCTGTACTCCAGACTGAGCTCCAGCGTGTTCCCGTTGATCCAAAACGCCACGAATTACACAAAAGCAATGGAACTCCTTAAGGAACACTACGCGCAGAAGGCGAACACACTCTTCGCCAGGCATGTACTCACCAAGAGCCGGTGCAGACTCAGGGGGCCGAATGGCCTCCTTCTGCACTGTAAACTCAATGATAATCTATGATTAATCTAGGACAAAGGTTCGGCACAACATCGTGGGCCGAAGGGGCTGCTCAGTGCTGTATTTTCTATGTTCTATGTTCACCATCCGCTCGCAACTACCTGGTGAGTCCATCGAAGACTTCTGGCGGGCCCTAATTCCACTCGCCCGGGACTGTGACTGCCAGGCCGTTACGGCCGCCGAACACGCGAACCTCCTCATGCAGGGTGTTTCTCGATGGCCGCATTGACGAGATTGCGACCCTTATTTAAGCACTTAGTGCCGAAAATGAGCCCTCACGAACATCTCGCCATTACTGTCTGACCTGCCAAACATGTGCCTCAGCGACTTGCCACTAACAAGGGGGAGCTGCTTTTAAATGCTCCCTTACCACTAGCTCCCAGTCAACACACTAGCATGGCAGCACACAGACTTTTTCCTCGCTGACCGGGACAGGCTTCTCGATGCTGAGAATGAGAGATCAGACATCCTGTTCTGCCGAGGGGGTCGGAGGACCAGCAGCAGGGCCACTAATACCGCTTGGGAAGCAGTGGCAGTGACTGTCAGTGCGGGCAGTATGACCAGGAGGAACAGCGTCCAATGTCGGAAGAAGACCAATGACGTCCACCAAGTTCTCCTGGCATCAATTCTGCCTGCCACCCCTCAAATTCCCAAACCCCACCCCTGCAGAAGAGGATGAATGAATCACTGTTCGTCAGAGTAAATGGCACTGTCTATTCACTGAAAACTGACACTTTGTGTATCAGGCAGTGTAAGCGTGTGAGTGCATAGGGATGTCATCAGGAGTTTTGGGTCAGTACTCAGCAGCAGATGGAACATGTGCACTGAATGTGTGTCAGCCACTTTATGCTCTTAGTCTTCATGCATCAATCAATTGCAGCTTCATCCTGCTTGTTACTTACTTATAGGGGTCGACTCAGGAGTTGCCGTAAGCATGCATGCTCCTAAGCCGCACATGCACGCATTGGGATAATACTCAATCCTTTCGTCTTTCTGCAGAATATAAATGCCACAATAAGAATGAGCGGGCTGAGACTGGATGGGGCATTCCTGACATTCGTGCGCTCACCCCTTTTGAGGTGTAGGCCACTGAGAGGGGGAGGGGAGGTAGGACTGTGTCTGTGCTTAAGGTGAGATAGGAAGCATATGAGGATACTGTGGTGATGTGCATCAATGTAAATGCATGTAGGCTAGCTAGACACCAGAGGGAGCACCAGAAACATCACTCACACACACTTAACCAATAGATCAAGTAGATAGGACACGACCAATAGACATTCACGATACACAAGGAGGTGACACGACCACAGGGGACATTACACCAACCCATATATAAAGGACACCACACACATGATCTGCCTCTTTCCAGTGGAGACACAGGGTTACCACGTGGATTGCAGCAACTGGTTAGTCAGTCTGGGTAGCTATAGTAGGATTAGCAGTAGTGTCGAACCCGAGTAATAGAAGTGTAAATAGTTCAATAAACGTGTTGAAGTTATCTCCACGTCTGAACCTTCCTTTGTCAAGTGCACCACAAGGAAGCCGCTTATGTTACACCTATAACATAACAAATCATGGTACCAGGATTGAACTGTTTCAATCCATATAGCCATACCTCAGCGTACAATGACAACCAGCAATACCCAGGCAAGATGTTCGAGATCTGGTTTCCGCAGCAGCTCCGGTGCCACGGAGATTTCCGCGGAAACTGGCGGGTATTCCGGCAAATGTTTGAATTCTTCCTTGTAGCAGCCGACCTGGAAGACCTGGCCGATGCTGAAAAGACAGAGCTTCTGCTCACCATCGCCGGTGCCAGAGCAGAAGAAATCTTTAAAAAATTCAAGTTCTCCAAGGTGCAAAACAGGAGCGACTTCCAGGCAGTCTTGGACAAATTCGGCAAATACTGTGAGGAAAACACACTCCAACCAGCAAGAAAAGGTAAGAGAAGCGCCAGTACTCGCCACGAGGCCGAGATCCCGGAGCAGAGAACGGTTTGATCGGCGGTCAGCTTTCTAAAGGGACTGCAGTTGCGCGAGATGCGCACAGAACGAGAAGCCGCGCATGCGCGATTGCGAAAAAGGCCCCAAGTAAAGGAACCGCGATCTGCGCATGCGCAATCGCTTCCTACGCAGTTCGTCACATGCGTCATGACATCAGAGGCCCCGGGCCACGCCCATTTAAAGGGGAAGCGTCTCAAATCGAAGAAAAAATCTTTTAAAGCCGTAAAACAACTTTCCTTCACCTGGAATGACAGCACAATGCCTCAAATTGAACCAGGGAATTAAATTAACCTCCGAAGAACCCTGCAACAAGCAGTTACCTATGCCCAAACCGATGATTCCGACCTTGAATACTTCGATACCGACCTTTACATTTTCTCTGGACCTTGCAAGCCCAATGCCAGGTCCGACGCAAACAATGATGATATGGTCCTAGAAGACAACGACACAGACGAACCTTTCACCTTGAGAAGCTACCCCAGTACCAAATCCGAACCGCAACTAGATGTGTTGCACATTGAAGACCCCCGTACTGAATCCGACGCAGACGGGGATTCGTTCTTCGGATTTGAGGATCTTCAACCCAGCAGATATGACTTCCCAACTCGTGAGTGCAGGATGATACTACAGCCTGAAACTAAGAGACAGAGAGCGGCACAAGCCCACAGAGAGCGGCCTGCTGCCACACAGAGCATGGTCCACGCACCACTCAGGGTTCCCGACTCTACGAAAGAAGAAACTCAAGACTCCAGAGCGCAGTCCTTGCACACACAAGACGTGACTCCAGTGTCACAAGCCTCCGCAGCGAGCTCGTGGACAGACTCCACGATAGAAGCAACGCAAGACTCCGACATGCAGTCCTTGCAGGAACAAGACCATGAGGGTCTAGCAACCTCCTCTGACCAACTAGCGGCAGACGATGCAATTCTGCAATGCTCAAGTCAACAGCAAGAAGACGATGACAAGTCTACCACGCTCCAGTGCACAGCAGGACGACCATGACGGTCTATCATGCTACAGTGAAGAACAAACGACAATGACAGTCCAAGCCCAAATGAAGGACAATGACAGTCCACCCACATTGCTTGCGCCATCAGATGCAGTCTCTGACAATTTACCCAACTCAAGTGAACAACAAGCAGCTACTGAGGATCTACCCATGGTATGTGAGACGAGTGACGACAGCATCCCACTTCCCATGCAAGATGTGGAAGTGACAGACCTCAGCTAGTGTGTACAGAGGCACTCGACGATCACTGTGAGACCACTGGTGACACCGGTGACACGACGATACTTCCTCATTCGCTCGAACCTCTCCGCAAGTCAATGCATTCCTGCATTTTCCGACTCCAGGCGTGCAGCTTCAAGAATTCTCAGCTGACTCCAGTGAACCTGCTAAGACTCCGGACGGAAAGCATCAACAACCAACACTGACTCAGTTAAAACAGACCAGACTCCAGATGGGGAGCATCCAAACGCCGACTCTGATTCACCAAGCCGGACTTTACTCCAGACAGGGAGTGCCGCAACCTCCGTGATGGCATGCTCAGGGTGACCTCGTTGCCACAACGACAGGAGATGGATCACTTAACAATTACACTGGGTCAGTAATAACGAGCAGCGGCTACAGTCCAAGAGGAATACACCAATATTCAACACAGCTATATCCACACATTTTTTCCACACCAGCAGTGCAGCCAATGACAGCTTATGCTGGACAAACCCAGTATTCAGGCATGCAGCAGCCAGCAGTCTATGCAGCATATTCTCAAACAGGCCAGCACTACGGATTGCCCTCTAATGGAATCAAGACCGAAGGAGGACTACCGCAAGCACAATCTGCACTACAGACTGGATGCCTTAGTTACAGCCCAGGATTTGCTGCACCCCAGCCTGGCCAGACGGCATATTCCTATCAGATGCAAGGTTCTAGTTTCACACCATCACCAGGTATTTATGCGAGCAGCAATTCTGTTTCCAATTCGACAAGCTTCAACGGTTCTCAGCAGGATCACCCGTCCTGCGCAGCATGTGGCCAGAACCAGTATATACAGTCTTGACCAACTTCAACATATGGCACATCCATGACCTCGAATGATACTGTTGATGGTACCTCTTCAACGTCAACACCTTATCAGCTACAAGATGCCAACCGACAGCACCATCACAAACATAGGAAAAAGAAAAAGACTCCAAATCAGACAGCGAAGTGATTTGACCACTTCTTGGTTCCTGTGGCACAGGGACGTTGATGCCGTTCATAACCAAGAGAGACATTTGACCATGATGATTGATGAGTTTTGGACTCGCACGAATGATTTGGACTTACTGTTTAATCACTGTTCCCATGACTTGCATATACCTTAACCTATCTACCTGTTCTTTGTTCAATTTTCTCAAAGTGTGCAGAAAACATGTAACATATAAATAAGGGGGGATGTGGTGATGTGCATCAATGTAAATGCATGTAGGCTAGCTAGACACCAGAGGGAGCACCAGAAACATCACACACACACACACTCAACCAATAGATCAAGTAGATAGGACACGAACAATAGACATTCACGATACACAAGGAGGTGACACGAACACAGGGGGGGCATTACACCAACCCATATATAAAGGACACCACACACATGATCTGCCTCTTTCCTCTGGAGACAGTCAGTGAGTAGAGACACAGGGTTGATTCAATATTACACCCACCACGTGGATTGCAGCAACTGGTTAGTCAGTCTGGGTAGCTATAGTAGGATTAGCAGTCGTGTCAAACCCGAGTAATAGAAGTGTAAATAGTTTAATAAACGTGTTGAAGTTATCTCCACGTCTGAACCTTCCTTTGTCAAGTGCACCACAAGGAAGCCGCTTATATTACACCTACAACATAACAAATCAGATACCAGTTGGCAGGGGTGGCAGGCAGAACTGATACCAGTCTGCAGTTTCAAATGCGCCTACAGAGTAACACATTGCTTTAATTAAGGAGCCTGTTGGACAACCACCATATCTTTTTCCATTTCAGGATCCAGCAAAACAAAGGTGATATCCACAATGGAGACGAGCTACCACTCCACCTTCATCTCTGGCTCTGAGGAGGATGCCTCAGAAATCTCAGAGAATGCAGTCACAGCATTCACCTGCACTCTCCACCAGCACAGAAACATTCACCTCAATGGGTGCACATTCAAGAGTAGGCTCAGTCACAATCTGGCGAGCATATCACAGACACAGGTCCACAGCTGACGGAGGAAGAGACAGCTGAGGACTCGGACGACTGCTGGAGTCCAGGCCCCTGCTCAGACCCACGCAGATGATGACCTTTTAGATTTGCCCCTGAGAAACCTATTGGAGATGCAGAGACAGACCGGGAAACATCAGGCACAGATGTTAAATGCCATGCACAGACTGAACCGAAGGCTGGAGGAGTCCGTCCATGTTCTTTCTGCTGCTTTCTGCGGTCTAATTAACACACAGAGTCACTTTTAAGCACCAGATGATTATGATCAAAAACACTTTGCACTCTGAGCCCAAGTTAGTGCTCCTCAGAATCCCCCCAGATGATTGTCATGTAATAATTTCCAAACTATCCCCCAAGACACGCTTTATAAGCTCTCATAATTATGCTTTCCCATAGCAGTTTGCATTGAGAACTCGCGCCGGAAATTTTATACCAACCTTTTAGGATTCCATTGTCTAATGACTTCCACAAACTCTGATATCCAGCCAATACTGTCTTCCCAATTACTTTAAAATTTGTTTTGCAGACTAGTAAGGCATTTCATACTTTAGGATGATTTTAGAAACCTGTCTTCTCACCAGCCAATTCCTTCTTTGTCTTGAATGCCCTGTTCTATTTCCAGGTTTCGAGAACCAACCACATTTTAGTTCCTCTGGAGCTTGTTTTCTTGCATGTTACTCTATTGTACAACTTTTCCTACTTCAAACAGAGTTGTGAGTGCCGCCTTCTTGCCGTTCCTGGGCAGGATTGTCTGGCCGCCCAGCCATGTGTTTCCCGGCAGTGGGAGGTGGCGGGCCGTTTGCTGACGGCGGGATGTTCAGCTCCCACCGCTGTCAATGGAAATTCCCATTGAAAGCACCCCACGCCACTGGGAAATCTGCGGGCTGGCGGCAGGAGGTGATAGTGAAGACCCAGGGACAGTCGATCCAAAAGCTGCAGGAGCAGGCAACGGAGCAAGAGGAGCAGTCCACTGGAATGGCACTGCAAATTGGTATTTTACAAGATCGGCAAAAGCGGCTGCTGGAAATGGTGGAGGACCTGGAGAATCGTTCCCACAGGCAGAACGTTCGGATCGTCGGTCTCCCAGAGGGAAAGGAAAGATCAGATGCTGGTGCGTATGTTGTGAGGATGTTCGAGAAAATGATGGGGGCAGAGGCGTTCGACAGGCAGTTGGAGGTGGACCGGGCTCACAGGGCACTTACCCTTACACTTTCCCGTACCAGCCTCCCTGAACAGGCGTCGGAATATGGCGACTAGGGGCTTTTCATAGTAACTTCATTTGAAGCCTACTTGTGACAATAAGCGATTTTCATTTATTTCATTTCATTATGCGCAAGCCCCAGGGTCGTGAGCGCCCAAGGGCGTTAGTGGTGAGGCTTCACCGATTCCTGGACAAGGAACGCATCATGAGATGGGCTAGGGAGACGAAACGATTCGTATGGGAAGAAGCTGAGATCCGGGTCCACCAGGACTTGGAAACAGAACTTGCTAAGAGGAGGGCGAGTTTCAATCAAGTTAAAGCGCCGCTGTATGCAAAGGGAATAAAATTTGGACTTCTCTACCCGGTCCATCTTTCGGTAACCTACGAGGAACGGGAACTGTATTTTGGCTCGCCGGAAGAAGTAGTGGGCTTTATGAAAGACTACAACCTAGGGAACCCATAAGGACTTAATAAAAAGAGAAAACTGGTTGGTAGCGATTTACATAAAAAGTTCTGTGCTGCACCGTAACTTGAGTTACGATGCCCGGGAAGAGAAGGGGGGGTTGTTTTTTCTTTTTGAGTTACCTAACTTTGACCTTTCAGTGTATGTACTAAGATACAGTTTCTTCCTTTTTGTTTGTGTTTGTAAAAAAAAGGTAAAGAAAGAGAAAATAATAATAAAGGGATAAAAAAATAATGGAGGGGGGAGAAGAAGAGTTTTCAAATTAAGATGGTCTAGGAGGAAAGACATCTTTTCAAGTTTTTACACATAGGACCCGGAGAGCTGTGGATCGTACAGACCAATTTCCCTTTTGAATGTGGATGCTAAATTACTGGCAAAGATCTTGGCCACCAGAATAGAGGTTGTGTCCCAGAGGTAATAGGTGAGGATCAGACGGGGTTCGTGAAGGGCAGGCACCTGACATCTAATATTAGACGGCTTCTCAATGTTATAATAATGCCAGCCGAGGGGCGTGAGGCTGAGGTGGTAGTAGCCATGAACGCGGAGAAGGCTTTCGACCGGGTGGAGTGGAAGTACCTATGGGATATCTTAGGCAGGTCCGGGTTCGGGCAGGGATTTGTGGACTGGGTCCGGCTGTTATATCAGGCCCCGGTGGCAAATGTGAGAACCAACCGAATCCGGTCAGAATATTTTAATCTCGGGAGAGGGACAAGGCTCTCCCCATTACTGTTTGCCTGGCCATAGAGCCTTTAGCAAAGGCCCTTAGAGCATCGAGTACGTGGTGGGGAATAGTGAGGGGGGGGGGGGGGGGGGGCACAGGGTTTCTCTTTATGCGGATGTCTTGCTGCTTTATGTAACAGACCCGGTGGGGGGAATGACCGAAATCATGGAAGAGAATTTGGGCAATTTTCAGGCTACAAGCTGAATATGGGAAAGAGCGAGATGTTTGTGATCCAGGCGCGGGGACAGGAAAGGAGACTGAGGGAGTTGCCTTTTAAAGTGGTAGCGGGGAGTTTCAGATATTTAGGGATTCAAGTGGCTAAAGAGTGGGGGCAGCTCCACCAGTTAAATCTGGGCAAAGCGGTGGACCAAATGAAAAGGGATTTCCACAGGTGGGACATGCTCCTGCTGACGTTCGCGGGAATTGTCCAGACGGTGAAGATGACAGTCCTCCCAAGACTGCTTTTCTTTTTTCAATGCCTTCCGATTTTTGTCTCAAAGGCTTTTTTTAGAAAAATAAGTGAGGCAATTACAGGTTTTGTATGGGCGGGGAAAGCCCCGAGAGTAAAGAGGGCACTTCTGGAGCGGGGTCGCGTGGAGGGGAGCCTGGCCCTCCTGTGCTTTATTAATTATTACTGGACGGCCAACATATTGATGGTCAGGAAGTGGGTAGTGGGGGAGGGGTCGGCCTGAGAGTGAGTGGAAGCGGCATCCTGTAAGGGCACGGGTTTGGAGGCTTTATTAACAGCGCCCCTGCCGTTTTCGCCGGCTCGGTACTCTACAAGCCCTGTGGTGGCAGCCCTAAGGGTGTGGGGGCAATAGAGGCAGCAATTGGGATTAGAGTGTGGTCAGTGTGATCTCCGATCTGTAACAATCACCGGTTTATCCCGGGGAGGCTGGATGAGGGCTTCAGGAGATGGCAGCAGGCAGGGATCGAGAGATTTGGGGACTTATTTATCCAGGAGTGCTTTCCGACCTTGGTGGCACTAGTGGAGGAGTTTGAGTTACCGGGTGGGAATGGGTTTCGATATCTTCAGGTCCGGGACTTTGTCCGGAGGCGGGTTCCAAGCTTCCCTCGCCTCCCCCTGACGGGATTACAGGACAACATGAAGGGAGGACTTCGGAGATATATAAGGAGTTGATGGAGTGGGAAGGGGCCCCGATCAGGGAGGTGAAGCAGAAGTGGGAAGAGAGCTGGAAATGGAAAGTGGGAAAAAGCCTTGAGGAGAGTTAATTCATCTTCGCCCCATGCCAGACCTATCCTGATCCAGTTCAAAGTGGTCCACAGGGCTCACATGACGGTAGCCTGGATGAGCAGGTTCTTTGAGGAGGTGGAGGATAGATGTGGGATGTGTGGGGGAGTCCGGCTAACCATGTGCATATGTCCGAAGTTGGGATTCTGGCAGGGATTTTCAGACATTATGTCAGAAGTCCTGGAAGGGAGGGTAACCCCGAGTCCAGAACTGGCAATATTTGGGGTATCGGATGATCCGGGGGCCAAGGGGGGTGCGAGGGAGGCCGATGTCCTGGCCTTCTTCTCCCTGGTGGCCTGGAGACGGGTTTTGCTGGGATGGAGGGACTCGGAGCACCCGAAGTCAGGTGTGCGGGTCAGCAATATGCAGGGTTTCTCAGCCTGGAAAAATCAAGTTCGCCTTGAGAGGATCAACTCAGGGGTTCGCCCAAAGATGACAACCGTTCATCGGCTCCTTCAAAGAAAGTTGAACGTCAGCAGTAAGGGGGAGGGGGAAGAAAATAGGAGGCATGCCAGTGTTAAATAAGGATAGGGAACTCAGTATGCGGGTAGCTAGGAAATAGGGCGCGGGCAGTTGGGGACATTGTTTTTTTGGGGGGTTCTTTTTTTATATGTATATCTACATGTATCGGCCCACGCGACTTGTTTTAAGAAATGTTAATGCGTTAAACTGTGAAAATTTTAAATGCTTCAATAAAATATTTTCAAAAAAAACTACCCTTGTTTTCCTACCATAAAAAACAAAGTCCTGGATGTATCCTTATTTTGGAGAAAAAAGAATAAAAGAGATGTCTGGTTTTTCATGGGACGTAGATGCGTGTTTGTTTGTGTTTGTATCCATAATATTTTTAGAAGTGACAAAACACTTCAAGTAGAACCAAGAAATCCTGTATCCCAGAAGTTAAATCCTTCGGCTATAAAACCTATTATAAAAACAGAAAATACTATTCGTACAGTCAGTAGTTCTAACGATGGGTCAACAACCAAATCTTATCCTTCCTCTTTACAGTTGTTGATCTGCTTTCTATTTCCAGCATTCTGTTTTTATTCATTTTTCCATCATTTCATTTTTCATTTTCATCACAAGCTATTGATTCCCAAGAGCCTCCGATGCAGGCTTTTCAAATGAATAGAGGTGAGGTTCTTGATTGCCTACCTTGCGATGACAAGGTAATTATTTTCAGATATTATTGTATAACATCATAAGCTCAGCTTCACAAAAGATAACATTGGCAATTGTATTTGGATTCCATTGTGATGAACGCTCTACACCTTGGAGAGGATGCAGCTGTGCTTATAAATCCAATATTGGATATGGTTCAAATGAGTTGAAAAAAATTTGAATTGCTAAGGATTTAATTTAAACATAGTCATAATGTGAATATTCTACTGAGGAATCACCCTAATGTTACGCTGTGCAAGTGTGAGACCAGCCAATTGTTTTATAATTAGCTGAATCTGTGCAATGCCTATTAACTATTAACAAACCTAACCTGATTTTGAAACTTAGTAACAACTTGCAGATAGTTGTGTACTCTGCATCAATTCATTCCTGTGAGTTTTGCCAAGAATAAAAGAACACGTAAAAAGTAATTTCCCATAACTATTATGTAGGAATTCTTCCTGGGCTGCTCGCAAACTCACCCTTCGATGAACCACAATAAACCTTTCTCTGTAGAATTTTGACTGTAATATATTTATTTATTATATATTGGCATCTGTCTATCTCAGGAGACAATGGACCGTTCCCAGGCTGTATGTCATTTCTGGATTGAGCATCTTATCTTGTGGAAGCCGATTTGTGATCAGTAGTCCCTTCTGCAATTGGCACAGATGAATAATATTGGCTCGAGGTCGACTGATGTTTTTTCCTTCTGGCAGAATAACAGGAGAAATATCTAGGAGTCAGGCAAACTTGATTAGGGAACTTAAGGTGAAGGAACCCTTTGGGGACCACAATAGGATCAAGTTTACACTGCAGTTTGAGAGGGAGAAGCTGGAATCAGATGTAACGGTTTTACAAAGACATGAGGGAGGAGCTGGCCAGAGTTGATTGGAAGGGGAGCCTGGCAGGGAAGACGGTTGATAAGCAATGGCAGGAGTTTTTTGGGGTTATTCGGGAGGCACAACAGAAATTCATCCCAAGGATGAGGAAACATGATAAGGGGAGGACCAGGCAACCATGGCTGACAAGGGAAGTCAAGGACAGCATTAAAAGGAAAAAGCATACAAAGTGGCGATGATTAGTGGGAAGCAAGAGGATTGGGAAGTCTTTAAAAGCAAGCAAGGACAACTAAAAAAGTGATAAGGGGAGGAGAAGATGAAATGTGAGTGTTAGCTAGTGAGTAAAATAGAAGAAGATTGCAAGAGTATTTTTTTGATAAATTAAAGGTAAGAGAGAGACAAGAATGGACATTGGACCACTGGAAAATTAGGCTGGAGAAGTAACAGGGAACAAAGAAATGGCAGAAGAACTGAATAGGTACTTTGTATCAGTCTTCACAGTGGAAGACAGCAGTGGCATTCCAGAACTTCAAGAGGACAGAGGTGAGTGGAGTGGCCATCACTAAGGAGAAGGTGCTGAGGAAACTGAAAGGTCTGAAGGTGGATAAATCACCAGATGTACTTGCACCCCAGGGTCTGAAGGAGATAGCTGAGGAGATTGTGGAGGCATTGGCGGTGATCTTTCAGGAATCACTGGAGACAGGGAGGGTCCCAGAGCATTGGAAGATGGCTAACGTAACACCCCTGTTTAAGAAGGGAGGGAGGCAGAAGGCAGGAAATCATAGGCCGGTTAACCCGACTTTGGTTATTGGTAAGCGTTTAGAGTCTATTATTAAGGATGAAATTGGGGAGTACTTAGAAGTGCATAGTAAAATAGGACTGAGTCAGCACGGATTCATCAAGGGGATGTTATGCCTGACAAATCTGTTAGAATTCTTTGAGGAGGTAATGAGGAAGTTAGACAAAGAAGAACCAGTGTACGCGATCTATTTGGATTTCCAGAAGGCCATGACAAGGTGCCATACAAGAGGCTGCTAAATAAGATAAGAGCCCATGGTGTTTGGGGCAAGATACTGGCATGGATATAAGATTGGCTGACTAGCAGAAGGCAGAGAGTGGGGAATAAGGGGGTCCTTTTCAGGATGGCAGCCGGTGACGAGTGGTGTTCCGCAGGTCAGTGTTGGGACCACAGCTATTCACGATATACATTAATGATCTGGAAGAAGAAACTGAGGGCATTGTTGCTAAGTTTGCAGATGATACAAAGATATATGGAGGGACAGGTTATGTTGAGGAAGCAGGGAGGCTGCAGAAGGACCTAGGCAGGCTAGGAGAGTGGGAAAGGAAGTGGCAGATGGAATATAATGTGGAAAAGTTTGAGGTTATGCACTTTGGTAGGAAGTATAGATGCATAGACTATTTTCTAAATGGGAAAAGGCTTCGTAAATCAGAAGCACAAAGGGACTTGGAGTTCTAGTTCAGGATTCTGCAGGTTCACTTGGCAGTTAGGAAGGCAAATGCAATGTTAGCATTCATGTTGCGAGGGCTTGAATGCAGGAGCAGGGATGTATTGTTAAGGCTATATAAGGCTCTGGTCAGACCCCATTTGGAGTATTGTGAGCAGTTTTGGGCCCAGTATCTGAGGAAGGATGTGCTGGCCTTGGAGAAGGTCGAGAGGAAGTTCACAAGAATCATCTCTGAAATGAAGGACTTGTCATATGAGGAATGGTTGAGGACTCTGGGTCTGTACTCGTTGGAGTTGAAACTTGCTAAGAGGCCTAAATAGAGTGGGCGTGGAGAGGATGTTTCCGCTGATAGGAGAAATTAGAATCCGAGAGCAATAGCCTCAGACTGAAGGGACGACCCTTTAAAACAGAGATGAGGAGGAATTTCTTCAGCCAGAGGATGGTGAATCTGTGGAACTCATTGCCACAGAAGGCTGTGGAGGCTAAGTCACTGAGTGTCTTTAAGACCGAGATGGATAGGTTCTTGATTAATAAGGGGATCAGGGGTTATGGGGAGAAGGCAGGATAATGGGGATGAGAAACATATCAACCATGATTGAATGGCGGAGCAGACTCGATGGGCCGAAGTCCTAATTCTGCTCCTATGTCGATCTAATGTTCCATCTTCCTGTGGACCTCATGGAATAATCATTTCAAGATTTACTCGAACAAGACTTATGCCCAGTTAGCCCCTACTGAACTAGGGGCATACCCTAGGCACTAACCATGGTCCTGTAAAAAGAGATTGGGGAACTTGGCCTGTTTTCTCTAAAGTTTCGAAGAATGAGAGATGATCTCATTCAAACCTTAAAAATACTTAGAGGGACAGACAGGGTCGATGTAGGTAAGATGTTTCCCCTGGTTGGGCACTCCAGAACCAGGGACACAATTTCAAAATAAGGGGGATGCCACTTAGAATTGAGATTAGGACAGTTGATTTTACTCAAGAGGGTTATGAAGCTTTGAATTCTCTATCCCAGAGGTCTGTGGAAGCTCAGTCATTCAGTATGTTTAAAGCAGATATTGACAGAATGCCACTGGCATAAAGGAACAACAAAGAAAATTACAGCACAGGAACAGGCCCTTCAGCCCTCAAAGCCTGCACCATGCTGCCCGTCTGAACTAAACCCCCTTGCCCTTCCGGGGACCATATCCCTCTATTCCCATCCTATTCATGTGTTTGTCTAGATGCCCCTTAAAAGTCACTATCGTATCTGCTTCCACTACCTCCCCCTGCAGCGAATTCCAGGGTCCCACCATTCTCTGTATAAAAATACTTGGCTCGCACATCATCTTTAAACCTTGCCATTCGCACCTTAAACCTATAAAGTCTGGCGGTCACTCATCTATATTCCTGTACCTTGGGTGTGACCACGTCTCTCTAACTTCTATCTATGAAACTTTCTGTCATTTGGTCCTCCAGCTGCTGCTCAAATTGATCCATTCGTTAAGTCATCAAGTGCAGCTGGATATACTTCCAGCAAATGTAATTGTCAGGGATGTTGACAGCATTCATGATTGACCACATGACGCAGTCAGAACACCAAGCCCCACTAATGTGGGAATACTGTGGGGAAAAAGGCATTGAAGTGGATGATCGGCCATGCAGAGCTGTCTGGATGGACTGAATGGTCTATTCTTATATTCATATGGGTAAGCTAGGAACGTTGGTGGATTTTGTTGGATCCAGGGGGAATATCGAAGAGATCTAGTATACCCAGCAGGGATAGCAAAAGTGATCCTAGAGCCTCACTTAAGTATTATTTTGTTTCAATCAATGGAGATGATATTGACTTTGGGTCATCGTGCAAAACAATCAATATCAGAACACGCACACACTGTTTGTATATCTTGCAATTGTAATTTCCATCCTGGAACACTTTGCTCCTCTACTCTCCTCTCCAGAAAGGAGATGAAAGTGCATCCAACGATCTCCAGAAACTCCCAGAAGATATGTTTTTCAGTTCCCAGCCTAATTTCTGGCTATTTGACTAGATTCCCACTGAGTGTACAAGCAGACATGTGCTGAAAAGGTTGCTGATTCTCACCCACACATTGATGCAGCAAGATGATTTGTTACCTTTTCCAGTCTGAACATTTTATTATATTTGTTGTGAATGTTATTCTTGGATGGAAATTCATCGTAGCCCAGTTTCAGATGGGAAGGTGGCAATGTGTATCTGCAGAAACATTTAAAAAATATGTTGTTCAAAAGAAATTGTAACTTTTGTTGACAAAAAATGCTTATTGTAGGGTGGACTGCCATCTGAAGAATGCTGAGCAGGATAGGCTTTTCTCTCGCCCCGCTTCCAGGTACGTTTCACAAGAGGACCTGAAAGATTTTATTTCGATTTCTAAAAAGGTTGTCTGGTACTCTGGGATAACCCTGTGAAAGTTCACCCGCATAACCATCAAAATATATTTTTGAGTTGCGCCTTAGGATGGAATTTGCCTACTTGTATAAATTTATAGTTGGTAAATGGAAATGAACATTGTTAATAAGTCTTTCTATTTGGTATTAGACAACAAACACCACGATTGGCTACCCCATCTTCCATAAGGGAGTGTGTTTCAAGTAAGTAGCACTGTTCACCATTAACCCTTTCAGAAGAGTAGAACAAAAAGTATAGGGCGTGATTTAACGGGGAAAAAAATCAGTGTCTGCTTTTGTGCATATATAGTGGGGTGTTTCTCGGCGGCTGCAGTGCTGGGAAACACCCCATTATTTACCGGCACTTTGCCGGGTTATGTTTTGGCCTCGGTGAGAAACGTCCTGTCGAGGCCACACGAACAAAATTTCTTGCACTGACAACCTCAGCTTGCCAGTGGCAGGAAGAGCACCCATCAGTTTGGGTGCCATTTCTAAAGGCAACCCCGATCTCTTGACCCCCCTCAGCACCCCCACCACAGTCCCCGGACCCCTCACTGCGCCTATTCTGGGATCCTCCTTCCCCCCCCCCCCCCCCCCCCCCCCACTTAAGGTAAAGGCACCCAGGGCCTGACCCTGGGCTCGAGCAACCTGGCACCTTTGTACTGCCAGCCTAGCATCCTGGCAGTACCAAGGTGTCTGAGTGCCAGCGGGAGTGCCAGAGTACCACCTTGCCCAGAGCCCGACCACGGACACCCCACGCCCACCCCTTAGGTACTGTTGCCGATTGGTCCATGTTTGTGTGGGCCAGTATTAAACGATGCCCAGTCGAGGCCTCGCTGCGAAGGCCATTAGTTCCTGGGCCCCTGGAGAATACGGTGCAGACGTGTATAAATGAGGCAAGTGGCTCATTTAAATATGCTGATCTGGATCACGCCGAGTGAGGACAAGATCCTGATCGCAACTTAGCGAGACTTCTTGCGAGATTCAGCGGCTTATTCGCGTCACAAAGTCGGGCGCACCAAGGCCGATAAATCCAACCCATAATGTTTATTCAGAGAATATAGGGCCACATTTTTTTGCTCATTAGTAGTCAATGAGCAGAAAATCTAGCCCATAATATTAATCTACAAATAAAAAGGAAACTTGTAAGGGGCAACGAAAGGAGTCCATACCAAGTTGTAGAGAAAAGCAAACTTATTTATTTAACACGTTAAATATTATGTACAGCTCCAGTAGTTCCCTACTGGGTCTTCTCTAGTCGGTGCTTGACTAGCCGATTCGATTTATACAAAAGCTGTGTTAAAGGTCCCCTTTTGATTTGATTTGATTTATTATTGTCACATGTATTAGTATACAGTGAAAAGTATTGTTTCTTGCATGCTGTACAAACAATGCATACCGTACAGAGGGAAGGAAGGAGAGACTGCAGAATATAATGTTACAGTTATAGCAAGGTGTAGAGAAAAGATCAACTTAATCTCAAAAGTTTGATGGCAGTAGGGAAGAAGCTGTTCTTCAGTCGGTTGGTACGTGACCTCAAACTTTGGTATCTTTTTCCTGACGGTAGAAGGTGGAAGAGAGTATGTCCGGGGTGCGTGGGGTCCTTAATTATGCTGGCTGCCTTTCTGAGGCAGCGGGAATTATAGATAGAGTAAATGGATGGGAGGCTAGTTTGTGTGATGGACTGGGCAACATGCACGACCTTTTGTAGTTTCCTGCGGTCTTGGGCAGAGCAGGCTACATACCAAGCTGTGATACAACCAGAAAGAATGCTTTCTATGGTGCATCTGTAGAAGGTGGTGAGGGTCGTAGCTGACATGCCAAATTTCTTTAGTCTTCTGAGAAAGTAGAGTCGTTGGTGGGCTTTCTTAACTCTAGTGTCGGCATGGGGGGACCAGGACAGGTTGTTGGTGATCTGGACACTTAAAAACTTGAAGCTCTCGACCCTTTCTACTTCGTTCCCATTGATGTAGACAGGGGCATATTCTCCACTACGCTTCCTGAAGTCGATGACAATCTCCTTTGTTTTGTTGACATTGAGGGAGAGATTATTGTCATCGCACCAGTTCACCAGATTCTCTATCTCATTCCTCTACTCTGTTTCGTCATTGTTTGAGATCCGACCCACTACGGTGGTGTCATCAGCAAATTTGAAAATCGAGTTGGAGGAGAATTTGGCCACACAGTCATAGGTGTATAAGGAGTATGGTAGGGGGTTGAGGACACAGCCTTGTGGGGCACCAGTGTTGAGGATGATCGTGGAGGAGATGTTGTTGCCTATCTTTACTGATTGTGGCCTGTGGGTTAGAACGTTCAGGATCCAGTCGCAGAGGGAGGAGCCGAGGCCAAGGCCACGGAGTTTGGAGATGAGTTTCGTAGGAATGATGGTGTTGAAGGCTGAGCTGTAGTGGATAAATAGGAGTCTGACATAGGTGTCTTTGTTATCTAGGTGTTCCAGGGTAGAGTGCAAGGCCAAGGAGATGGCGTCTGCTGTGGACCTGTTGCAGCGGTAGGCGAACTGCGGGAGGCTGCAGTTGATTCGTGCCATGACTAACCTTCCGAAGCACATCATGGTGATGGATGTCAGAGCCACTGGACGATAGTCATTAAGGCACGCTGCTTGACTTTGTTTTGGTACAGGGTTGATGGCCGTCAACTTGAAGCAGATAGGGGCTTCACATTGTTGTAAAGAGAGGTTGAAGATGTCTACGAATACCCCCGCCAGCTGATCCGCGCAAGACCTGAGTGCTCGTCCGGGTACCCCATCCGGGCCAGTGACTTTCCGTGGGTTGACCTTCGAGAAGGCTGCTCTGACGTCTGCAGTGGTGATCTCAGATACAAGTTCATCCGCGGCTTCTGAGGCGGATGGCTCGCTCTCGCTGACCTCTTGCTCAAAGCGTGCATAGAATGCATTGAGCTCATCAGGGAGGGGTGCATTGGAGCCGACGATTTTACATGCCTTCATCTTGTAGCCCTTTATGTCTTGCAGACCTTGCCATAGACGGTGTGGCTAGCCTGGGACTCGAGCTTGGTCCGGTACTGTCTTTTGGCATCTTTGATGGATTTCTTTAGATCATATCTGGCTTTATTGTAGAGGTCAGGGTCGCCTGACGTGAACGCCTCAGACCTAGACTTCAGCAAGCAGTGGATATCCCTGTTCATCCAGGGTTTCCCGTTGGGAAACACGTGGATTTGCTTCTTTGGCACACAGTCTTCTACACACTTACTAATGAAGTCAGTTACTGTAGTGGCGTTCGCGTTCAGGCTGGTCGCACAGTTTTTAAATACTGACCAATCCACTGACTAAGCAGTCACGTAGGAGATCATCCGATTCCTCAGACCAACAATGCACAACTTTCTTTGACGGATTCTCCCGCTTCAGTTTTTGCTTATAAGCAGGGAGCAGGAGCACAGCCTTGAGATCAGATTTGCCAAAGTGTGGCCGGGCGATAGAGCGGTAGGCATGTGTGATATTTGTGTAGCAGTGGTCCAGGATGTTTGGGCCTCTGGTGGAACAGGTGATGTGTTGGTGTTAACATGATAGTAGGCTCTTGAGCTTGGCCTGATTGAAGTCCCCAGCTACAATGAACAAGGCCTCGGGATGTTTTGTTTCAAGGCTATTTGTGGTGGTGAATATTTCGTCCAGTGCAATTTTCATGTTCGCATGGGGTGGGATGTAACTGCCGTCATGATAACGGAGCTGAACTCCCGCAGATGGTAGTAGGGGCGGCATTTTAGTCAGGTATTCTAGGTCCGGAGAGCAGAAACTCGCCGGTGTTGCTACACCTAGGTGTTGATTAGGAGGCAGACCCCACCTCCTCTTGCCTTGCCTGAGGCTGTCGTACGGTCCATTCGGTGGATTGAGAAGCCCTGTGGGGGTAGGGCACAGTCCGGTGAAGCAGGAGTGAACCATGTCTCCGTGAAACAGAGCACACAGCAGTCCCTTAGTTCTCTTTGAAAAGTGAGTCTGGCTTTAAGTTCGTTGAGCTTGTTTTCTAGAGATTGGACATTAGCTATGAGTAAGCTTGGCAGAGGGGCTTTGGGGCTGTGTTGTTTCACTCTCACCTGCAGGCCTGCACGTTTTCCACGCTTCCTGGAGTGACTGCTTCTTTTCGAGCCTGGGAGACGGTGAGAGTATGCAGTGTTAAGGGAATAGTTGTGTCCAATGAGGTTATTCACTCTGGTTGGTGTGTGGATGGAGGATTTGTTACCTTGCTTGCGGTTCCTGCGTCGGTAGGTGGGTCTGCGCGGTCGAGCGTCCGGGTCACTGTCGGGCTGCGATTTGTCTTCACAGGTTGGTGGATGTCCAGACCACGCTCCGGCGTGGATGGGGTGAAGGCCGGTAAGTGGATGACGTCTCTGGGATCGCGGTTGCGGATGAGGCGATGGCCGGATCAGTGTGTTGGGGGCCGCAGGGTCCTTTCCAGATCGCGGTCTTCCTTCAGAGGACGGAAGATCATTAGACCTGCAAGTAAATTTAAAAGAGCAGTATTAGTGATTGTTAGGCTGTGGGAATTGACTTTTAGGAGTGTGGGGCGATTGTAGAGGGGGGGAGTGGAGGGAGAGCTTGGGGCCTGCAGGGGGTCGCAGCTCTCCGGGTCAGTGGGGTTGGAAGCTGGGGGGGGGGGGGGGGGGTGGGGGGGAATGGAGGGGCTGCAGCTGCTGCGATGCTGGTCTGGTCGTTGCAGAGCAGCAGAGTGGAGGTCCTGGCTTCTGTGGTGTTTTCCAGGTCTCTGGGAGCTTGTAGAGTGAAGGCCCTGGCTTCTAGGGTGTTTTCCTGGTCTCTGGCAACCGCTATAGGGGAATTCCCAGGCCTGGTAGCGGCAGCTGCTTACACGTGGTCGGCTGGTCCGGGTCGATTTCAGGTCGTCAGTTTCAGGTATCTCCAGGGCCCTAAAGATCGCTAAATCTGTAAGTAATTGAATTAGAACATTGTTAGAGAGTTTAAAAGAGTTAGAATGAAGTTTTGGAAGCATCGAACGAGAGTAAAAGATAGAATTAGAGGGTATACTGGGCATAGCTTGCAAGAAGTCGCCTCGCTCCGGCGTCATCTTTTTCGAGCCTTATTGGCTGCCCCCTTATTGGGGTAGTTTGTAATTTGCAAGGTCCATGGAGTAGTGACTCGTCCCTACCCCATGTGACCTGTGCGGGCATAACAGAAACCTACACTTGTATCACACTTTTAACATAGCAAATATTAATAAATGTCATGTTTTGTAAAATTCTTATTTTACAATCTGCATTTTGAATGAAAATACTCAAGCACTTTTACCAGTACATATTGAATAGATGATTGCAGTCGTGTTATGAAAGTTCCAGCAATTTAGTGACTGCATTTTAGTTTCAGCAGTTAATACAGAACTTGCGTTTAATGCAGCAAGTTTGATTATTTATTATGTGCACTTTTTGCTACACTTTGAGGCATGCGATTTAGCACCTCAGCACTGAAAGCGAATGTTGCTGGCATTGATTTCAGATGCTAGCTGGCACTGTGGAGTATTACAACTGTGTGTACACACCATATCGCCCAGACGCTACAATACAAAAATGCCAATATTGAACCGAGTAATGGTAAAACACAGTGGCAAGAATAAAGTACAGCACACATCACTGATGAGCAATCCCTGTCAATGAACCAGAAAAAAAAAGCCAAATAAACAGCAGAACATGAAACGTAAAAATGAAAATTTAAATTAACAAGCATAGGAAACAAAAAGAGAACCAACGTTTCAGATAGCTATTGAATAATAAGTTAAAAGGGTTGTCTACTCTACCCACTCTTACTTTATTACTCCCCAGTAACATCTGTGAAAGAACCTCAAACCAATCCTTTAACCAATTGACCCTTACAGCAGAACTTTAAAATGAAAATGAAGCTGTCATTTTCCCTACTACAGAGAAAATCTTCCAAAACAAGAAAAATCGAGAGTAACTTCAAACTTTGACATGAGCATAAAATTGGTGCTATTGGATTAATCACCTGCATCACACCCCCCAAATATTTGTGGTATGATTTGATAAGGCTAGTCTTCCACCTGTATCAAAGTGCCTTTTTCTTCAAATTCTCAGTGAATGCAGTGTAAGAGTCCCAGTTTTAAAGTTAATTAATTCAGATACGCCAATGATAAATAAGCGGGAGAATTATATAGGGCAGATTTTCCTGTTTTTTGCCCTTGTGTCTTTTGGATTGCCGAGGCACCCGAACTGGAGAAAAATCCAAAAGAGCAGAGATCACAACTACAAGGGAGTCCACCAGATTTCCCATCCATTAAGTGGATGCATCTCTGCAGAGATGTCACAGCTTCCATTGTAGTCGTAATTTACAGGGAACTCCAAACAGCTTGCATGGTTCAATAAAGTGCTGCAATGAAAGCTTAGACAGCTGCTTTTGTGATTTTGTGTTTGAAAGGGGCTTATAAATTGCCTCAAGTGCCAATAGGTGTGTCCTGCAGCAGATCACTTGGCTGGCTGAACAGAGGCCCCGAAGGCATTGACATAGGAAGCCTGGTATAGGACCCTACTTACCTGTCTCTGGATTGCAGCCTTCCTGCTTCTTGCCCTGGCACTCCTCCGTTTCCCAGTCAGTTGCCTGTCAGCCAGGCGATTCACTGGATCAAGTCTATACTCCGATGGGGCAGTTTGAAGTGGGGTCACCATGGCCCACAGCCATTTATTGGTATCCCAGGACATCGTCTGAAGTACCATCTCAGAATCTCGTCAGAGACTCGAGTTTACTTTGTAGGAACATCAGAGTGAGCAAGATTATTTGTACAAAAGCTGCTAAGGTGAGCACCAGGGAGAATAGTTTAATATTTCTAAGTGTAATTGGCTATGTCATGTTTTTCTTACTTGTGTTCAGTCTGGACAAAGAGTGATATGGTATTCTGTAGTGTTGGAATTGGTGGTCTTTTTTAATATGTTCATGAGGAAGCAGTTTAGAGGAATGAGTGCACATGGTTGTAAGATCTTAAGTTGTGTGTGGTCAAGGCTGCAAAGTCTGCTGGTGGAGGATATCTCTCAAAACCTCTCTTAAAGTTTAACAAAGTTCATTATAAATGTGGACCATTGATGCACGATCAATGACCACTAAAGCGAGGTTGTAGTCCAACTGAAGGCTTTAATAAGCTAGAAGTGTTCCCCAGCAGCTCAGGTACAGAATGAGGGCTGCTGGGATGGCATGGGTTCTTATACCCCGCCTATCGGGGCAGATCTACCATACTCTACAGCCAATGGTAATACCCCTAGGTTTAACCAATGGCACTTCAGCCTCTCAGGTACCGTAATGCCTGATAATACCACATTCACCCCCTTTTAACAAAAGAGTCCGGCGGCGGTGGTGGTCAGCAACTACAAAATGTAACAACATGGTATAATCAGTTGTGGAGGTACCGTGATACCCCCTTACAGTGTTTAGTGATTATTTACAAGAATGTCAGACATGTACATTCAGTATTTAATATTTATAGATCAGTTAAAATGTGGCAATCAGTCTGTCGGGTGCCCTGGTTGTCTTCTGTGATCGTCTGAGCCTCGGTGGTGACTCCGGTGGGGGCTCGGGCGTCTGCAACTCTGGGAGCGTGGCTTCGATGTCCATGGCAGCTTCATCAACCCTAGATGGCGCTGGTGGGATAAACAGGAAGGGGGTGACTGTAGGGAGCGTCGGCGGGTGGGGTGGGGGTGGGGGTGGGGGGGGGGCCTAGGCAGGGGCGGCGGAAGGACTGATCCTCCTGTGCTGCGGTGGAGGGGGGGAGGGTGGGACTGGTGGCTGGGATGTACGTGGGGTTCCGGCGGGCGTCAGGTCCCCTAGGGAGACCGTATCTTGTCGGCCGTTAGGGAACCCCACGGAGGCGTATTGGGGGTTAGCGTGTAGCAGATGGACTCTCTCGACCAACGGGTCCGGCTTGTGCGCCCGCACGTGTTTTCGGAGCAGGATGGGTCCGGGTGTTGCCAGCCAAGTCGGGAGCGAGGTCCCGGAGGAGGACTTCCTGGGAAAAACAAGGAGACGTTCGTGAGGTGTCTGATTGGTGGTCGTACAAAGCAGTGACCGGATGGAGTGGAAGGCCTCCTGGAGGACTTCTTGCCAGCGGGAGACTGGGAGGTTCCTGGACCGTAGGGCCAGTAGAACGGTCTTCCAGACCGTTCCGTTCTCCCTCTCTATCTGTCCGTTTCCCCGGGGGTTGTAACTGGTCGTCTTGCTCGAGGCAATGCCATTGCTGAGCAGGAATTGACGCAGTTCGTCGCTCATAAAGGAGGACCCCCATCACTGTGTATGTAAGCGGGGAAACCGAACAGTGCAAAGATACTGTGGAGGGCCTTGATGACGGTAGTTGCGGTCATGTCGGGGCAGGGGATGGCGAATGGGAACCGGGAGTACTCATCAATCATGTTCAGGAAATACATGTTGCGGTCGGTGGAGGGGAGGGGTTCTTTGAAGTCCATGCTGAGGCGTTCAAAGGGACGGGAAGCCTTTATCAGGTGCGCTCTCTCTGTCCGGTAGAAGTGTGGTTTGCACTCCGCGCAGATTTGGCAGTCCCTGGTGGCCGTCCTGACCTCGATGGAGTAGGGCAGGTTGCGGGTCTTAACGAAATGGAAAAAGCGAGTGACCCCCGGGTGGCAGAGGTCCTCGTGTGCCGTGGGACAAGGCGTCAGGAGGCTCGTTTAGCTTCCCGGGACAGTACAAGATCTCGTAGTTGTAGGTGGAGAATTCGATCCTCCACCTCAAGATCTTGTCGTTTTTTATCTTGCCCCGCTGTGCATTATTGAACATGAATGCCACCGACCGTTGGTCAGTGAGGAGAGTGAATCTCCTGCCGGCCAGGTAATGCCTCCAGTGTCGCACAGCTTCTACTATGGCCTGGGCCTCCTTCTCGACTGAGGAATGGCGAATTTCGGAAGCATGGAGGGTACGGGAGAAGAAGGCCACGGGTCTGCCCGCTTGGTTGAGGGTGGCCGCCAGAGCTATGTCGGACGCATCGCTCTCAACCTGGAAAGGGAGGGACTCGTCGATGGCGTACATCATGGCCTTTGCACTTCTGCTTTGATGCGGCTGAAGGCCTGGTGGGCCTCAATCGACAGGGGGAAAGTTGTGGATTAGATCAGGGGACGGGCTTTGTCTGCATAGATGGGGACCCACTGGGCGTAGCAACTGAAAAACCCAGATGGGCAGCGCTTCAGGGCCTTGGGGCAGTGAGAGAGGGGGAACTCCATAAGGGGGCGCATGCGTTCAGGGTTGGGGCCTATAACTCCATTTCGCACTACGTAGCCAAGGATGGCTAGGCGGTCGGTGCTAAACACACATTTATCCTTATTGTATGTTAGGTTAAGGATTTTAGCGGTCTGGAGAAATTTTCAGAGGTTGGTGTCGTGGTCCTGCGGGTCGTGGCCGCAGGTGGTGACATTATCGAGATACGGGAACGTTGCCCGTAGACCGTACCGGTCAACCATTCGGTCCATCTCGCGCTGGAAGACCGAGACCCCGTTGGTGAACCGAAGGGAACCCTCAAGAAGTGATAGAGCTGCCCGTCTGCCTCGAAAGCAGTGTATTTGCGGTCACTAGTACGGAGGGGTAGCTGGTGGTAGGCGGACTTGAGGTCCACTGTGGAGAAGATCTTATAATGCGCGATCCTGTTTATGAGGTCGGATATGCGGGGGAGAGGGTTCGCGTCTAGCTGCGTGAACCTGTTGATGGTCTGACTAGTCGATGACCATCCTATGCTTCTCCCCGGTCTTTACCACCACTACTTGAGCTCTCCAGGGACTGTTGCTGGCTTAAATGACCCCTTCCCTCAGTAACCTTTGGACCTCTGACCTAATAAAGATCCGATCCTGGGCACTGTACCGTCTGCTCCTGGTGGCGACGGGTTTGTAATCCGGGGTGAGGTTCACAAACAGGGAAGGCGGGGCGACCTTAAGGGTCGCAAGGCCGCAGACAGTAAGGGGGGGTATAGGGCCGCCTAATTGGAAGGTCAGACTTTGCAGGTTACACTGGAAGTCTAAACCCAGGAGTGTAGCCGCGCAGAGGTGGGGAAGAACATAAAGGTGGAAATTTTTGAATTCCCATCCCCGGACTGTGAGGTTTGCTAAACAGAACCCCTTTATCTCTACAGAGTGAGAACCGGCGGCTAGGGAGATTCTTTGATTAACAGGGTTGATAAAGAGGGAACAGCGCCTTACGGTGTTGGGGTGTATAATGCTCTCCGTGCTCCCAGAGTCGATCAGGCAGGACGCCTCGTGGCCGTTGATGAAGACGGTCGTCGTTGCTGTTGAGAGTGTTCGAGGTCTAGTTTGGTCCAGGGTCACCGAGGCCAGATGCAGTAGTTGTGGATTTCGTTCAGGCAGTGCGTGGTCGGCCGAGCTGGAGTCCTGGGGCGTCCAAGATGGCGTCTCCCATTGGTCGCACATGGTGCTCGGGGGTGGACAAAATGGCGGCGCTCATCCGTCCAGCGTGGTGTCCGAGTGACAAGATGGCAGTGCCCGAGGTGGGCCTGGGATACGGGGCTGGCGGCGAACGCTGGCCGCCCGGGGCCCCTGGAGAAGTTCACTGTCGCGGTCCAGAGTCGCTGCTGGAGACCGCGGCCGCCGCTTGTGCCTGGCAGACCCCCATGAAATGGCCCTTTTTGCTGCAGGGGGCAGATGGATGTGCGGGCCGGGCAGCGCTGGCGGGGGTGTTTTTACTGCCCGCAAAAGAAGCAGCGGGGTCCATCGGGGTTGGCGGGCCGCCTTACAGCGCAGGCCTGCAGGGAAGGTCTCTGGGGCGGCCGCTGCGGGATTCCACACTGACCAGGGGGCTGCCGCGCGGTCGGGCACGTAGGATCGGGCGTTCTTGGAGGCATCGTCCATGGACCCTGCAAGGGCCCGTGCCTCCCTAAGTCCCAGGGTGTCTTTCTCTAAAAGACGCTGGCGGATTTCTGAAGAGCTCATACCTGCTACAAAGGCGTCCCAGACTAGGAGTTCCGTGTGCTCGCTCGCCAAAACTTGCGGGCAGCCACAGCTTCTGCCCAGCACCAAGAGCGCGTGGTATAATTCCTCCAACGATTCCCTGGGGTTTTGTCGTCTTGTTGCAAGCAGGTGACGAGCGTAGACCTGATTTACTGGGCGAATATAGTGTCCTTTTAAAAGTTCGATTGCTGCATCAAAATCTTCCGCCGCCTCGATGAGGGTGTAGATCTCTGGGCTTACCCTTGAGTGCAGGACGTTCAGTTTCTCCTCCCCCGAGGGTGTGCCTTCAGCCGTCTCCAGGTAGCCTTTAAAACACGCCAACCAGTGCTTAAAGATCGCCGCTGAGTTCGTCGCGTGGGGACTGAGTTGCAGACACTCCGGCTTGATTCGGAGGTCCATCCTTTCTACTTTCTAGCTTATTAAATTGATGCACGATCAATAACTACTAAAACGAGGTTGTAGTACAACTGAAGGCTTTAATAAGCTAGAAGTGTTCCCCAGCAGCTCGGGTACAGAATGAGGGATGCTGGGACGGCACGGGCTCTTATACCCCGCCTATCGGGGCGGAGCTACCATACTCTACAGCCAATGGGAAAACCCCGAGGTTTAACCAATGGCACTTCAGCTTCTCAGATACCATAATAACCTGATAATACCACAGATTCTATGGGTGATTTAGCATGGCCAATCCACCTAACCCGCAAATCTTTGGACTGTGGGAGGAAACCGGAGCACCTGGAGGAAACCCATGCAGACACGAGAAGAGCGTGCCGATCCACACAGATAGTGACCCAAGCCGGGAATGGAAACTGGGACCCTGGAGCTGTGAAGCAGCTGTGCTAACCACTATACTACTGTGCTGCCCCATTCATCACACATCTCAAGTGGATTCCCGTTGGTGGGTGGGCCATGTAGCATGCGGAAATTATTGTTTAACATCCCAGTCAGACTGTAATGCCTCGACACTGTGCCTGAGCACTGCGACAGGAAACACCACGGATGCAGCAGTAAACATCCGAAAACCAGAGATGGGTCACAGCTGCGGGACATGTCAATTGCTGGAGGGTGAATGAGTACAGCCTCGGTGCTGGTCCTGGTGAAATTATGTGTGGTATCGAGGGGGGTCTGTTGATGGTAGCCTGCTGCGGCCGAGAGTGTGTGGGTAGGATCTGCCGGGGGAGGGGGGAGGAGATCAATGGAATGGAGGGCCCCGGGGTGGGAGCCACTGTTGTTTGTCAGTCTAACACCCTCTCCCAATTCGTTACAGATGTTTCACGGTAAGGAGAGTATTTTGGACCCCGCAGAACAGGCCCTAGTTGTGCTTCTGGTAGGCCGATGCCGGAGACGACGGCAGCAGCCGCGCCTGCTGAGGCTCGAGGTGGCAGCCCATGTGACGGACCCCGCCCCATACCCTGAGAATCTGATTGCCCATCAAGCCAGAATGAGACCCAGAGGGTGAGGCCCACGACGGCCCAGGGTGTAGAAGCGTCGCAGTTGGTTTGTTGCCTCAGGAGGCTCCGCCTCAACAAGGAGCCGATGTGGCACCTGTGCCATGTCCTTGGCACCACGTGGAGGGGGAGGACACCCGCCCTCTGTGGCCATCAGGGTTTCCGCAGCCATGAACGTTTAAGCCTTGGGATCATTCCGGGCCATCTGTATGGCATTACAATCGCTGAATCCCCCAAAATCAACATCCTGGGGGTCACCATTGATCAGAAATTGAACAGGACTAGCCACATTAATACTGCTGCTACCAGGGTGGGTCAAAGGCGAGGAATCCTACAGCGAGGAACTCACCTCCTGACTCCCAAAAGCCTGTCCATCATCTACAAGACACAAGTCAGGAGTGTACGGGACTGGTTTAGCACACTGGGCTAAGTAGCTGGCTTGTAATGCAGAACAAGGCAGCAGCACGGGTTAAATTCCCGTACTGGCCTCCCCGAGCAGGTGCCGGAATGTGGCGACGAGGGGATTTTCACAGTAACTTCATGAAGCCTACTTGTGACAAGCGATTATTATTAATGGAATTCTTTGACAAACTGTCACCTGGACTCGAAACGTTAGCCCTTTTCTCTCCCTACAGATGCTGCCAGACCTGCTAAGATTTTCCAGCATTTCTCTTTGGTTACATATGTGTAATGGAATATTCTCCACTTGCCTGGATGAGTGTAGCTCCAACAACACTCAAGAATATTGACACCATCCAGGACAAAGCAGTTCGCTTGATTGCTTCTCCTTCTACAATCATTCAAACTCTCCACCACCGACGAACGGTGGCAGCCTTGTGTACCATCGATAAAATGCATTGCGGTAACTCACCAAGGTTCCTTGCACAGCACCTTCCACACCAACAATACTACCACCTAGAAGGACAAGAGCACCAGATACCTGGGATCCCCACCACCTGGAGGTTCCCCTCCAAGTCCCTCATCACCCTGACTTGGAAATATATCGTTGATCCTTCGCTGTCGCTGGGACAAAATCCTGGAACTCCTCCCTAACAGCACAGTGGGTGTACCTACACCTGAAGGACTGCAGTGGTTCAATAAGGCAACTCACCACCATCTTTTGAAGGGCAACTAGGGATGGGCAATAAATGTTGGCCTAACCAGCGACGCCCACATTTTGTAAATGAATATTTTTTAAAAGGCCACAGCCCACAACAGATCCGACAGGTCACGATGCCCTCGCCCTGTTTGCCCAGGCAGAAAACTATATTAACTTTGACATGGACCAAGTCCAACAAGGTGCCCAGGCAGCAGGATTCTCTACCATCGCTGGTCCAGGGGCTGAGAGTGCCCTATGTTAACAGGAAGTGGTTCCATTCCCTGAACATACAACTCGTGTGTGACCACAACATGCAGATCATGTATGTGTGAGCATGCTTCCCTGGGAGTGTGCATGACAGCTACATCCTGGGGCAGTCAGACATAAAATATCAGCCATGATTGAATGGCAGAGCAGACTCAATGGGCAGAGTGGCCTAATTCTGCTTCTATGTCTTATTGTCTCTGACTGTTTGTCCAGGTGTGAACCCAGGATGCGCATCAGAGGTGGATGCAGCCAGCTGCTTACCATGTCCCGTGCCACTTCGACCCAGGCGCCACTAGCTGCCCAGTGGCTCACCATCCGGGACCCTCTGAGGAACAGGACATCCTGCCTGGCCTCCATCGCATCTGGGAGCCTCCCAGGCCCGTGTCGCCAAAGCTTGGTGCATTCGTCTCGGCGCCATGGCTGCGAGCTGAGTGGGGTTCGCTGTGCAATTGCTGTCTAAGTGCTGCACAGAGTTTGTTAGTGGGGGGGGCGGGGGGGGGGGGGGGCGTGAGAGCATGGTCCCGATGTGAGGCCTTGTTAAGTTGGCCAATTAACATTGAATAGTGTCGCTGGCTTCGCTCGCGCAATTCCCGCTCGCTACCACACTTAGAAATCTTACCAGAGAATCGCTCCAATATTTACACTCCGAAGGTTCAACTCTGGCACCAACAGATTACATGTGGCTTTTTTAACCTCAACACAAGCAGTTCCCATTAATCATCACTCTAAATAACACACAGCTCACTTTCCACTTACATAGACAGGCAAAGGTGATTCTTGTATTTACAAAGGTGTTTTCTGCTGTAAGTCAATTTCCCTTAGAACCCTTTTTGAAAGCCTGTAATCTGGAACAGCCTCCTTCATGACCTCCTTGGGTGACCTCCACAGCTTTCTGCTTGTGACTGTCCAAAACAGCATTTCCTGGCTCTCTCCCTCTCTCCAACCTCTATTCTCGTTATCTTGGCTGATTGCCCACTCCCGTTTATACAAAAGAGCACAGCTATGCCATTCATATGTAATTAACCTTCCATTGACGGACAAATAGGTCATCAGACTCTGGGATGGGATGATGGCTGGTCAAACAAGGTTCTCCCGAATGACAATGGACCTTGAGTGGACCCATTCCCATTGAGTGCATTCCCATTAACGAGGTTAAGACTGAATGGGACAAGGTAACTCAGGCTGTGGGTGTATCCCTCCGAGCCAGCTGCTAGCAGTTTTTTAATCTATTTAATTCATAAATTGCCTGCTGCATTTTGTATCCCATTTCTTGACACAAGTTCCTAATATCTCCCTATCATGACAGTGCTTCTTGAAAAGAAGGGCCTGGCGGTAGTTATTGCAGTGAAGAAATTCCAATAATATGTGTACGATCGCCATTCCACCATCATCACAAATCACTATGCGGTCTTTTCAAGGAGGACAAGACAGTTCCGCCCATCGCTTTCGCTTGGCTTCAGTGTTGAGCCCTTTTGTTGGCCGCATGTGAATATTCGTTTGAACATCGGCTGGGCACTCAGATTGCAAATGCCTCTGCATTGAGCAGATTGCCCTTGCCGACTAGCTCTCCATCTTCCGCCAGGGCAGACAATGTTTTTGGCACATTAGATTGCATAGATTCATGGCCCATCACTGCATCTAGGATCCGTTAGTGGATCCAAACACACTCAGTCCTTTTAAAAGTTTGTATTATTATAAGGCAGTCAGCGTCCAGGTGAATTGAGGGCTTTCCCATCAAAGATATCCGAGATTAGTGTGGGGGATGGTGTCCTGCTATGGGGTACATGCGCCTGGAAAATGGACAGGATTTGATCTTGGAAGATCTGCACAACGGGCACCCGAAAGTGTCAAAAATTAAAATGTTAGCACACAGCTACGTTTGGTGGCCATAAGACCATAAGACATAGAAGCAGAATTAGGCCATTTGGCCCATCAAGTCTGTTCCGCCATTCAATCATGACTGATATTTTTCTCATCCCCATTTTCCTGCCTCCTCCTCATTATCCAGACCTGGATGTGGACATTGATCATATGACAAAACAATGCAGCATCTGTCAGGAGAACCAAAGCCTCCCACCACCGCGCCCCTCCACCCTCAGGCATGGCCGAGGCGGTCATGGGCACCGTCGCATGCCGACTTCGCTGGTCCATTTCAAGATTTTATGTTCCTGCTGCTAGTTGATGCCCATTCCAAATGGCTGGAGGCTCACAAGATAGCGATGACAACCTCCAGAGCAACAATTGAGAAGCTGCATTTGTTCCTCAGTATGCATGGCATTCCTGCAGTGTTGGTTACGGACAATGGCACAGCCTTTGAGTGAGGAGGTCTCTGGATTTCTGAAGGCCATTGGGATATGGCACACTCCTACTGCCCCGTATAAAATGGACTAGAGCAGCGGGTGGTCCAGATGTTTAAACGCAGTTGGCGGAAACCGTCTTTCGGGTCAAAGGACACAAAGCTGGCCTGGTTCTTGTTTTGCTACTAGACCACCCCATACGCTGTGACTAGGGTGGCCCTGGCTGAACTGATGGGCTGGAGGCTTCGGACCCACAGTAGTATGGTTTTCCCCAATATAAGCAGGAAGGTTTGCCGAACCCAGGGCCTGAAAGGACGTTGGCCTGTTCAACGTTGACCACCCAGGCTCTTTGTATCTGGTGATGGGATATTTGTCCGAAACATTGCACATGGTGACCGACATCCATCAGACAGGGCCGGTTTCGGATCAAGCCCAAGCCCAGGGTCAGGTAATGCGAAAACACCAGGCAACCGGTTCTTCGTAGAATTCCTCATGCACGGAATGTTCTTGTCAAGCTGAACCCGATGCCCAAGGAGACCAGAGTGGAGCCCTAAGGAGATCAAGATGTCGACGTGAGAGCTGTAATCAACACAAATTTGGATATGGAAGTGCAGGGATCAATGGTCTCCCTACGGGGATTGACGGCACAGCAGCCTCTGGCTTCTGCTATGACATTACAATCAGAAGGGGCTATCGCCTTCCTGATACACGCCGCCCGAACCAGCACTGGGGGTACACAACGCATAGCTAGAGATGAAGCGAATCCAGCTTCCTCCTGTTCCCCACCATCGGAGGATTCTTCAGACTTTGTGGGGGAAGGATGTTATAACCAGTACGAGACTTATGGCGAGTGTATTTGTCGATATCTTCAATACCTCGCTCTGAGTCCCCACCTCCTTCAAGAAAACCACTCCGGCGTCGGGCCGTCCCAAACGTGCAGATTTCTCCGCACCTTTAGGGGCCAAGCACTCACCGTGAGGGGCCAAGCCTGCGCCAGAGTGGTTTCCGCTCCACCGGCTGGCGTGCAAGCCCTTTGGCGCCACGCCAGCTGGGGCCGAAAGGACTTTGCCGGGCGGCAGAAGTCCGCGCAAGCACGGAGCGTCAGCGGCCGCTGACATCATCCCCGCGCAAGCGCCGGGGGGGGGTGTCTCTTACGCGTCGGCCATCGTGGAGGCTGTGGCCAAGGCGGAGGGAAAAGAGTGCCCCCATGGCACAGGCCCGCCCGTGGATCGGTGGGCCTCGATCGTGGGCCAGGCCACTGTGGGGGCACCCCTCGGGGCCAGATCGCCCCGTGCCCCCCCCCCCAGGACCCCGGAGCCCACCCGTGCTGCCTAGTCCTGCTGGTAAGAGAGGTGGTTTGATTCTCGCCGCTGAGACAGGCATGACAGCAGTGGGACTTCGGCCCATCGTGGGCTGGCGAATCGCCGGGGAGGAGGGGGGCCCGCCGACCAGCATGGCGTGATTCCCGCCCCCGCCGAATATCCGGTGCCGGAGAATTCGGCAACTGGCGGGGGCGGGATTCACACCAGCTACCGGCGATTCTCCGACCCGGCGGGGGGTCAGAGAATCCTGCCCAAGTTCCCTGTAAGAACACTATTCACGACGCCCTATGCTGCTCTTGCTCATGCATTTGCTTTGGTTGGCCCCTTGTTCCACAATGTAACCAATCACTGTTTGTTGATGCACCATTTGTCAATGTACCCTGTTGATTATTCTTTTTGTCTACTGTATACATACTGTGTACGTTCCCTTGGCCGCCGAAAAATACTTTTCACTGTACTTCGGTACATGTGACAATAAATCAAATCAAATCAAATGGGATCGCAACAATTAGAATCCTCATTTACCTCACTGAATATGACTCCCCCGCTAAGGTAGTGGGGAACTAAACCATGTGCAATTAGGGGCTGGTTTAGCTCACTGGGCTAAATCGCTGGCTTTTAGAGCAGACCTAGGCAGGCCAGCAGCACGGTTCAATTCCCGTTCCAGCCTCCCCGAACAGGCGCCGGAATGTGGCGACTAGGGGCTTTTCACAGTAACTTCATTGAAGCCTACTTGTGACAATAAGATTTTCATTTCATTTACATTCATTTCATTTCATTTCTTGCATAAAGTGGGCCGGTTTTGGTACTGATGGGAAGAGTCCCGGCAGGGATCGTCCATGTTGTGTAAATAATAGTTTGTTGTCATAAAACTTTGTTTCGTTTAAACTACTCGGCGTTGACTTCATGGTCCACAAAAGATTGCTTTGAATTTTCTTCAAATGTATTCTTCTCACGGCCTTTTAAACAGTGTGCAACTCAACGGGTTTTAATCTTTTCTTTCTGCCACTTCTGGATAACCTCTTCTATTCTTTAACCCCAGTGATGCTTTGGCTTTTTATGGAGTTGTTTCATTAACAAAAAAAATTGTATAGTACCTGGTCAGCAGAATAAATTATTCTGCTGAAAGGTTAGGTGGAATTTAATGCAGGTGGCTAACATTTGCCACTAAAACTGCTGACGTCCCGCCGACCTGACCTCTGGGAACCCCGTGAGAATTAAAACCCCTAATTGGCAGTGGGAACCCTGCCACCAGGGCTCCTGACTCTATAGGGGACATTTAATTTCAGAACTACTTCCAGTAGAATGGAAATTCTGCCCCATCCCCCCCTAACAATGTTTCTGTGTTGATCTCTCCACATGGCGAGTCACTCACTTGTCACCGATTGAATGCCGAGTCCTCACTGATTCAATGCCAATGGCAGTACGAAGAGACCCTTCAGTAGGCATTAATTGTTAATTTATGGACCCTCAATGAAGTCCATAGTGTCGTGTTGGGTGCTCTGCTACATAGATGAACCAACACGGTGGCGAATGGTACAACTCAGTTTTATTACTAACTATATATACATTGGTTAATTGGTTACTGTGGTTCGTTCATTACCCTTGTATCTGTGGACCTCTGTGCCCTGAGCTGTCTCCTGCTGGAATGCCCCGGAAGTGTCGTGTTCCCCGTTTTATAGTGTGTATGCTCTTGTCTGTGATTGGCTGTGGTGTTGTGTGTGTTGATTCGTCCGTTGATCTGTCCGTCAGTATGTATGTATGTACCATGATGTTTACCTGAATATCATGACATCCCCTTTTTTACAAGAACATGTGCCTATGTGGTGATAAATAGAGATATGTACTGAGTGCAGCTGAATATGTGTGTGTGTGTGCGCGCAATATGTACAGCATATACATGAGTCTAAACTATATACATGGGACGATGTCAGGTGCAACATGGCAACAAAGTTGTACCATAAACAAAACACGTGGAAATATTAAATGGCAAAACGAACTCCTGTAACGACAAGAAAAAAGAGAAACATATTAATTCAGTGGTATAAAATGTCAGTGTGTTCAATGTCCAAACAGGCTCATAAGTCCAGCCTAGTAGGTGGGCGACGAATTCGGGTTGACCGCCTCAAGGGTGGGTCGGGACCCACCGGCTGAGGAATGGGCCTGGCCACGGGCGACAACGGGATGGGCATGGTGGCAGGAAGCTCTCCGAGGTCGACATCCGGAACAACAGGAGGGCGTGGCACCGGTTCCCGTAGCGAACGTGGAAGTAGTCGGAAGAGCCCGGCGATTGCGCCTGCGAATGGAGCCATCAGGCATGCGAACCAGGAACGAGCGGAGGGCCACGCATCGGAGAACTTCGGCAGGTGCCGACCAGCCACCCTCTGGTCGGTGGATGCGGACGTCGTCCCCAGGCACCAGGGCGGGAAGATCAGTTGCCCGAGTGTCATGTGCCACCTTCTGGCGAACACGCTGCTGTTGCATCCTGTGCAGTACCGGAGCATAATTGGTTGTGGGGACCAGAATGGATGGCACAGTGGTCCTGAGGGTGCGACCCATCAACAGCTGGGCAGGTGAGAGGCCAGTGGCTAATGGGGCCGAGCGATAGGCCAGCAGGGCTAAGCAGAAATCCGATCCGGCAGCAGCAGCCTTGCAGAGGAGCCGCTTGACGATGTGAATGCCCTTCTCCGCCCTTCCATTGGACTGGGGATGCAGGGGGCTGGGCGTCACGTGTGAAGCCATACGAAGCAGCAAACAAAGACCATTCCTGGCTGGCAAAACAGGGCCCATTGTCTGACTTGACAGTAATCGGGATGCCGTGGCGAGCGAAGGTGTCTTTGCAGGCCCTTATGACTGCGGACGATGTCAAATCGTGCAGGCGTATGACCTCCGGATAGTTCGAAAAATAATCTATGATGATTACGTAGTCCCTGCCGAGCGCATGGAAAAGGTCCACACCCACCTTTGCCCAGGGGGATGTCACCAGCTCATGGGGTTGAAACGTCTCAGGAGGTTGTGCCGGCTGAAACCTTTGGCAGGTGGGGCAGTTGAGCACCATGTTGGCAATATCATCGCTGATGCCCGGCCAGCATACCGCCTCTCGGGCCCTCCGTCTGCACTTCTCGACCCCCAGATGGCCTTTGTGTAGTTCGTCGAGGACCAGCTTGTGCATGCTGTGTGGAATCACAATCCGGTCTAGCTTTAGGAGGACACCATCAATGACGGCCAAGTCGTCCCGGACATTGTAGAACTGCGGGCACTGTCCTTTGAGCCACCCACCCGTCATGTGGCGCATCACACGTTGTAGAAGGGGGTCAGTCGCAGTCTCCCGGCGAATACGGGCCAGACTTGAGTCATCGGTTGGCAGATTTGCCGATGTGAAGGCCACCTGCGCTTCGACCTGACAGATGAACCCCTCCGAGTCGGGCGGTGTGCTCACTGCTCTAGATAGAGCATCTGCAATGATAAGGTCCTTTCCCGGGGTGTAGACCAGTTGGAAGTCTTACCTCCTGAGCTTGAGTAGGATGCGCTGGAGGCGAGGGGTCATCTAGTTCAGGTCCTTATTTATGATGCTGACCAGAGGGCGATGGTCGGTTTCAACGGTAAACTGGGGGAGACCATATACGTAGTCATGGAACTTGTCTATTCCGGTTAGCAAGCTCAGGCACTCCTCGATTTGTGCGTAGTGCTGTTCTGTGGGGATCATGGCCCGCGAGGCATAGGCGACCAGGGCCCATGACGCAGTGTCATTCCGTTGCAGGAGTACCGCCCCAATGCCGGACTGGCTGGCATCGGTCGAAATTTTCGTGTCACGAGAGGTGTCAAAAAAGGCCAATACCTGGGCTGTGGTGAGTTTAATTTTGAGCTCCTCCCATTCCGTCTGGTGTGCGGGCAGCCACTGGAATTCTGTGGACTTCTTGACTAGGTGGCGAAGAGCCGTCGTATGGGAGGCAAGGTTGGGAATGAACTTCACCAGCAAGTTGACCATGCCTAGGAAGCGTAGCACTGCTTTCCTATCTGCCGGCTGCGGCATGGCACTCACCTTGTCTGCATCTGGACGCACTCCTGACCGGGATATGTGGTCCCCCAGAAACTTTACCTCGGTCTGGCCGAAAGAACATTTGGTTCGGTTGAGGCGCAGGCCGTTTTCTCGTATCCGCGCAAAGACGTGCTGGAGGCGACTGATGTGCTCCTGTGGTGTGGTGGACCAGATGATGACGTCGTTGATGTAGACGCACGCCCCTTCAATGCCCTCCATCGTCTGTTCCATGATCCTGTGAAAGACCTCGGACGCCGAGATGATGCCAAACGGCATTCTGTTATAGCAGAACCTGCCGAAGGGAGTGTTGAAGGTGCACAGCTTCCGGCTGGACTGGTCCAGTTGGATCTGCCAGAAACCCTTCGAGGCATCCAGCTTTGTGAAGATTTTAGCCTGGGCCATTTCGCTCGTGACCTCCTCCCGTTTGGGTATGAGGTAGTGTTCCCTCATTGTGTTCTTGTTCAGGTCCTTTGGGTCAATGCAGATCCAGAGTTCGCCCAAGGGCTTCTTAACACACACCATGGAGCTGACCCATGGCGCGGGCTCCGTGACCCTGGAAAGCACCCCTTGGTCCTGGAGATCCTGCAGCTACTGCTTGAGGCGGTCTTTGAGTGGCACTGGGACCCTGCGAGGCACGTGGATGACCGGGGTGGCGTCCGGTTTGAGTCGTATTGGGTAGAGGATTGGTTAACTGACAGAAAGCAGAGAGTGGGGATAAATGGGTGTTTCTCTGGTTGGCAACCTGTAACTAGTGGGGTCCCTCCAGGATCAGTGTTGGGCCCGCAGTTGTTCACAATTTACATAGACGATTTGGAGTTGGGGACCAAGTGCAATGTGTCAAAGTTTGCAGACGACACTAAGATGAGTGGTAAAGCAAAAAGTGCAGAGGATACCGGAAGTCTGCAGAAGGATTTGGATAGGTTAGGTGAATGGGCTAGGGTCTGGCAGATGGAATTCAATGTTGCCAAGTGTGAGGCTATCCATTTTGGGAGGAATAACAGCAGAATGGATTATTATTTAAACGATAAGATGTTAAAACATGCTGCTGTGCAGAGGGACCTGGGTGTGCTGGTGCACGAGTCGCAAAAAGTTAGTGTGCAGGTGCAACAGGTGATTAAGAAGGCTAATCGAGTTTTGTCTTTCATTGCTAGAGGGATGGAGTTCAAGACTAGGGAGGTTATGCTGCAATTGTATAGGGTGTTGGTGAGGTCGCATCTGGAGTATTGTGTTCAGTTTTGGTCTCCTTACCTGAGAAAGGACATATTGGCACTGGAGGGAGTGCAGAGGAGATTCACTAGGTTGATCCCAGAGTTGAGGGGATTAGATTATGACGAGAGGTTGAGTAGACTGGAACTGTACTCATTGGAGTTTAGAAGGATGCGGGGGGATCTTATTGAAACATATAAAATTATGAAGGGAATAGATAGGATAGATGCGGGCAGGTTGTTTCTACTGGTCGGGGAAAGCAGAACTAGGGGGCATAGCCTCAAAATAAGGGGAAGTAGATTTAGGACGGAGTGTAGGAGGAACTTCTTCACCCAAAGGGTTGTGAATCTCTGGAATTCCTTGCCCAGTGAAGCAGTTGAGGCTCCTTCTTTAAACGTTTTTAAGAAAAAGATAGATACCTTTCTAAAGAATAAAGGGATTCGGGGATATGGTGTACAGGCCGGAGAGTGGAGCTGAGTCCACAAAGATCAGCCATGATCTCATTAAATGGCGGAGCAGGCTCGAGGGGCCAGATGGCCTACTCCTGTTCCTAGTTCTTATGTTCTTATGTATTCTGTAGGTATAGGGCAGTGTGCCCATGCCCTCGAATGCCTCCTGGTTGTGGGCGAGGAGCGAGTGGAGCTGTGCCCTGAAGTCCGCATCCGGGAAGTTAGATGTGCCTTCTGGAGACAGAGCGTGGACCCGCTGCACGAGGTGGAGAACCTTGCATGCCTGTGTGCCTAGCAGGGAGTCCTTTGATGATCCGACAATTTCAAAGGACAGTGTGGCCGTGTGTGTGTTGTGTGTCACCTGGAACTGGCAGGATCCCATGGCCAGTATACCGTTGCTGTTGTAGTCGACCATCTTGCAACGGGATGGCCGAATTGGTGGCCTGACCGTCAATGCGTAGAAGGCTGACCATGCTATCAGGTTGGCGGAGGCACCAGCGTCCAAACGGAATGTTATCGGTGATCGGTTGACCGTCGGGGTGGCACACCATTCATCACCCGGATTGATACTGTTCACTGGCATCGGCTGGTGGGTCCTGCTTGAAGACATCTGGTTCCTATCGCTGACCGCAACACGTAAGGCGTCCCGGTCGTTTGTGTCACTGTTTTGGAAATCATCTGGGAATGACTCATAGTCCAGAGGCTGAATGGTCCGCACGTCCCTGCGAGGCTGTCGGAATTGGGGAGTGTTGGCCGGTTGAGGTGCTAGACAGCAAGCAGCGTAGTGGCCCATCTTGCCACAGCGTAGGCATTGTCTGTTCTTTGCCGGACATTGCCGCTTTAAATGCTCGGCTCCGCAGTTGCCGCACGTCGTGACGTCATGGCGTTCATTACGCCACCGCGCATGCGCAGTTCGGTGACGCGTTGAGCGCGCCTACGTATCGCGTCCCTCTGCGTCGACGTCTTTTTTGGCGTGCACAAACGTGGGAGCGCGCGATAAGCGCGCAAAATGGCTGCCCTCATCCGGGCCGCGGGCCGGGAGGCAGCCGATCGCCTGGAACCGCTCGGCCTCGTAGGACCCCTGCCTTGCTGATTCGGCCGCGTAGGACCCCTGCCGTGCCGATTCGGCCGCTTTAAATTGGGAGTAGCGGCTGTTCGCGTTTTCGTGAAGGACGCAGGCTTCGATGGCAGAGGCTATGGTGGTGAGGCCTTTTATTTTGAGGAACTGTTGGCGTAGGGTGCCCAAGGTGACCCCAAAAACAATCTGGTCCCGGATCATTGAATCGGAGGTGGCGTTGTAACCGCAGGACTGCGCTAGGATACGGAGGTGTGTAATGAAAGATTGAAAGGGTTCATCCGGACCCTGCAGGCGCTGCTGGAAGAGATACCTCTCGAAACTCTCATTAACCTCGACGCTGAAGTGTTTGTCGAGTTTGAGAAGGACCGTCTTGCACTGGGTCTTGTCCTCCCCTTCTGAGAATACCAGGGAGTTGTAGACATGGATGGCGTGTTGTCCTGCCGTGGAGAGGAGGAGGTTGATTTTCCTGGTGTCCGAAGTGCCTTCCCGTTCGGTGGTCTCCAGGAAGAACTGGAAGCGCTGTTTGAACAGCTTCCAGTTGACACCGAGGTTTCCAGCGATTTGGAGCAGCTGCGGCGTACTGACGGTGGCCATGGCACAGGATGGCAGATTCGTTAGGATGCGTAGGTAGGACTCACGGTTACCGGGTTCCAATCCTGGTACTATGTCGTGCTGGGTGCTCTGCTACATAGATGAACCAACACGGTGGCGAATGGTACAACTCAGTTTTATTACTAACTATATATACATTGGTTAACTGGTTACTGTGGTTCGTTCATTACCCTTGTATCTGTGGACCTAACCCTAACACTAACTAGGAGAAGCACTCAGCACATGGTGAATGTCTGAGTCGCTTGCTGTGAGCTCTGTGTCCTGAGCTGTCTCCTGCTGGAATGCCCCGGAGGTGTCGTGTTCCCCGTTTTATAGTGTGTATGCTCTTGTCTGTGATTGGCTGTGGTGTTGTGTGTGTTGATTGGTCCGTTGATCTGTCCGTCAGTATGTATATATGTATGTACCATGATGTTTACCTGAATATCATGACACATAGTGGTTTCACAGCAAAACAGTTTTCCAAAACTGAACATTTGTGAAAATACCAGTGTATTACTTGTATCAGTACCCTTGGGTATGTGATTGCTGTGGCTATGAAGGTTATGGACCACACACCTGAGTGCAGATGAAAAATAAAAATCATGTTTTTTATCATGCACTTTGCATACTCAATTAATTATAAAAAGAAAATGTGTTAGCTTGTGCTGAATTTTTGATTAATACCTTTGCTAAGATAGTGAAGGAAGTAATTTTAAGCAGGTGTTATAAGGTTACACTGTTGTTTTAAGGGCTGTGTGTTTTTCCGTGCATTTTTCTTGCCTATGTTCATCAGCATCACATAGGTAGCAGCTTTCAGCCCTGTCCGTTAACAGACAATTGATCTAGCCTGTGTTGTGCTGCACAAAGCAACACTACATGAACAAATTGCTCACCGCTGGGTCTCCCTCTCTGCTAGGTCACCGAGTGACAGCTGACCACAAGAAACCAAGCTAAAAACTAGGGGCATGAAATTTATTCATACTGATTAATGACCAAACGGTAGGGGAAATGTATCGGCTCGCCTCCTCCAGAATGATTGTAGTGCAACAAACATCTACTTCCAAGCTGTTAATTTTGATGTTCATTGAATTATTTATGTACATTTTCTATACTTATTGTTTTGAAAAAGATGTTCAGCACTTTATACTTCCATTTTTTTGCTCTTTAGCACCTTCAATGAAGTCAGTGGCGTACGCTTCAGCTCCACAGTCGAGACCATCTACGGGTGAAATGTATGTTGTCTTAATTATGGTGTCTTCCTGGAAAGAAAACATTGGGCGCGATTCTCCGACCCCTCACCAGGTCGGAGAATCGCCGGGGCCTGGCATGAATCCCGCCCCCGCCATGTCCCGAATTCTCCGTCACCAGAGATTCGGCGGGGGCGGGAATCACGCCGCGCCGGTCGGCGGACCCACCCCGGCGATTCTCCAGCCTGCGATGGGCCGATGTCCCGCCGCTGTCAACCCTCCAGCCGGCGTGGATTAAACCACCTTTTGAATGGTGGGACAAGGTGGCGCGGGCGGGCTCCTGGGTCCTGGGGGAGGGTGCGGGGCGATCTGGCCCCGGGGAGGTGCCCCCACGGTGGCCTGGCCCGCGATCGGGGCCCACCGATCCGCGGGCGGGCCTGTGCCGTGATGGCACTCTTTTTCTTCCGCCTTCGCCATGGTCTTCACTATGGCGGAGGCAGAAGAGACCTCCTCCCCTGCGCATGCACGGGGATGACGTCAGCAGCCGCTGACGCTCCCGTGCATGCGTCGCCCAGCGAAGACCTTTCGCCGCCAGCTGGCGTGGCGCCAAAGGCCTTTCCCGCCAGCCGGCGGAGCGGAAACCACTCTGCGTGGGCCTAGCCCCTCAAGGTGAGGGCTTGGCCCCTAAGAGTGTGGATACTTCCGCACCTTTGGGGCGGCCCAACGCCGGAGTGGTTCCCGCCACTCCATTACGCCGGAACCCCCCCGCCCCGCCGGGTAGGGGAGAATCCCGCCCATTGTTCTGTGAGAGGAAACCGTACTAAATAATGTAAATTTAGCAGTATCAATATTTTATGGTTGAATGAGTTTTCATGATTCTGTTCAGTACCATTAGGATTTTTCAAGTGCTATTTGACAGGAAATGTTTTCAATATTTTACAAAAACCATCTGACCATACTCTAAATTTCAATCAGGTCACACAAAATGGAGATTGATGCAAGACGTAGCCCATTAGGAAAGGTGAGAGTATACAGCTTAATATAAGGTAAAACATCAGACACCTGATGCATTATCATTTATCGCATAAATATGGCCTTGAAGTTGGGATACCTGATTGTCAAAAATTGCTAAATAAAGCTAATGAAGCACTTCCATTCAGCCAAGGCATAATGGGTAGTATTGTTTGCGAAATATGTCCCTTAAATACAAATACTTAACACATGGAGTGGAATTCCTCACTACTTTGGCAAAAGTGTTAACCTGTTTAAGCTCAAATGGTTAATATCTCTTCTAAGATAATTAAAAAAATAATTTTAGACATGTCATGCTGTCATTTTAAAGGCTATGTATTTTCCTATACATTTTTCTTGCCTACCTTTGCTCTGTCTATCCTATTTCCATTAATATGTGATCCCTGATCACAACATAGAACATTACAGTGCAGTACAGGCCCTTCGGCCCTCGATGTTGCACCGACCTGTGAAACCACTCTAAAGCTCATCTACACTATTCCCTTATCATCCATATGTCTATCAAATGACCATTTGAATGCCCTTAGTGTTGGCAAATCCACTACTGTTGCAGGCAGGGCATTCCACGCCCTTACTACTCTCTGAGTAAAGAACCTACATGGGCTCAAATCCCAATCATTGCCATAGGCAGCATTTGCATGTTAGGGGTAATTACAATATTGTTTTAAGAAAGGGTGACCTGTTATTAATCTGTGTTTTCTTTACTTTGATCTTCTTGCCATGTACAGTCTGATACACCAATGGGTCCAACTAGGCTCTCATTAATAAGCCCACCTCAAGATGGGCGAATGGGTAAGTGGCACAGGATACTTCCTTCTGCATATTTCCTTCAAGCAGATTTGAAGTTGTGTTAATTTCAGTTCATGGTCGGCGATGAATCGGAAATACAATAGACTGCAGCTGACTAGAGTTTCCCAAATATACGTTTTTGCAATCAAGATTCCGTTTTCTTTTTGTTGTTCAAATTTTTCACCTTTTTAGATTTCCACCATCTCTGGTACCTTTCCAAATGGTTATTCTTCTTGTGTCGATCTGTAAGCTTCAGGGGGCTGGGGTCGTAGGCACACTTGCCCATACAGATGGGTATTGGGTGTCCACAGGAAGCTAGGGGAACAGGTAGAAAACACATCAGTGCCCAATCCTTCAGGTACAACTAGTCTTTTTGATTACCTACTGATGAAGCAGTTGAAAAAGATTGTACTGCTGGGGGATTTAGACAAGAACTGAGGTCTTGTTCCCTGGCTGGGCCCCACTTCTTTTGCTGAAGTGACTTGTATGCTGTCCAGTAGTGGATGGAAGTGTATTTGGATTTTCAAAACCCATTCAAAAAGATGACACAAGAGTACTCAAGGGAATGTGGTTAGTACATCAGCATGGATTGAGGATTAATTAATGGGCAGAAAACCAAGGACTAGGTTTTGTGGGACAGCAAGGCCACACCTCCGCCACACCCATTGGTGCCGCCCACACCCCCTTCCACCACACGGTAGCTAAACATTGGTGAAAGCCCCCCCTGCAGCCTGCTAATCAGAGGCCAGCAGCTCTCCAGTAGCAGGAGTGCCACTGGGAGAGGTGGCCACTACTGGTACTGCACTTGGGCATATGCTGGATTGCATTGTAAGCGTTTGGGCTTCTCATGGGTGTCAAGCTGGCAGGCCTGGCGAGGGGCTGGGAGTCAGCATTTATGAGGACATAGCGGAGGAGTACCTGTAGGTGGTTTTGAGGGCGGGGGGGAGGGGAGTGGACTCTCAAATTGGTCCAGGGGACCTGTTAAGGAGAGAGCTCCTGCCCCAGTCCAAGCAGGGAAACCTGCTGGGCTAGCAACTTGCTGTGAGCCTCTTCTGCAGCTTAAACATCAGTGCCGGTGTCATGTAGCTCTCAAGTAGGCATCAATTGTCCAATCAACTGTCAGGCAGATTGGCCAATGACACCCACTCTGCTGTTAAAGTTGCAGTCGGGCAGATGTGGGCGAATAGGCAATGGGAATGTCTTCCTCCGTTTACTGGGACACCATCCCAGCTGTAATGATGAATGTCCACGCCTCAAACAATCACCCCTCACCCTGTACCCACCCCACATGCGTTTTATACCCCCTCATACTCCCTTCATACCGTCATGTCCCTCCATAAACTCCATGCCCTATTCTTGTTCCCCTCATACTCGCCATGTCCCATCCATGCCTCACCATGTATACTCCATGCCTCACCATGTATATTCCATAGCTAGCATCCACTGTGGAAAGATCTCACAATGTCTTTGACATGGATATTTTTAAAAAACCAAATCTGATAAGAGCTATCATTCAAACACACTTCAAATAGAAGCCATTTATAAAACTAAGATCCCCTCAATTTGTAAATTTGCTGTAAAAACAAACACTTATTTACTTGCCACATCAAGGACAGATAATCTTTTATTAGCCTTGTAAAACTGCCAATTAAACTGTGAGCACAGCAGAGAGAAGTGCTTTTGTAGGTTTTGAACCTCACGCAGGCAGTCATAATTGGCTCAGATGTCAATCACTGCAATAAAAACACATCTAACGTACAATACAGCATCTAACTAGTGAAAGCAAAAGGATAAATGTGTTTTGTTTTACTTCAAAGTTGTCAAGGAAAGAATTCCAGCAACAGGTTCTCCTCTTGGGACAGATATTCTCCCGTGGTTCACAACTCCTCGAAGAGACCTTGAACCATGTCTATTTAAAGAAGGGGCCTGACTATATTAAAAGCTTGTAGGGGCGGTGGGGAGAGGTGTGAACTGCCCAGCCCCACAATGGAGTTGGCAAATGTAGGAGTTCTGCATGCTGGCCCATGCCTCGCAACTATATCCTGTACAAACAGAAATTGCCAAAACAAGAATGGAGAGAAATCCTAGAATCGGGTCCATCATTCCATTTTTAAAGGGCTTCCAAGTCCACCCGACTTAATGAAAATCCAGATCACAGTTTCAGAATAAGGGACCAGCCATTTGGAGATGAGGAGAAATGTCTTCATTCAAAGGTTATAAATCTTTGGAGTGCTGGAGAGTATGGATGCTCAGTTGTTGAGTATATTCGATAGGGATTGAAGGCATAGAATTAAGACAAGTGAGGGAATGTGGAGTCGAGGTGGACAATCTACCATTATTCTTATGAATGGTGGAACAGGCTCAAAAGAGCAAATTGATCATTTCCAGCTCATATTTCTTCTGTTCTTCTACTCATCCCAGCAGAAGGGCCACTTTGTATTAGGGAGACTGAAGTCGAGTAAATTCTCAGCGTGGGAATTCTCTTTTTTGGGATCCATCTCCTCCAAGATCCTGAACAGTGTTTGATCAGCACATGGAGGTTTCACCCTAACAGATCCCAACAGAAAGTCAAAGCTAGAGTTTCATAGAACATAGAACAGTACAGGCCCTTCGGCTCACAATGTTGCGCCGACTATTTATCCTAATCTAAGATCAACCTAACATAAAACTCTTCAACTTACTGCTGTCCAAGTGCCTGTCCAAGAATCGCTTAAATGTCCCTGAGGACTCTGACTGCACCACCTCCGCTGGCAGTGCATTCCACGCACCCACCACTCTGTGTAAAGAACCGACCTCTGAATCTCCCCTATACCTTCCTTCAATCACCTGAAAATTATGTCCCCTCGTGACAGCCATTTCCACTCTGGGGAAAAGTCTCTGGCTGTCCACTCTATCCATGCCTCTCATCACCTTGTACACCTCTATCAAGTCATCTCTCTTCCTTCTTTGGTCCAGTGAAAGAAGCCCTAGCTCCCTCAAACTTTCTTAATAAGACATGCCGTCCAGTCCAGGCAGCATCCTGGTAAATCTCCTCTGCACCCTCTCCAAAGCATCCACATCCTTCCTATAATGAGGCGACCAGAACTGAACACAACATTCCAAGTGTGGTCTAACCAGGGTTTTATAAAGCTGCAGCAAAACCTCGCAGCTCTTAAACTCAATCCCCTTGGTAATGAAAGCCAACACACCATACGCCTTCTTAACAACCCTATCAACCTGGGTGGCAACTTTGAGGGATCCATGTAAGTGGACCCCAAGATCCCTCTGTTCCTCCACACTTCCAAGAATCCTGCCTTTAACTCTGTATTCAGCATTCAAATTCGACCTTCCAAAATGAATCACTTCACATTTATCTAGGTCGAACTCCATCTGCTGCTTCTCAGCCCAGCTCTGCATCCTGTCAATGTCCTGTTGTGACCTGCAACAGCCGTCGACGCTCTCTACAACTCCACCAACGTTTTGTGTCATCGGCAAATTTACTAACCCACCCTTCCACTTCCTCATCCAAGTCATTTATAAAAACCACAAAGAGCACAGGTCCCAGAACAAATCCCTGCGGGACACTTCTGGTCACCGACCTCCAGGCGGAATACTTTCCATCCACTACCACTCGCTATCTTTCGGCCAGCCAATTCTGTATCCAGACAGCCAAATTTCCCTGTATCCCATGCCCCCTAACTTTCTGAATGAGCCTACCATGGGGAACCTTATCAAATGCCTTACTGAAATCCATATACACTGCATCCACTGCCCGACCTTCATCAATGTGTCTCGTCACATCCTCAAAGAATTCAGTGAGGCTTGTGAGGAATGACCTGCCCCTCACAAAGCCATGCTGACTATCTTTAATCAAACGATGTTTTTCTAAATAATCATAAATCCTGTCTCTCAGAATTCTTTCCAGTATTTTGCTCACCACCGACGTAATACTGATGGGTCTGTAATTCCCAGGGATTTCCCTATTCCCTTTCTTGAACAGCCTTCTAGGAGCCTTCCAGGTCCTGGGCAATTTCTCTCTATTTCTTTGCTGGCCAAATTATATTGTCAGTGCACCCTGGGACCACTGACATTGAGGCCAGTGTTACTGGAACTCGTACAGTGAAAGACAAAGGTTTTGAGGAGGAAGAGTGTCATATTTCTGGACTGTATGAAATTTACTTGACAGCAGTCTCTCATGGAGATACAATGAATGGGTGAAAAAGATTATAGTTACAAAGATATTCCTATATTAGATTATATTTGTCAATATTCATTGAGGCTGGCGTATAGTAGAATCGACCAAAAGCTTCAAGCATAGAAGTGTTGCTGATAAATGGCAGCTGTTTCCCTTGAACTTTAGAGTAACTAACTCCCAGGTCCACAGTTTCATAATGCAATTCAGGTTGAGCTGTGATTAGAACAGAAACTCATTATAAAGCACTATCTCATACTTATTGCTTGGAATTATTGTTTTTTAGCTATTCCTTTGATCCTCTGCTTCAGAGATTAGCTTTGGGAGATCAAAAGAACAAACTCATTCCAAGGTAGCAGTCCTAAGAGAAGGAATGTGAAATATGAGAGGGATGAATGTCAGACTAGTCAAAAATCTAGTTTGACACCACTAGGTCTTGAGCTAATTATTTCCTTTTCCACATGAATCTTAACTAGTTTCTATTTTAACAAATTACAGCCTGACCAAACAATTGAATTGGCTGCCTCTAAATGCCGAATATTTAAAAAGTTGTACAAATTGCATTTTCTTTGTATTTGAATAGTTACCTGTTCTATTTAGTCAGTTCACTAACACCTATTCATCCTTTGAGCAAACCAAAATGATGAATTTAACAAACAGAATAGAAACAGGAGCATGGCATTTAGCCTATTAGATCCTAGCTCATCTGTGGATTCAATTCCATTTGCCTGCCTGCTCTATATCCCTGAAATCCTTGTTAGCAAAAACTGATAGATCTCAGTCTTGCAGATTTCAATGGACCCAGCATTCACAGCCTTTTGAAGATGTGGGTTACAGTTTCAATTATCATTTTATAAAATAGGGTGAGGCGGTGGTGGCAGTGTCACATAGAATGGGCTCACCGCGCCATCTCGGTGATGTGATGTGGCCGTTAAATCTCACAAGATTTACAATGCTCGTAATGCCTCACGCGATCTACCAAGGCAGGGGCACTGCCATGGTGACAGGGGCACTTCCAGGGTGTCAGGCTTGGTGCCAGGTTGCCCATACCAGGGATCAGGCCCGGGGGTGCCCTGCCCTTATGAGGTGGGGTGAGGAGGGGGTACTCGAGGATACCCTAGGTAAGTTGGGGTGTCCAGAGGCCACTGGGGGGTTGAGAGATCTCTTCCTGCACTGGCGAGCAGCGCAGCCTTGGTGGAACATTCCTCGTTTGATAGCGGAGTTGTTCTCGGCGCTGCAGACACCGAGAAACACCCCTTGTTCACGGCCATAATGGGACTCTGTTTTGGGGCTTTAAATCACGTCCAGGAATAGGCCATTTGGACCTTTGAGCCTGCTCTGCCATTCATTATGATCATGGTTGATCCAACTCAGCAGCCTGTTTCCACTTTCCCCATATCCTTTGATCCTTTTGCCCAAGAACTATATCTAACTCCTTGAAAACATACAATGGTTTGGCTTCAACTGCTTTCTCTGGAAGATAATTTCACAGGCTCGCCACTGTCTGAAGAAGACATTTCTCCTCATCTCTATCCTCAATGGTCTACCCCATTTTCTCAGACTTTGATCCCTGGTTCTGCACACCACCGCCATTGGGAACATCCTTCATGCATCTATCCTGTCTAGTCCTGTTCGAATTTTATAGGCTTCTATGAGATTCCCCTCATTCTTCTGAACTCCAGGGAATATAATCCGAACCGACTCAATCTCTCATATGTCAGTCCATCCCAGGAATCAATTTTATAAACCTTTGCTGTACTCCCTCTATAGCAAGAACATCCTTCCTCGGATAAGGTGTCCAAAATGGCTTACAATATTCCAAGTGTGGCTTCATTAAGGCCCTGTATAATTGCAGCAAGATATCCCTGCTCCTGTTCTGAATCCTCTTGCTATGAATGCCAGCATACCATTTGCCTTCTTTACCGTCTGCTTTACATGCATGCTTCCTTTCAGTGACTGGCATACAAGGACATCTCATTGCACATACCACACTCTCGATCTATAGCCATTCAAATAATAATCTGCCTTCCTGTTTTTCTGCCAAAATGGATAACCTCGCATTTATCCACATTATATTGAATCTGCCAGCATTTTCCCACTCACTCAACTTGTCCAAATTTCCGTCTCACAGCTTACCCACCCAGCTTTATGTCTTCTGCAAATTTTGAGATATTGCATTTAGTTCCCTCATCTAATCATTAATATATATTGTGAATAGCTGGGGTCCCATTGCTGATCCCTGCAGTACCCCATTAGTCACTGCCTGCCATTTGGAAAAATATCTATTTATTCCTACTCTTTGTTTCCTGTCTGCCAACCAGTTTCCTATTAATCTCAATAGACTGCCCCCAATCCCATACCAGTTTACTTTTACTCGCTAATCTCTTATGTGGAAGTTTGTCGAAAGCCTTCTGAGCGTCCAAATAAACCTCATCCACTGGCTCTCCCTCATCAACTCTACTAGTTACATCCTTGAAGAATTCCAGCAGATTTGTCAAGCATGATTTGCCTTTTGTAAATCCATGCTGACTGTCCGATCCTGCACTGTTTTCCACTGCTCTGCTATTAAATCATTTATAATGCACTCTAGCAGTTTTTCCACCACCTATGTCAGGCTGACTGGTCCATAATTCCCTGTTTTCTCTCTACCTCCCTTTTTAAATAGTGGGGTTACATTAGCTACCCTCCAATCTGTAGGAACTGTCCCAGAGTCTATAGAATCTTGGAAGATGACCACAAATGCATCCACTTCCTTAAGTACTCTGGAATGTAGATTATCAGGCGCTCAGGATGTATCAGCCTTCAATCCCACCAATTTTCCCAACGTAATTTCTCCACTACTGATTTCCTTCAGTTCCTCCCTCTCACTAAACCCCGTGTTCCGCAACATTCCTGCTACATTATTTGTGTCCTGCTTTGTGAAGACAGAACTAAAGTATACATTTAGTTGGTCAACCATTTCTTTGTTCCCATTATAAATTCTCCTTTTTCTGACTGTAAGGGACCAACATTTGTCGTCTTCACCTTTTTCTCTTCACATACCTAGAGAAGCTTTTGCAGTCAGTTTCTATGTTTACTCTCGTACTCTATTTTCCCCTTCTTTATCAATCCCTTTGTCCTCCTTTGCTGAATTCTAAACTGCTCCCAATCCTCATGTTCTGCTATTTTTACTGGCCAATTTGTATGCCTCTTCGTTGGATCTAAAACTATCTCTGCTTTCCTTTGTAAGCCATGGTTTAGCCACCTTTCCTGTTTTATTTTTGTGCCAGACAGGAATTAACTGTTGCAGTTCACCAATGCGCTCTTTCAATGTTTGCCATTGCTATCCACTGTCATCCATTTAAGTACTGTTCTTCAATCAATCATAGCAAATTTGCACCTCATGTCATCATAGATTGCTTTATTTAGACTCAGGACCCTAGTCTCAGAATCAACTACTTCACGCTCCATCTTGATGAAGAATTCTTTCATATTATAATCGCTCATCCCCAAGGGGCCTCGCACAACTAGATAGAACATAGAACAGTATAGCACAATACAGGCCCTTCAGCCCACGATGTTGTGCTGACCATTTATCCTAATCTAAGATCAACCTAACCTACACCCCTTTAATTTACTGCTGTCCATGTGCCTGTCTAAGAGTCGCTTAAATGACCCTGATGACTCTGATTCCACCATCCCTGCTGGCAGTGCATTTCACACACCCACCACTCTCTGTGTAAAGAACCTACCTCTGACATCTCCCTGATACCTTCCTCCAATCACCTGAAAATTATGTCCCCTCGTGACAGCCATTTCCACCCTGGGGAAAAGTCTCTGGCCATCCACTCTATCTATGCCTCTCACCACCTTGTACACCTCTTATCAAGTCACCTCTCTGCCTTCTTCGCTCCAGTGAGAAAAGCCCTCGCTCCCTTAACCTTTCTTCATAAGACATGCCCTCCAGCCCAGGCAGCATCCTGGTAAATCTCCTCTGTACCCTCTCCAAAGCATCCACATCCTTCCTATAATGAAGCGACCAGAACTGGACACAGTATTTCAAGTGTGGTCTAACTAGAGGTTTATAAAGCTGCAGCAAAACCTCGCGGCTCTTAAACTCAATCCCCCTGTTAATGAAAGCCAACACACCATACGCCTTCTTAACAACCCTATCAACCTGGGTGGCAACTTTGAGGGATCTACGTACTTGGGCCCCAAGATCCCTCTGTTCCTCCACACTACCAAGAATCCTGCCTTTAACCCTGTATTCAGCATTCAAATTCAGCCTTCCAAAATGAATCACTTCACATTTATCAAGGTTGAACTACATCTGCCACTTCTCAGCCCAGCTCTGCATCCTGTCAATATCCTGTTGTAACCTGCAACAAAACTCAACACTATCTGCAACTCCACCAATCTTCATGTCATCGGCAAACTTACTAACCCACCCTTCCACCTTCTCATCCAAGTCATTTATAAAAAAACACAAAGAGCAGAGGTCACAGAACAGGTCCTTGCGGGCACTACTGGTCACCGACCTCCAGGCGGAATACTTTTCATCCACTACCACTCGCTGTCTTCTTTCGGCCAGCCAATTCTGTATCCAGACAGCCAAATTTCCCTGTATCCCATGCCCCCTAACTTTCTGAATGAGCCTACCATGGGGAACCTTATCAATTGCCTTACTGAAATCCATATATACCACATCCACTGCCCGACCTTCATCAATGTGTCTCGTCACATCCTCAAAGAATTCAATGAGGCTTGTGGGGCATGACCTGCCCCTTACAAAGCCATGCTGACTATCTTTAATCAAACTAAGGTCTCAGAATCCTTTCCAATATTTTGCTCACCACAGACGTAAGACTGATGGGTCTGTAATTCCCAGGGATTTCCCTATTCCCTTTCTTGAATAGGGGAACAACATTCGCCTCTTTCCAATCACCCGGTACTACTCCAGTGGAGAGTGAGGACGCAAAGATCATCGCCAGCGGCACAGCAATCTCCTCCCTCGCTTCCCGTAGTAACCTTGGGTATATCCCGTCAGGCCCAGGGGATCTTATCTATCCTGATGCTTTTCAAAATTTCCAGCATATCCTCCTTCTTAATATCAACCTGTTTGAGTCTATTAACCTGGTTCACACTGTTCTCATGGGCAACAAGGTCCCTCTTTCTAGTGTATACTGAAGCAAAGTATTCATTTAGGGCCTCCCCCATTTCGTCAGACTCGAGGCACAAGTTCCCTCCACTATCCCTGATCGGCCCTACTCTCACTCTGATCATCCTCTTATTTCTCACATAAGTGTAAAACGCCTTGGGGTTTTCCCTAATCCTTCCCGCCAGGGCTTTTTCATGCCCCCTTCTAGCTCTCCTCAGTTCATTTTTGAGTTCCTTCCTGGCTACCTTGTAACCCTCTAGAGCCGAGACAGATCCTTGCTTCCTCAACCTTAAGTAAGCTTCCTTCTTCCTCTTGACTAGAAGCTCCACTACTCTTGTCATCCAAGGCTCCTTTACCTTACCATTCCTTCCTCGTCTCAGTGGGACAAAACAATTCAGCACTCGCAGCATGTGCTCCTTAAACAATCCCCACATTACTGTTGTGTATTTCCCCAAGAACAATTGTTCCCACTTTATGCTCCTCAGCTCCTGTCTAATAGCAGTATAATTTCCCCTCCCCCAATTAAATAACTTCCCATTCTGTGTGTTCCTATCCCTCTCCATGACCATGGTAAAGGTCAAGGAGTTGTGGTCACTGTCACCAAAATGCTCTCCCACCGCGACATCTGACACCTGGCCTGGTTCGTTGCCAGGCACCAAGTCCAATGTGGCCTCCCCCCTCGTCAGCCTATCTACATATTGAGTCAGGAATCCTTCCTGTACACACCTGACAAAACCGGCTCCATCCAAACCATTTGCACTAAGGAGGTTCCAGTCAATATGAGGGAAGTTGAAGTCACCCATGACAACAACTCTGTTACTTCTGCACTTTTCCAAGATCTGACGCCCAATCTGTTCCTCTATCTCTCTGCTGCTGTTGGGGGGTCTATAGAAAACTCCCAATAAAGTGACTGCTCCTTTCTTGTTTCTGACTTACACCCATACTGACTCAGTAGACAAACCCTCCTCAACTACCTCCTTTTCTGCAGCTGTGGTGCACTCCCTAATTAACAGTGCCACTCCCCCTCCTCTTTTACCTTCCTCCCTATTCTTCTTAAAACATCTAAACCCCGGAACATCTAATAACCATTCCTGCCCCTGTGAAATCCATATCTCCGTAATAGCCACAACATCGTAGTTCCAAGTACTGATCCATGCTCTAAGTTCATCTCCCTTATTCCTGACACTCCTTGCATTGAAACAGACTCACTTTAACCCATTCCACTGAGTGCAACTTTGCCCTATCAACTGTCTATCCTTCCTCACAGACTTGCTGCATATTATTTCTGCCTGTTCAACAACTACCCTATCCTCTGATCCATAGCTCTGGTTCCCATCCCCCTGCCAAACTAGTTTAAACCCTCCCGAAGAGCTCTAGCAAACCTCCCACCCAGGATATTGGTGCCCCTCCAGTTTAGGTGAAATCCGTCCTTCATGTACAGGTCCCACCTTCCCCAGAAGATAGCCCAATGATCCATATATCTGAAGCTTTCCCTCCTGCACCAGCCCAGTAGCCACGTGTTCAGCTGTACTCGCTCTCTGTTCCTTGCCTCACTTGCACGTGGCCCCGGTAGCAATCCTGAGATCTGCTTGTCCTGCTCTTTAGCTTCCAACCTGACTCCCTAAAATCACTTTTTAGACTCTCATCCCTTTTTTTAAGCTATGTCGTTGGTGCCTATGTGCACCACAACTTGAGGGCAGCAGGGTAGCATTGTGGATAGCACAATTGCTTCACAGCTCCATGGTCCCAGGTTCGATTCCCGGCTTGGGTCACTGTCTGTGCGGAGTCTGCACGTTCTCCACATGTGTGCGTGAGTTTCCTCCGGGTGCTCTGGTTTCCTCCCACAGTCCAAAGATGTGCGGGTTAGGTGGATTGGCCATGCTAAATTGCCCATAGTGTCCAAAAATTGCCCTTAGTGTTGGGTGGGGTTACTGGGTTATGGGGATTAGGTGGGGTTACTGGGTTATGGGGATAGGGTGGAGGTGCTCTTTCCTTGGGTAGGGTGCTCTTTCCAAGAGCTGGTGCAGATTTGATGGGCCGAATGGCCTTCTGCACTGTAAATTCTATGAACTTCTGATTGCTCCCCCTCCCCCTTAAGAATCCTGTAGACTCGATCCGAGACATCCCCGACCCTGGATGACCAATTATCCCTTTCTCATTGCACAATACCCAGTCTAGGATGGCCTATTCTCAAGTTGGTTCCTCAACATATTGGTCCATAATTTTCTGTCCATGCCGATATAACATGAAGCTTTTATTTTCTGCAATAATCTTTGATGGGGCAGTTTTGCGAAGCCTTCTGGATATCTAAGTACAGTGCATCCACCACTTCCCCTTTACTCACAGCACATGCTCCTTCCTCAAAGAAGTCCAAAAAGTTTGTTAAACATGATTTCCCTTCCGTAAAACCATGTTGACTCTGCCTGATTACTTTGAGCTTATCCGAGTGCCCTGCTGTAACTCGTTTAATAATAGCTTCCAACATTTTCCCTGCAACAGACATTAAGCCAATTAGCCTGTAGATTTCTGTTTTCTGTTTCTCTCTTTTGTTGAACAATGGAATTGCATTTGCTGTCTTCCAATTGAGTGGAATCTTCCTCGAATCTAGGGAGATTTGGAAAATTAAAACCAATGGATCAACTATCTTACTCGGCATTTCTTTTAAGACCCTCGGATGAAGTCCATCAGGACCCAGGGATCTGTCAGCCCCTAACTCCAACTATTTTCTCAGTACTACTTCCTTGGTGATGGTAATTTTCCTGAGTTTCTCCCTCCCTTCCATTTCCTTATTTACACCTCTAGTTCCTCTTTTATTCCTCTTAACTTTTCAGCCTTCATTTAGCAATGCACAGGCCACCAGATAAGGCGAGGCATAAATCCCACTAATGAACTATTCATGAGTTCAGTTCTTAATGCTAGTCTTTTGTCATTGGTAAAGAATATGGGCAGCACGGTAGCATTGTGGATAGCACAAATGCTTCACAGCTCCAGGGTCCCAGGTTCGATTCCGGCTTGGGTCACTGTCTGTGCGGAGTCTGCACATCCTCCCCGTGTGTGCGTGGGTTTCCTCCGGGTGCTCCGGTTTCCTCCCACAGTCCAAAGATGTGCGGGTTAGGTGGATTGGCCATGGTAAATTGCCCATAGTGTCCAAAATTGCCCTTAGTGTTGGGTGGGGTTACTGGGTTATGGGGATAGGGTGGAGGTGTGGACCTTGGGTAGGGTGCTCTTTCCAAGAGCCGGTGCAGACTCGATGGGCCAAATGGCCTCCTTCTGCACTGTAAATTCTATGAAAATGCTATGAATATCTTTTTGAATAAGAATCACAGAATTTTTACAGTACAGAAGGAGGGCATTCAGCCCATCAAGTCCGCACTGGCTCTTTGAAAGAACATTCTACCTAGACCCACTCCCCGGCCTTAACCCCATGGCTTTGTACATTCTTTCTTTTCAGAAAATATCTTTCAATGCACCCCCGCACCCGCCCGCACACCTCCTCATCCGTCAACAGTCCCACATCCAGGCTCTCAGCGAGTAGAGACCCATCAAAGCTACACCAGACCAAGTAAGTTCCAAGTCAACGCACGCTACGAGATAGACGCTCCTAGTTGCTATTCTGTAAACAGCTCAACCCAGCAGCCTCAGAACCGAGCAACGGCCATTGTTCCTCTGACTGAGTGGGCACCCGAAGCTAAGTATAGGCTTTTAGTAATAGTGATAGTTTAGGTTGTAGAGTTTTATGCATGAGTAAATTTGACTGTGTGTAAATAAATGAGCATTGCTTTTGAACTTACTAACTGGTGTATCGAGTCTTTGATCAGTATTCGGTTTTGAACCTTGTGGCGGTGTCGAAAGATACCTGGCGACTCTTGAGAAAACGTAATTAAACAGAGCCAAATTAAGAGACAACAGCAAGTTAACAACATTTACTGGTGACATCTGACGAGACTCGACTTAGAAGTGACCTAACCACTCCGAGAGAACCCAAATTTGAATTGAGAATCCAATTGGAAACAGAAAAACCACAAGTGTAAGAACAGTACTGATCAAGCCTCCGAGATTCGGAAGTGTGTTAATGCATGCGTACTAACAGGGATATAAGGTACACCTGAGAGATTTTGTTGCGTAAAACTGTCGGGAGTTTTGTAGGCCGGAAATTAGCGTAAGCCGTACCCGTGTTTACATCACCACTTTATCACCCACTGCTCCAAATTCAGTAGAGAACCTAGATAGAGAAAATGGCAATGACGGCAATGCCTTATGAACCCCCAAGAATTTGAGGTCGCAGCGACCAGTAGAGTAGGACAGTGTCCCGTTTGGGAACATGAGATCAGGAAATATTTCAAAGGGAAAGGATAGCCCCTTTGGAGTGAATTCTGCGCCAATGACGAAACAGGTCCCGGGAGTATAGGACATACTTGGTGGGAAAACCTGTCAGAAATACACAAGAAGAGCTTGGGGAAAGCTTGTAAGCCGATGGCAATCGTGTCCTGTTTGGCACAATTGCGAGGCACAGAGGAGGTCGTTAGGACTCTCCGTAGAGAGATAGAGGAGAGTGACAGAAGTAATGAGGTAGACGTGAGCGAAGCAGAGAAGGAGAAAAGAGATTTAAGAGAGCAGTTAGCAGCAAGTGACAGAGAGGTGGATGATGCCAAGTGGGCACACCAGACAAGAGACCGAGCAACAAGTTGAGAAATTGCAGAAACAGTGCAATGATCTGAAAGCAGCCCTACGAGCGCTCCATACTTCCACAACGGAACAAAGGCAGAGCTCCGTAGACCACGCAAAATACCTGAAGCAAATTGCAGAATTGCAATCTCTGCTTTCCGCTCAAAATGGGTTTCAAAGCACATTTGGACCACAATTAGATCAGGAAAACGGCCCCAACTGGCAGGAATTGAACGAGACTGCCCATAGATACGTACATGGGACATGTACGCAGGAAAAACCCCAGAAAAGGAAAGTGCCCCAACCGAACAGGCAGAATACCCCCACCTGAACCCTGTAACCACACACCGTGGGGCTACAGCAGAAGGAAATGCAGATTTCCTTTATACAACCCCGTTAACCATGCGTGCGGAAAAATTACACCGTTCTTTCCCACATCAGACCCCCACCAGTTTTTCGCGAAAGTCAAACAGCAGGCAACCATGTATGGCCTGGACGAGAAGGAGCAAGTGAAGCTCACAGTTTTAAGCCTGGACCCTTCAGTCGTGGCAGCCCATCCCGACCCACAGAATGTAGGAGGAGGCACACTCCAAGAGATGCACACAGCGATCCTTGATGCGATCGGCTATTACAGAGGAGACCCCATAGAAGGCCGAAACAAGTGTCGGCAAAAGAAAACAGAGCACCCCACAGCGTTTGCTGGAAGCTTGTGGATACACTTCACAGCAGTTTTCGGAGAATTAGCCCGCGCCCATTTGTCCCCAGATAATATGGCCAAATGGACCCGAATCCTAGTCTCTCACGCGACAGATGCAGGACAGAAAGCTTCACAAATTATGACCCCTCAGACGAGGCCCACAATGAAAAATGGGTTTTGAAGAGATTGTCCCGCACTTGGGAGCAATCAGTCCAAGGCAAAACCGCATTTATAAAACCCGATGAAGAGCAGGCAGACATGAATCCAGTTAAAGCGCACCAGAACCCCGCATGGGTAAATGAGGGCAGGAACATCCTACCCCAGCCCAAAGTTCAAGAATGTTACAATTGTGGACAGTTAGGACACTTTGCACAAGAGCGCAACGCGCCCCAAAAGCAGCAGAGAAACCAACAGACAGGCACCATAAACAGGAATAGGGCAAAGCCGATCCATAGTGTTAGCGCCCGTTCAGAGAATGCAGACATGAACGGCACCGACTGACGGTGTTCGGGCTCCCAACTTGGGTCTGCGACACCTTTTGGGACAAGTCCGCTAGACCTGTAGTAGCAGGCAAAGTCCGGGGACACCCCGTAGAATTTTTTGGGACACAGGAGGTCCCGCACCACACTCAATTCCTCCACGATGTTTCAGCGAGATACATGGCCCACAACAGACACCATCACACTCAGTGGTTTTACAGGCCATTTACAACAGCGACACATCACAGCCCCTGTAGCAATACAAATAGGTAACATTACAACTAAGCACCCCATAGTTTTGGTTGATCTGCCCCAGACAGCAGAACATGTCCTTGGGATCGATTTCATGAGCTCCCATAACCTTTCTTTTGACCCAGTTTAACAAGTGTGTCTGTAAAATGGCAAAGGCAGCATGAGCCCCCGCCACGCTCACAGTAGGAGAGTATGTAAACAGGATTAGCTCAGTAGGAGACTTCTGGTTCGACCCTCGACCCTCAGTGCAGACAAACAGGTTAGGGCAGTCCTGCAGGAACATAAAGCAGCATTTGCACAGCACAAGCATGACTGTGGCAAATTGGCTGGCTTTGTGAACATTACAGGTCCCGACCCTAAACCCCAGAAGCAGTACGGATTTCCCCAGGAAGCAGAGGGAGAAATCTGCAAAGTAATAGAGAGTTTGTTGGATCAAGGCGTACTCAGATCAGTAGCCTCCACAAACAGTGCACCAATTTGGCCCGTCAGGAAACCGGATGGATCATGGCGACTGACCATTGATTACCGGGAACTGAACAAAGTAACCCCAGCAGCAGCCCCCACTGTGGCCACGAGCCCCGAGACCATGCTCAAACAGGGACTCCAGTCAAAATATTTTTCGGTTTGGGACATTAGTAATGGCTTTTGGTCCATTCCATTGGCTAAAGCGTGCCAGTACAAATTCACCTTTACATTCCAAGGGCAACAGTACATGTGGACGTGCCTTCCACAAGGCTTCCACAACTCCCCCTCCATTTTCCACCGACAGCTGGCAAATGGATTAGCAAAATTATCCCGCCCCGATTGTCTGGTCCAGTATGTAGACGACTTGTTACTACAGACAGACACAAAGGGAGAGCACATTTCGCTTCTCGCCGAACTCCTAGGACTCCTAAAAGAAATTGGTTGTAAAGTCAATCCCAAGAAGGCCCAGATATTGAAAGAGAAAGTGATTTACTTGGGAACAGTGATCAATCATGGTAAACGCGAGATCGAGCAAAAGAGAGTTGACTCGATCGTCAAGTTGCCCCTTCCCCACAATGTCTCAGCCCTCCGGTCATTTTTAGGACTGGTTGGCTGCTGCCAAAACCATATTGACGGTTTCGCCACTAAAGCAGCGTCCCTTTCCGAACTTCTCAAGGAGCAGCAGCTTGGGAATGGCTTCTACAGCATACGGATGCCGTGGATACTTTAAAATGAGCACTCAGCACAGCCCCCGCACTACAGGTCCCAGATCCACTTTCCCCATACGCAATCGAAGTTGCAAGCACCGACCGAACCCTTTCGGCCGTGCTCGTCCAGGAACGCCATGACCAATTACGCCTCACGCGTGTTAGACCCCGTAGAGCAAGAATTTTCTGCCTGTGAAAGGCACCTGCTCACAGTTTTTTGGGCAGTACAATACTTCGCCTACATTACAGGACTCAACCCCATCACCATCCTCACAGAACACACCCCGACACAACTATTGTTAGACGGCCGACTTAAAGATGGCACAGTCAGCCAAATCCGAGCAGCCCGTTGGACCCTTTTACAGGGACGGGACATCACAGTAAAAAGACCCAAGACCAACACCTTGCCGATAATTTGCAGTGTGCAGGCACCCCTCATGAATGTGAGATCATCACCACAAAACAGAACACAGGCCCATTTATTCCCAAAACACCTCCCAGGAAAACAGGTAGTACACCCCAGAGACCCCAGCCCACAGACACGTGCGCACCCCTGAAGATTTATGTGGATGGCTCCTCCACAGTGTTAAATGGAAAGAGAATCACCGGTTGAGGTATTTACGTAGAGGACGCGCAGGGATGTGCCCTAGATGAGATTACATTAAAGTTGCCAGGACACTTAGGCTCGCAGGCAGCAGAGCTCGCAGCAATCGCTTATATTGTAGACCACCCCGACTCGTTCCCGACTCCAGCAGACATCTATTCGGACAGCTTGTATGTATGTAATAGTTTGACGGAATTCCTACCCCTGTGGGAAACGAGAGGATTTGTTTCCGCGGACGGTAAACCCCTACCCTCAGCCCCATTACTCCACCATATCTTAGAGACAGCGAAGGATAGAAATTACGGTATAATTAAGGTTCGCAGTTATCACCGTTCTCCTCCTCCCCCCCCCCCCCCCCCCCCCCCCCCCGCCGGTAACGTTAAAGCAGACGCCCTAGCGAAGGCAAGCTCCAGGCATGGTTATTTTTGGAACGCCCCTCCCGAAAGCACCCCAGTACACGCAGTTCAGGTCTCACAGACCAATATTCAGGATCTAGCGAAGGCACAGAAAGAGGATGAGAAACTCGGGGAAGTTTTAAAGGGTACCTTCCCAGCCCCGTATGATAAATACAAGAATGCAATAACCACACATGATGGTGTGATTTTAAAGGATGGCATTTATATAGTTCCCAGCCAGGACAAGAACCAGATCATTTGTCAGTTCCATGACAATCATGGACACCAAGGAATTGAACCCACCCTAGCCCACCTCAGACTGCTCTGCTGGTGGCCTGATTTAAAAGCCGATGTTACCCACTACATAGAGAATTGCTTGATCTGTGCCCAGAACAATCCAGACAGATATGCGAAAAAGGCTCAACTTAGTCATACCCGCCCCGTTAATGGACCCTGGACAAATCTACAGATAGACTATATAGGACCCCTATTCCCTTGCAGAAATGGTTGTAAGTATGTGTTGGTGGTCATAGACACCTTCACAAAATGGGTGGAAACTTTTCCATCGCGAACTAATATGGCAAAGATAACGGCTAAAATATTAACACACCACATCTTTACAAGATGGGGACTTCCCCCACAGTATAGAGTCTGATCAAGGCTCCCATTTCACAGGACGTGTAATGAAAAACGTCCTCACGATTTTCGGCATTCAACAAAAGTTTCATATCGCATACCACCCCCAGTCGAGTGGTATTGTAGAGGATGAATAGAACATTAGAGGCCACCCTCAGGAAAATGGTTCAGCAGAATAGCAGCACCTGGGATTGAGTTCTCCCATTTTCTTTAATGTTTATAAGAAACACGGTATCCACGTCCACAGGATACACCCCCCACACCCTCATGACCGGACGCCCCATGAAAGGCACTGAGTATTTATCATGACTGGATTTGGCCAGCCCCGCAGTCACAGCCCTCACGCATGAAAATGCGGTTCAACAATTGTTAGAGAACATAAAGGCGGCCCAACTCGCAGCAGCTGTGAGACTTGGAACCAGGAAGAAACAGAGTAAGGCTTGTTTCGACAAAACAGTACACGCCACTGAGTTTGCAGTAGGGCAGCAAGTCATGCTTTCCCGATACAACCCCAGTTAATTCCTTTCCCCTAAATTCTCCGGACCATACTCCATTTCGGACAAAGGCAGCCCCTCAGTATACAAAATTACATATCCCAATGACAAGTCTGCGTGGTTTCACATAAACCAGCTCAAGGCTTATGGCTCGCAGCAAAGCCACACACACCACATCCTGCTCGCAGCAGCAGATGAGCACGCCCCGCCCACAGATGACATTTTCCTACCCTCCCCCAACCAGTCCAGCCCGCCCTCAGGCACGACTTCAACTCCACCCCCAGAGGCACGACTCCGCCTCTCCCTTCTTTCAACCGACAGCGACAGTGATAGCGACGGCAATGACGACAGCCACAGCATACCAAGTTATGACTATGCCACTGCACCAGGCCCCACTCCCAGCAAATCCGAGCATGATTCCACTGACCCCTTCAAGATTACATATATCAAAGACCCTGACCCAGACCCACCGCCCGACGATTACGGATTGAAACCTCAGTAGCTCCAACCTCGACACACGATTCTGGCACCGAGACAATTCGTTCAGGCTCACCCGGAATGATGAGATGGACCCCAATTCGCCCCAAGCAGCTTTAGCACGAGTACTGCAGTCAAGAGTTTGGCAGCCGGGAGAAGATGATGTCTTAGAGTCTGACTCCCACCACACAAATCCCTTTGTGACCCTGTTCGCTATTGAGCAGTGAGGTGTCCAGATGATGGGGGAAAAAAAGGAACCGATGGAGAGATACGGGGCGAAGTTCTCCGGAAACGGCGCGATGTCCACCGACTGGCGCCCAAAACGGCTCCGCATCTTTGGGGGCCGAGCCCCAACCTTAAGGGGCTAGGCCCGCGCCGGACGAATTTCCGCCCCGCCAGCTGGCGGAAAAGGCCTTTGGTGCCCTGCCAGCTGGCGCGGAAATGACATCTCCGGGCGGCTCATGCGCGGGAGCGTTAGCGGACGCTGACGGCATTCCCGCGCATGCGCAGTGGAGGCAGTCTCTTCCGCCTCCACCATGGTGGAGACCGTGGCGGAGGAGGAAGGGAAAGAGTGCCCCCACGGCACAGGCCCGCCCGCGGATCGGTGGGCCCCGGTCGCGGGCCAGGCCACCGTGGGGGCACCCCCTGGGGCCAGATCGCCCCGCGCCCACCCCCCCCAGGACCCCGGAGCCCGCCCGCGCCGCCTTGTCCCGCTGGTAAGAGAGGTGGTTTAATCTACGCCGGCGGGACAGGCATTTTAGCGGCGGGACTTCGGCCCGTACGGGCCGGAGAATCGCGGGGGGGAGCCCGCCAACCGGCGCGGCGCGATTTCCGCCCCCATCGAATATCCGGTGGTGGAGAATTCGGCAATCGGTGGGGGCGGGATTCACGCCAGCCCCCGACGATTCTCCGACCCGGCGGGGGGTCGGAGAATCTCGCCCCCGGTGTCTTTCTGATGGAACCTGCACCATGTTTGTTCGTCAGTGTTAATGTTAAGTGTTGTGTGTAAACTTGAAACTGTTTCACGGCCCCCACTCCTTGAAAGCCCCCTGGCTGATAATGGAACAAGTTTGTCCCCAGACAACCGTTCAGAGGAACTAGTTTGTCGACAGAACACTACTCATAGCTACTCTCCTGATACAATCACGAGAGGCAGCCCCCCACAACGACCACATTCTTACCCATTCTTGCCGGTTGCTCAGGCAGTGGAGAAACGGCACTGGTCCCCGCCCTGCCTGAGGACCCCCTCTGGTCAGCTACGCTCTGGTAAAGCACAAACTGGATTGATCACGGTCCTACCCGGGGATTCCACCCATTTCTTACCCGCCGCGGCCCATGCGCACCCCATTTTGGAACTTTCAGTTCGAAATTCTTTTGTTTGGTTTTTGGCATCCCTTAGGTTGCTTCCGTATGCTATTTACATCCTCAAACACTGGGATGGTAAATCGCACAGGCTGCGAGACAGCTCGCACTATGTCAGTATTTTTCTCGGATGTCTTGTCCCAAATATTTGGTTTAATAAGAAATGAGGGAGTCACAGATGGTGACCAATTATAAAGGTAAATTGGCAAAAAAGGACAGACAGACAGGCATACGAGAACTTAAGCAAGATAATAACAGAAATTATGCTTGTGTTCACAGAACTCCAGAACCTCAGGAACCCCAGAGGAAGACAAAGAAGAAGACAGAAAGACGAAAAGATGAAGGCGACCTCCATCTTTTTCACCTGAATCTTAGCAGGATCCCTTCAGTTGAGCGCGGATGCTACCCCCCTGACCCCTACCACACAAGCCATGAACGATTCCCACCCCCGCAATATACAGAACCCCGAGATAGCTAGTCCCGCGATAGCTAACAATACCCCGACCTGGTGTGATAAGATTATCACCTGGTACTCACTATCGTATGTAGTAGAAGCCCTCTTAGTACTGGCGATACTTTGCAGTATCGTGCAGACACTTAGAGTCAGGAAATGGCGAAAGAAAGAGCCTACCGCTCTCGCAACCTGGTATACAGGATTAGGTCCCCTATTTTCGGATTTCACCAAACTCCCGAACCCCTTGACATGAATTAAAGTGCATCCGTTTTTGTTTATGTTTTTGGTTAAATAAAGAAATGTAAACCTCTGTGTCTGACTGCCAGGCCAGAGAAATTTGTGTGCTGCTATTTTGTACATTTAAAATGTTGTAGATTATTTTGGAATTGTTTGAGTTAGGATAGTTTATTGAGGATAGTTAGCGGTTCCAGTTTTTTATTTTTCTGTAATGCATGCATTAATGTCATTGAGTTTTATGATAATGTATGTATTTAAAATGATTTAGGTAAAATTGTGTTTCATAAGATAGGGCAGAGTAGAGCCTGATTATATGTGCCCCGTTTGGTCAGAGGACAAAGACGACGCAGTAGTGTGATCCTTCACGCTTCGCTTTGAGGATCACAAGGAGGGTGTGTAGCCATCTGGGATGGCCACGTCCCGATTACAAAATGGACACTTGCAAAGAATGCAGGGAAAATTGGACAATACCGAAAAAGCAAGCAGGTGCAAGGTCTGTCTGTTGATTAACGCCTTAGCTCTCAGACAGGACCGGTACTGCAGAACCATCTACATACTAATGAGCCATCCCCGGGATCAAAAGGCAACATTGAGGTAAACAATGCTAAGACAGAGCAGACTAAAACAAACCAAACCAATGGCCACCTGGACACGCCCAGCAACCAGGGAACCCACCCCTCAATAGAGGAAAATCGATAAGGACAATTGGGAAATGGCCCAATTAATTGGGGCCAAGTTCAAGGCCCGCCCAAAAGCGCGCAAAGCCCTTTTGGGATATAAAAAAGACTCTCCAAGAGAGGGTCTTAATGACCCATTTGCCTCCATTTAGCGGATCTGGCACTCTATTCTCCAGCCCTTCATGATTCCCCGGTCCCCTGGGCCGGGAATCACATGGGCGGGAGTACTGCAGGTCTCACCAAACGTGCGCCTGACATGGTGGATCTTCCGGTGGGCCAAGGGATAACTCCTTCAGGCAGTTGCCCCCAAGGTCCACCTGAATGCCACCATCTCCCCCCCCCTCCCCTGATAATACGCTACCTGCCCACTCCTCCCCTACTGAACACCCCAAGAGACTCCTTTAATAGGGAGACCCCCCCCCAGGGTCCTCCTTAATAGGGAGACCCCCCCCCCCCCCGGAACCCCCTAACTGAAGGACCCCCCCCACAGAGACACCCTAACTAGAGGGACCCCCACAGAGAGCCCTAACTAAAGGGACCCACTGACTAAAAGGCTCCCCTCCCCAGAAAGAGATACCAGCAAGAGAGCAGTCCAGACAGTGTCAGTGAAAAATAATTACAGCTATACCACTTACCTGCAAGCTCCACGTGTCCATTCTTAGAAGGAGAAGAGCTGTGACCTACGTTTAAACCCCTGAGAGCCATTAACTGCAAGCCACTCATTAATATCTAGTATTGGCTGTGGTTGACAAATTCCACAAAACAGCTTCAGCCTTGATTCATTCATCTCCCTTGATGGATGAGTGACTCTTAAGTGCCGAAACCCTAATGTTTACAAACAACAACCACATCAAAGAGTGGTAAGTGCATTGCAATCGCACAGCTCTCAGCTGCTTAATTGTATAACCCTACTTTCTAGTTCCATCTCAGTTGCTTATATTCCCCCTATTTAGCATTTCACTATACAGGGGGAAGTATGAAAGTATTATTTTTGCAATTAATTTATCTTGGTAGTTATGCCATTATATGTGGTCAGTCCTTTTTTAAGTGAAAATGATTTATTTCTAAAAACAAAATGTTACTTTTGATTTAGGTACTGTGCCTTACAGAGGAACTAGTAAAGCAGGAGTTTTTAGGTATGTACTGAAAATTTAAAAATTGTTTTTGATCACTGACCTGCGATCTTTTTAATTTGCTCATTAAAAAAAAAAACAATAATACCAAACATTTTGATTTTAAAGAAATGAGCCCTGTATATTAATTCAACATAAATTGTAATGCTTTTTTCAAGATCTGGGGCGAAATTCTCCTGAAACGGCGCGATGTCCGCCAACTGGCGCCCAAAACGGTGCCAATCAGACAGGCATCGCGCATCTTTGGGGGCCGAGCCCCAACATTGAGGGGCTAGCCCGGTGCCGGAGGAATTTCCGCCCCGCCAGCTGGCGGAAGCGGCCTTTGTTGCCCCGCCAGCTGGCGCGGAAATGACATCTCCGGGCGGCGCATGCGCGGGAGCGTCAATAGCCGCTGACGGTTTCCCACGCATGCGCAGTGGAGGGAGTCTCTTCCGCCTCCGCCATGGTGGAGACCGTGGCAGAGGCGGAAGGGAAAGAGTGCCCCCCACGGCACAGGCCCGCCCGCGGATCGGTGGGCCCCGATCGCGGGCCAGGCCACCGTGGGGGCACCCCCCGGGGCCAGATCGCCCCGCGCCCCTCCCAGGACCCCGGAGCCCACCCACGCCCCCTTGTCCCGCCGTTCAAAAGGTGGTTTAATCCACGCCGGCGGGACAGGCAATTTATCGGCGGGACTTCGGCCCATCCGGGCCGGAGAATCGAGCGGGGGGGCCCGCCAACCGGCGCGGCGCGATTCCCGCCCCCGACGAATATCCGCTGCCGGAGACTTCGGCAACCGGCGGGGGCGGGATTCACGCCAGCCCCTGGCGATTCTCCGACCTGGCGGGGGGTCGGAGAATGACGCCCCTGTTGTTGGCCATTTAAACGCCGACAATAATGTGTTAAGTGATGTTCCTTTAAGCTGTGAGATCTTGCTTGGGGCTTTATTTTAAAGATGAAATAATTAGAATGAATTTCCAGGTATTCATCTGTCAAATTTACTCAGTTTGAGTACAAACATTAATGTCGTACAATCATGATTTTGAGAATGAACACGTTGTTAATACTAATTGAGTCTAGATAAACAGGAAAAAAACTTCTGCTAGTTTTAAAAAGTGATTTTTTTTTTCACGACTGTGTTGTATAGCTATTACATTCTTGGGCTTTCCATACTATTTTTCAGTCATTTCTTTTAGGCTTTCATGTCTCAGATCACTCTTGCAGTTGGGCACAGGTTTTCCAATTCCTAGAGAACCGGAAAAATTCCTAACACTTGCAGGGATTGGTCAGTGAACCCTCTTTAGCTATTTCAGTTGCTCACTTGATCATGTACCTTCATGTGACAAGAGTCTTCAGAGAGCTCAAAAGTAATACTACAATCCCGATTGTGACCCAGCCTGCTTGTGCAAATGGAGATGCTAGATTGCTAAATGAAGGTGGGAGACAAAATTGTGTCCCATATCCAATAGATTCCAGCTTCTTAACCAGGCAGTAGGTCCCCTGTAAACATACTGACGTCATGGCCTCATGAGTGCAATTGGCGCCACACAATTTTAATTTCAAAATTTGGGAGGTCCATATGGTCCCAAAGCTGTGATCAAAAGCAGGCAGAAGAGAGCAGAGTGGTGGAGGAGTATTTTGTTTCTAATTTTGGGGTTTTCAGTTGGTCAGAGGAAGCAGGACTGCTCCTTTTGACTCTGCGAGGAATCCACAGACCCAGCCTGCTCTGGCCTTTGCTCCCCCTCACGGCATTGACATCAGTTGGTAATGACCCCACACCCCTGGCTAACCTTGTACCTTAGGTGCGCCATTGGATTTTTGGCTTCTGCCCCAACTGCCACTTCTAACCACTTTCTTCCCGCTGGCCTCAGCCGGGGGCTAGTTCAGTACCATTGAAATTAATTAAGTCTGAGAGTCATAATTGCTTGAGCCTCACTCTCCAGGGATCTGGAGGGATTCCTTGCATTGACTCTTACCCCAGATTAAAATCAGTGCTGTGTTCAAATAAACTGCTGTCGATGTCAATTTAATTGCGCGATTAGCATATGGAAACTAACAATCCAACCTCTCTTAAACTGATTTCTCTCAGGCAGCCGAACGCGCCAGAGTCCAATCTGGAAATTGATAGGTTAAACCAGTTTCCCAACAGTCTTAATTTCACCCCAGCAGTTCCCAAACCCATGAGCGTTTCTATTATTTAAAAAAAAATCAACCCATACCACACAAAGGAATGCAATTTAGCTCACAGTCCCTGTCCCAGCATTTTGAAAGAGCTGTCTGATTTAGTTCCACATCGCAGCTTTTCTCCCATAAACATGCAAATTAGTTATCTCCAAGTACATATCCAGCCCAAATTTTGTATGAACTTTGGTTACTGATCCATTTGCCAGAACGTAGTCCCTGACTAGTTGCTTTATTAAAACCCCTTTAAGTTTTAAGCACCTCTATCAGTCCTCTCCTTAACCTTCTCTGCTTGTAAGAACAATCTCAGCTTCTCCAATCTTGCCATATAACTGATGTCTGTCATTCATGGTGTCATCCTCCTCCGTTCCTTCTTCAAGGAAAAAGAAAGATTTGCATTGATATAGCACTTTTCAAACCTCAGCACATTGTAAAGCAGTTTACAGTCACTAAAGCATACCTACTGAGATTAGGTTTAATTACAAATGACCTCCAACTCGACTGTTGTAAACTTTCCATCGAAGAATGTCAGGGGTCCTCACCACACTTAAAGCACTGCTACATATTACTACTTCTGTCAAAGTTTATTAAATCGGTGATTGCAATTCTTTGTACCTTGGAGGGGTGGCAGACCATGCTTTGTGCTCTTGATTCCCCACATAATGAGATCATAAACTCTTGCCAAAGTGGAGGCTGGATGCTTCTCTTTGGAGAGGGAAGGCAAATCCAACGGTTCAGTGATTCCTGGGAGGACTTTACCACTCTTGAACATTGACTTATTGACTTCATAATTAGAGCAGAAGGAAAACAAAATGTAGGGACTTTGAGTATTAACGCAAAATGAGCGTGAGCAAATTTGCAGCCTGTTTTGCATACTGCCCCGTTTGAAATCAGTGGAAAAGAAAGATAGTGGTAGTAAAATGGGATCTCGCCTGAAAGCAAACAACAAAAAACATTGATTTTACTGTGGTATAACTAGAGCTCAGAAATAGAAAAAGTGTATTAAAAATGAATTTTCAAACAAAAACTACAAGTTTTACAGCATGTTTTCAGCAAAAGATATTGCAATGTTAATGACAATTGAGAAAGCGTTCAATATGGTATTTTTCCTCTCTTTAAAGGACCACGCCTCTCTCAACACCATTGCAGCGAATTGGACTTTCAGGCTCACTGTCTTCCGCAATTCTGAGTCATGGAGAAGGAGGATCCTGGGACACTTGCACCTATAGAAATACACCATCGTATCCTCTGACACAGTTTTCATCACAGCCACCTATCTCAAGTCCATTTCAAACCTTCTGATGAGCAAGTGTCTTTTTTCACCATCTACTCTTAATCTGACCAAAGTGCAAAATTAATGCAAAATATATCTACTTATATATGGGGAATATGTTTAAGAAAACATATTAAACTATCCCACGGCTTTACCCGATTGCATCGCCCCCAACCAGTCTATAACCTCCCCAAGCTCAATTTGGGCTCCCAAGTCCTCCACCACCTCCTCATCTATCCTCGGGAACACCAGCCCCCAATGAAATCGCTTCATACCCTCCTCCCCGGCTGGGGATTCCGATTTATATAATTTACTATAAAACTCCCGAAACACATCATTCACTCCCGCCAGATCCAGAATGAACCCCCGAAGCTCCTTTTCCATAGCTGATACCTTCCCAGACCTAGAACTCGACCGGTCCAGCCTTGGATCCAGGACCATATTGAAATCTCCCCCCATAATCAGTCGATTTAATCTTGGTCCGGGATTTTCCACAGTACCCGTCTAACAGCTCAACATCACCCCAGTTCGGGGCATATATATTCACCAATACCACGGCCATTCCCTGCAGCTTCCCACTAACCATAACATATCTATTCCCCGATCCGCTTCCATATTCCCCACCACAAATGCCACCCGCTTATTAACCAAGATCGCCACCCCCCTCGTTTTAAAGTCCAACCCATCCCTTCCTTAACCTAATCTGATCCACCACCTTCAGATGTGTCTCCTGCAACATAGCCATATCAGCCTTCATTTGCCTCAAGTGCGCGAACACACGGACCTTTTTGATGGCCCATTCAGTCCCCACATTTTTCACGTGACCAGCCTGGTCGGGGGAACCCTGCTCCCCCCCCCTCCCTTGCCGAACAACCATAACCTCTCCTAGGCCATTCTGCGGCCAATGCCCCACACCTCCCCTGGTCCGCCCTCAGGCAACTACCATCAACAACTCTCCTCCTCCACTTTGAAAGTCCCCTTCCCGTCAGCAGTATAATCCCCCCAACCCCCCCTCCCCCACACGCCCCAAATCGATCTTCAGCTCACCCCACTTTGCTTCTGTGAACTAGCAACATGGTAGTACAAGTGGATAGCACTGTGGCTTCGCAGCGCCAGGGTCCCAGGTTCGATTCCCCGCTGGGTCACTGTCTGCGCGGAGTCTGCACGTTCTCCCCCGCATCTGCTTGGGTTTCCTCCGGGTGCTCCGGTTTCCTCCCACAGTCCAAAAACATGCAGGTGGATTGGCCATGATAAATTGCCCTTAGTGACCAAAAAGGTTAGGAGGGGTTCTTGGGTTACGAGGATTGGGTGGAAGTGAGGGCTTAAGTGGGTCGGTGAAGTCTCAATGGGCCAAATGGCCTCCTTCTGCACTGTATGTCCTATGTTCTAGCCCGACCAGCTAGCCTGGCAGCCTCCGCTCATGTTGCCTAGCATCCTACCCCTCACTGATTCCCCCCCCCCTCTACGCTTAGTGCAAATAGTCAAAACAAAGGCAAGAAGTAAAAACAAACAAACAATCCCTCCCAAGGTCCGAACACAGAGACCCACCCCATATCCCATAACAAAGCACTGTAAACAGGTCTAACCCCAAACAGATCTGGAAAAACGGGAAAAACGAAAGAAACCCAAACAACAAAAAACCAAAGTTTTTCACAGTTCTCCTCAATCAAAGTTCAAGGTCCTCCTTCCTCTGCCAGTCCATTCTCCTTCTAGAAGACTGCTGCCTCCTCCGCCGAGCCAAAGTACAGCTCCCGGCCCCCACAGATCACCCACAGGCGAGCCGAGTACAGTAAACCAAACTTAACACCCTTCTTGTACAGGGTCGACTTGACCTTATTAAAGCTCGCCCTCCTATTCACGAGCTCTGCTACCAGGTCTTGGTACACCGAATCATAACGCCTTCCCAAGTGCATCGCCTCGTCTGCCTGGCCCACCTCTGAAGCGTTCCTTGTCCAGGAACCAATGCAATCGTACCACCATCGCCATCGGTGGCTTACCTGGGGTTTGCGCATCAGTGCCCTATGGGCCCGATCCACCTTCAACGGCCGGTCAAACGCACCTTCCCCAAGCAGCTTCTCCATCATCTTCCCAACATACGCACCCGCATCCGATCCTTCGATTCCCTCCGGCAGACCCACGATGCGGATGTTCTGCCTCCGAGAACGGTTCTCCAGGTCCTTCACTTTCTCCAGCAGTCGCTTCTGCTGGTCATGCATCAGCCCAATCTCTGCTGCCATTGAGGTGGACCGTTCCTCATGCTCCCCCGCCAGCTCCTCCAACCTCTGGATCGCCTGTCCCTGGGCCGCCAGTCTCGTCTCCACACGGTCAACCACTGCCTTGATCGAGTCCACCGCCCGTGCCAGGTTCTCCTCACTTTTCTTCTGCTGTTGGATGAACTTCTCATTCAGGAAGCTCACCAACTGGTCCATCGACCACTGAGCCGATGGGGCCAGCCCCTGCACATCCACCATCTCTGCGTGCGTTGTCCGCTCCTCACTCGCCTCAACCAACCAGTTCGGTTTTTTCGGGGCACTTCTGGACCGCAGCTCTATAAACTAGGGGTCACTCTCTTCTCTCACTTCTGCACCTTTTTCCGACAAAATTCCTGCGACAAACCGGCGTAAAGGCCACAAAAAGACCACCATGAGCGGGAGCTGCCAAATATGTGACCACTCACTCCATGGCAGTCACCGGAAGTCCATTTTTGTCACTTTTAAACACCAATCCACCTAAACCCATGTGCTCTTCCGAGATAAAATTATTCGCCTTGTAATAATTTAAATATGTAATTGGAAGATTTCACGTGTAATTTCTGACTCTAAATTGGGGCAGGGAATTTGCTGTAGGAAGTTTTATATGGCACAGTGATCACAGTGTTGCCTCGCTGCTCCAGGGTTCCAGGTTCAAATCCGGCCTCGGGTGACTATGTGGAATCTGCACTTTCTCCCCATGGCTGCATGTGTTTACTCCGGTTTCCTCCCACAGTCCAAAGATGTGCAGGTTAGGTGGATTGGCCATGCCAAATTGCCCCTTAGTGTCCAAAAGGTTAGATCAGGTTACGGGGATAGAGTGGAGGCATGGGCTTAAGTAGGGTGCTCTTTCCAAGGGTCGGTGCAGACTCGATTGGCTGGATCGCCTCCTTCTGCACTGTAAATTCTATGGTAATCAGAAAATGCTGTTTCACACTGTGCGATTAAGTCACTTACGGCAATCTTATTTAAATGTTATTGCATTGCAGAAGTTTGAAGATTTGATCAACAAACGACAGGAAAGTTGAAACTTTATCCATGGATCCGGTCGGTGATCAGTGTAGCTCTACTGTGCCTCACTAAATGGTTACGGTTTATTATCATCAATTTTAAATTGTAGTGCTTTGCCGTTCTTTAAGATATTTTTATGAAACAAATGTAATAAATTCCGTTTTTCACTTTTTCTTAAACTTGTAACAAGATGTTAAATTTCCCATTTTACACAAGTTGTATCGTTGCACAAATAAACATGAATCTCATCTAGCTGAGCTCAACGCGATTCATTTGACCATTTCAGCTTCCAATTCCCTCCCTTCCCGTCTTCTGAATAACAACCTGTATTTATACAGTGACTTTCATAAAATGTCTTAAGGCTCTTCACAGGGGAATTATAAAACAAAATATGATATCGAACCACATAAGGAAAAATTAGGACATTGATCAAAAGCTTGGTCAAGAATTGTCTTAAAGGAGGAGAATTTTAGAGCATGGTTCCAGACACACCCTTCAATGGTGGCGCAAGTAAAATCGGAAATGTTCAAAAGACTAGAATTGGAGGCATGCAGATATCTCGGAAGGATTGTCTGGCTGGAGGAGATGACATGCAGAGGGGCAAGGCCAAGTAGGGATTTGAAAGCAAGGTAGAAAATTGAGGGATAATTTAACTACAAGCCAAATTAGGTCTGTGAGTAGAGGGGTGAAGGGTGAACGGGACCTAGTACAGGTTAGAGCATGGGTAGCAGAGTTTTGGATGACATTAGGTTCAGCGAGGATTGAATGAAGAAAGCTGGCCAGGAATATGTGGGAATAGTCAAGACGAGGGTAGCAAAGATGCAAATAAGGACTTGAACAGTAGATGAGCTGAGACAGGAGTTGGGTTGGGTGATGTTACAGGGATGAAAATGGGTGGTCTTTGTGATGGCCTGAATATGTGGATGAAGACATTAACTCCTTGGTGGAGTACATCCAAGAATACATCATTCAGCCCATAGAACGTCATCCAAGTAGCTACTGTTCATGCACAAATTTTCACAGATGCAAGGTACTCAATTGCAAGGAATATCAGAGCTCTTATTGTCATTCTGAATGACACATTCATTATATGCCTTACACCAGAAGTGTCAAGTCTGGGAGCTTCTTGTTCTATGCAAGTCATTTGATAATTGTGCTGATCCATTATCATCTCGATTATTTTCTATTTTCAACCTAAACAGAACTATTTTATGATCCCTGTTTTCCTAACATCCTGTTTATCAGTTATTTGTTCCACTTCAACTGAATCAAACAGTGCTTCATTCCTTAATGAAAGAAGCCATTCCAGTTTCAATACGAGCATTGTAAAAACAGAAAAGGCTGGATAAACTCAGCAGGTCTGGCAGCATCTATGGAGAGAGAAAAAAGAGTAAACAGGCAGGATTCTCTGTTTGGGGGACATGTTCTCCTGCCAGATGTAAATTGCTCCTGGTTTGCGCTGGCACTAGAAGCGGCGCTCAGGAGCATTTCCCTTTCTCTTGCTATGCAAATTTATACATGGCTGGGAGCTCAAGGGATTCTATTCTGTATCTCGCTAGGCGTGAGCAGGCGGCACTATACCAAGGTCTGGTGGCTGGCCCCCTTTCCCTCCCAAAACACAAATCCTGCACCAGCCCCTCCCAAAATGCAAATCCTGCACCCCTCCCTTCTCTCTCCCTCCCTCCCCCTACCCTTCCTCCCTCTTTCCTCTGCCCAGTTCCGGTGACGACCAACAGAGAATCCCACCTGAGGAATTTGGCTGAGGAAGAGTGATTGAGCAGTTTAGGTCTATCCTCTCAAGTTTAGAAGAATGAAAGGCGATCTAATTGCATTATATAAGATGGTAGAAGGTATTGACAAAGTAAGCATAGAGCGGATGCTTCCTCTTAAGAGGCATTCTTGAATGAGAGGTCTTTAGGATAAGGGTAGCAGGACTTCAGGTGGTGGCCATGGAGTGAGTGGTCACACACAGGGCAGCTCCGGCGAAGGCATTGGTTTGGGCACTTTGCACCCATTACGGGGTAGTTCCAGCAGAAATGTGGTGCGGAAGGTATAGAGGGAGAGGTTCAGACCAGGATTGGCATGTCCACTGGCTACCAGACCCGCAAAAAACAGTTCAAGACCTGGCTAAGGGTTGGAGGGTACTTGTGGCGCAGCAACAATTGCGGCAATGGCGGAGGGGGAAGGGTGGCCACCTGTGGGAAAGCCCCAGACGGAACACTTGATGGCTTCAAGGAGGAACTTCGGCAGCAAAGAAAGGAGATTCATTGCAATTGGTTGAGGGTGATTGAGAGAGCAGTAGCACCTCTGCGACGGTCGTTAGACTGGGTGGCGAGTCACCAGGAGCAACGATAAGCGATTTGGAGAAGGTGGTGTCCATCCAGAGTGATCGGATCGTGTCCTTGGAGATGGGTATTCTGGGGGATCTATGCAAGTTGCTGCGAGTGAATGTGGAGGAGCAGGAGAACCGGTCCAGGTGGCAGAACTTGTGAAGGTCTGCCAGAAGGTGTGGAAGGAACAAGCACCGCAAAGTATGTGTCGAGGATGCTAGACGGCTTGGTGGAGGAGAGGGTGCTGGACAAGGCCCCAGAGGTGGATCGGACACTCGGGTCCTTAAGGCAGAGGGCGAGGGAGCTGCCGCGTGCGGTGATTGTGTGGTTGCTCAAGTTCGCGGAGAAGGAGAAGATTTTAAGGTGGGCCAGGGAGAAGCGAGACTGTGAATGGGAGTGGAATTTGTGTCTGAATACCAGGACATTGGCGGACAGCTGGCAAAGAGGCGTGCTGGATTCAACAGGGCCAAGGTGGTGCTGTACCGAAGGAGGATTCCGTTTGGGGCGTTGTAGTCGGCGAAACTTTGGGTTGTGTTCGACGGCCACGTGTACTACTTTGAGACACCAGGGGCGTCATACTCCGACCCCCCGCTCAATTGGCGGGGCCCGGATGGGCCGAAGTCCCGCCCAGAAATTGCCTGTCCCGCCGGCGTATATCAAAGCTGGTATTTACCGGCGGGACCAGGCGGCGTGGGTGGGCTCCGGGGTCCTGGGGGGGGGCGCGGGGCGATCTGACCCCAGGGGGTGCCCCCACGGTGGCCTGGCCCGCGATCGGCGGGCCTGTGCCGTGGGGGCACTCTTTCCCTTCCGCCTCCGCCACGGCCTCCACCATGGCGGAGGCAGAAGAGACTCTCCCCACTGCGCATGCGCGGGAAACTGTCGGCGCCCGCTGACGCTCCCGCGCATGCACCGCATTTCCGCGCCAGCTGGCGGGGCACCAAACGCCATTTCCGCCAGCTGGCGGGGCAACAAACGCCATTTCCTCCAGCTGGCGGGGCAACAAACGCCATTTCCGCCAGCTGGCGGGGCGGAAATCCCTCCGGCGTCGGCCTATCCCCTCAATGTTGGGGCTCGGCCCCCAAAGATGCGGAGCATTCCGCACCTTTGGGCCGGACCGATGCCCGTCTGATTGGCGCCGTTTTTGGCGCAAGTCGGCGGACATCGCGGGGGAGAATTTCGCCCCAGGGGTGTGATTCTCCACCGACCGGCGCCAAAAAAGGCGCGTATCAGTCCGGCATCGCGCCGCCCCAAAGGTGCGGAAGTCTCCGCATCTTGAGGGGTAGGCCCGCGCCGGACTGATTTCCGCCCCGCCAGCTGGCGGGAAAGGCTTTGGTGCCCCGCCAGCTGGCGCAAAACTGACTTTGCCGGGCGGCGCATGCGCGGGAGTGTCAGCGGCCGCTCACGGCATCCCCGCGCATGCGCAGTGGAGGGGGTCTCTTCCGCCTCTGCCATGGTGGAGACTATGGCGAAGGCGGAAGGAAAAGAGTGCCCCCACGGCACAGGCCCGCCCACGGATTGGTGGGCCCCGATCGCGGGCCAGGACACCGTGGGGGCACCCCCCGCGGCCAGATCGCACCGCGCCCCCCCCAGGACCCCGGAGCCTGCCTGCGCCACCTTGTCCCGCCGGTAAGAGAGGTGGTTTGATTCTCGCCGGCGGGGCAGGCATTCCAGCCGCGGGACTTCAGCCCATCCGGGCCGGAGAATCGCTGGGGGGGTGGGGGGTCTGCCAACCGGCGCAGCGCGATTCCCGCCCCCGCCGAATATCCGGTGCCAGAGAATTCGGCAACTGGCGGGGGCGGGATTCACGCCAGCCCCCGGCGATTCTCCGACCCGACGGGGGGGTCGGAGAATCCCGCCCCAGAAGAGGCCAATGACGTTATATAAGGGACCATAAACTGGGAGCTAAATCCATAAAGGTTGGGATGTTATGGCTTTGTGTTGCCGGAGGGTGGTTTTTGTTTTCTTTGCGGAATTGTAAGTTTGTAAGGGAGTAATCACCCACAACCACCAAACCCCTGCCTTTTGTGGTGTTTTTCTTTTTTGGGGAGGAGGTGATTTGTGAGAGTTTTTTGTGTTTCCTTCTTTTTTTATTATGGATAAGGGGTGTATGTGGTGGGGCCAGTTGGGTAGGATTGTTGGCTGGGTGGGTATTCAGGTGGGTAAGGGGCCAACTGCTCAGACTAAGGAGGGACCGGTGGGGGAGTGGCGGTTGGGTGATGTTACAGGGATGAAATGTAACATCTCAAAGTTTGCAAATGTAACATCTCAAACTTTGCAGATGATCCCAAATTAGGTGGGAGGGTGAATTGTGACGAGGATGCAGGGATCCTATAGCAAGATCTGGACAGGTTGGGCGAGTGGGCAAATCAATGGCAGATGCAGTATAATTTGGATAAGTGTGAGGTTATTCACTTTGGAAGCAAAAACAGGAAGGCAAATTACTACCTGATTGGTTGTAAATTGGGAGAGGGGAGTGTGCAGCGGGACCTGGGTGTCCTTGTGCACCATTCGCTGAAGGCAAGCATGCAGGTGCAGCAGGCGGTAAAGAAGGCTAATGGTATGTTGGCCTTCATTGCAAGAGGTTTTGAGTATAGAAGCAGGGATGTGTTTTTGCAATTGTACAGGGCCTTGGTGAGGCCACACTTGGAGTATTGTGTGCAGTTTTGGTCTCCTTCTCTGAGGAACGATGTTCTTGCTCTCGAGGGAGTGCAGTGAAGGTTTACCAGATTGATTCCAGGGATGGCGGGTCTGTCATATGAGGAGAGATTGACTAGGTTGGGATTGTTCTCGCTGGAGTTCAGAAGAAAGGGGGGATCTCATAGAGACTTATAAAATTCTAACAGGACTAGACAGGGTAGATGCAGGGAAGAATGATGGGTGTGTCCAGAACCAGGGGTCACAGGCTGAGGATTCAGGGTAAACCATTTCAGTCAGAGATAAGGAGACATTTCTGCACAGACAGAGTGGTGAGCCAATGGAATTCATTACCACAGGAAGTAGTTGATGCTAAAACTTTGAATATATTCAAGAGGCGACTGGATATAGCACTTGGGGAGAATGGGGAGAAAGCAGGATTAGGCTATTGAGTTGGATGATCAGCCATGATCATGATGAATGGCGGAGCAGGCTCGAAGGGCTGAATGGCCTCCTCCTGCTCCTATCTTCTATGTATCTATGAAAATGAGTGGTCTTGGTGATAGCCTGAATATGTGGATGAAGAAATTAACTCCTTGATGGAATACATCCAAGAGTACATCATTCACCCCAAAGAACTTCATCTAATTGTTCATGTTCATGTGCGAATCCTCACAGATGCAAGATACTCAATTGCAAGGAATATCAGGGGGGCTTCGAGCATGGGATGCCATGCTAGCAAGTAATGCTGATGAACCGAGGTGAGGCAGGGGAGGAGGTCGTGAGAGGTGGCCAGGTGGGAGTGTGTGGAGGGGGGATTGCGATGTGGCAGAGTTGGAGGCTGGTCGTGGTCATGGGCGGAGAGTGGGGCCACCTTGGAAGGGCTCATTTCAGAATGGTATTAAATTGTTGCGTGTCCTGAAGACCGCCTTGGAGAACGCTTACCCGAAGATCAAAGGCTGAATGCTGAAGTGGATGGGGTTGTTTCAGAACGGTATTAAGTGAGGTAGAACCGGTGGGGGAGGATGGCGGATGGTCGAGGAGAGCGGAGGCATAAGCCTCCGTGAAGAGTTCTGACGTGGAACGTCCGGGGTTTAAACAGGCCGGATATGAGGTCCTGGGTTTTTGCGCACCTGAGGGGCTTGACAGTGTAGGTGATCTTTCTACAGGAGATGCACCTTCGGGTGAAGGACAAGCTTTGGTTTATGATGGAATGGGTGGAACAAGTGTTTTACTCGGGGTTTGATTCAAAATCTCTGGGGGTACCCATTTTGTTGAACAAAAGGACGAGTTTGTGGGGACCAGGGAAGTTCGGGACCCGGGGGCGGGGGGTGATCATGAGTGGGGTGCTGGAGGGGATGTTGGTGGTGCTAGTCAATGTATATGCGTGGGGCTGGTTGAGCTCAGTTGGTTGGACATCTATTTTGTGATGTGGAGCAAGGGCAGCAGCACAGGTTCAATTCCTGTACCGGCTAAGGTTATTGTGGGTAGCACAGTGGTTAGCACTGTTTCTTCACAACTCCAGGGTCCCAGGTTCGATTCCAGGCTTTGGTCACTGCCTGTGTGGAGTCTGCACGCTTTCCCCGTGTCTGCGTGGGTTTCCTCCGGGTGCTCTGGTTTCCACCCACAATACAAAGATGTGCAGGTGGACTGGCCATACTAAATTGCCCTCAGTGTCCAAAAAGGCTGCTGGGGTTACTGGGTTGCAGGGATAGGGTGGAGGTGTGGGCTTGGGTAGTGTGGTCTTTCCGAGGGCTAATGCAAACTCGATGGGCCGAATGGCCTCCTGAACTGTAAATTCTATGATTCAATTGGGACGATGCAGTGTTCATACAGGGGTTAGTAGGAGGGATCCCAGACTTAGACACGCACTAACTAATTATGGGTGGTGATTTTGATTGTGTGATGGAACCGAAGGTAGACAAGCTGAGCCCCAAGTCAATGGGAAGGTCGAGGATGGCGAAGGAGTTGGGAGGGTTTATGCAATGTATGGGAATGGTCAATCTGTGGAGGTTCAGGAACCTGGGGGCGGGGAGGAGTACTCCTTCACACACGTATATAAGGTATACTCTAGAATTGATTTCTTTGTGGGTGAGTCGAGCGGTGCTGATGGGGGTGGTGGGGACGGAGTATGTATGCGGGAATTGTGATATCTGATCATGTGCCGCATTGGCTGGAGGTGAGGCTTGGCTCGGTGCCGATGTGGAGGCTGGGCAGGAGGCTAGATTCAGGTCTTTTGGCAGATAAGGAGTTTTACGAAAAGGTGAGGTCAGGGATTGGGAATTATGTGGGGGTTAATCAGAATGGGGAGGTGTCAGCGGCCACATTCTGGAAGGCGTTGAAGGCGGTGGTCTGAGGGGAGATCATCTCGTTCAAGGCACACAGGGACAGGAGGAGGAGGGAGGAGCACGGACGGCTGCTGGATGAGATAGTCGAGGTGGACAGGAGATGCCCTGGGACTCCCATTAAGGAGTTGTTGGCGGGGAGGAAGAGGTTGCAGGGGCAGTTTGACAGGTATGCGATGGGGAAGACAGTCGGGCAGTTACGGAGGGCAAGGGGGGTGCAGAAAGAGTACGGGGAGAAGGTGAGCCGTATGCTAGCCCACCAGCTATGCAGGGAGATTCTAAGGGTGCAGACAGAGAAGGGAGAGGTGGTGTCAGAGCCGGGGAGGATAAACAAGGTGTTCAGGGGTATTATGAGAAGCTGTACAGGGCCAAGCCGGGTGGCAAGGAAGGGGATATGGTGCGTTTTTTTGGACGGGTTGGAGTTCCCAAGGTTGTAGGAGGGGAAAGACCAGGCGTTGGAGGAGCCCCTGGGGCAGAGGGAGGTGATGGATAGTAACAGGAGAATGCTGTCAGGGAAGGCCCCGGGGCTAGACGGCTTCCCGACAGATTTTGTAAGGTGGAGTTGGCACCTGATTTGTTGGGGATGATTAGTGAGGCGTTGGAGAAGGGGGAATTGCCATGGACAGTAGCAGAGACGCTGATCACGCTAAACCCAAAGGGGAAGGATCCGCCAGAATGTGGGTCACACAGGCCCATTTCGCTGTTGAATACAGACGTGAAAGTACTGGCGGGAAGGATGAAAAGATGTGTGCCAGGGGTGGTTGCTGAAGATCCCAAAAGGCACTAATTGTGTTAGTAAATGAAAGAATGCAATGGAATGCCTTTGAGTGTGTTGCTATCTTACACATCCAGTTATTTTGACTGATGCGATTCTCCCAATATTCTCATTTGCTTCCTTTCTACTATTTCCCTGGACTTCCACCAGTCTCTTACTGGAGTTACAACGGGAAATTGATTGAACCCGCCCCTGGAATTTCAGCCCACCAAATCCCACATAGGCACAATTGGATGCTTGGTGGTAGCAATATAGATTAATATTGACAAGAAAATGAGTGCTGGCAGACTATTTGGCTGAGCAGGGAGTCGGTCCCAGTCAGCGTCACATCTGAAATTTCCAGCAGAGGGCAATGGAGAGCCACCGAGAGCGACAACCTTGCTGATTATACTGAGACCAACCATAGCTCATCCATTCAGCGCATTGACTCTTATGGCATATGACAATTTTTTAGTAACTGCATTTTTCTTTGCTAGCGTATTACTCTAAACTATATAATTCTTCATATGTGTGCTTCTCCTGGTGCCTTTACCAATGTGCGTACAGTAAGACATCTTACAACACCAGGTTAAAGTCCAACAGGTTTCTTTCAAATCACAAGCTTTCAGAGCATAGCTCCTTCATCAGGTGAATGAAGAGGTGGGTTCCACAACCACAAATATAGATAAAGTCAATGATGCAAGACGATACTTTGAATGCGAGTCTTTGCAGATAATTAAGCCTTTACAGGCCTGACGGTGCGACTGGAGAGAGGGGCAACCACAGATTAAAGAGGTGTGACTTGTCTCAAGTCAAGACAGTAGGTAGGATTTTGCAAGCCCAGGCCAGAGGGTGGAGGTGAATGTAATGCGACATGAATTAAAAAGTCCCGGTGAGGCCAGACTCATGTGTGCGGAACTTGACTATCAGTTTCTGCTCGGAGATTCTGCGTTGTCGCGCGTCCTGAAGGCCGCCTTGGAGAACGCTTACCCGAAGATCAGAGGCTGAATGCCCTTGACTGCTGAAGTGTTCCCCGACTGGAAGGGAACATTCCTGCCTGGTGATTGTCGCGCGATGTCCGCTTGCCAACGTGGTTATAATTGTTAGAGTACTTAATGGTAACTTGTGGAGAGAGAACTACATTGTCAAGTATTGGTGCCAGGAAAAGGAGTTGCGTGGTCAGGAGATCGAAGGCACAAAAGGTGGGCTCTGTGAATGAGATGGGCTTGAAGAGGTAGTGGAGATATGGTGGAGAGATTACAGTAAGTCTGTAGTTTGGGCCTAGGTTGAGTGGGAAACCTGCCAAAGGCGTTGAACGAGAAGAAGGTAAGTTCTCATCTGGAGTAGCTGCCTGGTCGTTCTCACAGGGGGAAAGGGGAAGCTGCCTGTGAACCATTTTTCAGTCAGATGTCAATGCAGTCATTCATCATTATCTTTATTATTGTCACAAGTAGGCGTACATTAACACTGTAATGAAGTCACTGTGAAAATCCACTAGTTGCCACATTCCGGCACCTGTTCGGGTACAGAGGGAGAATTCAGCATATCCAATTCACCTAACAGCACCTCTTTTGGGACTTGTGGGAGGAAACCGGAGCACCCGGAGGAAACCCACGCAGACACAGAGAGAACGTGCAGACTCCACACAGACAGTGACCCAACCCGGGAATTGAACCTGAGACCCTGGAGCTGTAAAGCAACAGTGCTAACCCCTGTGCCGCCCACAAGGGTGGAACTGAAGATAGATTCTTGGGTGAAATTCTCCGGTATCGGCGCGATGTCCGCCGACTGGCGCCCAAAACGGCGCAAATCAGTCGGGCATCGCACCGCCCCAAAGGTGTGGAATGCTCCTCATCTTGGGGGGCCGAGCCCCAACCTTAAGGGGCTAGGCCCGCGACGGACTAATTTCCACCCCGCCAGCTGGCGGAAAAGGCCTTTGGTGCCCCGCCAGCTGGCGCGGAAATTACATCTCCGAGCGGCGCACGCGCGGGAGCGTTAGCGGCTGCTCACGGCATTCCCGCGCATGCGCAGTGGAGGGAGTCTCTTCCGCCTCCGTCATGGTGGAGACCGTGGCGAAGGCGGAAGGAAAAGAGTGCCCCCACGGCACAGGCCCGCCCGCGGATCGGTGGGCCCCGATCGTGGGCCAGACCACCGTGGGGGCACCCCCCGGGGCCAGATCGCCCCGCGCCCCCCCCCCAGGACCCCGGAGCCCGCCCGCGCCGCCTTGTCCCGCCGGTAAGGTAGGTGGTTTAATCTACGCCGGTGGGACAGGCATTTTAGCGGCGGGACTTAGGCCCATCCGGGCCGGAGAATCGCGGGGGGGGCCCCGCCAACCGGTGCGGCGCGATTCCCGCCCCCGCCGAATATCCGGTGCCGGAGAATTCGGCAACCGGCGGGGGCGGGATTCACGCCAGCCCCCGGCGATTCTCCGACCCGGCGGGGGGGTCGGAGAATCTCGCCCCCAGGTCTCAAACAATGTTCATCCCAAACATCTGAGGGATTTGGCTCAAACCATGAGTCCTCTTCAGGAGTTTTTGCTGAGTTCACAGGACTCAAACCAAATCCCAGTGGACCCGAAAATAACAAGTTAAAATGACGGGAAAGGGCCGGGTTCTGAGCGGATGAGGAACCTCGGGCGGGATTCTCCACTGGCAGAATTCTCCGTTGTGCCGCCAGCGCACCCACACGTGCGGGTTTTCCGGCGCCGTGGGGTGGCCACAATGGGAAATCCCTCGGTAGGTGGCGAGAACGGAGAATCTCACTGCCGACGAGAGCGTGCCGCTGAGGAACATGCCGATAGTAGACCAGAGAATTCACCCCCCCCCCCGCCCCCCCACCCGGCCTGGTCTTTCTTGACTGTCCTACCTGCCTGGTTTTTGCCAGCGAGGTAGAGTTAAAATTCACCCCTAAATATCCTCAAAACTAAGTGCTTACACAGAAAGCCTCTGTAGTTATTAGCGTTCACTGGTAGAATTGAAATTTCACCATCAGGTGGCAGAGAGGTCGCAGGAATTGCTGATAAAAGGCAACAAATTAAGCTTCTCCTGGGCTTTGAACTGTCCCTCCTGGGCATTTTTCAAGTGAAAGAAGGGGAATTAATCTGAAAAGTGTTGCTTTTGAGGAGGTGCGGCCCTAATAATTGTGCCTTTTTTCTAAATAGGTTGTTCAACATGGCAGATATGAGTGCTTAAGCACAACCTGGGATCGACTTTGAATTGCTTCAGGCCTTTGGGGAGGAAGCAGCTTTTTCGAAGATCTAGTTGTGCCTGTCAGAGCTATTGTAAAATTAATGATCTGGTCAGGTATCAGGTTCAGGATCCCTTGAGTGCATTTTCTGGAAATGTCTAGAATGTAATATTTCACCTGCATTTTCTCATCGTAAAGGCATTATAAAATTGCGCATTTATTCTTTGCAAATTAAAATTGCACATTTTAGAAAATAAATCTAGTCCAATAAAAGTACATAATTTTAAACTGAAACAATTAAATCTTCAGGAAATTAATTGGGAAAAAAAATCTACTTATAACCATGAATTATATATGTTTCCAACAAATTTTATCATAGCCCTTGGGCGAAATTCTCCCCCAACGGCGCGATGTCTGCCGACTGGCGCCAAAGACGGCGCCAATCAGACGGGCATCGCGCCGGCCCAAAGGTACGGAATGCTCCGCATCTTTGGCGGCCTAGCCCCAACATTGAGGGGCTAGGCCGACGCCGGAGGGATTTCCGCCCCGCCAGCTGGCGGAAGTGGCGTTTGTTGCCCCGCCAGCTGGCGCGGAAATGCGGCGCATGCGCGGGAGCGTCAGCGGCCGCTGTCAGTTTCCCGCGCATGCACAGTGGGGAGAGTCTCTTCCGCCTCCGCCATGGTGGAGGCCGTGGCGGAGGCGGAAGGGAAAGAGTGCCCCCACGGCACAGGCCCGCCCGCGGATCGGTGGGCCCCGATCGCGGGCCAGGCCACCGTGGGGGCACCCCCCGGGGTCATATTGCCCCGCGCCCCCCCCCCCCAGGACCCCGGAGCCCGCCCACGCCGCCTGGTCCCGCCGGTAAATACCAGGTTTGATTTACGCCGGCGGGACAGGCAATTTCTGGGCGGGACTTCGGCCCATCAGGCCGGAGAATCCAGCGGGGGGGTCGCCAACCGGCGCGGCCCGATTCCCGCCCCGCCCAATCTCCGGTACCGGAGACTTCGGCGGGGGCGGGATTCACGGCGGCCAACGGCCATTCTCCGACCCGGCGGGAGGTCGGAGAATGACGCCCCAGATCTGTTAAGTTTACTCTTATGACTTCTATTCCAATTGCTGGCACGTATGATATATCCACAAATAAAATGCAAACTCCCGATAATTCATACTATATGGCAAGTATTGAAAGTTCAGAAAGTTGCCCAATTCAATCTCAAAGTTTATGCATCCTCTGCTTTGTGTTCTGTAGTTATTTAAAACATTTGGTCAAAATATTGTGGAATAACTCACATCAGGGATATATTCACTGATGCCCATTTAACATTTTTGGAGCAATTGCAGGTGATGCAACACTTTGTTTACCTGTGGCCCCAACCATCCTTTCCTGGCGAAAAGCAATGTAGTAGAATAAATATCCATTACCCATGGGTGTGGTGTCCTCTACATCATGGAGCCCAAATATAAATTAAACAACAACTTTGCCAAACATCAGGTCCTATCCTCTGGACCTCGCTGCTTTGCTTCCCAAACCCATTCTGATCTCTGGACACTGTTCCTCTTTACATATAATGTGAAATTCAGAAACAGGTCATACGAACATGGGAAATGGGGGCAAGAGTGGGCGGCACAACCCGTCGAGCCTGCTCCGCCAGTCAATAAGGCCATGATAGTCTAATCTTGGCCTGAACTCCTCTTATCTGCTTGTTTACCTTATCTCTCGTAATCCAAAAATCTGTCTATCTCAGCCTCGAATATATTTAATGTCTCAACTCTGGGGTAGAGAATTGCAAAGATTTGCAACCCTCTTGAGAGAAGAAATTCCTCCCGGCCCCAGTTCTAAATGGGAGATCCCTCATTCTGAAACCTATGTCCCGTAGATCTAGATTCCACCATAAAGGGAAATATCCTCGCAGCATCTACCTGTCTAGCCCCCTCAAAACCTTCTGCTTCAATAAGATAATCTCTGATTCTCGACCCCACCAAATGCAGACTGACCCGTTTCCAGTTTTTGGGATTGATCTTTCAGATTTCTAACATCAGCAGTTTTTTCTTCTTGCTCATTGCTTAAATCAACGCGATTCCAGAAATTGAACTCCAAATATTATCATTGTATTGTTCCAATGAGTAATGAGTGGAATATTTAGCTCCAGCCTCCAAATTGCGCATACTTAGTCCAAAAACTTGGCTGACACTCCTGAGTCACTCAGCGAAAAGTATCTTTATCAGTCACTACAGGAAGCTGCTATTACTATGACTCGTATCCTCCGAGGGAGAACTATTCTGAAACATTGACACAGTTAAACAAATTCTCAATAGAGAAGCCATCATTATTGAATTGTGAACAGATGTGGAGGCTCGGCAAACATCTGCTGGACTTTTTGACAATGTGCAAAACTATTGTATTCTAGGAACCATCTGGGTGACACCGTCTACCATTCATTCCAATCAATATCAATTGCAGGCAAACCTACTCAAAAGGACTGTCAATACTTTATTCAGGCCTGATAACAAGATCAATCCTCAGAGGACTGCACAAACAAACACACAACATCTAGCACATCATAGGGCGGCATGGTGGCACAGTGGTTAGCACTGTTGCCTCACAGCTCCAGGGTCCCAGGTTCAATTCTGGCCTCGGATGAGTTTGTACTTTCTCCCCGTGTCTGCGTGGGTTTCCTCTGGGTGCTTTCCTCCCACAGTCCAAAAATGAGCAGGTTAGGTGGATTGGCCATGATAAGTTGCCCCTTGGTGTCCAAAAGGTTAGGTGGGGTTACGGGGATAGGGTGGAGGCATGGCTTTGGGTAGGATGCTCTTTCCAAGGGCCGGTGCAGACTCGATGGGTCGAATGGCCTCCTTATGCACTGTATGACTTTATGATCTTGGTAACATTTCCTGATTCTGGGCACCAATAACCTAAAGGTCAGAAGGGTAAATTGCCAATAACCCTCGCCCCCCCCCACCACCCACCAAAAAAAATGAAGAATCTGCGAAATTATTCCTCATGAGAACTGGCTAGGCATAGACTGTTACATTAATTGGTGGTAGCTGGGGTTGATTCAGTGAACCCACCATTTTCCTTGGTTTCTGCTCCTTTGACATCACCCCCACCCAAGCAAAGAAATTCAATAACAAAAGTACAGTGTGACGACCAACACAGTGTCCCAGATTCGGTAAAGTCTAGATGGAGACCTTACAGACTATTTTAACATGCTCTGTCTGGTATAAATGGGGCGGTAGTGACTCAGAAAATTGGGTTGGCTCAATTACCGTCCCATTACACTGGCAATGTGACCACTGTCATTTTGGTAGACTCTTGAAATGAGTGGCCATTTGTAATTTACAGATCTGGGCCACATAATGCTCCTGGGGCAACAATTGTTTGAAATACAAGCGGATGGGCTAACTCAGTGTTCTTCAAACTCAGGGGCACGACCCGCGCACGATCATCAGCGCACATGCGCAAAACTATGCGCATGCACGCCGATGCCGCTATTTTTTTAAACGGTCACAGCTTTTTGTTTTACAAGTTCGGGGGGGTTTTATTCATTTATTTTATTCATTTAATTTTATTTTTTTCTCTTTTTTTTTACAAGTTCGGGGGGGGTTTATTCATTTTATTGATTTATTTTATTCATTTAATTTTTATTTTTTTCATTTATTTTATTCATTTTTTTTTTACAAGTTCGGGGGGGGGGTTTATTTGATAAAATTTTACAGGAAAAAAATTCAGAACTTTGGACAGACGGAGACTCCATACTTTCCGACACCAGAAGGCTTCACCTTCATCCAACAGGTTCCAATGGAGGAGCGTGTACGAGGGTCAAATGGACCCAAAACCATTTCCTCCATTTTTATCAGCAGCAAACAAGGCGAGAGAAAATGGTGGGTCGCTCAGGTCGGCCGGCGTGGGTCACGAAGGTCAGCCGGCGTGGGTCGCTCAGGTCGGCCGGCGTGGGTCACGAAGGTCGGCCGGCGTGGGTCGCTCAGGTCGGCCGGCGTGGGTCGCTCAGGTTGGCCGGGTTGGGTCCCGAAGGTTGGCCGGTTGGTAAAAATGGGTTCCCGGAAAGAAAGTTTGAAGAACACTGGGCTAACTGATGGGCTATGCACCGCACATGTTCTTCCCAATTTCAGCAGGCTCTGAACCAGAGTTCCTGAAGGGTTAACCGGTGGCTGTTAAGAAACTGCCTGGGAATTTTAACTATTAATTTAGTGGGACCAGGAAGAAAAGCAACAATGATTCTCCTGATGATGGTTGTGGAGATGATGTGTGGGGGTGGTCATGAGTTACAAAATCAATTGTAAATGACTGCAGGCCACACTGAGACTTGATGATGTACCTCTTCACAGTCCGGCTACGTTCTGACTGCTGGCCAGCTGTATGACCCCCTCCCCACACACACACACAGTTGGCATGATGCAGTTGGCACAGTGCAGGGAGATGGCTGCATAGTTCTTGCAACTCCGCACAACATGTAAATCAGGCCTGGGTCTTAACATTTCTGAGGAAGAGATGGATATGTCAGGCTGCTCTATCAGTCAAGGTTGAGAGTCTCGCCGGACTGGGGTGAAATAGATTTGCAGATGGGGTACATGCGCTGCCCAAGACAATTGATTCTAATTGCAAGCATTGAAATGGAGATGTTACATTTACCCAGAAAGTTAAGGTGATCAGTGAACTCCAAACCATCATTGTCTTTTAGGGTGTCAAGGCATAAAGGGTTAACGTGTCGGAGAAACAGTAGCACCCATATCATGATGCAAGAAATATGTGAGCAAAAGTCAAAAAGAAGAATGCCCATGGCTGAGACTGAGTAACACCAAGGGTGCGAATCCCGGGCCGCGTTGGGCTCTCGCTTGACGCAACACGGCTGGAGAATGCCCGGAAAGCCTCCAGCAAGCCTCCCGACAGCCTCCGCGCCACCCGGTATTCTCCGACGTCCCGCGAGACGACGGAGTCGGAACCCCACCCTAAATGGGCGTGACCTAAATGACGCTCGCGGAAGTAGGTCGTTAACCTACTTATGACCGACCTGCGCGGGATGCAGCAGCCTCCCGTGATTCACCAGCCTCTCCAGGGAGGTTGAAGGACCAGGCGGAACGGTGCCCAGACCTCCTGGGCCACCGGAGACCCCAGGGTGGTCAGGGTAAGTGCATGATGGCTCCCTGGCCCTCCCCTTGCAACATGCACACCTTGGCACTGCCCAGCTGGCACCTTGGTATTGCCAAGGTGTTCAAGTGGCACTGCCAAGCTTGCAGCAGCACTGCCAGGGTGGCAGTGCGAAGGTGCTAGGGTGGCACAGCCAAGCCTGCAGGAGCACTGCCAGGGTGGCACTGCCAAGGTGTCCAGGTGGCAAAGCCATGCCTGCAGGAGCACTGCCAGGGTGGCACTGCCAAGGTGTCCAGGTGGAAAAGCCATGCCTGCAGGAGCACTGCCAGGGTGGCACAGCCAAGGACCAGGGAGTGAGGGCGGCCTTGCCCATAACATGAGGGTGGAGGGCAGGGGGCTTTGAAGGGTGGGAGAGTGCAGGGCAGGTAAGTAGGGGTCTTACGGAAGTTGGGGGGTGATGGGTGAGGGCCCTGGAAGGGAGTGGGTGCTGTAATGGGGCTTGGGGTGCCTGAAGAGGGGGGACCTGATAGCGGAGTGTACTCACTTGGGGGGGGTGGGGTAGTGTCCAGTGGAATTCATTACCACAGGAAGTAGTTGATGCTAAAACATTGAATATATTCAAGAGGCAGCTGGGTACTGCACCTGGGCCGAATGGGTTCAAAGGCTATGGGGAGAAAGCAGGATTAGGCTATTGAGTTGGATGATCAGCCATGATCGTGATAAATGGCGGAGCAGGCTCGAAGGGCCAAAAGGCCTCCTCCTGCTCCTCTCTTCTATGTATCTATGTGTTGGGGGAGGGGCTGGCATTTCCCATGGGTGAGGGGCAAGCTCACTTCGGGATTGGGGCACCCTTTCATAATGGCGGCCCGATCTCTGAATTCAGCTCCCCAATGCTAAAAAAAATTCTAAGCGTGACTTAAACCGGTGAGAAACTCCCCAGGGCCGAAAAAAGTGACTAAGTGTCATTGAATAGTGGTGGGAGCTATTGACGTCAGAGCTGGTGGGAAACTGCCTGAAAAACCCGCCACAAATGAACTTTGAAATCATTTGGGAGAATCGGGTCCCTGATCTGGTATATCTGTGAATGGTTATATTCATCTAATAACTCAGGCATTGCTCAGATATAACTCTGTCTCAGCAATCGTTCCTGAGTCAGTCACAACCAACATACCACGTGGTGGCAGCGGTGACTGTTACTTAACAGATTGACAAGGGGCGGAATTCTGCAGCCTCCCAGCCACATGGTTCCCGGCAGTGAGGCGACAAGGAGCGGAATTCTGCAGCCTCCCAGCCGCAATGTTCTCGGAGTGAGGCGACAAGGAGCGGAATTCTGCAGCCTCCCAGCCACATGGTTCCCGGCAGTGAGGCGACAAGGAGCGGAATTCTGCAGCCTCCCAGCCGCAATGTTCTCGGAGTGGGGCGACAGGCCATTTGCTGCCGTTGGGATTCTCTGTTCGTGTCGCTGTCAGTGGGAATTCCCATTGAGGCCACCTCACATCGCCGGGAAACCTGCGTGGGGTTGTGCTGCGGGCAGGACCAGGGAATCATGCTACCAGTGAACAGCCGGAGAATTCCGGCCAAGATGTTAGAAAGAGCCAAGTTTAACAAAAGGGCCAGAAACCATGGGCGGGATTCTCTCAGCCCACGCCGGTTGGGAGAATCCCCGTTCCCGTTCCCGCCGGTTTTTTGCACGAAGCAGGTCCGATGCTGTTCCGCGATTCTCCGAACAAGCCAAAACGGCGCGGCCGTGATCGGCGTCACACAGCCCGGAGAATCGGCGGAGGGGGTCCGTTTAGCAATGCTCCGGGGCCCTGGCGATTCTGCGGCCAACATGGGCCGAGGTCCCGACGGCAAGACCCCAGGTCACGCTGGCGCCATTCTAACCTGCTTTTAAAGAGGCAGCAGGTGAGGGGATCGGCTTGGGGGGACCTACAGGTGGCGGGGTGGGCACGGGCATGGCTGGGGGGGGCGAGGGGGTGACGGGGGAGGGCCTCCAGGTTCGGGGGGAGGGCGTGGGGAGGAGAGCCCCGCTGGCTGGGAACGGCCCGCCATGGCAGGGTGGTGCCTAAGCCACGGCCACCAGGCCGATGGGCACCGACCCTGGGTGCTGGCTGAGCGCGAGCTCCCGGCCGTGGGGGTGGGTTCCGGACCACACAGGGGGCGGTCCTCGCAGCCGGCGGCACCCACCGGCTGGTAGGTGCAGAGCCGCACCCATGGTATCCCCCAGTTAGGGCACTGCCATCCATCGGTGGCGCCATGAGGGACGGGCAACAGGAGTCGGGGCACAGAGAGGGTGCGGCCAGGGGTGAGTGTGCATGCATGTTTGTGGCGCGAGTGTGGCGCATCCGGCCAAACAGTGCGGCCATGAAGCCCATGGCATATGGTTGTGGAGGGGGCCATGCGCCGCGGTAAAACATGTTGTCTACCTACCACCCCCCCCATGCCCACCCACTGCAGATCATAATGTTTGGGCACCAGCCAGCGATGTTGGTCGCCGTGGCAGGGGCCACTGCTCTGCATGCAGCCCTGTGTCAGCGTCGGCGCAGGCGGCTCAGAGAGGCGGCGGAGGCTGCAGCAGACGGATGGGCTGCACCCGCTCAGGCTGCAGGGCCGCCCGCCCGACAGGCGCAGCAGGAGGAGGAGGACAACGACGGGGGCGAGGCACAGGATGAGGATACCGATGTGGGTGGGGGGAGGAGGAGGTGGAGGAGGAGGTGCCACGGCGCCGGAGGCGCCCGATGAGGCCTCATGTCTACCGGTGCCGCATGTCCTTCGAGGATCTGCCGGACAGGGCGTGCAGGAGGAGATTCCGGATGACCATTGCCCATTTCTGCACCTGATGGCATACCTGCTCCTACCTCCACCTGCTGTACCGGTACGGCTGTGTGGTGCGCACCAGTCAGTGTCCCAGAAGCCTCATCACTAAAGTGTCTAACCGAGGTGAGAGTCTCTGCGATGGTAGAGGGTGTGGGATACAGCAGTGACGAGAAGTCAAGGTCGACGTCAACCCCTGACCCGATGGACCCTGATTCGCCCCTGTCTGCGTTTCACTGTCCGGTCTGTCAGTCCTCTGGGTTGGCCTGCTCTGTGTGTCAGTCCTCTGGGTTGGCCTGTTCTGTGTGGCACTCCTCTGTGAGTCAGTGTCCTGGGTGTCAGTCCTCTGTGTGTCCGTTTCCTGGGTTTGAGTCCTCTGTGGGTCAGTCCTCGGTGTCGTGTGCTTCAGGGTCCTGGGTGCCCGTCCTCTGTGTCTCTGTCTCCTGGGTCTCCGTGTCAGTGGTCGGGCATCCATGGCGTCTGGCCTCCCCGCCGTGGCCTGCGTTCCTGGGGGCCACTGGGCCTGGCACTGGCCGAGGGCCTGCAATGCCAGACGGGCCCGACCTCCGGTGGCTGGTCCTGTAAGACACAAGACAGCACATATCATTAGACAGGTGGCCGGCGGTGAGGGGTGTGCAGTGGGGCCTGGGGTGAGGGGGGTGCAGTGGGGCCTGGGGTGAGGGGGGGGTGCAGTGGGGCCTGGGGTGAGGGGGGGGTGAATTGGGGCCTGGGGTGAGGGGGGGTACAGTTGGGCCTTGGGTGTGGGGGGGTGAAGTGGGGCCTGGGGTGAGGGGGGGGTGCAGTGGGGTCTGGGGTGAGGGGGGTGCAGTGGGGCCTGGGGTGAGGGGGATGCAGTGGGGACTGGGGTGAGGGGGTGCAGTGGGGCCTGGGGTGAGAGGGGGTCCAGTGGGGCCATAGGGTGAGGGGTGTGCAGTGGGGCCTGGGGTGAGGGGTATGCAGTGGGGCCTGGGGTGAGGGGGGTGCAGTGGGGCCTGGGGTGAGGGGGGTGCAGTGGGGGGAAGGGGTGAGGAGGTGCAGTGCGGCATGGGGTGAGGGGGATGCAGTGGGGCCTGGGGTGAGGGGGGGTGCAGTGAGGGGAAGGGGTGAGGAGGGGTGCAGTGGGGCCTGGGGTGAGGGGGGTGCAGTGGGGCCTGGGGTGAGGGGGGTGCAGTGGGACCTGGGGTGATGGAGGGTACAGTGCGGGAAAGGGGTGAGGAGGTGCAGTGTGGCCTGGGGTGAGGGGGGTGCAGTGGGCCATGGGTTGAGGGGGGTGCAGTGGGGCCTGGGGTGAGGGGGGTACAGTTGGGCCTTGGGTGTGGGGGGGGTGAAGTGGGGCCTGGGGTGAGGGGGGGTGCAGTGGGGCCTGGGGTGGGGGGGGGGTACAGTGGGCCATGGGGTAAGGGGGGTGCAGCGGGGCCTGGGTTTAGGAGGGTGCAATGGGGCCTGGGGTGAGGGGGGTACAGTGGGGCCTGGGGTGAGGGGGGTGCAGTGGGGCCTGGGGTGAGGGGGGGTGCAGTGGGGCCATAGGGTGAGGGGTGTGCAGTGGGGCCTGGGGTGAGGGGGGGGTGCAGTGTGGCCTGGGGTGAGGGGGGGGGGTGCCGTGGGGCCATAGGGTGAGGGGTGTGCAGTGGGGCCTGGGGTGAGGGGTGTGCAGTGGGGCCTGGGGTGAGGGGGGGGGTGCAGTGGGGGGAAGGGGTGAGGAGGTGCAGTGCGGCATGGGGTGAGGGGGATGCAGTGGGGCCTGGGGTGAGGGGGGTGCAGTGGGGGAAAGGGGTGAGGAGGGGGTGCAGTGGGGCATGGGTGAGGGGGGTGCAGTGGGGCATTGGGTGAGGCGGGTGCAGTGCGGCATGGGGTGAGGGGGGGTGCAGTGGGGGGAAGGGGTGAGGAGGGGGTGCAGTGGGGCATGGGTGAGGGGGGTGCAGTGGGGCATTGGGTGAGGCGGGTGCAGTGCGGCATGGGGTGAGGGGGGGTGCAGTGGGGGGAAGGGGTGAGGCGGGTGCAGTGGGGATATGGGGTGAAGGGGGTGCAGTGGGGATATGGGGTGAAGGGGGTGCAGTGGGCCATGGGGTGCAGTGGGGGAGGGGGGAGGGGGTGCAGTGGGGATATGGGGTGAAGGGGGTGCAGTGGGGATATGGGGTGAAGGGGGTGCAGTGGGGATATGGGGTGAAGGGGGTGCAGTGGGCCATGGGGTGCAGTGGGGGAGGGGGGAGGGGGTGCAGTGGGGATATGGGGGAGGGGTTGCAGTGGGGGGAAGGGGTGAGGGGGTGCAGTGGGGATGTGGGGGGGGAGGGGGAGTCAGGCGGCGGGGTCTCACTTGCTGGTTCGCCTCCGACCTGACAGCCGGCAACATACCGGTCCTCGGCTCCGCCTACGGAGGTCCAATGCCCTCTGCTCATGGACAGTGAGCGGGTGCAGTACGGGTGCACCCCCTCCGGTTCTCTCCCGCTCCCTGTGGTTGTGGGCAGTCTTGTCCTGGGGGACGGGGGACGGGGCGGCGAGGGGGGACACACAAACATCAGTGTTAGGCGTTCCGACACAGGCAGCGCAGATGTTGGGTATATGATGGCATGGCAGCACGGGGCACCTGGCCAAAGTGCCTGTTGGCATTGGTGGGTGCAGCCCATGTGGGTCAGGTAGGGAGTTGCTGGGGGCCTTTCACATGTGTGGGCGGTATGCGGGGGTGGTGTGAGGGGCACGTCACTGTGTACTCACCCTGCCTGCCCTCATTAGAACATAGAACATTACAGCGCAGTACAGGCCCTTCGGCCCTTGATGTTGCGGCGACCTGTGAAACCACTCTAAAGCCCATCTACACTATTCCCTTATCGTCCATATGTCTATCCAATGACCATTTGAATGTCCTTAGTGTTGGCGAGTCCACAACTGTTGCAGGCAGGGCATTCCACACCCTTACTACTCTCTGAGTAAAGAACCCACCTCTGACATCTGTCATATCTATCTCCCCACAATTTAAAGCTAAGTCCCCACGTGCTAGACATCACCATCTGAGGAAAAAGGCTCTCACTGTCGTAAGGTCGTGCACCTTCTTCCGGCACCGTTCGCTGGTACGTGGTATGTGCCCACGGCGCTGACGGCATTGCCCACCTCCCTCCACAAACGCCGGACAGTGCTGCGCAGGTGGTGGTGTCCACGTCTGGGACGCAGGACTGCCCTCCTCTCCTCCACCGCATCCAGCAGTGTGTCCAGGTCGTGGTCCCTGAACCTTGGGGCGGCACGGCGGGCGGCCGCCATCTTGCAGGTGTCGGGACTGAGCGCCACTCGCACACCTTTAGCGACGCAGTCCAGCGTCATTGTTGCGTCGTGCCTATCCGGAGCCGGTCTGGGGCCGCTCCGACCCCGCTTCTCACAGCCCCTTTTGCGGGCCAGATTCGCTACTGACAGCGGCCTGTTCACGCCGTCGTGAAACTCTCCGGGTTTAACGGCGGCGTCAACACTTAGCCACTGGATCAGAGAATCCCGCTTCATGTGCCCTGGTCGAAGCATTTACCAAGGATCTGTCAGTTGATTAGATGACGGGGGCTGGATTCTCCCAATATGGGACTGTGTCCCCATGCCGGCATAAAAACGCTGGAGTTTTACTCCAGAGATTCCTGGAACAAAGATCAGTTAATTCAATGCCCTGCAGGGGGCGAGCAGGGACCTGGAGTAAATCACGCAGCTTTAGATGCGGATACGGGCCCCTGCACCTCCGGTTTGGAGTCCGCGCAGGCGCATGGCGGCAGCCTTCAGTGGCCGCACTGAGCTCCATGGCGGACTTGGACCGTGGAACCACACACAAAAATTAGTCTCCCCGATCGGCCGCTCGCCTGAGGAAGTAACTGCGTGGATCTAACCTCTGGCCGCCTATAAGGCCCCCCGGGGTCTGATTCCCCCCATGCCCCTAACCAGTATGCCGAACGGCAATAGGTGGTTAGTTCCACGCCGTCGGGAACTCGGCTGGTTGGAGTGGAGGATCGCTGCGCTGGCCTCTGTCAATGCGCCCCCTGCCGTGCAGCGTAACCCACGATCACGCCGATTCTCGGGTCCTGAAGAATCGCCGGACTGGCGCCGGGCCCGATTTCACCATGAAAGTGGATTCTCCACCCCCACGCCAAAATCGTGTTCGGCTGCAGAGAATCCAGCCCATTAAAATTGAACTGATATTAGACCGCATATGTTACTGATGAAACGTATCTGAAATTTTGAAAGCAGCAGCTGTTACTTCATAGAAAGCGAAAACTTAGCACAAGGCTTTAAATCCCCTCAGATCCTTTCATCTGCGAGGCTTCTGTTCAATCTCAAAGTGAAATATCTTTTAGTAGACTGAAATTGACACGGTAATAGCTTGCAGATAGCCAGGTGTCTGGATTGTTTATTTTAATTTCCCTTCATGCTTGAATGCATCTCAAGTATCCTGCTTTGAACCTAACCGCAATGTTTATAAACATCTAGCTAAGATTGACAGGTCCTCACCACATTAAAAGAAACTAAGTGCTTTCTGCTCAGAAAAATAAGAAGTGAAAGCACTCATCTCCCAGAGAGCTCCTGGCCAGTTTTCAGTCTGAGCCTGACAATTTGAAAAAATATGGTAAGCTTCTGGTCACAATGTCCAACATCAGAAGCGATCCTGTGATTGGACAACATATGCTAAATAATCCTCAATGTGTTAAGAATCACCTGACGACCAATTTAAGATTATCAATTGGGTCACAGTGTGATGCACTTATGTGAGCTTGAAGCTACATATATTAAGCTTTGTCCCTTTCGGACCGAGATTAGGAGGTTTTTTTCTCTCAGTGGCTTGTGTAGCTTTGGTGCTCTCTGTCTCAGATGGCAGTGGAAGTGAAATAAAACATTCCCTGGGGCAATGCCTTAACCAATCAGGGTCAACCTGCCTGGATTGAATTTAAACAAAGCTTGGCAGTTAACTGTCAGTCATCAATGAATTAGTGTATTCTCCATGGCAATGCCTCTATCAATCAGAATCTACTTACCAAACAATCAGCACTCTCTTCTCATGAAGTATAAATTGTTGTCCTCGGTCTGGTATTTGTGCAAATTGTCCTGATGGCTGCAAGATGACGAACTTCAGCAATATGTATCATTTTAGACTTAGTCAGGACAGAAAGATCCCACCGATGGCCATTGGTGAGCTGCTGGAAAACACGGCAGGGGCGGGCGGGGGGGGCTGCTGCTGCAACATCCCAGCCACTGTACTTTGTTTCAGCCTTATTCCTTGCGTCATTTTATGTGTAAACTCTTCGAGTGCAAACAGTTTGCAAAATGGGAATGAGCACTGAAAATGTAAAGTCTTGCATTTTGCACATCCTCAGGAGCCCCCAAAGAAATTTAAGTCAGTGAAATTCTTTTGAAGTACCCTTGGCAGTGCACCTCGGGCACCCGGGCACTCTGGCACTGGCAGTGGCCCTACCATCCTGACTGTGCCACTCAGGCACCCTGGCAATGAGGTATCGGTTAAAAGCAAAATACGACGGATGCTGGAAATCTAAAATAAAAACTGAAAATGGTGCAAATGCTCAGCAGGTCTGCCAGTATCTGTGGAGAGAAACAGAGGGCGCGATCCTACGGCCACGCTGAACCGGAAAAGCAGCTCGCCGTGGCGCAGTATGGCTGTTGAAAGACAGGAGACCCCGCTCCCGGAATCTACCCGGCTTGCAACACTTTGCGAGATTCAACCGATCTCGCAAGATGTTACAATGTGAATCCTGCCCACAATGGGCGGGATCACCGTTTGGCAAATCTGCATATTAGAGCAAGGCAGTAAGCCTTACTCTAATGTGCACATTCCCGAGGTACCTGATGCTTTGGAATTCAATCCCTTCACCACAGAGACCTTGGGGACCAGACAGAACGGCACTTTATATGGCTCGTCCCATTCAGTTTTTGTTCAATGGTAACCCCCAGGATGTTGATAGTGGGGGATTCAGCGATGGTAATGCCGATGAATGCAGAAACATAGGACTGGAATAATGAAAGACAGGATTGCAAGGAGCATCGAATTGCAGGGCTCATAGTTGGACCTTGGTGGGGTTAAGCCTAAAAAGTGTAGGGAAGGAACCTGAGCCAAACTTTATTTTTTTGCAGTACTTCAAGTATTTAAATGGCTGCTCAGTACTGTTAAAATATGCTGGCCAATCAACATGGAACATTCAATGGAACGTGAGGATAAATATTCATACCGATCGTCATGCCTAGTTCAGTCTACAATTTGTAGTTTTTGCACGTATTATATGGCAGGCAAAATAGTAAAATCATGGATTGACAAGGATACTTAATTATGATCGAAAAGCTTAAACAACATGCACTGGACCCTTTGACTCTACATAGTTGGTAACTTCTAGCCCATATGTATACATATATACCTACTAGTGAAGCCAAAATTCAGATTACTAACAGTTGGAATGACAAACAGTGAAAGAAAAATGCAGACATAATGTTGATCCCAGCCTGAGGGTTCTTTTTCTAATTTCAGTCTCAGCCTTGGATCAAATACAATTACTCAAACTGTAGAACAATGATTACTAACACATTACAGTCCCTTTATTGTGATTCACTGTTAAACTGCCAGAATGAGTTTCAGGGATCAATGCAATTTGGACGATTAATGTTGTGAATGTATTGCATTGCCCAATAATTTACAATGGTTTGGACTCTAATTCACAACATTCAAAGTCAATCTTTCTTTTTATACCCCTTTTTAGCAGTTTGTTTTCCTTGTGGCGTGCACTACCTTCTGGTTAGGGAGAGGTGAAAATATGGACAATATGCTTTTAAGGTTTTGCTCATTTGCTTTGTAACCGGGTACTTAGAGAGTGGGCTGAATTCTCAGCTTCGCAACGTGAGAAACACGAATCGTGATTGGGCAGAGAATCGTGCAAAATCCAAAAACCGAGCTCTGTGCCTGGCTCCGATTCTGCCGCCATGCTCTAGTCCCTCGTTGGCAGCGATATCGAGGTTTGTACCCCCGCGCTGGCGAATCCATGCAAAACCGTCATTTGCACGGTAACTTCATGCTCCACCCTTCTGCAATGCTCCACCCCTCTGAGGCGGAAGTCTCGCAGGTGCGAATTAATGCAAGTAGTAGCCCTGGCTGGGGACAATGGCAGGAAGTGACTTGGTGCCAAGTCTGTGGACTGGGGGTGTCCTCCTCGAGACTGGGTGACCTGGCGCAGACTGCCATTGCTGCAGTCTGCATGTCTTTTAAACGCACCAGTTTGGTGCTTCTTACAGGCCGCTGGCTGTTCGCTCTGCTCAGTGCTGCCTGTGTCCTGTGAATATTCAGGGAGCCTTTGGTCATCTGGGGGCCCACACATGCCACCCCTCTGGACACCCCCATATCTCAGCTGTTTCATCAAGGGGATGGGCATGACCAGACTCAAACAGGGTCTACCAGGTGTTGGCACTCCTCAGAAGTGATGCCCCATTGCAGAGGAAGCAGGTGATTAGCGGAGCCTACCCCAACCAGAGGACACCTGGAAGTGGGCTTTGGAGCCCACCCTGGATAGCTGTCTCTCTCAGGGCAGAGGCCTCATCAGTGAATCCCACCCCTTCGGATCACCAGCTGTCAGCTCATGGTGAGGCTGGCAGCGATGACTGCTTCTGCCACCACCTCCCAGACACGGACCACCTCCCAGGCACAATTCAGGATGGCGGGCTTGAGTCTGCAGCCCGCCCTGGGGAAGAGAATCTCCCTCATCTCCTCACTTGCATGGAGCTATGCGCAGGTGAACTCGGGAGGAGGAGGAAGGGGGAATGGGGTGGGGGGGGGGGGGCTTCTGTGAGCCATTTTGGTGGCTGCAGTGAGTGTGTGGTAAATAGAACACTTAAGAAAGCTCCAGTTGCCAGGCTCTTTAGTGCTAATTCCAGCCCCAGCGGCTAGAATGCCCACTGGGCCAGAAATTGCTCCAAATTCGCGCCGGCCATTGCTGGCCCATTTGCATGTTCTCAATCACTCTCCAAGAGTTTCAAAGGTAACACGAATCGCACACCATTCAGTCCAGGCGGGAACACTCAGGGCAGGATTCTTCGTTTCGAAGACAATTTCTCCCATTGGACGTGAATTGGAACTGAACTGCGCTCCCACTGGGAGGCAATTCAATTTGATGCATTGCAACGAATATGAGGGATTCCCGAGGGAATCCCGCTATTGGTCAGCCATTTAGAGTGGGCGGCCCGACTTCCGGTTGCGGCTATGCGGAGCTAAGTCGCACGTTCGGCAGCTCCCGCCAGAAACGGACTTTTGGGCTCTTTTGAGGGGCCCCAGCGGCATTTGGTCGACGGTTCCCAGTGTGGGAAGGTGACAGTACGATTTCCCCGGCACTGTATGGATTGGACCAGGAGTGGAGCGGTGAAAAAAGTAATTCTGGTGCAGCGAAAAATGTGAGGGAGAAAAGCCAAGATGGCGGCGGGTGGCGACCAGGCAGCGTGGGCGCAGTGGGCGCAAGAGCAGCAGGAGTTTCTCAAGCGCTGCTTCACGGAACTGAAAGCAGAGTTGATGGAGCCGATGAAGGCTTCGATCGACAAGCTGGTCGAGACCCAGAAGGCCCAAGGGGCGGCAATCAGGGAGGTGCGGGAGAAGGCCTTGAAGAATGAGGACAAGATATTGGGCCTGGCGGTGAAAGTGGAGGCGCACGAGGCAATGCATAAGAAATGGCAGGAGAAGTTCGAGGACATGGAGAATCGGTCGAGGAGGAAGAACCTGCGGATTCTGGGTCTCCCGGAGGGAGTGGAGGGGTCGGATGCTGGAGCATACGTGGTCAAGATGCTGAACACGTTGATGGGTGCAGGTGCCTTCCCGAGGCCCCTGGAGCTGGATGGGGTCCACCGAGTCCTGGCGAGGAGGCCCAAGTCTAACGAGCCGCTGTGGGCAGTATTGGTGCGGTTCCACCGCTTGGTGGACAGGGAGTGTGTCCTAAGATGGGCAAAAAAGGAGCGGAGCAGCAGGTGGGAGAATGCAGAGGTCCGTATATACCAGGACTGGAGCGCGGAGGTGGCCAAGAAGAGGGCCGGGTACAATCGGGCTAAGGCGGTTCTGCATCGGAAGGGGGTGAAATTCGGGATGCTGCAGCCGGCGCGACTGTGGGTCACGTTTAAGGACCGGCACCATTACTTTGAGACGCCGAGGAGGCGTGGCCTTTATTCAGGCTGAAAAGTTGGACACGGACTGAGGGTCGGTTGTGAGGGGAGGTCGCGGGGGGCTACTATGGTTACTGTGCTTTGGGGAATGTTGGGGGATGTTCTATTCGGTTCTGTATTGTTTCCTTGGGTGCTGGGTGGGGTAGGGTGAATTGGTTCGAATTGGGGGTTTTGTGAGAGCAGGAGTCAGCTGACTTATGGGAGTGTTATGGGGGGAGCAATGCAGCTAGGGGGGGACCTAGCTGGGTGGGGAGGGGGCAAGGGGGAGGGGTGAACTGGGTTGCTGCTCCATTGGCCAAAGGTGAGCTGGAGCTCGTAGAGCGAGTCGGTGCGGGGGTCTGCCGCTGGGGGGAATGGAGAGTGCGGGAGGCGCAGGCACGTGGCTGGTGTATCAAAAGGAATGGCTAATTGGCAGGGGGGGTGGGAAGCCCCCTGATCCGCCTGATAACTTGGAATGTGAGAGGCCTGAACGGGCCGGTCAAGAGGGCCCGTGTGTTCGCGCACCTAAAGGAACTGAAGGCAGACGTGGTTATGTTCCAGGAGACGCATTTGAAGGTGGCAGATCAGGTTAGGCTGAGAAAGGGGTGGGTAGGGCAGGTTTTCCACTTGGGGTTGGACGCAAAGAATCGAGGGGTGGCGATTCTGGTGGGGAAGCGGGTGTCGTTTGAGGCGCTGAACATTGTGGCAGACAATGGAGGTAGGTATGTGATGGTGAGTGGTAAGCTGCAGGGGGTGCGGGTGGTATTAGTGAATGTATATGCCCCGAATTGGGACAATGCCGGATTTATGCGGCGCATGTTGGGCCGGATTCCGGACCTGGAGGCAGGGAGCTTGATAATGGGGGGGGACTTCAACACGGTACTGGATCCAGCATTGGACCGCTCCAGGTCCAGGACGGGTAAGAGGCCGGCGGCGGCCAAGGTGCTGTGGGGGTTTATGGGCCAGATGGGAGGAGGGAACCCATGGAGGTTTGTCAGGCCGGGGGCCAGTGAATTTTCTTTTTTTCCCATGTCCAGAAAGCCTACTCCCGGATAGACTTCTTCGTTATGAGCAGGGCACTAATCCCGACGGTGGAGGACACGGAGTATTCGGCCATAGCCATCTCAGACCATGCCCCGCATTGGGTGGAGCTGGAGCTAGGTGAGGAGAGGGACCAGCACCCGCTGTGGCGCCTGGATGTGGGCTTGCTGGCGGATGAGGAGGTGAGCGGGCGGATCCGGGGGTGCATTGAAAGCTAACTAGAGGCTAACGATAATGGGGAGGTGCAGGTGGGGGTGATCTGGGAGGCGCTTAAGGCGGTGATTAGGGGAGAGCTAATCTCCATTAGGACCCACAAGGAGAAGAAGGAGAGGAGAGAGAGGGAGAAATTGCTGGGGGAGATTTTAAGAGTGGATAGGAGGTATGCAGAGGTCCCCGAGGAGGGACTACTCAAGGAGCGATGAAGCCTCCAGTCCGAGTTCGACCTGTTGACCACCAAGAAGGCAGAGGTGCAGTGGAGGAAAGCACAAGGGGCGTTGTATGAGTATGGGGAGAAGGCTAGCCGGATGTTGGCACACCAGCTTCGGAAGCGAGAGGCAGCGAGGGAGATTAGGGGAGTTAGGGATAAAGGGGGGAACACGGTGCGGAGTGCGGTGGGAATAAATGGGGTATTTAGAGACTTTTATGAGGGGCTGTATAGGTCTGAGGCCCCGACGGAGGAGGGGGGGATGCGTCGATTTTTGGATCGACTGAGGTTCCCGAGGGTGGAGGAGGAGCAGGTGGCTGGGCTTGGGGCACCGGTAGGGCTGGAGGAGCTGACTAAGGGGCTGGGGAGTATGCAGGTGGGGAAGGCACCGGGGCCAGATGGGTTCCCGGTGGCATTTTACAGGAAGTACATGGACCTGCTGGGCCCTCTATTAGTGAGGACTTTCAATGAGGCGAGGGAGGTGGGGGGGCCTACCCCCAACGATGTCCAGGGCGCTGATCTCTCTGATCTTGAAGTGGGACAAGGACCCATTACAGTGTGGGTCATATAGGCCAATCTCTCTCCTCAACGTGGACGCGAAGCTGTTAGCGAAGGTATTGGCTACCAGAATTGAGGACTGTGTCCCGGGGGTGATTCACGAGGACCAGACAGGTTTTGTTAAGGGAAGGCAGCTGAATACCAATGTGCGGAGGCTCCTTAACGTAATCATGATGCCTACAGTGGAGGGGGAGGTGGAGATAGTGGCGGCAATGGACGCGGAGAAGGCCTTCGATAGGGTGGAGTGGGGGTACCTCTGGGAAGTGTTGAGGAGGTTTGAGTTCGGGGAGGGGTTCATTAGTTGGGTTAGGTTACTGTACGAAGCCACGGTGGCGAGTGTGGCCCCGAATCGGAGGAGGTCGGAATACCTTTGGCTGTACAGGGGGACGAGGCAGGGGTGCCCCCTATCCCCCTGCTATTTGCGTTGGCAATTGAGCCTTTGACTATGGCTCTCAGGGAGTCCAGGAACTGGAGGGGGCTGGTCCGGCGGGAGGAGGAACACCGAGTTTCGTTGTATGCCTGTTACTGTATGTGGCGGACCCAGTGGGGGGATGCCGGAGGTGATGCGGATCCTCAGGGTGTTTGGGGACTTTTCCGGGTACAAAATGAAATGAAATGAAAATCGCTTATTGTCACAAGTAGGCTTCAAACGAAGTTACTGTGAAAAGCCCCTAGTCGCCACATTCCGGCGCCTGTTCGGGGAGGCTGTTACGCGAATTGAACCGTGCTGCTGGCCTGCCTTGGTCTGCTTTCAAAGCCAGCGATTTAGCTTCCACTGAAGAGGGCGGAAAGGAGTTTTCAGTATCTGGGGATCCAGGTGGCCATGAGCTGGGTGGCCCTACACAAGCTCAACTTGACGAGGCTGGTGGAGCAGATGGAGGAGGAGTTTAAAAGGTGGGATATGCTGCCACTCTCCCTGGCAGGTAGGGTACAGTTGGTGAAGATGACGGTGCTCCCGAGGTTCCTTTTTATATTCCAGTGCCTCCACATCCTGATCCCTAAGGCCTCTTTTAAGCGGGTCAGTAGGAGCATCATGGGATTTGTGTGGGCAAAAATGACCCCGAGGGTGAGAAGGGCGTTTCTGGAGGGGAGGAGGGACAGAGGAGGGTTAGCATTACCTAATCTGTGTGGGTATTACTGGGCAGCCAATGTGGCGATGATACACAAGTGGGTAATGGAGGGGGAGGGGATGGCGTGGAAGAGGCTGGAGATGGAGTCCTGGGTGGGCAGGAGTCTGGGAGCGCTGGTGACAGCACCGGTCCCGCTCCCGCCGACTAGGTACACCACGGGTCCGGTGCTGGGGTCCGGTGCGACTTTGAAAATTTGGGGGCTTCGATTTGGTCCCCGATCCGGGAGAAACATCGGTTCGTCCCGGGGAGAATGGATGGAGGGTTTCTGAGATGGCACAGGGCAGGAATTAGAAGAATGGGGGACCTGTTTTCAGATGGGACGTTTGCGAGGCTTGGGTCACTGGAGGAAAAATTCGGGGCTTCCCCCCGGAAATGCCTTCAGGTACATGCAGGTAAAGGCGTTTGTAAGACGGCAGGTGAGGGAGTTGCCGCTGCTTCCAGCACTCAGGATCCAGGATAGGGTGCTCTCGGGGGTGTGGGTTGGAGAGGGCGGTGTCTCGGCAAACTACCAGGAGATGCAGGAGGAGGAGGAGACCTCGGTGGAGGAGCTAAAGGTTAAATGGGAGGAAGAGCTTGGGGAGGAGATAGACGAGGGTATGTGGGCGGACGCCCTGGGTAGGGTTAATTCTTCCTCCTCTTGCGCCAGGCTTAGCCTGATACAATTTAAGGTCCTTCACAGAGCGCATATGACAGGGGCGAGGCTGAGCAGGTTCTTTGGGGTAGAGGACAGGTGTGGGAGGTGCCCGGGGAGCCCAGCAAATCACGCCCATATGTTCTGGGCGTGCCCGGCGCTGTATGGGTTCTGGAGAGGTATTGCGAATACGGTGTCTAAGGTGGTGAACACCCGGGTTAAGCCGAGCTGGGGGTTAGCACTATTTGGGGTATCGGACGAGCCGGGAGTGCAGGAGGCGAAAGAGGCCGGTATTCTGGCCTTTGCGTCCCTGGTAGCCCGGGGGAGGATTCTTCTTCAGTGGAAGGATGCGAGGCCCCCGAACGTGGAAGCCTGGATCAGCGACATGGCGGGGTTTATTAAATTGGAGAGGGTAAAAGTTGCCTTGAGAGGGTCTGTGCAAGGGTTCTTCAGGCGATTGGAACCGTTCCTAGACTTTCTAGCGGGGCGTTAAGAGGTGGTCAGCAGCAGCAGCAACCCAGAGGGGGGGTGGGGGCAGGAGGGGGAGGTGTATTTTGTGTTTTCTACGGTGTTTATTATTGCTTAATGGGGGGTTTGTATATTGGGGGAATTTGTGATGTAGTTGTAAGATGTTTATTTATGTGTTCTTTGTTTTTCTTTTTTCTGTAAGGGTGTTTGTTGAAAATATGTAAAAATTTGAATTAAAATATTTCAAACATAGAGTGGGCAGCCCGATAGCGAGGCCCACCTCCCCTCCGCATCACAAAGCAGCTCCCCACCCCGAGATTTTCTCGGTGCCCCTATTCCCCAAGTACAGGGCTGACCTGCCGCCCCTCCCAGGATCCCGAAACGGGGAGACCCTCCCACAGAGTCCCTCTAAATAGGGTGACCCCCACAGAGACCCCCTAAATATGGAGACCCCCCCCCACAGAGACCCCCGAAAAGAGACCCCTGTCTGGAAGCGAGAGAGCACTTCAGACAGGGCAGTGAAAAAAAAATCACTGTTGTAACATTCAACTGGGCATATCCCTGCTGGCTCAGACAGAGCCAGCACCATGTATCTCTTTATGGAAAGAGAGAAGCAGTGATCTGTGTTTGAACCCCTCACACCCTTTAATGCAAGCCATTCATTCATTTCCCTTAGTGGGCTGTGATTGACCCATTCCGCAAACACAGCTGTGAGCCTTGCTTCATTCATCTTCCGTCATGGATGAGTAACTCAAAGTCCCGTAAACACACTGTTTATAAACATTAACGACTTCAAAGAGAGATAAGTGTATTCTAATTCCCCCCCCCCCCCCCCCCCCACCTTCACGCTTGAGTGATTGTGAAGTGCTAAGCTGGAAATTGACAGCACTCTCTTTGATGTGGTTGATGTTTGTAAACATTGTGGTTACAGCACTTACAGTTAACCCTGATCCCGCAGCCAGCAGGGGCCTGGAGCATTACAGTCGGTTCGGCGCCCAAAGCCAACCTCGATTTCAGCTGGTTGCTCAATTTCCCGCCCGATTGCAATTCCGGCGCCGTGGGGCGGAGATTCCTGGCCTTAGTCTGCCAAACGGAGGAGCCTGTCCAATGTGTCCAATTGCTAGGTTTTCATCTTATGTTTTAGAAGTGTTTAACGTGTTTAAAGTTTTCCGATTCAATAGCAAAGTCGAAGTGTGCACATCTTATGCTGAAATAGCCTTTGCTTGATAATTTCCACAACCTGCTGCTCTAACAGCCTGTCCTTCCGCTACACCACACCTTCCTCTTGATTATTCGTTGCTTGTTTGTCAGTTTTGGGATGCAGGAAATGTTGGAAAGTTTAGAGGTCACAGAGGAGTCTGGAAAGGAGAGTCAAAAGGGTTTATTAACTCATGTAAAGTATTTACAAGTAACAGTCCCAGCCTCAGCCGGGACTACTCTGCAGCTTGGCTCCTACCTGGGCCGGCAGTTAAGGTTCTGAGTTAATTATCCCACTGAAGAACCTCTGCCTCTCAGCGTGGGGGCTCGTACTCCACAAGGCTCATGGGGAGATTAATCGGGTCGTCCCCATGGGTCTCATGGGGGGTTATAACATCCCTCCCCTCAAAGTCCGTGAGTCTTTCCGAAGAAGGTGGAGCTGGAGGGTGTCTGCTCCTCTTCACCTGTGGCTACACTTCCAGTGGCTGTGGAGCTGGGTCGGGGGCGTATAGTGTGTCGGGGAACATTGTTTCCTCGATGACTGTCTGGGGGGGAACCACCACTGGCGACTGATCCCTGGCCAGGTCGCCATCAGAAGCCTCAGATGCCTGGGTTCCATTTCCCAGTTGGAGTCTACCACCTCCCGCATCTCGGTGTTGCGGGGGCCTGGGGGCATGCTATGTGTCAAAACGACCTGGCTGGAAGATAGTTCCTCTGGTGAAAAGTGGTCTAACGCTGGTTCCTGCTCCTGAGGTGGTCAAGGTGCTTCCACACCATCCGTTCCCACGTCCGTACCTGGTATGAAACCATTGCGGTCTGCTGTACCACCGTCCCTGGAGTCCATCAAACACCATCCCCGAGGTTCAAACCTATACTGCGACCCTGGTGTGGGACTCTTGGGAGGCGTCCGCCTGCCTTGTCTGCAGCTCTGCCGCTCCTGGACATGTCATACTTTCCCACCAATATCGGGGACCTTGAGGCTGAGGCGGGCCCTGAGCCTCCAGCCAATCAACAGTTCTGTTGGCGCCATGCCGGTAGCAGCATGGTCCAATAGCTGAACAGAAATCTTGACAGGACCCCATAGTATGTTTCTTCATTCCTCTCTTAAAGGTTTGCATAGAACATACAGTGCAGAAGGAGGCCATTCGGCCCACCGACCCACTTTAAGCACTCACGTCCACGTAAGGGGCTGTTTAGCACACTGGGCTAAATAGCTGGCTTTGAAAGCAGACCAAGGCAGGCCAGCAGCACGGTTCGATTCCCGTAACAGCCTCCGCGAACAGGCGCCGGAATGTGGCGACTAGGGGCGATTCACAGTAACTTCATTTGAAGCCTACTTATGTCAATAAGCGATTTTCATTTCATTTTTTCATTTCATCATTCCCGTAACCCAATAACCCCTCCCAACCTTTTTGGACACTAAGGGCAATTTAGAATGTCCAATCCACCTAACCTGCACATCTTTGGACTGTGGGAGGAAACCGGAGCACCCGGAGGAAACCCACGCAGACACGGGGAGAACGTGCAGACTCCGCACAGACAGTGACCCAGCGGGGAATCGAACCTGTGACCCTGGTGCTGTAAAGCCACAGTGCTAGCCACTGTGTTACCGAGCTGCCCACAAAGTAGTTTGCACCGCTTGCTCGGCCAGCCTCTTTGAGGAAGGTTGATTTGGGGCTGTGTGGATGTGCCACGCCCCGTCTTCCTCCATAAACCACTCCAAAAGGATGGCGTCTCAGCCTAGACACGCCAGCCCCCCTCCTACAGGAGGATACCGCCTTCCAGGCGGAGCTCCTGCATTTTGGCATCAAAGTCCCGTGGTTCTTCGGGCAGCTTCCCTTGTTATCCCCTGTGTATGCCCCTATGTGGCATACCATCGCCAATGCGGAGTCTTTTTGCATCCAGTCGCTTATCCGGGTAGCGGTGAACGGTAAGGTGTCCATCATTAAAGTTAAGTATTGCTGCTCAGGGAAAAAAAAATTTCAATAAAATATATATTTTTTTAAAAAGTTAAGTATTGAAATGACTCAGGAGAAGGGGGAACTCATTGGCAGCGGGATCCTGCTCAACCCGTCTGCATTTGCAATTCGCACACCTGGGCGATGCCCGAAGGTGTACTCGTGCGCAGCTGGCAACGGGCCCAGCGGTCAATCCAGGCAGAATCGATTGGCGGGATCTCCTTGTCCTCTTTAAAAAGCTCGAGGAATGGCTTGTGGTCCATCACAATGGTTAATCAATGCCCATACACATACTGATGGAATTTCTTCACCGCGAATACGACGGCCAGCCCTTCTTTTTCTATCTGTCCATAATTGCGCTCCGCAGCAGCCAACGTCCTTGATGTGAATGCTATCAGCCTTTCTCATCCATCAGCATTGGGTGGAATAATACAGCTCCGATTCTGTAAGGCAAAGCATCGAATGTCATCAATAGATGCTTGGACGGTCGTAATGTGTTAATAATCTGGATGCGTAGCTGCTGATTCACCCTGGAAAACATTTCCTCCTGAGGTGCTCTCCACACCCATTCTTGGTGCTTCTTCAGCAATGTGTGCAGTGTGGCGAGGATGGTTGCTAGGCCAGGAATAAATTTCCCGACTCTGGATCACAGTCCGTGTGGAGTTTGCACATTCTCCACGTGTTTGCGTGGGTTTCGCCCCCACAACCCAAAGATGTGCAGGCTATAGGTGGATTGGCCACACTAAATTGCCAATTTATTGGAAGAAATGAATTGGTTACTCTAAATTTATTTTAAAAAATAATGAATTTCCTGTAATAGTTTATGAAACATAAAACGACCGTATCTCTGTTGCATAATAATTATATTCTTTATTGCAGTTTCCGGAGTGGGGGCTTATATCATCAACTGCACCTTCTCCTCTAATGGTCATAGTCCATCCCGATCCACACGATACCCTTGAGGCGGACGCCTGTCTCAGAAATCCGGTGTAGGACTTCTTCCAGGTTGCTCAGGTGCTCCCTTTGTGCGGCACTGGTGACCAGGACATCAACCCAGTAGACCGCCATTCACGATACCCCTCTCAGGATATTCTCCATAACGCACTGAATTGCGCAAGCCGATGTGTTACGGATGCCTGGTCAACCCTCAACAATGACTAAGATGCTGAACCAGGCGTGTAATGATTGTTAAGTTTTCATGTGGTGCGGAAAGATCAATTTGTTCCAGGAGTGATAATATAAGAAATAGGGCTTGATTAATTTATAAACAAACTTTATGAAACGAAAGGAAAGAAAACAATATTTAAACTTTTACTTCAGCTCTAGCACCAACAGATTACATGCAGTTTCTTAAACTTGAAACATGAGTTCCCTTTAAACAACACTGTATATGAACATGCAGCTCTTGTTCCACTATCGCAGACAGCCAAAGGCAATGCTGGCATTTACGAAGCAATGTTTTGTCTGTTCAGGAAATCTGTTCAGAATCTTTTTTCAAAGTTTGCCTCAATGGTAACTTTCATGATCTCCCTATTCGATTTCCACAGCTTTCTGCCTGTAATTGTTCAAAACAGCATTTCCTGTCTCTCACTCTCTCTAAGCTCTGCACAGCTTCTCAAGCAAAGGTGCCAAAGATGGCCAAACTTGAATTTATTATTGTCACCTTGGCGGATTACCCACTCCTGTTTATACAAAATAGCAGAGCTATGTCAGATATGTGCAATTAACAATCCATTGACAGACAAATAGATCATCAGACTCTGTGTTGGGCTGATGACTTGGTCAAACAAGGATGTCCCAAAGGACAATGGATCTTGAGTGGATCATCCTAGCTGAACCGGGACATCCTGTGTATTCCCACTAAGAAATTTAAGTCTGAATGGGACAAGGTAACTCAGGCTGTGGGCATATTCCTCTGTCTATCCTTCAGTCTGTTTAACCTCTAAATTTCCTGCTACACCTTGGACCCCACTTCTGGACTCAAGTTCCTAATATCTCCTTATCATGACAGATGACCTCCAAACGGCAGTCTTGAGTATTCGTAATGGCCCTTGTGGGTATTAATGGTTACGTAACACCTGGAATTGGAGCCCATCTCCAGCTGGAGATAGGCATTGTTCATGTTGAGCTTGGAAAAAGGACCTCCAGCTAAATTCCAGTGTAGATCCTCTATCCGCAGAATTGGGTACCTGTCCAGATGGGAGACCTTGTTGATGGTCCGCTTATTACCTGGACTACCGGCACTGCCTAATCAGCAAATCCTACCGTCGGATGATCCCGGTGCCTTCCAGTTGGCTGAGTGCATCTCGACTATTGCCAGCACCGCGTAGGGGACTGGGTGGATCCGAAGAACTCAGGTTGGGCCTCAGGGTCCACATATAGTTTGGCCACAGCTCCCTTACTTTTGCCCAGATCTTCCTGGAAGATTTCAGGATACTTCCCAATGCTTTGAAAAGTCCACCGGTGCTCATCCGGAAGATCTTTTGCCAGTCAACTGTGGGCGTTGCAGCCAGTCACGGTCCAGCAGACGTGGTATGGAGTCCTTCACTATTACTAAAGGCTGCCTAATGGACTGCTGCCCGTACGTAACCGGGGCTATCGTCATGCCTGCTATTGCTAGGGGTTCCCCCATATCGGTTGCTCGCCTTGCTTCGGTGTCCCGCAAACTCAACTGTTGAACTTCAATCCCGATTCTCTCAAAGATCCACATCCCAATTACTAAAACTGCAGCCCCCATGTCCGGCTCCATCTCTAACGGGTGGCCGTTTATCTGGACGGTAATCCTTACAGGAGCAACTTGTGGCGCGGTAATGCAATTCAACCGCATGCATTCCTCATCACCAGCTTGTTCTAAGAGGAGTGTCCAGGCTCTGGGCTGGTGCCTCCCTCGGATAGGGCAGATTGTTCACTGGCTGACCTGTAGTTTCCTTTCCCTGAGGTTCTGGCTGCCACAAGACACCCCCCCCCCCCTCCCCAGAATCAATGGAGGATGATCCATTGTGCACCTCGTTGGAACATCCTCCATTGATTCCGAGTAGGTGTAGCATCCTAGCTGTAGCAGCCCTTGACCAACAGGCCTGCTGTCAGCAATGTTCAGGCAAGGGTGGTGTTCGGGGGTCCCAGTGCTAGTGGCCGCTATTCGTCTGAATGGGGGGGGGGGGGCGTCCTACGCTGTTCACCTCCATCACTGACTCCATACCCTGGAGTTCCTGGACTCCCTTCTCTGCGCTCTTCCATTAGAGGAAGATCTCAACGTCTATTTTTTAGATCCAGCTTGGCCAGCAGTTTCTGCTGGGTTACCATATTATTTACTCTGCATATAAGGTGGTCCCATAGCATCTCGGGTATGGATGAGTCATAGTCGCAAAACTATGCCAGTTTGCGCAATTGCGGCAAAAACTCAGTCATGGATTCCCCTGGTTTTCTAAAAGGGAGGTGGCTGTGTGACAAATAGTCAGCAGCGCCGACTGTAGTTCTGTTTTATCCTCATTGCCAAATTAGTAGTCCAAGAGGAGTCCAGAAAGGAGAGTCAAACAAATGGTTTATTACCGAAAATAAAGTATTTACAAGTTAAAGTCCCAGTCCCAATCAGGACGACTCTGCAGTTTGGCTCTTACCTGAGCCAGGTATTCAGGTCCTGAGATCACTATCCCGCCAATGGGGCCCCACCCCTCAACGGGGGCGCTCGTACTCCACCAGGTTCACGGGGAGTTTAATTGAGTCATCCCCTTGGGTTATAACAGAAAGGTTGCGTTTACAAGAAGGCAGTGGCACAGTGTTATTGTCACTGGACTAGCAATCCAGAGACCCAGTGGAACATCTGGGGACCTCGGTTCGAATTCCACCCCGGCAGATGGTGAAAATTGAATTCAATACAAATTTGGAATTAAAAATTCAATGATGACCATGAAATCATTCTCATAAAAACCCATCTGGTTCACTAATGTCCTTTAGGGAAGGAAATTTGCCATCCTTACCTAGACTGGCCTACATGTGACTCCAGATCCACAGCTTTGAGAGTCTCTTGAGAGTCCCTCTGAAATGGATGGCAGTTAGGGCTGGGCAACAAATGCTGGCCGAGTCAGTGAATCGCACATCCCGTAAATGAATAAAACAAAAATGTCCATACCTGGTGCATTGAGCATTAACCACAACTAGGGGACTGTCAGCATGTCACATGTCAGCTCGTCTCCCTGGGCTGTTGTGCCAGGTTCCCTTGCCTGAGGATTTAGTGAATAAGTTGTTTTAATAAAATCACAATCCAGCAACTTTCATAACTTTCATAGCTGTTATTCTGGTGTCAGCACCCAAATTACACCAATCATTATATTTTAAGGGCTTGGATGGATGTTTTTTCCCCACACAACACTGCAGTGCAATGCAAGTGGGCTAGAATTTCACCAAGTCGGGATGACATGGCTAAAATCCTGGCGGTTACCATTGACCAGAAGCTGAACTGGACTAGCCATATGAATACTGTGGCTACAAGAGCAGGTCAAGGGCCAGGAATCCTGTGACACGTAACTCAAGGCACAAGCCAGGAGTGTGATGGAATACTCTCCGCTTACCTGGATGAGTGCAGCTCTAACAACACACAAGAAGCTGGGCATGGGGCAGCATGGTGCACAGTGGTTAGCATTGCTGCCTCACGGCGCCGAGGTCCCAGGTTCGATCCCGGTTGTAGGTTACTGTCCGTGTGGAGTTTGCACATTCTCCCCGTGTTTTCGTGGGTTTCACCCCCACACCCAAAGGTGTGCAAGGTGGATGGATTGGTCACGCTAAATTGCCCCTTAATTGGGAAAGATGAATTATACACTCTAAATTTATTTTTTTAAAAGCTGGACACCATTCAGGACAAAGCAGCCCGCTTGATTGGCAACCTTTCCACAAACATTCACTCCCGCCAGCACCGATGAAGAGTAGCATCTACAAGATGGACTGCAGGAACTCACCAAGGCTTCTGCGACTGCACCTTATAAACCCACAACCATTACCGTCAAGGTGGACAAGAGCAGCAGATACATAGGAACACCATGACCTGGAGGTTCCCCTCCAAGTCAATAACCAACCTGACTTAGAAATATATCACCTTCACTGTCGCTGGATCAAAATCCTGGAAGTCCCTCCCTGACAGCACATGGACTGCAACGGGTCAAGAAGGCAGCTCACTACCACTTTCGCGAGGGCAATTAGGGATTGGCAATAAATGTTGGACTAGCCAGCAGCATCCAAATCCCATGAATGAATTTAAAAAACTTGGGAGCCCTTTAAAAAGGATTTTATTATCCTCAAGCTTGATACACTTTTTCCACATGTTCATTTTTTTTCAATGTAATTTGGTTAACTGACCACACTTGTAAAATAATCCACCAAAGTACAGTGGGAACGAGATCAGATTTCCTGAAGTGGAAAAGAATCATACCAGTTGGGCCTGAACATCCGTCGGAGTTGCAATCGGAGTCGGATTACCACTCCACTCCTACTTTTTTTACCGTCAAAAATTTTCGACCTGGAGGGCGGCATGTGGCGCAGTGGATAGCACTGGCACTGCGGCGCTGAAGACCCGTTTTCGAATCCCGGCCCCGGGTCACTGTCCGTGTGGAGTTTGCACATTCTCCCCATGTCTGCGTGGATTTCACTGCCAAAACCCAAAAAGATGTGCAGGTTAGGTGGATTAGCCATGCTATATTGCCCATTAATTGAATAAATAAATAAATAAAATAATTGGGTACTCTAAATTTTAAAAGAAAGAAAAACTAATTCTCAATCCTGTCTTGCCCAACCTTCCGACTCTGGCCAGGAAAGTACTGTGAAGGGGAGAACACTCCTGAGGCCTTCTCTCGAAGGCTTCAGAGTCGGACGCAAGGAGGCCACGCCTCAATTTTTATGGCACCAGCTGTCGTAAATCAGGTAAATTTAAAGGCCCAGCCACTTTCAAACCAGGGAGGAGGTAGATTTGTCAGGCAAGTGGTTAGAATTTGGGGGAGGGTGGTCGGATAATGGGGGCAAGGGGGTGCACGGGGACGGGCAGATCAGCCTGGGGTAGCTGTGGGGCTGGGGTAGTCAGGAGTTGGGGGTATAATGGGGGAGGCCCCTGAGAGTTCAGGAGTTGGGGGGGGTGGTTCCATTCGTGGCTTGGAGTCCCTTGGTAATAATAATAATAATAATCACTGATTGTCTCAAGTAGGCTTCAATGAAGTTACTGTGAAAAGTCCCTAGTCGCCACATTCCGGCGCCTGCTCGGGGAGGCCGGTACGGGAATTGAACCCGCCCTGCTGGCCTTGTTCCGCATTACAAGCCAGCTGTTTAGCCCACTGTGCTAAACCAGCCTCTGGTGGGGTTCCGTGGGGACAGGGAGTCCTGTGGTGCGGGGTGGGGAGGGAGGGTAGTCGTGGAGTGGGGGAGCTCAGTGATAGGGGGCAGTTGGGGGAAGGGGCTGGGAGTCTCCAGGGTGGGAGGAAAGGGGTGGGGAGACTCCAATGGGGCGGGGGGGCGTTGCTGTGAGTCTATACAATAGGTACCCAGAAGCTAGAAGTGGTTTTGATATTTCTAACATTTTCTGGGTAACAATTGATACAAGACAGTCAGAGTTTGTGGTTTAAATTGTAATTTTGGATGTTTCACAGTGCATGCAAACTGCCCATCAGAAGTTTGCCCTTCCCAGATAGTGTAATTCTTATCTAGGAACCTCCAGAGTGGGGAGGGGCTCACCAGCGCATCTTTGGTCCACCCCCCAATTTCTGTGCCTCGGAGCTTGGAAATTACAACATTTATATTTCACATATTCAGAAGAAGGTCTGCTTTAGGAATTTGTCAGAGGGGACAAGCACTTGGGACAATTAAGCATGACCTGTTTTGCAAAGTTGCCATTTTCTACTCTGGGCAACAGATGAAACCAACGCTTCATCCTTCCATAATCAGCACCTTCTCTCTAAAAGCACACAAGCCAACGAGCGCAGGGCTGATAATACAATCCCTAGCACATGAACTGCTTGAGGGCCCCCTCGGGGTTGCATAAGTTGTCTCGCAAACCACCCACCCTAGCCCGAGAGCATGAAGGCAGCTCAGGGGGAGCCAAGGAATCGTGCTGGGCTGCCATTTGCTAAGGGAGGGTCTGCTGCTTTTCCTGTGTGGTGGCCATCCCAGGCAGAAGGATAGAATGGGGTGGGGCAAAGGGCGAGGGAAGGGTTCAGTAAAATAGAATAATATTGCGACTGACAGTTTAGCCAAGTGCTCCAGTCACATAATGGGGAGGCCCCTGCATTAAAAGAAGAAGTTAGACTTGAATGAATGTTGCTCAAAATAGCATGGGGATCATATTGCATTGTTGGCCCAGTAGCTGTTTTTTAAATGAGTCTGGTTTATACCTTTTATTGTACATGTGTTGATGTATGAAGCATGTTCACAACCTAGGAAACTTTCTTGCCTGCCAGTTCAATCCCATTCTTCCCTGAAGCATGTTGGGATCCAAATTCATCAGCCCCAGTCACCTTCGGGTGCCTCATTCAATGTGTAACCTGCAGCAGTGGGTGCCCTCATGACTTGACTGTGGGAGATACCATGATTTCAGGCTAGGCTGGATGGTTTGTGCAATAACTTATGGAGCCCCCCCGGGGACCTCAAGTAGTCCATGTACTTGGGTCTGTGTCAATCCAAGACCACGTGTTCAGGGCATGCTCACTGAATACAAATCAAGAACAAAGATTTTGTTTTGGTAGATTTTCATGTCAAGGGAGATACTCTCGAGCATCCAAGGTGAGTTCAATACCGTTCAGAGATATAGGACTAGGTTCTTCTTCTTTGGCAATGACTCGCTAATGAATATAATTGTCCACCTAAGATACTCCATGTTTCGTCAACGGTTCTGTGGGTTCTTGCATGGCTGATGAATCAATCCTAGAGCCGCTTCTTCGACCGCTCACTTGACAGGTGTTTCCAGGAGGTGGGATCGGTCCTTAGACTCTTGATCACTGGTATTCCTTTCTCAGGCTCCTTTTCCGGGCTTCCACTTGCCATTGGGTATCCTCGAAGAATTGTGTCCCTTCAATCTGGAGGGCCTTCCAAGTAGTCTCTTCTGAGCAAGTGTCTCCCAGGCCTTGATATCGATGTCGCATTTCTTGAGGTAAGCCTTCAGGGTGTCTTTCAAATGCTGCCTTTGTCCTCCTTTTGTTCAGAAGTCTTTCTTGAGCTGGGCAAAGAAGATTTTGCTTTGGCAGTTGAGACTCTAACTTCCTAAGCACATGGCCGGCCCAACGGAGTTGGTTTTGGATAATCATGGCCTTGATGCTGGTGCTCTTACACTGATGTTAGTACGCCCGGGACCCGCATTCAGTTCCGGCCTTGGGTCGCTGTCTGTGTGGAATTTGCATATTCTCCCCGTGTCTGCGTGGGTTTCCTCCGGGTGCTCTGGTTTCCTCCAAAGATATGTAGGATAGGTGGATTGGCCATGCTATAAATTGTCCCTTAAGTGTCCAAAGATGTGCAGGTTAGATGAGGTTACAGGGTTATGGGGATGAGGCAGGGGAATGGACCTAGGGAGGGTGCTCTTTCGGACAGCCGGTGCATATTTGATGGGCCAAATGGCCTCCTTCTGCACCATAGGAATTCTATAGATACTATGGCAATGGGATTAGAATAGATAGGTTCTTGAAGGCTAGCATGGACACAATGGGCCAAAGGGACTGTGAAGAGAAACAGAGTTAACCGTTATACTAGGAAAAGTTAGAAATGTAACAGATTTTAAGCTAGGGGTGGGTGGGACCTCATGAAGTGATTTAAGATAGTGAAGGGGCTTGACAGGGTCGATACTGAGAGTTGTTTCCCCTGGACGAGGAATGTAGAACAAGGAGCATGGTTTCAGGTTAAGGAGCCAATCCGAGCGGAGGAGAAATTTCTTCACTCAAAGGAGTTGTGAATCCTCAACTGGAATTCTCTACCTCAGAGGGCTGTGGCTGTGCCGTCACTGAATATATTTAAGGCTAAAATGGACAGATTTCTGGGGCGTCATTCTCTGACCCCCCAGCGGGTCGGAGAATGGCTGTTGGCCGCCGTGAATCCCGCCCCCGCCGGTTGCCGAAGTCTCCCTACCGGATATTTGGCGGGGGCGGGAATCGGGCCGCGCCGGTTGGCGGGACCCCCCCCGCTCGATTCTCCGGCCCGGATGGGCCGAAGTCCCGCCGATAAATTGCCTGTCCCGCCGGGGTAAATTAAAGTACCTATTTACCGGCGGGACAAGGCGGTGTGGGCGGGCTCCGGGGTCCTGGGGGGGGCACGGGGCGATCTGACCCCGGGGGGTGCCCCCACGGTGGCCTGGCCCGCGATCAGGGCCCACCGATCCGCGGGCGGACCTGTGCCGTGGGGGCACTCTTTCCCTTCCGCCTCCGCCACGGTCTCCACCATGGCGGAGGCGGAACAGACTCTCCCCACTGCGCATGCGCGGGAAACTGTCAGCGGCCGCTGACGCTCCCGCGCATGCGCCGCCCCGACATGTCATTTCCGCGCCAGCTGGCGGGGCAACAAAGGCCGTTTCCGCCAGCTGGCGGGGCGGAAATCCCTCCGGCGTCGGCCTAGCCCCTCAAAGTTGGGGCTCGGCCCCCAAAGATGCGGAGCATTCCGCACCTTTGGGGCGGCGCGATGCCCGTCTGATTGGCACCGTTTTGGGCGCCAGTCGGCGGACATCGCGCCGTTTGGGGAGAATTTCGCCCCTGGTCTCTCCGGGAAGTAAGGGATATGGGGAGTGGGTGGGAAAGTGGGTTGAAGCCCAGGATCAACTATGACCTTATTAAGTGGTGGAACAGGCTTGAAGGGTCACAGAGGGCAGGATTTTCCAGGCCCGCCTGCCATGACGGGTCCGGAAAACCCCAGCCATAGTCTTCTGCTCCTACTTTTTAAATTATTATGCTAGAACTGTATAAAACATGAGTCAGACCACAGCAAGGGTACTTGTGCACAGGTCTGACCTCTAAATTACCAGAAGGATGTGGCCACGCTCGAGAGGTTGCAGGGATTTACAAAGATGTTGCCAGGAATGGAGAATTCTAGCTGTGAGGAAAGGTTGGATAGACTGGCGTTGTTTTCTTTGGAACAGAGGAAGCCGAGGGGAGATTTAATTAAGTTTAAAATGATGAGGGGCCTAGATAGAATGGACAGGAAGAGCATATTTCCATTAGCAGTGAGATCAATAACCAAAGTACGTAGATTTAAAGCAGTTGGCAGAGGATTAGAGAGGAGTTGAGGAGAATTTTGTACACCCAGAGGGCGATGGCATCTGGAATTCACTGCCTTCAAAAGTAGCTTACATGGAAACCCTCATTGCAGATCAAAATGACTCGGAAAAGAACTCAAAGTACCATATCCCTCAAGGCTACAGTCAAGAAACTGGAAGGTGGGACAAGGCGGAATTGCTCTTATCTTGGTTGCCATGGCTGCGATAGGCTGAAAAGCCTCCTCTTGTGCTGTACATTTCTATGCTTCTATGAACTCAGGGTGGATTTTTCTTTGCTGATACCTGTGACAGGAGAAGTGACTGATATACAGTGAGTTCCTACACCTATGTATCATATCGCCAGCCTCCAAAAACACAAAAGGACCATGTGCTGCGAAATATCACTTCCAGCAATGCTCCACTTCTCATACAAACCCCACTGAAAACTTTCCTTCCCACCACAGCAGATGACACACGTTGAAATCAAAATCTCATAGGCCAGTAGCACAGGAGGCGGGATTCTCCCGAATCAGCGCAGGTGGCCCGACGCCGGCGTACAAAACGGCGCAAACCACTCTGGTGTCGGGCTGGCCGGAAGTTGCGGAATTCTCTGCACTTCCGGGGCTACGCCGGCGGCGGAGGGGTTGGCGCCGTGCCAGCCAGCGCCGAAGGGACTGCGTGAGTTAGCGCATGCGCAGACTGGCCGACGCATTCTGCCGCATTCGCAGGGGGGTGTCTTCTCCGCGCAGGCCATGGCGGAGCCCTACAGGGGCCGGTGCGGAAGGAACAAGTGCCCCCATGGCACAGGCCCGCCCGCAGATCGGTGGGCCCCGATCGTGGGCCAGGCCACCGTGGGGGCCCACCCGGGGTCGGATCCCCCCATCCCCCCACCCCCCCCCACCCCCCCCCACCCCCCGAGGACCGCACCAGCCAACTTACCTGCCAGGAGAATTGCTGGGGGCCCTGTTAGCAGCTCCCGACCAGCGTGGCGTGATCTCTTCCCCCGCCCGAAAACCAGCGCCGGAGAATACGGCAGCCGGCGTCGGAGCGGCGGGGCAGGATTCACGCTGCCCCCCCCCCCCCCCCCCCCCGGATTCTCCAACCCGACGAGGGGTCGGAGAATCCCGCCCAGGATGTGGTAAAAAGCACACACGTACTCTCATCTGGGATTTCCTGAACCTCAAATTTGGTGTTTCAGGCAGGCGCGGGTTGGCAGGGAGAGAGGGGTCGGGAGAACAATGCTGAATTAACGCAAAGTGCTTGTCTGGAATTTCGTATTGTGGGCGGCACGGTAGCACAGTGGTTAGCATTATTGCCTCACAGCACCAGAGTCCCAGGTTTGATTCCTGGCTTGGGTCACTGTCTGTGAAGAGTCTGCACGTTCTCCCCGTGTCTGCGTGGGTTTCCTCCGGGTGCTCAGGGTTCTTCCCACAAGTCCCTAAAGACGTGCTGTTAGGTGAATTGGACATTCTGAATTCTCCCTCAGTGTACCCGAACAGGCGTGGGAGTGTGGTGACTAGGGGCTTTTCACAGTAACGTCATTGCAGTGTTAATGTAAGCCTACTTATGACAAGAAAGATTATTTTAAAAAAAAGAAAATGTGCTTGGTAATAAGCTGGCACACAATGTCTGTGAGCATGACCGTGAGTGAGTAGATAGAGAAGACATCCTAAGAGCAGGATTGTGGTTTTAATTCGGACACAGGGAGTCCAGATCGAATAAAAATAGGAACAAATTATTATTTACAAATGGTATATGTACACTTCCCGGCAGACCCCGAGTGGGTTCCTCTCCATCGGTGCCTTACTGGCCGACCTTATATACATTAGGTAATTGAGATACCCCGCCCTCTCGCAGAGGGGCTCGTACTCCATAAGGAGCACGGGGAAGACAAACATTCCCACCCCGTCAGTCCTTTGTGGGATATTACATTTGTACTCTTCAGCTTGGGGGGGTGGGGGAAGTATCCAGATTTACTTTTTACGATCGCTCTGCTTTTATTGCCAATAACATTCAAGGGGCCTCTTGAAATCTAGCTTTTATTTTTCCAGTGTTTGCTTTATTCCACGTAATAACAATGATATTTTATTTTTTTACCTTGTGCACAGAGTTTATTTGTGCAACTAATTCATATACTCTCAAAATCCTTATCCCCTTGAGTTGGCTATAAAGAAGCCTTTTCCTCCTGTAAATTTCATGGCCATTATAACATTACAGTCTGAATGAGTTCTTTTGATTACACTCAGCACAGTGTAATGTATCTACTAATGACCTTGGGACGAAACTATATGCAATCAAGGCGAAGCAAACCTGTTATTCGTTAATAAACTTGGTGGTAATAGGAAGTGACAGTGATTGTATTTTATTCAAGCAAACACGTCCAATGACAGTACTTACAGTTCCAAGTGAATTTGATCAAGATACAATTTACACAGCATTCATGGCTCTGGCTGCTGTTAAATTAGCCAAGGTTTGAACTGCATCCAATAGAAGCACAGAGCAATTCAATGTATTTTTTTGCACGATCTTCATATGGTATCCTTATGGAAGAGACCTCTGGTGCAAAGAATTTGGATATCATTTCAGTGTCGGTGCACGATGCTATCTTAAATGTATGTTTAATTGTCTTATAGTTAATGCTCATCAAAAAAGGCAATTTGGAATTGATCAGTCATGTTGCTATTTTGGACTGAAGAATTACCAACTTGCCCTCATTGAACTGGTTTCAAAAATATTTGTACCATTTAAAAACAATATTTAAAGGTATGGAGTTTTGGCAATGCTGCAAGATGGCACATCGGTATCTTGCTGTTCTGAGGATTGCTGCTGTGGTAATTGCGTTTCCCTTGTAGCAATACATGTGCAGCAACATAAGATTATCTTAAAGGTGGGCACCAAATAAAGGCCTCCTGAAAGATGTACTAATGCCTAAAGTATCAGTGGTCCCTTGCATCTTTCAGGACCGCAATACCGGCCTCATAATATATATTGAGATTACTTTTCATGTTAATGGCAATAATTACAAACTGCACTTTCTTCTTCAAAGCAACACCCAATGATTTCTTCTTTGGTTTTCATATTACAGCTTACTTTTTTTATGTTCTCCAGTGTATTGGTGTTCGTGACAGTATGGTGCTGACTGGGAGCCGGTTTAGCTCAGTTGGCTGGACAGCTGGTTTGTGATGTAGAGGAAGATGAACAGCATGGGTTCAATTCCCCTATCGGCTGAGGTTACTCATGAAGGCCCCACCTCAAACTTGTCCCTTCCTGAGGTGTGGTGATCCTCAGGTTAAAGCACCACCAGTCAGCTCTCCTGTTCAAAGGGGAAAGCAGCCTAGTGCCATCTGAGTCTTTACTTTACATATACTGAGTACAATTTCATGGACCACCTACATTATGCACGGTCTTTAAATACTTGCTATGGAGGAGGGTCATATCATCCTCACCCAACCTCGCTCGCCTTCCCTCTGCCATTAAAATGGCACAGTAAGAAGTTTTACAACACCAGGTTAAAGTCCAACAGGTTTGTTTCGATGTCACTAGCTTTCGGAGCGCTGCACCTTCCTCAGGTGAATGAAGAAGTATGCTCCAGAAACATATATATAGACAAATTCAAAATAATAATAAAATAACTTAAAGTTTTAACCTGAAAGAGTGGTTATTACAAAGTCTCCTTTACTTAGCAACGCGGGACCCAGGATTGATGCTACTAAGTGGTAAATAGATGAAATCTTCTATGAAGATATGTATTATACCGGGGGATAACTTGAAAATATAGATTGACCCGAATAGCACCCACCTAAGTCTGCATAGGAGTCAGGGAGTGAGAATCCCTGTTCACCATTTACAATGTCTTATTGATCCTTTTTGGTATAGGGTGAATTCTAAGAATAGTGTTGAGTTTTTTACTTCAGAGGGGAGAACAGCGGAGTCCTCAAATTCTATCATGACCTGTGCTTGCATTGAACCCCAGGTGCTAGGGGCTGTTTAGCACAGGACTAAATCGCTGGCTTTGAAAGCAGACCGAGGCAGGCCAGCAGCACGGTTCAATTCCTGTAACAGCCTCCCCGAACAGGCGCCGGAATGTGGCGACTAGGGGCTTTTCACAGTAACTTCATTTGAAGCCTACTTGTGACAATAAGCAATTTTCATTTTCATTCTTTTCATTTCAAAAGACTTTCAGGTCGACCTTGACAATCTCTCTTCTTTATCTTTTGGTTTTCTGAAGATTCGCTGCTCTGCTCAGTTTCTGTGTTCTATCCTTCCCATGACCAAGGGCAGCTATGAGAGCTGACTCTGCTGGCTGCTATCGATTTCCCTTCTAGCAGTTATTAAGTTTATATGACATTATTGTAAATTAACTTTGTTTTGCTCTTGATTGTCCAATGTCCCTTTAATCTTAATTACTTTTAACACGACTATGTATTCATGTTGAGCATGGCTTTAGTTCATCGAACTCTGATTACATTTTTTTCCTTTGTAATGTTCAAAAGTGCTTCGATCCTAGAGGGGTTCTGGTTCCTGTTACTTCTAAAGTTACTTTATAACCAAATAGTTCCCTTAGCTTGTCAGAACTCTGACTCCGATTAGGGGTTAACCTGTGCTGTCGTGGACACGTCGTCTCCGGCTTCCCATATTCAACTGGTGTCAGCAAGATTTCACACCTAAACATTTGTCACCCAATTAACTGAAGATCCTGGCAATTCTTTAATAATTGCTTACTACAATAATTAAGTTCAAAGAAGGTGCAAAATATTGTTTCCTTTCATGTAACTAAAAGTTCAATCTGCTTTAACTTGAAAGACATGCATCAGTTTTGAAGCTTGAGCTGTTACAAGTTGTTTTCTTAATGCCTGTTTTATAAAGGCTATCTGCATTTCAAAACCTTCTTTTGCAGCTGCTGTTAACCCTTCGTGGGACTTTTCCCTACATTTTCTCATGTACCCTCAGGTCAGGTTTTGCCAGACTTCAAATGCCATATTTTCCCATTTTTACTTTACACCTCCCATTCTAGTGAATTGTAGTTACTCCTAGCAGCACTGTTAAATCCCACTTTGTGAGGGAAACTTCAGTGTTGCTGTCACTGGACAGAAGAGTTTTCCTTTCAGATTACACCACCAAAAATAGCAGTCCACTCATTTTTTAAGGCACAGGTTCAGCAAAAAAATTCAGGGCCAGTGTTTCAGGTTCCACTCGCAGGTGAAAATTGTCACAATGCCCATTATCTGTGACTCAAAGCACTTTCTATACTTGGATCTAACTTTGATCATGTTTCATCGTACTCTGTTTACAATTTAATGTTCACTTTTGGATTAAAAATAGACAGACTGGAGGATAATATCAGAGTCATTTTTTAACTTCAAGAACCTTAAAATTTGACAGCTTTATACGAATTTCTATGGTCACTTGAAGAGTTGAAAATAAATAATCACTTGCGCTTTTAACATCTTTGGGTTTATCATCTTTGATCATTGAAGCAGGTCGTCCGAACTTCCATTATAGTAAGCTGCCATTTTTTCAATTTCAAAGCTTTGCAAATAGCCGGTGACGTGTGCAAGTGGTGACGATTTATTAGCCCAGAGCCTTTATAGTTTTACCTTTAACAACTTGCTTTTATTTCAATTGACCAAATAGAAGAACTAAAGGCAGATCCGATTTGAAGAACCTTCAGATTTTTTTTTCATACAAGTGGCAACATTCAAACCTGGCAGTGCTACCCTCGCATCCTGGCAGTGTCAGGGTGGCACTTCTAAGATGCCCATGTGCCAGTGTCAAGCTGCCAGGGCAACATGGTGGAGCGGGCTTTGAAGACATACCGGTAAAAGGTGCTGAGCATTCAGAAAAGGTAGCTAAGATTTTGAAATTGCTGCATAGTTTTCCCCCCTTTCTGTTGAGTGGTATTTCAGTGTGAACTGTCGAAGATCACCTGATTGCTGAGTTAGGTGATGCGCTGAAACGAACAATAAAGAACGAGTGTTACAGCAAGCAGGGAGTGCCTTATTTGTTTAATATATAAAAGCCGTCATGTCCAGAGGTTGAAAATTCGCAGATCCTACTTTGCAAGGTCAAGAAGCCTGAGATGCTATTTGTTTTACTTAGGGTAGACCTAGAGAAAATAAGGGTGCGATTTAACACACAAAAACACAGAGTCCCATTTTGGGCACGTATAGCGGGGTGTGCAGTGCCAAGCGTGAACCCGCTATCTAATGGGACTCTGCCAGTTTTTTGGCCTCCATCAGGAATGCCTTGCTGAGACTGAACTCACCTCATTTACTGCACTGATGTGATCAGCTCGACAGTGCAGGAAGATGTTTCACAGATTGGTGTGCCATTTTTAAATGCCGCCCAAACTTGCGACCCCCTCCCCCCCCTTTGCTCCTCCACTATTGCCTCTGGGCCCCTCCCCCCACTGCATCAATTTACTTCTTAGAGGGTCCTCGAGCCCTCCCCTCACACTCGCCTCACCTCTTAAGGGCAAGGCACCCCAGGCCCGATTCCTGGAAATGGCAATCTACCACCCGGGCGCCTTGTCAATGCCAGCAGTGCTCCTGCTAGCCTGGCAGTGCTACTCTAGCATCATGGCAGTACCAGGGTGGCACTTCTAGGGTGCCCAGGTGGCAGTGACAAGGTGCCTGTGTGTCAGCGGGAATGCCAGGATACCATCATGCCCAGAGTCCACTGCACAGGAGCCTCTGATGGCCTGGGAGAGTCTGGAAAACAAACAAGAACCTTGGCAGCACATTCGTTTTCACGACCTGCACGCTCCCTGCCAGCGTCAGGTGTCATGTGTCTCATCTCTTGAAGTCCTCCCGATCCTCTCCACCAACGTAGTCAAATTCCACTTATGCATCGTAGTCCATTCCCTCGTCACCTAGATCCCCAAATACCTAAACCCTCCCCTAGCCACCTTAAATAGCAGCAATCCTAAGCTGGGACCCAAACCGCCACGTTCACCTCACTCTTCCCAATGTTCAATTTATATCCCGACAGGTCCCAAACCTTTCCAGTATTCCCATGATCATACCCATACTCTCCAGCGACGCTTACAGCAACGGCTTAATTCTCTACCCACCCCCCTCACAATCCCCATCACTCCACTGACCCCATGAGAACCATCATCAAGGGCTCAATTACTCGCGCAAACAGCAATGGTGACAGTGGACACCCCTGTCTCGTACCTCTGTGCAGCCCAAACCTTCATGAGCTCGTCCTATTTATGACTACACATGCCACCGGAATCATATACAACAAGCACATCCCCGCTGTGAACTTTGGTCCAAACCCAAACCTACCCAAAATCTAAAATAAATACCTCCACTCCACCCGATCAAAGGTATTCTCTGCATCCATGGAGACAACAAGTTCCGGCTCGTGCACCCTCGACAAAGTCATTACCACATTCAACAGCCTCCTGATATTGCTGGAGCGCTGCCTGCCCTTTACAAAAACCTGTTTGGTCCTTCACCACCACCCCTGGCACATCCCTCCCACCACCAACTTAGCCAGCACCTTCATGTGTCCAACAGTGAAATGGGCCTAAATGTCCCACACTCCAGCGGATCCTTCCTCTTTTGGGGGATTAATGTAATCGACGCTGCGTCAGAGTCCCTGGCAGCTCCCACTTTGCCAGTGCTTCATTAAACATCCCAAACAAGTGCGGTGCCAACTCCTTTGCAAACGCCTTATGGAACACCGCCGGAAAGCCATCTGGCTCCGGAGCGTTCCCGGACTTCATCCCCCTAATGCTGTCAATCACCTCCTTCAGGCCCACCTCCTGCCTGCCTCCTTCCTGCTCCAACCTCGGGAACTCCAAGCTGTCCACGAACCCACCCATGTCCCTTCCTCTCTACCTGGCGCCACCCTATATAGCTTCTCGTATTACCCCCGGAATGCCTCGTTTATCTCCCCCGGCTCTGGTACTACCTCCCCCCTCTCCGTTCTTACTTTTAAGATTTCTCTGGACGCCACCTGACTTCTCAGCTGATGAGCTAGCATGCGACTCGCTTTCTCCCCATATTCGTACTGAACCCCCCTTGCCCTCCTTAACTGCCCCACTCCTTCCCTATCGCCAGCTTATCAAACTGCCCCTGCAACCTCTTCCTCGCCACCAACAACTGTTTAGTGGGGGACTCCGCGTATCTCCTGTCCAACTCAACTATCTCATTCAACAGTCCCTACTCCTCCCTCCATATCTCAGCAAACAATTTTGCGCATATTTTGTGCTGCTTGTCCCTTCCACACCTTCTGGCAGCCCCACAATTCAAAGGTTCTGCTGCCTGGACCTGTATTTGTGCTTCTCCACATCCACCCTTAATGACTTTCACAGGTCCCCAGGGCCCCCAGCTCCACCACAACCGGTCGCTCTGGTCGGAAACCACAGCCTCCACCTTTCACAACTTCACTCCTTGTCCCTCGAGGCACTTTTCTACTCGGTCCATCGACCCTCAGAGAGGTACTACTGCACCCTCAATGGCCATTGACCAGACCCCTTGCATCTCTTCCCTCTGCTGCTGAAGTTCACCTTTGATGAAAGCCATCAGCTGCTCCACCTGAGCCTTTCCCATTGGCGTCGATCCTTCCCCTCCACCATTTTCTCAATTGTTGCTGCGCCACGAGTTCTCTCCAATTCCTTAGCCAGGTTTTTGACCGGTTTTTGCTGGGTCTGGTAGCTAGCAGACATACCAATCTCGGGGAGAACCTCATCCTCTTTGCCTTCTGCACCTCTTTCCTGCTGGAGCTGCCCCAGTAATTGGATTGGATTGTCACGTGAACCAAGGTACAGTGAAAAGCATTTTTCTGCGAACAGGTCAACAGGTCATTAAGTACATGGGAAGAAAAGGGAAGAAAAGAAAATACATAATAGGGCAACACAAGGTACACAAAGTAACTACATAAGCACTGGCATCGGATGAAGCATACAGGGGTGTAGTGTTCATGAAGTCAGTCCATAAGAGGGTCATTTAGGTGTCTGGTAACAGCGGGGAAGAAGCTGTTTTTGAGTCTGTTCGTACGTGTTGTCAGACTTCTGTATCTCCTGCTCGATAGAAGAAGTTGGAAGAGTGAGTAAGCCAGGTGGGAGGGGTCTTTGATTATGCTGCCCGCTTTCCCCAGGCAGCGGGAGGTGTAGATGGAGTCAATGGCTGGGAGGCAGGTTTGTGTGATAGACTGGGCTGTGTCCACGACTCTCTGAAGTTTCTTGCGGTCCTGGGCCGAGCAGTTACCATACCAGGCTGTGTTGCGGCCTGATAGGATGCTTTCTATGGTGCATCTGTAAAAGTTGGTAAGAGTTAATGGGGACATGCCAAATTTCCTTAGTTTCCTGAGGAAGTATAGGCGCTGTTGTGCTTTCTTGGTGGTAGCGTCGTCGTGGGTGGACCAGGACAGATTTTTGGAGATGTGCACCCCTAGGAATTTGAAGCTGCTAACCATCTCCACCTCGGCCCCATTGTTGCTGACAGGGGGGTGTCCAGTACTTTACTTCCTGAAGTCAATGACCAGCTCTTTAGTTTTGCTGGCATTGAGGGGGAGATTGTTGTCATTGCACCACTCCACTCAGTTCTCTATCTCCCTCCTGTATTCTGACTCATCGTCATTCGAGATCCGGCCCACTATGGTTGCATCATCAGCAAACTTGTAGATGGACTTGGAACAAAATTTTGTGACGCAGTCATGCGTGTACAGGGAATAGAGTAGGAAGCTAAGTACCTAGCCTTGTGGGGCCCCGGTATTGAGGACTATTGTGGAGGAGGCGTTGCTGTTCATTCTTACTGATTGTGGTCTGTGGGTCAGAAAGTCGAGGATCCATTTGTAGAGTGAGGAGCCAAGTCCTAGGTTTTGGAGCTTTGTATTTGAGCTTGGCTGGGATTATGGTGTTGAAGGCAGAGTCTGATGTCGGAGTCTTTGTTGTCGAAATGCTCTAGGGATGAGTGTAGGGCCAGGGAAATGGCGACTGCTGTGGAACGGTTGCGGCGGTATGCGGATTGCAGTGGATCAAGGCGTTCTGGGAGTATGGAGGTGATGCGCTTCATGACCAACATCTCAAAGCACTTCATTACGACTGAAGTCAGGGCCACCGGACGGTAGTCAGTGAGGCACGTTGCCTGGTTCTTCTTTGGCACCGGGTATGATGGTGGTCTTCTTGAAGCAGGTAGGGACCTCAGAGTGGAGTAGGGACAGGTTAAAGATGTCCGTGAACCCTCTGCCAGCTGGTCTGCGCAGGCTCTGAGTGCACGACCAGGGATCCCATCTGGGCCCGTCGCCTTCCGAGGGTTCACTTTCAGGAAGGCCGATCTGACTCCGGAAGCTGTGATGGTGGGTATGGGTGAGTTATGGGCTGTTGGGGCACTCAACGGCGGATTGTTGGTTTCCTGCTCAAACCGAGCATAGAATGCATTGAGTTCATCGGGGAGGGGTGCGCTGCTGCCGGAACATAGAACATAGAACATTACAGCGCAGTACAGGCCCTTCGGCCCTCGATGTTGCGCCGACCTGTGGAACCACTCTAAAGCCCATCTACACTACTCCCTTATCGTCCATATGTCTATCCAATGACCATTTGAATGCCCTTAGTGTTGGCGAGTCCACTACTGTTGCAGACAGGGCATTCCACACCCTTACTACTCTCTGAGTAAAGAACCTACCTCTGACATCTGTCTTATATCTATCTCCCCTCAATTTAAAGCTATGTCCCCTTGTGCTGGACATCACCAACCAAGGAAAAAGGCTCTCACTGTCCACCCTATCCAATCCTCTGATCATCTTGTATGCCTCAATTAAGTCACCTCTTAACCTTCTTCTCTCTAACGAAAACAGCCTCAAGTCCCTCAGCCTTTCCTCATAAGATCTTCCCTCCATACCAGGCAACATTCTGGTAAATCACCTCTGCACCCTTTCCAATGCTTCCACATCCTTCCTATAATGCGGCAACCAGAATTGCACGCAATACTCCAAATGCGGCCGCACCAGAGTTTTGTACAGCTGCACCATGACCTCATGGCTCCGAAACTCAATCCCATTACCAATAAAAGCTAACACACCGTACACCTTCTTAACAACCCTCTCAACCTGAGTGGCAACTTTCAGGGATCTATGTACATGGACACCGAGATCTCTCTGCTCATCCGCACTGCCAAGAATCTTACCATTAGCCCAGTACTCTGTCTTCCTGTTATTCCTTCCAAAATGAATCACCTCACACTTTTCTGCATTAAACTCCATTTGCCACCTCTCAGCCCAGCGCTGCTGCTTATCAACGTCCCTCTGTAACTTGTAACATCCTTCCGCACTGTCCACAACTCCACCGACTTTAGTGTCGTCTGCAAATTTACTCACCCATCCTTCTACGCCCTCCTCCAGGTCATTTATAAAAATGACAAACAGCAGTGGCCCCAAAATAGATCCTTGTGGTACACCACTAGTAACTGGACTCCAGTCTGAACACTTCCCATCAACCACCACCCTTTGTCTTCTTCCAGCTAGCCAATTTCTGATCCAAACTGCTAAATCTCCCTGAATCCCATGCTTCCGTATTTTCTGCAGTAGCCTACCGTGGGGAACCTTATCAAACGCTTTACTGAAATCCATATACACCACATCAACTGCTTTACCCTCATCCACCTGTTTGGTCACCTTCTCAAAGAACTCAATAAGGTTTGTGAGGCACGACCTACCCTTCACAAAACCGTGTTGACTATGTCTAATCAAATTATTCCTTTCCAGATGATTCTACACTCTATCTCTTATAAATCTTTCCAAGATTTTGCCCACAACAGAAGTAAAGCATACTGGTCTATAGTACCGGGGTTGTCTCTACTCCCCTTCTTGAACAAGGGGACAACAATTGCTCTCCTACAGTCTTCTGGCACTATTCCTGTTGACAAAGATGACTTAAAGATCAAAGCCAAAGGCTCAGCAATCTCCTCCCTAGCTTCCCAGAGAATCCTAGGATAAATCCCATCCGGCCCAGGGGACTTATCTATTTTCACCCTTTCCAGAATTGTTAACACCTCCTCCTTATGAACCTCAAGCCCTTCTAGTCTAGTAGCCTGAACCTCAGTATTCTCCTCGATAACATTGTCTTTTTCCTATGTGAATACTGACGAAAAATATTCATTTAGCACCTCTCCTATCTCCTCGGACTCCACACACAACTTCCCACTACTGTCCTTGACTGGCCCTACTCTTACCCTAGTCATTCTTTTATTCCTGACATATCTGTAGAAAGCTTTAGGGTTATCCTTGATCCTACCTGCCAAAGACTTCTCATGTCCCCTACTGGCTCTTCTTAGCTCTCTCTTTAGGTCCTTCCTATCTAACTTGTAACTCTCGAGCGCCCTTACTGAACCTTCATGTCTCATCTTTACATAAGCCTCCTTCTTCCTCTTGACAAGTGTTTCGACTGCCTTAGTAAACCACGGTTCCCTTCCTCGACCACTTCCCCCCTGCCTGACAGGTAAATACTTCAAGGACACTGAAGCTCACAAAGACTCCGAGAGACTTGGGCGGATGGGGAGCTGATGGTAGGCGGACTTGAGGTCCACGGTGGAGAAGACTTTATATTGGGCAATCCGATTGACCATGTCGGATATGCGGGGGAGAGGGTACGCATCTAGTTGTGTGTACCTGTTGATGGTCTGGCTATAGTCTATGACCATCCTTTGTTTCTCCCCTGTCTTCACTACTACCACCTGCGCTCTCCAGGGACTATTGCTGGCCTGGATTATGCCTTCCTTTAATAGCCGCTGGACTTCGGACCGAATGAAGGTCCGGTCCTGGGCGCTGTACCGTCTGCTCCTAGTGGCGACGGGTTTGCAATCCGGGGTGAGGTTCGCAAACAAGGACGGGGGTTGCACCTTGAGGGTTGCGAGGCCGCAGATAGTGAGTGGGGGTATTGGGCCGCCGAATTTGAAGGTAAGGCTCTGTAGATTGCACTGGAAGTCTAATCCCAGTAATGTGGGGACGCAGAGTTGGGGAAGGACGTGTAGCCTGTAGTTTTTGAACTCCCTCCCCTGCACCGTTAGGGTAACTATGCAGAAACCTTTGATCTGTACGGAGTGGGATCCTGCAGCTAGGGAAATCTTTTGTGCGCTGGGATAGGTGGTCAAGGAACAGCGTCTTACCGTGTCGGGGTGGATAAAGCTCTCCGTGCTCCCGGAGTCGACTAGGCATGGTGTCTCGTGCCCGTTTATTAGCACCATTGTCGTCGTCGTCTGGAGTGTCCGGGGCCGAGCTTGGTCGAGCGGTATTGAAGCGAGACGTGGTTGTAGTAGTGGAGTGTCTTCCTCGAACCCCATGGAGCCGTCGACACTGGGGTCCATTGTTGCCGTCCAAGATGGCGTCGGGGATGAACAAAATGGCTGCCCCCATGCATCGCACATGGCTGAGGGGTCACAAGATGGCGGCGGGGGTGGACAAAATGGCCGCCCCATGCGTCGTACAGGTCTGGGGTGGTCCAAGATGGCGGCGCCCTTCCTCCCCTCGTGGTGGCCGGGACCAAAAATGGCGGTGTCTGCGGGTCGCATATGGGGCGCTGGGGAGGTCGGGGAGCGTTAGGAATGCGCGGGGCTCCCTCATCTCTGGGGACAGCGGTGGTCGGGACACAAATTGGTAGCGCCGGCGGGTCATACGTGGGGCGCGGGGGGGGGGGGGTTGGGGAGCGTAAGCGACGTGCAGGGCTCCCTGTTCTCCCGGGACCGCGGTGGTCGGGACCCAGAGTGGCTGCGCCTGCGGGTCGTACATGGGGCGCTGGGGGGGTTGGGGAGCGTAAGCGGCGTGCAGGGCTCCCTGTTCTCCCGGGACAGCGGCGACCTCGCGGGACCGGCACACAACCGTGAAATGGGCCTTTTTCCCGCAGCGCTTGCAGATCACTGCGCGGGCCGGGCAGCGCTGCCGGGGGTGTTTCGCCTGGCCGCAGAAATAGCAGCAGGCGCCCCCGGCGCGACTTGGCGTTTGGACAGCGCAAGCCTGTGGGGTGTCGGGGGGGGGGGGTGGGTTTGTCGCGACGGGTACGTACGGAGCCCAATGGGCTGCCGCGCGGTCGGGGCCGTAGGCACGGGTATTACGCGCGGCCACGTCTAGGGAGGCTGCTAGGGCCCGTGCCTCTGAGAGTCCTAGCGACTCTTTTTCTAGAAGTCTTTGGCGGATTTGGGAGGAGTTCATACCTGCCACAAAAGCATCGCGCATAAACATGTCCGTGTGTTCATTTGCGTTCACCGAAGGGCAGCTGCAATCTCGTCCCAAAATTAGTAGCGCGGCGTAGAATTCATCTATCGATTCTCCGGGACTTTGCCGTCTCGTTGCGAGTTGATAGCGAGCGTAGATCTGGTTTACTGGACGGACATAGAGACTTTTTCAGTGCTGCGAACGCCGTCTGGAAATCCTCTGCGTCTTCGATGAAAGAGAAAATCTCCGTGCTTAACCTCGAGTGCAGGACCTGTAGTTTTTGGTCTTCTGTGACCAGGCCGGTGGCCGTTCTGAGGTAGGCCTCAAAACAAGTCTGCCAATGCTTGAAAGCTGCTGCCGCATTCACTGCGTGGGGGCTGATCCTCAGGCATTCCGGGATCATCCTGAGCTCCATAGTCCTTTTTAGGCACGCTTAATAAATTGTAGCGCACAAAGACTCCGAGAGACGAATAGAGTGAAGTCGATGAGGCTTTATTAAGCGTGTCTGTTCCCCCGCAGCTCGGTAGTGGACTGGCCTGCGGGGGAGGACTCCGGCTTATTATACTCCGCCTTCAGGGCGGAGCTAGAGGTCAACGGCCAACCAGGACCCGGGATCTGTCAGCCAATGACATTAGGGCTTCCAGTCCCACATGACCCCTAATACATACTACCACAGACACGCAGTAACTGTTCCTTGAACAAGCTCCACATTTCCATTGTGCCCATCCCCTGCAGTTTTCCTCTCCATCCGATGCATCCTAAGTCTTGCCTCATCGCATCATAATTGCCTTTCCCCCAGATATAACTCTTGCCCTGCGGTATATACCTATCCCTTTCCATCACTAAAGTAAACGTAATCGAATTGTGGTCACTATCACCAAAGTGCTCACCTACCTCCAAATCTAACACCTGTCCTGGTTCATTACCCAGTGCCAAATCCAATACGGCCTCGCCTCTCGTTGGCCTATCTACATACTGTGTCAGGAAACCCTCCTGCACACATTGGACAAAAACGGACCCATCTAAAGTACTCGAACTATAGCGTTTCCAGTCAATATTTGGAAAGTTAAAGTCCCCCATAACAACTACCCTGTTGCTTTCGCTCCTATCCAGAATCACCTTTGCAATCCTTTCCTCCACATCTCTGGAACTTTTCGGAGGCCTATAGAAAACCCCTAACAGGGTGACCTCTCCTTTCCTGTTTCTAACCTCAGCCCATATACCTCAATCGACGAGTCCTCATCTGCCATCGTAATACTGTCCTTGACTACCAATGCCACCCCTCCCCCTCTTTAACCACCTTCCCTGAGCTTACTGAAGTATCTAAACCCCAGCACCTGCAACAACCATTCCTGTCCCTGCTCTATCCATGTCTCCAAAATAGCCACAACATCGAAGTCCCAGGTACCAACCCATGCCGCAAGTTCACCCACTTTATTCCGGATGCTCCTGGCATTGAAGAAGACACACTTTAAACCACCTTCCTGCCTGCCGGTACACTCCTGCAACTTTTAAACCTTACTCATGACCTCACTATTCTCAACCTCCTGTATACTGGAGCTACAATTCAGGTTCCTAAGCTCCTGCTGAACTAGTTTAAACCCTCCTGAAGAGCATTAGCAAATTTCCCCCCCAGGATATTGGTACCCCTCTGGTCCAGGTGTGGACCATCCCATTTGTAGAGGTTTCACCGACCCCAGAATGAGCCCCAAATATCCAGAAATCTGAAACCCTCCCTCCTGCACCATCCCTGTAGCCACGCGTTCAACTCCTCTCTTTCCCTATTCCTCATCTCGCTATGACATGGCACGGGTAACAACCCAGAGATAATAACTCTGTTTGTCCTAGATCTAAGTTTCCACCCTAGCTCCCTGAATTCCTGCCTTACATCCCTATCCCTTTTCCTACCTATGTCATTGGTACCTTTGTGGACCACGACTTGGGGCTGCTCCCCCTCCCCCTTAAGGATCCCGAAAACACGATCCGAGACATCACGCACCCTGGCACCTGGGAGGCAACACACCAACTACGAGTCTCTCTCGTTCCCACAGAATCTCCTATCTATCCCCCTAACTATGGAGTCTCCAATGACTAATGCTCTACTCCTCTCCCCCTTCCCTTCTGAGCAACAGGGAAAGACTCTGTGCCAGAGACCTGCACCCCATGGCTTACCCCTGCTTGGCTTCGCTTTGTAGCCCGTTATGTTGTTTAGTCCTTGCCACAACCGCCAAGAGTCTATCTGTGACTCTAGATGGTTTGATATTCTCTCTTGGCATCTCGGATGGCTTTGCGGAGGTCGTACCTGGATTTCTTGTATAGGTCAGGGTCGTCTGACTTGAATGCCTCAGACCTTCCTTCAGTAGGGAGTCAATCTCGCGATTGAGCCATGGTTTCCTGTTGGGGTATGTACGTGTGGTATTATCAGGTTTTGCAGTACCCGAGAGGCTGTAGACCATTGGGTAAACCTAGGAGTTTACCATTGGCTGTGTGGTATGTAGCTCCGCCCTGACAGGCGGGGTATAAGAACTGGTGCCGTCCCAGCAGCCCTCATTCTGTACCGAAGCTGCTGGGGAACAGACCAAGTCTATTAAAGCCTTCAGTTATGTGACTACCTCGTCTTTAATAGTGATTGATCGTGCATCGGTACGTACTGCTTTCTTTGGCACGCAGTCGTCCACACGTCACAGTCTGTGACGGTGGTGGCATACTCATTTAAGTTGGTCGCTGAGTTCTTAAAAATGGACCAGTCCACTGTCTCTTAGCAGTCACTTAAGAGCTCTTCTGTTTCCTTGGGCCAGCACTCGGACCTTCTTAGCTGGATTCTCCTGCTGGAGTATCTGCTTGTATCCCGGGAGAAGGAGCACCGTCTTATGGTCTGATTTCCCAAAGTGCGGTCGGGGGATGGAGCGGTAGGCGCCCTTGATTTTTGAGTAGCAGTGGTCAAGAGTGTTGTCGTCCCTTATGGGGCAGGTGATGTGCTGGTGGAATTTTGGCAGTACACTCTTGAGGTTGAGGTCATGGGTATAAAGTGCCAAAACCAACGCCTTCGAGCATGTGTGCTGAAGATTGTGTGCCAAAGAAGGTAGTACGTACCTTTCCCAACCGGAAACCATGGTTTAACCGGGAAATTCCCTCCCTACTGAAGGCCAGTCTGAGGCATTCAAGACAGGTGACCCTGACCTTTACAAGAAATCTTGGTATGACCCTCGCAAAGCCATCAGGGATGCCAAGAGTCAATACCAGACTAAGCTAGAGTCGCAGACTCTTGTTGGTTGTGGCAAGGCTCAAACAACATAACAGGCTACAAAGCAAAGCCGAGTAGAGTCGCTGGCAACAGAGCACCCCACCCCGAATAACTCAATGCCTTCTATGCGCGTTTCGAGCAGGAAACCAACAAACCGTTGACAACTGCCCCAGCAACCTCGGACACACCCACACCACCGTCACAGCTTCCGAAATCAGATCGGCCTCCTTGAAAGTGAACCCTCAGAAAGCAACGAGTCCTGATAGAGAACCTCGCTGCGCATTCAGATCCTGCAGGGACCAACTGGCGAATGTGTTCGCGGACATCTTCAACCTCTCCCAACTATGTTCCGGGGTTCCCATCTGATTCAAAAAGATCACCATCATACTGGTTCCAAAGAAGAACCAGGAAAAGTGCCTCAACGGCTATCATCTGGTGGCCTTGACATCTATCATTATGAAGTGCATCGAGAGGTTGGTCATGAGACACACCTACTCCATGCTCCCAAAATGCCCTCACCACTGCAATTAGCATACCGCCACAACCGATCCACTCATCCCTGGAGCATCTCGACAACAAGGACCCCTACATCAGAATCCTATTCATTGACTACAGCTCCACCTTCAACACCATAATCCCAGCCAAGCTCGTATCAAAACTCCAAAACCTATCACTTGGCACCTCCCTCTGCAACTGGATCCTCGACTTTTTGACCCACAGACCACAATCAGCAAGGATAAACAACAACACCTCCTCCACGATAGTCCTCAATACGGGGCCCCGCAAAGCTGCGTACTTAGCCCCCTAATGTACCCCCTATACACACACGACTGTGGCAAAATGCAGCTCCAACTCCAAGTTTGCTGATGACATGACCATAGTGGGTTGGAGCTCAAAAACGATGAGTCAGAGTACAGGAGGGAGATAGAGAACCTAGTGGCGTGGTGTAACGACAACAATCTCAACCTCAATATCAGCAAAACTAAGGAGCTGATCATTGACCTTAGGAAGTAAAGTATCGTACACACCCCTGTCTGCATCAATGATGCCGAGGTGGAGATGGTTGACAGCTTCAAATTCCTAGGTGTGCACATCACCAACAATCCTGGTCCACCTACGTCCAAGAAAACACAACAGCGCCTATACTTCCTGAGGAAGCTAAGGAAATTCGGCATGTCCACATTGACTCTTACCAATTTTTACAGGTGCACCATAGAAAGGATCCCATATGGCTGTATCACAGCCTGGTATGGCAACCGCTCGGCCCAAGACCGTAAGAAACTACAGAGAGTCATGAACACAGCCCTGTCAATCAAGTGAACCCGCCTTCTATCCATTTGACTCCATCTACACCTCCCGCTGCCTTGGGAAAGTGGTCAACATAATCAAAGACCCCTCCCACCCAAGCTATTCTCTCTTCCAACCTCTTTCATTGGGCAGAAGATACAAAAGTCTGAGAACACGCACTAGCAGATTCAAAAACAGCTTCTTCCCCGCTGTTACCAGACTCCTGAATGACCCTCTTATGGGGTCTCTCCACGCATATTCTCTACTGAGTAGTACTACACTCTGTATGCTTCACACTATGTCTATGTCTATGTATTTACATTGTGTATCTATCATATGTCCTATGTTTTTCATGTATGGAACGATCTGCCTGAACTGTGTGCAGAACAATACTTTTCACTGTACCTCAGTACATGTGACAATAAATCTAATTTTAAATCTACATCTAACTTGAACTGCTGTTTGTGGGATAGAGTTCCAAACTTCTACCACCCTTTGTATGAGGAAGTTCTTCCTAACATCTCTCTTGAATGGTTTAGTCCTAAATTTTAGACTATGCCCCCTAGTTTTAGGATCTCCAACCAATGGAAATCGTTTATCTTTATCTACCCTTCCTTCTCCTGTTAATATCTTGAATACATCAATCAGATCACCCCTTAGCCTTGTAAATTCTGGTGAAAACAGGTCTAATTTCAGTAAGCGCTCCTCATAACTCAACCCCTGTAATCCAGGTGTCATTTTTGTAAACCTACGTTGCACTCCCTCCAAGGTTAAAATATCCTTCCTAAGGTGTGGTGCCCAGAAATGCTCACAGTGAGGTCTAACCAGGTTTTGTATAGCTGCAGCATAACTTCAGAACCATTGTGAGTGCATATCCTCATCCATTCATCAAACTCCTGCTAAACACTCTTAGCGAGAAAGGCCCGAACCAATTCAAGTACTTATTTGTCCTACACCTGAGGGGAAGCTAGACATATATGAGGGAGAAAGGGAAAGATGATTATGCCCACAGGGTTATATGAAGAGGCATGGGAGGAGTTTTGTGTGCAGGAACCAGTTAGATCAAATGGCTTGTTTTTGTGCTGTGTTTTACGTATAACTTTGGATATACTTATGTATGAGATACTCTTCCCCCCTCTGCGTGGTAGAATGTTGCTAATATCAGTCATGGTTATATTCTGTTCTTGTTGATTTAATAATAATAATCTTTATTATTGTCACAAGTAGGCTTACATTAACACTGTTACTGTGAAAAGTCCCTAGTCGCCACATACCGGCGCCTGTTAAGGTACACACAGGGAGAATTCCGAATGTCCAAATTAACTAACAGGATTCTCCCTAATTGGCAGGGTGGCCCGTACCGGTGCCAAGAGGGGTGCGAACCGCTCTGGCATCGGGCCCCCGGAAGTTGTGGAATCCTCCGCACTTCTGGGGGCTAGGCCGGCGCTGGAGGGGTTGGTGCCGCGCCAACCGGTGCCGAAGGGCCGCCGCGGGCAGGCACGTGTTGGCGCATGCGCAGGACTGCCGCCGGCCATGCGGAGCCTTCCAGAGGCTGGCGCGAAGGGAAAGAGCACCCCCGTGGCACAGGCCCACCCGCAGATCGATGGGCCCCGATAGCAGGCCAGGCCACCATGGCCCCCCCTCCCTCCCCCCCCCCCCCCAGAGCCACATCCCCCGGTGCCCTCCCGAGGACCCCGCTAACCGCCCTCCAAGCCAGGTCCCAATGGGAAGGACCATGTCCACTTCACGTCGGCGGGACTGGCCAAAAGCGGGTGGCCGCTTGGCCCATTGGGGACCAGAGAATTGCCAGAGGGGGCCGCTGCCAACGGCCCCCGACCGGTGCGGCGCAATCCCCGCCCGAAAACCAGCGCCAGAGAATCCGGCAGCCAGTGGCGGAGCAGCGGGGCGGGATGCACGCCGCCCCCCCCCCCCCCGACGATTCGGTCGGAGAATCGCGCCCCATAGCTCTGTGCGCTGTTTAAACATTCTGGATTCAGATGGTGGGTCAGCTGCATCCTCATTGAAACTGGTGAATCGTGTGTACATTTTGACTATATTCCTTTGACCTTTCTGCTCTGTTAGCACTTGGGATGAGTGTCGCCGGAGCCACTTTTGTGCACTTTTCTAAAGCTTCACCTGTTATAAAGCAACACTTCTCTGGCCTGGTATTTAATGATTGTTTTGTTTTTGTTTTGTTGGATTCTCCCCCGTTCGCTATCGATTCAGCCCACTCCCTGGTCATTCGACTTTCCCAACAGAGCTAATCCGGTACTGGTCCTTTCGAAGTGCTGTCTCACTCACTGAACTGACAGGCTATGTGCTGCTATCTCACCGCAAGGGACCCATCTGCTTATAGGCTCTTTATTTGAGCACTGTGTCTTCAAAGGGTTATTTGCGCAGTCATCATACGGTGATTTCAACACTCTGACGTTGCGGCTTTGTTGCGGTCAAAACATTGAGGGACTACTGCCATAATGAATCCCGACAGCGCAGAAGGAGGCCATTCGGCCGTCAGGACTGCACTGACCCTCCAAAAGTGCACCGTACATAGGTCCAATTCCCAACCCTATGCCCGTAACCCTCCCTAACCTTTGGGCAATTTGGAGCAATTTGGCCAATCCACCTAACCGGCCCATCTTTGGACTGTGGGAGGGAACCAGAGCACCCGGAGGAAACCCATGCAGACATGGTGAGCACGCACAAACTCCACACAGACTGTAACCCGAGGCTGTAATCGAACCCAGGTCCCTGGCGGTGCTAACCACTGTGCCACAGTGTTGCCCCATTGCATGATCCAAGGCTGTTCACCATGATTATACAAAGAGGAGTAGATGAAGTGAGAGATCTTGGCGCACAGGTACACAGGTCTCTAAAGGCAACAGTTCAAGTAGACAAGGTTGTAAAGAAAGCATATGGATTGCTTGCCTTCATTGGCAAAAGTACAGAATATAAAAGTAAGGATATAATGTTGGAATTGTATAAAACACTGTTGAGGCCACAACTGGAGTATTGTGTGTAGTTCTGGTCGCCACATTACAGTAATTGCTCTGGAGAAAGTGCAGAGGAGGTTCACAAGAATGTTGCCAGGGCTAGAAAAGTGTGGAGAGATTGGATAGGTTGGGGTTATTTTCCTTGAAAAAAAGAAGACTGGGGGGGGTGACTTGATTGAGGAGTGCAAAATTATGAGGGGAAGAGATAGAGTGGTCAGAATAAAACTGTTTCCCTTGGCGGAGAATTCTAGAATCAGGGGACATGGATTCAAGATAAGCGGCAGAAGGTGTAGAGGGGACATGAGGAAAAACCTCTGCCCAAGCTGGCGGTGGAGGCAGAGACCCTAAGCTGCTTTGGAAAGTACCTGGAACTGCACCTTAAGTGCTGTAAACTACAGGGATATGGACCGGGTGCAGGGAGGCTGGATTAGAAAGGGCAGCTGGGTATCCTTGGGCTGACATGGTTTAGATGGGTCAAATGGCCTCCCTCTGTGCTGTAACATTTCTACGGTCCTATGGTTTAATGTTATACCTGTATTTAATCTTGCTGCCAGGTTGGAGCACCATGTTGTTTACAAGGAACCGCTGCTGTGCACCATGGGCCGGGATTCTCCAGCCGTCGTCCCTCTGCCAGTCAACGGTACGCCGCCCAGAAACACGCGGCAGAGGGTTTAGAGAATCCCGCCCCATGTCATATTTTTGTAATGATATAAAGGCACCAATTACTCGTAAGGGATTAGAGAAGAAGGTGGTGGGCTCATTTATTGAGACCAGGCACATGAGAACAGATAGACGTGAAGAGAATGACATCAGAGCAGCAGAGCTGTGTGTGCTGTGCTCTTGTTGAAAGCAAAAGCAAAATTAAAAACTGGATTGCATGACACACTTCCTTTTAGTGATCTTCTTGGACTTGACCCCTCCCTGTGCAGCTGGATCTTTGATTTCCTCACCAACAGACCGCAATCTGTCAGGATAGGCAACTGCACCTCCTCCACAATAGTCCTCAACACCGGGGCCCCGCAAAGATGTGTGCTCAGTCTTCTACTGTACTCCCTATACACACGCGACTGTGTGGCAAGATTCAACTCCAACTCAACCTATAAGTTTACGGATGATACGACTGTGGTGGGCCGTATCTCAAACAACGATGAATCAGACTACAGGAGAGAGATAAATCACTTGGTTGTATGGTGTACCGAAAATAACCTCTCTCTAAATGTCGGAAAGACCAAGGAACTGATCATCGACTTCAGGAAGCGCAGCACGACACACACTCCCGTCTGCATCAATGGCTCCGAAGTAGAGATGGTCGATAGCTTTAAGGTCCTGGGGGTCACCGTCGCCAACAGTCTGTCCTGGTCCGCTCACGTTGATGCAATTGTCAAGAAATCCCAACAACGACTCTACTTCCTACGGAAGCTAAAGAAATTTGGCATGTTTGCATCAACTCTCACAAACTATTACAGATGTGCGGCAGAGAGCATCCTATCCGGCTGCATCACAGCCCGGTATGGCAACTGCTCAGTCCAAGATCGCAAGAAACTGCAGACTGTGGTGATCTCAGCCCAACGCATAACACAAGCTTGCCCCCCTCACATTGATTCTGTCTACACCTCCCGCTGCCTCAGGAAGGCATACAGCATTATCAGAGACTCCTCCCACCCAGGCATTACCTTCTTCCAGACCCTTCCATCAGGCAGAAGATACAGAAGTCTGAAGATCCGCACATCCAGACATAGGAACAGCTTCGTCCCCACAGCTACTAGACTCCTCAACGACTCTCCCTCGGGCTGATCTGTTCCCTGCAAGGACACTGTTCACGACGTCCTCTGCTGCTCGTGTTTCACCCTTGTTTTGCACTGTAACCAATCACTATTTGTTGATGTACCATTATCAATGTTCTCTGTTGATTATTCTTTTGTCTACTATGTATGTACTATGTACGTTTCCTTGGCCGCAGAAAAATACTTTTCACTGTACTTCGGTACATGTGACAATAAATATCAATCAATCAACCAATCAGCCATGCTGCAATTACAGCTCGTTATGATGGGCCTGGTGGTCTCCTTCTGTGGTGTAAATTTGCACGATTCAATGATTCTCAGCAGTAAAGATGCCCTCCTGTAAATCACTATTAGTGAAGGCGAACAATGGTCAGGCATAACTGTTCAAACAACTGCGTATTTGGAGATCTGCAAATACTATGTATTTTGCCAGAGGTAATGCTGTGGTCTTAAAAAAATTTGGACCCATTATTGTTTGATTAGTTAGACTTGGAATTTAATTCTGGCACACAGTGAACCACATAAACATGTAACACGATCACATGGTAATATAGCCTCTTCCAGGAATGAATCTCGATGTGATAGGGAGCATTTAAAATCCAGTGGAAGAACAATCAGTTAACCACAATAAAAAAAAAAGAACATTCGTGAATTTGAAGCCTCTTTCTACCCAGGCTCAAGCTGCAGCTGTGTGGTAGACAGAGACAGCTGTGGAGGGTACATTACATCATGAAACAAGGATGTGAGCTGCTTGGGAAACGTGCAGTGATGACATCCAATCCTGCAAAATTGAAGGATTGTTTTAATTTACGGAACAAACAAGCACCAGGTTGCTTCAAGGCAGCACTCTCAGTTCACTTCAAAAAGAAAATGAATCTGATCATCAGAAATACGCACGCAGACTACCAGCCTCGTCAAACGCTTTGTTTGAGCGCGACGCGGCCATTAGATTGAGGTCGAGACCAATATCGGGAACCGCACCGTTCGACGACCGTATTGCAATCTAACCGGCTCTGTCTCGTTGCCATAATCAGGATCCCACTGTGGCGTGACGGGAAACCAATGATCACCAATTACAGCCAATTCCCATACCATTAACAGGATCAACCCCTTATCTAATGGCCTCCCGATGTCTAACCGCCTCCCCTGCAAACGGTCACACGGGAGCCACTCTTTGTCAAAATGTGAAGCTGGCAGAGTAGCTGCTGTGGGATCCAAGGAGGTGTGTAGCCATCTTCAAAGTTGGGCAATTAGTCCAGGGACTCTGGCGTCCGGTGCGGGGAGGTAACCTGGGGGGTCCGGCCTTGGTCGGGCATGGACTGCCATCGGTGGGAGAGTCGCCCCTGGGCTGAGTGAGAGTTACTGCCTCGCATCCCAACCAGACAGTGAGGCCTGGCCACTCTGCTTCAACATCAGAAGCAGAAGGCAACATCCAAACACCCAAGCGCTGGGCCTCAGCACTGGGGCCATCCCCGCAACCAGAGAGTGGGTGTGTGCACTGGGGAGGGCTTAGTGCCCAGTCCAGGTGTTACCAGGGGGTGTTTACATAGAACATAGAACATAGAACAATACAGCGCAGTACAGGCCCTTCGGCCCACGATGTTGCACTGAAACAAAAGCCATCTAACCTACACTATGCCATTATCATCCATATGTTTATCCAATAAACTTTTAAATGCCCTCAATGTTGGCGAGTTCACTACTGTAGCAGGTAGGGTATTCCACGGCCTCACTACTCTTTGCGTAAAGAACCTACCTCTGACCTCTGTCCTATATCTATTACCCCTCAGTTTAAAGTTATGTCCCCTCGTGCCAGCCATATCCATCCGCGGGAGAAGGCTCTCACTGTCCACCCTATCCAACCCCCTGATCATTTTGTATGCCTCTATTAAGTCTCCTCTTAACCTTCTTCTCTCCAACGAAAACAACCTCAAGTCCATCAGCCTTTCCTCATAAGATTTTCCCTCCATACCAGGCAACATCCTGGTAAATCTCCTCTGCACCCGCTCCAAAGCCTCCACGTCCTTCCTATAATGCGGTGACCAGAACTGTACGCAATACTCCAAATGCGGCCGTACCAGAGTTCTGTACAGCTGCAACATGACCTCCCGACTCCGGAACTCAATCCCTCTACCAATAAAGGCCAACACTCCATAGGCCTTCTTCACAACCCTATCAACCTGGGTGGCAACTTTCAGGGATCTATGTACATGGACACCTAGGTCCCTCTGCTCATCCACACTTTCAAGAACATTACCATTAGCCAAATATTCCGCATTCCTGTTATTCCTTCCAAAGTGAATCACCTCACACTTCTCTACATTAAACTCCATTTGCCACCTCTCAGCCCAGCTCTGCAGCTTATCTATATCCCTCTGTAACCTGCTACATCCTTCCACACTATCGACAACACCACCGACTTTAGTATCGTCTGCAAATTTACTCACCCACCCTTCTGCGCCTTCCTCTAGGTCATTGATAAAAATGACAAACAGCAACGGCCCCAGAACAGATCCTTGTGGTACTCCACTTGTGACTGTACTCCATTCTGAACATTTCCCATCAACCACCACCCTCTGTCTTCTTTCAGCTAGCCAATTTCTGATCCACATCTCTAAATCACCCTCAATCCCCAGCCTCCGTATTTTTTGCAATAGCCTACCGTGGGGAACCTTATCAAACGCTTTGCTGAAATCCATATACACCACATCAACTGCTCTACCCTCGTCTAGCTGTTCAGTCACCTTCTCAAAGAACTCAATAAGGTTTGTGAGGCATGACCTACCCTTCACAAAGCCATGCTGACTATCCCTGATCATATTATTCCTATCTAGATGATTGTAAATCTTGTCTCTTATAATCCCCTCCAAGACTTTACCCACTACAGATGTGAGGCTCACTGGTCTATAGTTGCCGGGGTTGTCTCTGCTCCCCTTTTTGAACAAAGGGACCACATTTGCTGTCCTCCAGTCCTGTAGCCAATGATGACATAAAAATCAAAGCCAAAGGTCCAGCAATCTCTTCCCTGGCCTCCCAGAGAATCCTAGGATAAATCCCATCAGGTCCCGGGGACTTATCTATTTTCAGCCTGTCCAGTATTGCCAACACCTCTTCCCTACGTACCTCAATGCCATCTATTCTATTAGCCTGGGGCTCAGCATTCTCCTCCACAACATTATCTTTTTCCTGAGTGAATACTGACGAAAAATATTCATTTAGTATCTCGCCTATCTCTTCAGACTCCACACACAATTTCCCATCCCTGTCCTTGACTGGTCCTACTCTTTCCCTAGTCATTCGCTTATTCCTGACATACCTATAGAAAGCTTTTGGGTTTTCCTTGATCCTTCCTGCCAAATACTTCTCATGTCCCCTCCTTGCTCGTCTTAGCTCTCTCTTTAGATCCTTCCTCGCTACCTTGTAACTATCCATCGCCCCATTGCAGCACCCTCTGCTCCTCTGGTGCCCGAGGACTCCTGCGGCAGCCGGGGGTGTTGGGCGGCGCTCTGAGGGATGGCAGGGGACATGGGGGGGGTGGGGAGCATGGGGGACCGGAGATTACCCCGCTGGATGCCCTCACTGATTGACTGTCCCTCACTCTTGTCAATTCCTTACAGATGTTACATGGGATGGATGATATCTTGGACTCTGCAGAGGCTGCCCTCATGGTGCTGCTGACATGCCAGGTGGCCAGATGCCGGAGGAGGCAGCGGCAACAGCGTCGACAGAGTTTTGAGGTGGCGGCCCATGTGCAGGGGCTCGCCCCACACCCTGAGGATCCGGCCACCCATCAGGCCAGGGAGGGACGCAGAGGGTGGGGCCGGCAACGGCCCGGGGTGCACAGGCACCGCTGGTCATTTAAACAGGTGACAGACAGCGTGTGTCGCAGGAGGCTCCACCTCAACAAGGGAGCAGTACGGACCAAGTGCCATGTCCTCGTGGACTTGTCACCACATGGAGGAGGAGGATACCCGCTCCCAGTGGCCATCAAGGTCACTGCAGCCCTGAGCATTTATGTTGCAGGATCATTTCATGGTTCGCGCGGGGACCTCTGTGGCATCTCACACACCACAGCCCACGAGTATATCCGTGAAGTCATGGATGCCCTGTTTGCCCGGGCAGAAAACTAGATAAACTTTGACGTGGATCAGGCATCAGGATTCTCCACCATCGCCGGGATGAAGGTCCAGGAGGTAATAGATGGCACGCACGTTATGTGCGCCGGGACGTCAAGGAGCACCCTACATTAACAGGAAGGAGTTCCACTCCTTGTGCGTGACAACCACATGAAGATCATGCACCTGTGTGCACACGTCCCAGGGAGTGAGAAAGACAGTTACATCCTCGGGCAGTCGGAGATCCCCAGCATCTTCGAGGGCACCCCAGAATGACCAGTTGGCTCTTGGGGGATATGTGGTACCCGCTGAGGACCTGGAAAATGTGCCAGTAAGGAGGCCAATGACCAAAGCGGAGACATGATACAATGAGGCCCATGTGGCCATCGGGGCTGTTATTGAGCGGCGCAATGGAATGCTGAAGATGTGATTCCGAGGCCTCAATCGCTCTGGTGGTGCACTGCAGGACACCTCACAGAGGATCGCCTGTTTTGTGGTGGTCTGCTGTGCCCTCCACAACCTGGCATCGCAGCAGGGCAACGGGCAGGAAATGGAGAAGGGGGAACATGCGCGCCACCTCCGAGGAGGAGGACCAGCCATGCCAGATCAGAAGGCGCTGGAGGACAAGGCCGGGTGGGACATGCCCAAAGGGCCAGGGAGGCATTCATCCTCGCCCGCTTCATGTAGAATGTGGCTCAGTCCGTCATCCCACCTCCTCCCCCTACTTCCCACCCACCGGCCGGCCACACCGGGTCCCCCATCCCCCACCCCGCTCACCTCACTTTCCCTCTCTTACCACCACCCCCCCCCCCCACCCCCCCACCCCCCTCCTCCCCGCCCCCCTGCCAATCACCCTGTTCCACCCTCCCAGGGTCTGTGTTACATCACTCCAGGATGATGGGCCTGTGTCGGCACTGTCAGCGGGCCCATGTTGAGAGCCGGAGGGTGGTGGTAACCAGCTGTGAGCTGAGCTTTGCTGTTCCACTCTCTGTGCCATAGTCTGACTCCTGTCTGCTTGCCAGGTGCATGTTTGCGCCCATCACCTGCACGTGGTTGTGAGGAGCGGATCCTGGATCACCGTGCACTGGTTGGCCCGCATTGCATAATAACGTGCCAGAGGCTTCACATGTTGCGGGTGCAGCGTGTTTTATTGTTGTACAATTGTGACCCCCAACTGCCCCTAGCCCCTTTCCCCACCTCAGTACCTGCTCAGTGATCCTCTATCTGCCCAGCACTTTGTGCTCTGCCGCTATGTCTCGGTGTTTCCCCAGGATGCACATCAGTGATGGAGGCAGCCAGCTGCTTACCACATCCCTTGGCCTTTGATGCCTCCAGTGGGTGTCCCCTGGGGGCCCTGAGGGCAGAAGGCCCCTGCCCACTCACCGGCGGATCATGCCTGCCGTGCCACCTTGTTCCTGATGCTGACTCTGAGATGCATGGTTGTCGGGGAGGGCTCGGGCGTGCTGGTGGCTGCCATCGCCACCCGCACGCAGGTTCCGGGTTGGTACCCAGCGCTTCCTCCTCCCGGTCGGTGCCCATAGAACGCTGGGGGTCACCTCGGGATGGAGTGGCAGCTGGACTGAGGTCAGAACGCCCATGTGTCATCTGGCTCTGCCAGCCCTGGCGGCCTCCTAATGTCTGCACCATGATTTTGATGGCCTCAGCGATGCCCCTCTATGACTGCGCAAGCTGCACAGTGCCTCGCCAATATCCACCTGCATCTAGGACCTGGTCTTCAACGACCAGCAATTGCTCTGGAGCGCCTCAGCGATGCCCACCTGAGACTGGGGCATGCTCTGCAGCAGCCCGGCCAGTTTACCTGAGAGTGGGACACATCACCCAGTGACTAGGGCATGCTCCGCAGCACCTCAGCAATGCCCACCTAAGACTAGGACATGCTCTGCAGCGTCTCGGAAAGGTCCAACTGTGTCAGGGACACGTCCCCCAGTGACTGGGACATGCTGCTGAGACACTCAACTATGGCCGTCACTGACTGGGCAACGCCTTGGACACCACCAGTCATGGTGCTCACCTCGTGCACCAAGCCCTCCACTGCGGTCGCCAGCCTAGCAGTGTTGGCCTCAGTGCCACATATTGCCGGTGCTCTCTCCTGTGCCCTCAGATTTTGGGACTCCTCCAATCGGCTGTGGACCTACTGGAGAGTCGCTGACATCGCCCTCTGAATCTCACAGCCGCATCCTATCAATTGCATCAGCTCTGGGTTAACCTGTTCCAGAGTCTCAGCATCTGACTGGGTCCTGGCTGGGTCCTGGGATCCAGCAGACCTCTGACAGCTGTCTCACCTGGATGCTCCTGCCTCCATCTGATGTGCATCAGCAATAGTGTGGTGCTCACCAGAATGTGCACCAGAAGCCTGACCACTACTTTCACCCACTGAGGTTGTGTGTGTCTCTGCAGTGGTGGAGGGTGGAGATGAGAGCTGTGCCATGATGATTATGGTGGCATCCACTGAGCTCTCCTCCTTGGTGTTCTCTTCGGAGGCATGGGGGGATCACCCCGGATGTGCTGGTGCCATCGGATGGAGCTCCTGTGGGAGAATGGACATGTGGCCAGTGGGGGGCAGGATCAATATGCTGGCATGCACAACTGACATGTGACCAGTCTTCTGGGTGGGGGCTGCTGGTTACCCACCTCTGTGGCGCAGGCCAATCTCGAGTTCGTTGATTGAGCTGTCCTCAGCCAACCCTGCAACCTCCAGGGCCCGTTCCTCATAGGGGGTGAGGACTCTGATGTCCGGCATCCCACCACCCTCATCTGGGCCCTCTCCCATCTGTTCTGTTATGGGCCAACTTTTCCTGTGGGGACAAACAGAGGGCATTGTGAGCAGCACGCATCATGGACCGGGGGGGGGGGGTGAGGCACACCTCATGGACCGGGGCGGGGGGGGGGGGGGGGTGCGCATAGTTCCAAGTCAGGATAATGTGTGGCTAGGAGAGGAACTTGCAGGCGATGGTGCTCCCATGCATCTGCTGCCCTTGTCCTATTTGGTTGTAGACATTGCGGGTTTTGAGGGTGTTGTCGATTGTGTAGAGTGCATCTTGTGGATGTTACAATCTGACGCCACTGTGCGTCCATGATGGAGGGAGCGAATGCTCTGGGTGGTGGATGGGGGCACCAATCAAATGGGCTGATTTGTCCTGAATAGTGCTGAGCTTCTTCACTGTTGTTGGAGCTACACTCATCCAGGCGAGTACATAGATACATCGAACATACAGTGCAGAAGGAGGCCATTCGGCCCATCGAGTCTGCACCGACCCACTTAAACCTTCACTTCCACCCTATCCCCATAACCCAATAACCCCATAAGACACTAGGGGCAATTTAGCATGGCCAGTCCACCTAACCTTGCACGTCTTTGGACTGTGGGAGGAAACCGGAGCACCTGGAGGAAACCCACGCAGACACGGGGAGAACGTGCAGACTCGGCACAGACAGCGACCCAGCGGGGAATCAAACCTGGGACCCTGGCGCTGTGAAGCCACAGTGCTAATCACTGTGCTACCGTGCTGCCCAAAGTGGAGTGGAGGCTATTCCCATCACACTGCTGACTTGTGTCATGTAGATGGTGGACAGGCTTTGGGGAGGTCAGAACTCACAGCCTCTGACCTGCTCTTGTAGCCACAGTATTTATATGGCTAGTCCAGTTCCCTTTCTGGTCAATGATAACCTCCAAGATGTTGTTAGTGGGGGGATTCAGTAATGGTAATACCATTGAATATCGAGGGAAGATGGGTTCTATTCTCTCTTATTGGAGGTGGCCATTACCTGGCACTTCTGTTGCGTGAATGTAACTTGTCGTTTATCAGCCCAACACTGAATATTGTCCAGGTCTTGCTGCATACGGACATGGAGTGCTTCAGTATCTGTGGAGTCGCAAATGGTGCTTGTGGTGGCTTGAGACCACGCTCTGGGAGGCTCCCAGTAGTAACAAAGGGGTTGATTGATGAAACGCAAAGGCTGGTATATATACAGGTGCACAATACTAAAGGAAGGGCGCTGCGCTTACCCCCTATTAGCTGGGGTTTGTGCGCTCCCACTCGATTGACCTGAGCTTGTCACATGGGCTGCCAGGCCCGCCCCCTTAAAGGGACCGCACAACCACATCCCTCCCCGCTTAAGTCCCTTAATACATTTTACACCATAACTAAGTACAGATTCTATATACATGGTAAAAGACATCAGAGGAGAGAGAGTTCATTAGAAAGTCAGTTGGTCCAGTGACCTTCGAGTCCTCCTCGACCTCCATTGTCCTCCCACTGGCTCAACGGGCTCCGAGGTAGTCATGTTGTCAGTGGCAGATGACAGTTCAGGAGACGCCACCTCCTCAGTAGGGCTGCCGGCCTCACCAGCTCCCATCTGCCCAGCTGAGTGGGTTAACTCAGGAGTTCTTAGATCGCTCTGCTCAGAAACATTCACAGGAGCGTCGACAACATTACTGAACCTGTCTGTTCTGGAAAGGGGGTTGCTCCACCGGCTCCTCAATTGGTCAAGATGTTTTTTGATAGCCCTGCCATTTACATTCACCACATACGACACGGACCCAGACGGGAACATAATCTGCCTGACTAACCGCAGCGGGCCAGGGACCAGCTCCCCCACCCAGAATGATCTGTCACCATTTTGTGTAGTCCGTGGTTTCTCTGGGTGGCTGACATGCTTCCAACCTCCCTGCCAAGTTAGGAAATACCAAATCCAAACGAGATCTGAGGCGACAGCCCATCAGCAATACGGCAGGTGTGAACCCTGTGGCAGTGAGGGCAGAGGGGGGGGTGTCGTGTGGCAGGTTAACAGAAAATTAGCAAGTCGATGGCGCACCCATCTGCCTGATTGTTTCCTTGTGGCATTTGTAAAGGTCTGAATGCCCTCTCGGCCGACCTATTGGACGCAGGGTGGTACGGGGCCACCCTGTAACAATTTGGAAGTCGCCCCCTGTAAAAAGAATGCTGTTGGCAGATACAATGGATTCTGGCAGCCCGTGCATGGTGAACACTTAGTGAAAGGTGCCTACTGTAGTCGGTGAAATCGTGGTTCCCCCCTATCCTGTACAGACAGCCACTTGGAGTGGCTAGCCACTAAAACTAAGATCCTGCTCGAAAAGGGTCCACGTAGTCAACATGGACCCTAGTCCATGGGCGACCCGGCCACTCTCAGGGGTGGAGACTGGCTGATGGAGGTCGTGACTGTTGAGTATGACAGGGGGGTACATTTACATTTCTATCACATTTTTTCGAGGCTTTACCAATTCCTGGCCAACATATTTAGCTGCGATCCAGCATCTTCACCTTTGTCTGCCCTGGATGGGCACAATGTAACTCCTGTAAGAGAGGTCCCCTGGCTGGTGGTGGAATGACGACTCCCATGACCCACAAGATCACACCGCTCTCACAGGTCAGTTGATCTTGGCGGCTTAAATCGAGCCTCAGGTACTCGGATTTCTCATTGTGCCACACAGACTGTATCATCTGTTTTACTTTCAACAATATCTGGGTCCAGTTCCGAATGTGGCCAGCCGTCACTGGGAAGGTGTTCAAGAGGTTCAATGCCAAGATCTCTTGGGGTATTCTTGGTGGTGATGGCACACTTTTCATGAGGGGGATTCAGCTCAATGCTTCCGCGTTGGGTATTTGCATGCCAGGTCTGTACTAGAAGGTTTAGTCATGGACTGCCAGCAGCAAGGCCCAATGTTGCACCTTTGCAGAGTCTCTTGGTGGTATTGGTTTGTCCTCCCACAAGAGGCCCAATAGTGACTTATGGGCGGTGATTATAATGAATTACTGTCCGTACACATATTGGTGCAATTTCTTCACACCCTATATGACTGTTAATCCCTCTTTATTGATTTGAGCATCATCTTTCTCCGCTTCCGAGAGGGTCCTCGAGGCAAAGGCGATGGGCCACTCAGAACCATCTGTCATCTTGTAGGATAGCAAGGGGATGCAACACATGTGAGAACAATTGGTTTCTCAGGATAAAGGTGAACTATCAGGCTCAAGGCTTGCAAATGTTGCTTTATCAAGCGAAAGGCTTTTTCCTGTGGCTCCCTCCAGAGCTACTGTTGATGTTTCCTTAGTAGCTGTGTAATGGTGCCAATGTTGTGGCTAAATCTGGAGTGAACCTTCCATAATAATTTACCATGTCAAGGGAGGATTTGAGTGCAGTTACATTCCTGGGCGCTGGGACCTCTCAGATAGCCTTGACCTTCCCCTCGAGGGGATATCGACCTGTTTCATCCACACTGAATCCTAAAATCACTAAAGGATGGATCTTAGCTCTCATGCTCCCAGGGCCCCGCGCTTACTTGCTATTATCAGGGGTTCATGCGCTCCCGTAATGTTTACTTCTGGGAAGATTGTTGTTGGGAAGATAAGTTAAATCAAATGCTGGGATTTAGACATTGTCGGAAAATGGCAGCTCAGAAGGTTACCCGTAAGGTGAAGTCACACGGGATCAGGGGTGAACTGGCAAGGTGGATACAGAACTGGCTAGGCCATAGAAGGCAGAGGGTAGCAATGGAGGGATGCTTTTCTAATTGGAGGGCTGTGACCAGTGGTGTTCCACAGGGATCAGTGCTGGGACCTTTGCTCTTTGTAGTATATATAAATGATTTGGAGGAAAATGTAACTGGTCTGATTAGTAAGTTTGCAGACGACACAAAGGTTGGTGGAATTGCGGATAGCGATGAGGACTGTCTGAGGATACAGCAGGATTTAGATTGTCTGGAGACTTGGGCGGAGAGATGGCAGATGGAGTTTAACCTGGACAAATGTGAGGTAATGCATTTTGGAAGGGCTAATGCAGGTAGGGAATATACAGTGAATGGTAGAACCCTCAAGAGTATTGAAAGTCAAAGAGATCTAGGAGTACAGGTCCACAGATCACTGAAAGGGGCTACACAGGTGGAGAAGGTAGTCAAGAAGGCATACGGCATGCTTGCCTTCATTGGCCGGGGCATTGAGTATAAGAATTGGCAAGTCATGTTGCAGCTGTATAGAACCTTAGTTAGGCCACACTTGGAGTATAGTGTTCAATTCTGGTCGCCACACTACCAGAAGGATGTGGAGGCTTTAGAGAGGGTGCAGAAGAGATTTACCAGAATGTTGCCTGGTATGGAGGGCATAAGCTATGAGGAGCGATTGAATAAACTCGGTTTGTTCTCACTGGAACGAAGGAGGTTGAGGGGCGACCTGATAGAGGTATACAAAATTATGAGGGGCATAGACAGAGTGGATAGTCAGAGGCTTTTCCCCAGGGTAGAGGGGTCAATTACTAGGGGGCATAGGTTTAAGGTGAGAGGGGCAAAGTTTAGAGTAGATGTACGAGGCAAGTTTTTTACGCAGAGGGTAGTGGGTGTCTGGAACTCACTACCGGAGGAGGTAGTGGAGGCAGGGACGATAGGGACATTTAAGGGGCATCTTGACAAATATATGAATAGGATGGGAATAGAAGGATACGGACCCAGGAAGTGTAGAAGATTGTAGTTTAGTCGGGCAGTATGGTCGGCACGGGCTTGGAGGGCCGAAGGGCCTGTTCCTGTGCTGTACATTTCTTTGTTCTTTGTTTGTTCTTTGTTGTTCTTTTTAATAGAGTCAAAATAGAACAGATGGAGCCATAAACCAGCAGGTGGGCTTACTTAGTTGGAGAATTGGAAATGTGATGTACGTACTGCTTGCAAATACGTGCAACCCAGAGAGATATTTTGTTTTTGAAGTTCGAGCTGAATTAGTTTAAAAGTATTCAGAGAACACTAAAAGGCTACGTCGTCATGGGGATGGCTGGAGTTTAAGAAGGTGCTGTGGTTTCAATTGATCTGTGTGTTTTCTGAGTGAGAGTGTTATTTGCAGTTTGGCTCTCATGTGGTTTGCAGCTCACAGAGAAGGCTTGGGAGCTTTTTTAAAATTCATTCATGGGATGTGAGCTTTGCTGACCAGGCCAGAAGTTGTATTCTCCTCCCTATTTTCTCTTGAGAAGGGGGTGGTGAGTCCCCTCGTCAAACCGCTGCTGATAGCAGACTTCAGGGACGTCATTCTCCGACCCCCCGCCGGGTTGAAGAATCGCCGGGGGCTGCCGTGAATCCCGCCCCCGCCGGTTGCCGAAGTCTCTGGTACCGGATATTCGGCGGTGGCGGGAATCGGGCCGCGCCGGTTGGCGGGCACCCCCGCTGGATTCTCCGGCCCGGATGGGCCGAAGTACCGCCGATAGATTGCCTGTCCCGCCGGCGTGGATTAAACCACCTTTTGAAAGGCGGGACAAGGCGGCGTGGGCGGGCTCTGGGGTCCTGGGGGGGGCGCGGGGCAATCTGGCCCCGGGGGGTGCCCCCACGGTGGCCTGGCCCGCGACCGGGGCCCACCAATCTGCGGGCGGGCCTGTGCCATGGGGGCACCCTTTCCCTTCCGCCTCCGTCACGGTCTCCACCATGGCGGAGGCGGAAGAGACTCCCTCCACTGCGCATGGGTGGGAAACTGTCAGCGGCCGCTGACGCTCCCGCGCATGCGCCGCCCCGATATGTCATTTCCGCGCCAGCTGGCGGGGCAACAAAGGCCGTTTCCGCCAGCTGGCGGGGCGGAAATCCCTCCGACATCGGCCTAGCCCCTCAATGTTGGGGCTCGGCCCCCAAAGATGCGGAGCATTCCGCACCTTTGGGGCGGCGCGATGCCCATCTGATTGGCGCCGTTTTGGGCGCCAGTCGGGGGACTACGCGCCGTTTGGGGAGAATTTTGCCCCAGGTATCAAGGGCTTGGGAGCAATTTATAGCTCGGTTCAGCCAGGAGACGGGCATCTAGAAAAACCCAGTGGCAATGCCAGCTCAGCAAAGCTAACAGTCTGTGAAAGAGTTGTAAACATGTTTTTAATTAGAGCTGGGAGGGCAGCATTGTGAATCCCATGGAGCGCAGTCTCAGGAGACGAGATTGAACCGTTGTTGAGGAAGTCTGAGTTCCCGTTCCAGCCTCCCCGAACAGGGAATGTGGCGACTAGGGGCTTTTCACAGTAACTTCATTGAAGCCTACTTGTGACAATAAGCGATTATTATTATTATTAGTAGTAGTAAGTGTTATTTTTAAGCAATTCAGAGGCTTGATCTTTGAAAGTGAAGAGTTAAAATCAGTGCTATCTGTCTTGGTCGTATCTGCTATGTTATGTGCAGTGTGGTGTGTTTGACAAAATTCATATTTACCTCATGTTAATTCTGAATGTTAGGATATCAGATAGATATTGTAAATTGTTTTACTTTCCTGACTTTGTATAGTAAAGTTTATTTTATTTGTTTAAAACTGGAACCTTGTGTCTTTATTCCCTTAGTGGGTAACTGAGATTTCAAACTTTGCCTCGTTTAAACAGAAAGTTACCTGCCGCTAACTGGATCAAATCAGCCTTTTAAGGTTAAAAAAATAACTCTCAGACTGTAGCATACAGTAACGTATCAAAAGCTCAATGTGGCTTTACATGGGAGAAAGAAAGATTTTCAATGATATCTGGTGCGGCAGCCTTGCATCTCGTAAGATGCTGTTGTGCACTGTGGTGGTCAACTCTGTTTAAAGCAGCGTGTGGTGTGACTCAGGAATCTGGGGCGGAATTCTCCGCAATCGGTGCGATGTCCTCCGACCGGCGCCAAAAACGGCGCGAATCAGTCGGGCATGGCGCCGCCCCAAAGGTGCAGAATCCTCCGCATCTTGAGCGGCCGAGCCCTAACCTTGAGGGGCTAGGCCCGCGCCGGACTGATTTCCGCCCCTCCAGCTGGCGGGAAAGGCCTTTGGTGCCCCGCCAGCTGGCGCAAAACTGACTTTGCCAGGCGGCGCAGGCACGGGAGCATCAGCGGCCGCTCACGGCATCCCCGCGCATGCGCAGTGGAGGGAGTCTCTTCCGCCTCCGCCATTTGAGACCATGGCGAAGGCGGAAGGAAAAGAGTGCCCCCATGGCACAGGCCCGCCCGTGGATCGGTGGGCCCCGATCGCGGGCCAGGCCACCGTGGGGGCACCCCCCTGGGCCAGATCGCCCCGCGCCCCCCCCAGGACCCCGGAGCCTGCCCGCGCCACCTTGTCCCGCCGGTAAGAGAGGTGGTTTAATCCACGCCGGCAGGACAGGCATTCCAGCAGCGGGACTTCGGCCCATCCGGGCCAGAGAATCGCCGAGGGAGGCCCGCCAACCGGCGAGGCGCGATTCCTGCCCCCACCGAATATCCGGTGCCGGAGAATTTGCCAACCGGCGGGGGCGGGATTCACGCCGGCCCCCGGTGATTCTCCGACCCGGCGGGGGGTCGGAGAATCCCGCCCCTGACTGGAAATAAAAAGTGGGCTGGCTTCTCCGTTTGGGAAACTAAGGGCGGAATTCTCCGTTTGGGAGATTTGGCAGAATTCTCCGTTTGGGAGACTAAATGCTGACGCTGGACTGAAGTGCGAGCGATTCCCGTTCCCGTCGGGAGGCGTGATTCGTTCAGTGATTAAGGACATTCAGGACCATCTCTACCCACGTGGATTCAGAATAATTCCCATTCACACTGGTGCCTGATTTGCTGGGGCTGGAATTAGTGCTGAAGAGCCTGACACACTGGAGCTGCTTATTAGCACTCACTGACCACACACTCTCACTCCAGCCAAGGAGATGGCACAGATGAGACCTGTCCCCTGCTTTCGGGAAGGTGAAGTGGACGCTGTGGAGGAGAGGAGGGACATCCTCTTCCCTAGGGCGGGACGGAGACTCAAGCCAGCCATCGTCAACAGCGCCTAGTAGGAGGTGGCAGAGGCGGTCAGGCCTGCTAGCCTCATGAGGAGGACCGGAATCCAGTTCTGCAAGGAGATGAATGACATCCTTAGGGCAGCTCGGGTTAGTCACCGCCTTCTGTGCCCCTGGCATCACTCCCATCCCTGACTCCTCACATCATCCCCAATCCCCTACAGGCCAAGAACACCATACCTGCCTGCATCTATCTCCCTTACAACCCACCCTCCACCAAACCCAACCCATGTATAGTGCTCTTCGGCCAGGAACCTTGGACATGCATTCCACCAGTTACAGACCCCCTGTAGAACTCACCTCCCAGCGTCTCACTATGTCCTTTCAGTGTCCCCCTCGATTAAGGCGGCCCATAATAGGCATGAGTGCTAAAAAACAGGAGGGGGCTTTCCTGAACTGTGGGTCCACACCCCAGCTGAGGAGAAGGCAATGCAGCTAGCGGGCGTGGCCGAGGAAAGTGGCATGGAGCAAACAAGTGAGAGCCCAATGAACGCAGATGTCCCTACAGCAAATCATCCCTCTCCCACAGACCGCTCCTTTCTAAAATCACACCATCTCTTTTGTCTTTTACGATCGCCATCAAATGAGGCTGGGCCGCCCGGGGTTACATCACCCAGCCACATCCCCAGCACATCCCGGAGCAACAGTCCAGGAAGACACCGACTGTAGGCAGGAAGAGTGACGATGTCCTGCAGAGGGAGTTCAGGGAGTTAAGTATAAGTTTGAAAAACAGGACCTAATCTGGGGATTGCTCCTTGTCCCACTTGTCAGTGAGGCTAGGAATAGGAGGATAGTACAGCTAAACATGTGGCTAAAGAGCTGGGATAGGAGGAAGATGTCAGTTATCAAGAACATTGGGATCTCTTCCGGGGCAGGTGGGACCTGTACAAGAAGGGCAGGTTGCACCTAAATAGAGGGGCACCAATATCCTGCCCAGGAGGTTTGCTGGAGTAGGACACATTTTTACCAACCGGCCGACCTTCGGGACCAAGCTGGCTGGCCTTCGCGACCCACGCCGGCCGACATTCGTGATCCACTGTTATGGGCCAGGGTTTAGAGAACCCCAAAGTGTATCATGGAGTTCACCTGACCCACAACTTTTAATAGATTGTGGTATGGGGAGCACACGGTCCACTCTACAGGTGTGGTACAGCAGAAATGGAAAAGTATTTTTACAAGTAAAACAATGTTTATTCTATGAACTCAAGTTAACCCTTTTAAAACAAACAATGAACATCTTAGCAACCATTAATTCAAATACAACCCCCAAAGACTACAACACTAAGTAAACCTTTAAGCTTTCCTTTTTAACAGCCATACGACTTAAAACAACTTTTACCAGAAGCACATCAGGTTAAAGTCACTACTGTTATTAGTTATTAAATCACCAGGATCGATTTACAGTCGTTAGATTACAGAGGGAGATTCATACACCTTCTGGCTGTGACTGCAGCTATCCAGCTCTGAAAACAAAACTAAAACACACCCTGCAGCAAACAGCCTAAAACAAAAGTAAAAAGCTGACATACAGCCCAGCTCCACCCACACTCTGACATCACTGATAAACACCCATTTCTTAAAGGTACTCTCACTACAGATATTTATGTACACATCCATTTATAAACACTCATTTCTTAAAGGTGCTCTCACATGACACCCACGCCGGCTGACCTTCGTAATCCACGCCAGCCGACCTTCGCGAGCCATGCTGGCTGACTTTCGCGACCCACGCCGGCCAAGATTCGCGGCCCATGCCGGCCGACATTGGCTCGATTTGTAAATCCATACCTTGAAAAATTGTCTTTATACTGTTTTAAGCCTGATTTCAGTTTCTTCTTAATGGGCTGTTCACCAGAGGCCGTGGAGATCACACCAGCTCTGCTTTGTCCTGTTGTGGACTCTCCTGAACAACTCACACCAGCACTGCTTTGTCCTGTTGTGGACTCTCCTGAACAGCTCACACCAGCACTGCTTTGTCCTGTTGTGGATTCTCCTGAACAGCTCACACCAGCTCTGCTTTGTCCTGTTGTGGACCCTCCTGAACAGCTCACACCAGCTCTGCTTTGTCCTGTTGTGGACTCTCCTGAACAACTCACACCAGCTCTGCTTTGTCCTGTTGTGGATTCTCCTGAACAGCTCACACCAGCTCTGCTTTGTCCTGTTGTGGAGACTCCTGAACAGCTCACACCAGCTCTGCTTTGTCCTGTTGTGGACTCTCCTGAACAGCTCACACCAGCTCTGTTTTGTCCTGTTGTGGAGTCTCCTGAACAGCTCACACCAGCTCTGATTTGTCCTGTTGTGGACCCTCCTGAACAGCTCACACCAGCTCTGTTTTGTCCTGTTGTGGAGACTCCTGAACAGCTCACACCAGCTCTGCTTTGTATTGTTGTGGACCCTCCTGAACAGCTCACACCAGCTCTGCTTTGTCCTGTTGTGGACTCTCCTGAACAGCTCACACCAGCTCTGTTTTGTCCTGTTGTGGAGACTCCTGAACAGCTCACACCAGCTCTGCTTTGTCCTGTTGTGGACCCTCCTGAACAGCTCACACCAGCTCTGCTTTGTCCTGTTGTGGACTCTCCTGAACAGCTCACACCAGCTCTGCTTTGTCCTGTTGTGGACTCTCCTGAACAGCTCACACCATCACTGCTTTGTCCTGTTGTGGAGACTCCTGAACAGCTCACACCAGCTCTGCTTTGCGCTGTTGTGGACCCTCCTGAACAGCTCACACCAGTTCTGCTTTGTGCTGTTGTGGATTCTCCTGAACAGCTCACACCAGTTCTGCTTTGTGCTGTTGTGGATTCTCCTGAACAACTCACACCAGCTCTGCTTTGTCCTGTTGTGGATTATCCTGAACAGCTCACACCAGCTCTGCTTTGTCCTGTTGTGGACCCTCCTGAACAGCTCACACCAGCTCTGCTTTGTCCTGTTGTGGATTATCCTGAACAGCTCACACCAACACTGCTTTGTCCTGTTGTGGACTCTCCTGAACAGCTCACACCAGCTCTGCTTTGTCCTGTTGTGGATTATCCTGAACAGCTCACACCAGCTCTGCTTTGTCCTGTTGTGGACCCTCCTGAACAGCTCACACCAGCTCTGCTTTGTCCTGTTGTGGACCCTCCTGAACAGCTCACACCAGCTCTGCTTTGTCCTGTTGTGGACTCTCCTGAACAGCTCACACCAGCTCTGCTTTGTCCTGTTGTGGACCCTCCTGAACAGCTCACACCAGCTCTGCTTTGTCCTGTTGTGGACTCTCCTGAACAGCTCACACCAGCTCTGCATTGTCCTGTTGTGGATTCTCCTGAACAGCTCACACCAGCTCTGCTTTGTCCTGTTGTGGACTCTCCTGAACAGCTCACACCAGCTCTGCTTTGCCCTGTTGTGGAGTCTCCTGAACAGCTCACACCAGCTCTGCTTTGTCCTGTTGTGGACTCTCCTGAACAGCTCACACCAGCTCTGCTTTGCCCTGTTGTGGAGTCTCCTGAACAGCTCACACCAGCTCTGCTTTGTCCTGTTGTGGATTATCCTGAACAGCTCACACCAGCTCTGCTTTGTCCTGTTGTGGACCCTCCTGAACAGCTCACACCAGCTCTGCTTTGTCCTGTTGTGGACCCTCCTGAACAGCTCACACCAGCTCTGCTTTGTCCTGTTGTGGACCCTCCTGAACAGCTCACACCAGCTCTGCTTTGTCCTGTTGTGGACTCTCCTGAACAACTCACACCAGCTCTGCTTTGTCCTGTTGTGGACTCTCCTGAACAACTCACACCAGCTCTGCTTTGTCCTGTTGTGGACTCTCCTGAACAGCTCACACCAGCTCTGCATTGTCCTGTTGTGGACTCTCCTGAACAGCTCACACCAGCTCTGCTTTGTCCTGTTGTGGACTCTCCTGAACAGCTCACACCAGCTCTGCATTGTCCTGTTGTGGATTCTCCTGAACAGCTCACACCAGCTCTGCTTTGCCCTGTTGTGGAGTCTCCTGAACAGCTCACACCAGCTCTGCATTGTCCTGTTGTGGATTCTCCTGAACAGCTCACACCAGCTCTGCTTTGCCCTGTTGTGGACTCGCCTGAACAGCTCACACCAGCTCTGCTTTGTCCTGTTGTGGACTCTCCTGAACAGCTCACACCAGCTCTGCTTTGTTCTGTTGTTGACCCTCCTGAACAGCTCACACCAGCTCTGCTTTGTCCTGTTGTGGAACCTCCTGAACAACTCACACCAGCTCTGCTTTGTCCTGTTGTGGACTCTCCTGAACAGCTCACACCAGCTCTGCTTTGTTCTGTTGTTGACCCTCCTGAACAGCTCACACCAGCTCTGCTTTGTCCTGTTGTGGACTCTCCTGAACAGCTCACACCAGCTCTGCTTTGTTCTGTTGTTGACCCTCCTGAACAGCTCACACCAGCTCTGCTTTGTCCTGTTGTGGACTCTCCTGAACAGCTCACACCAGCTCTGCTTTGCGCTGTTGTGGACTCTCCTGAACAGCTCACACCAGCTCTGCTTTGTCCTGTTGTGGATTATCCTGAACAGCTCACACCAGCTCTGCTTTGTCCTGTTGTGGACTCTCCTGAACAGCTCACACCAGCTCTGCTTTGTCCTGTTGTGGACTCTCCTGAACTGCTCACACCAGCTCTGCTTTGTCCTGTTGTGGACTCTCCTGAACAGCTCACACCAGCTCTGCTTTGCGCTGTTGTGGACTCTCCTGAACAGCTCACACCAGCTCTGCTTTGTCCTGTTGTGGATTATCCTGAACTGCTCACACCAGCTCTGCTTTGTCCTGTTGTGGATTCTCCTGAACAGCTCACACCAGCTTGCTTTGTCCTGTTGTGGACTCTCCTGAACAGCTCACACCAGCTCTGCTTTGTCCTGTTGTGGACTCTCCTGAACAGCTCACACCAGCTCTGCTTTGTCCTGTTGTGGACTCTCCTGAACAGCTCACACCAGCTCTGCTTTGTCCTGTTGTGGACTCTCCTGAACAGCTCACACCAGCTCTGCTTTGTCCTGTTGTGGACTCTCCTGAACACCTCACACCAGCTCTGCTTTGTCCTGTTGTGGACTCTCCTGAACAGCTCACACCAGCTCTGCTTTGTCCTGTTGTGGACTCTCCTGAACAGCTCACACCAGCTCTGCTTTGTCCTGTTGTGGAACCTCCTGAACAGCTCACACCAGCTCTGCTTTGTCCTGTTGTGGCCTCTCCTGAACAGCTCACACCAGCTCTGCTTTGTCCTGTTGTGGACTCTCCTGAACAGCTCACACCAACACTGCTTTGTCCTGTTGTGGACTCTCCTGAACAGCTCACACCAGCTCTGCTTTGTCCTGTTGTGGACTCTCCTGAACAGCTCACACCAGCTCTGCTTTGTCCTGTTGTGGACTCTCCTGAACAGCTCACACCAGCTCTGCTTTGTCCTGTTGTGGACTCTCCTGAACAGCTCACACCAACACTGCTTTGTCCTGTTGTGGACTCTCCTGAACAGCTCACACCAGCTCTGCTTTGTCCTGTTGTGGACTCTCCTGAACAGCTCACACCAGCTCTGCTTTGTCCTGTTGTGGACTCTCCTGAACAGCTCACACCAGCTCTGCTTTGTCCTGTTGTGGACTCTCCTGAACAGCTCACACCACCACTGCTTTGTCCTGTTGTGGACTCGCCTGAACAGCTCACACCAGCTCTGCTTTGTCCTGTTGTGGATTCTCCTGAACAGCTCACACCAGCTCTGCTTTGTCCTGTTGTGGACTCTCCTGAACAGCTCACACCAGCTCTGCTTTGTCCTGTTGTGGAACCTCCTGAACAGCTCACACCAGCTCTGCTTTGTCCTGTTGTGGACTCTCCTGAACAGCTCACACCAGCTCTGCTTTGTCCTGTTGTGGATTCTCCTGAACAGCTCACACCAGCTCTGCTTTGTCCTGTTGTGGATTCTCCTGAACAGCTCACACCAGCTCTGCTTTGTCCTGTTGTGGACTCTCCTGAACAGCTCACACCAGCTCTGCTTTGTCCTGTTGTGGATTCTCCTGAACAGCTCACACCAGCTCTGCTTTGTCCTGTTGTGGACTCTCCTGAACAGCTCACACCAGCTCTGCTTTGTCCTGTTGTGGACTCTCCTGAACAGCTCACACCAGCTCTGCTTTGTCCTGTTGTGGACTCTCCTGAACAGCTCACACCAGCTCTGCTTTGTCCTGTTGTGGACTCTCCTGAACAGCTCACACCAGCTCTGCTTTGTCCTGTTGTGGACCCTCCTGAACACCTCACACCAGCTCTGCTTTGTCCTGTTGTGGACTCTCCTGAACAGCTCACACCAGCTCTGCTTTGTCCTGTTGTGGACTCTCCTGAACAGCTCACACCAGCTCTGCTTTGTCCTGTTGTGGATTCTCCTGAACAGCTCACACCAGCTCTGCTTTGTCCTGTTGTGGATTCTCCTGAACAGCTCACACCAACACTGCTTTGTCCTGTTGTGGACTCTCCTGAACAGCTCACACCAGCTCTGCTTTGTCCTGTTGTGGATTCTCCTGAACAGCTCACACCAGCTCTGCTTTGTCCTGTTGTGGATTCTCCTGAACAGCTCACACCAGCTCTGCTTTGTCCTGTTGTGGACTCTCCTGAACAGCTCACACCAACACTGCTTTGTCCTGTTGTGGACTCTCCTGAACAGCTCACACCAACACTGCTTTGTCCTGTTGTGGACTCTCCTGAACAGCTCACACCAACACTGCTTTGTCCTGTTGTGGACTCTCCTGAACAGCTCACACCACCACTGCTTTGTCCTGTTGTGGACTCTCCTGAACAGCTCACACCAGCTCTGCTTTGTCCTGTTGTGGACTCTCCTGAACAGCTCACACCAACACTGCTTTGTCCTGTTGTGGACTCTCCTGAACAGCTCACACCAACACTGCTTTGTCCTGTTGTGGACTCTCCTGAACAGCTCACACCAGCTCTGCTTTGTCCTGTTGTGGACTCTCCTGAACAGCTCACACCAACACTGCTTTGTCCTGTTGTGGACTCTCCTGAACAGCTCACACCAACACTGCTTTGTCCTGTTGTGGACTCTCCTGAACAGCTCACACCAGCTCTGCTTTGTCCTGTTGTGGACTCGCCTGAACAGTTCACACCAACACTGCTTTGTCCTGTTGTGGACTCTCCTGAACAGCTCACACCAGCTCTGCTTTGACCTGTTGTGGATTCTCCTGAACAGCTCACACCAGCTCTGCTTTGTCCTGTTGTGGACTCGCCTGAACAGCTCACACCAGCTCTGCTTTGTCCTGTTGTGGACTCTCCTGAACAGCTCACACCAGCTCTGCTTTGTCCTGTTGTGGACTCTCCTGAACAGCTCACACCAGCTCTGCTTTGACCTGTTGTGGATTCTCCTGAACAGCTCACACCAGCTCTGCTTTGTCCTGTTGTGGACTCGCCTGAACAGCTCACACCAGCACTGCTTTGTCCTGTTGTGGATTCTCCTGAACAGCTCACACCAGCTCTGATTTGTCCTGTTGTGGATTCTCCTGAACAGCTCACACCAGGGGCGTCATTCTCCGACCCCCCAGAGGGTCAGAGAATGGCCGTTGGCAGCCGTGAATCCCGCCCCCGCCGGTTGCCGAAGTCTCCGAAGGGAGAAAAGTTGGCGGGGCGTTAATGTCGCCACTGCCGTTGGAGAATGGCACGGGTCTGCGCAAGGCAGCCGGTTTTCGGCCTGCCGATATTCTCCCTTCTGGATGGGCCGAAGTCCCGTCGACGTGATGACCGTTCACGTCGACGTAAATTAAACCTCCTTTTCATCGGCGTGACCCTGTGCTCCAGGTTCACGCCGACCAGCGTGGAGGTGAGTGACGGCCTGGGGGGTTGGCTCTGGGCAGGCGATGGTGTGGCCGCAGTCTGAATGCGTGAGGAGAGGTGTGTCTCGGGTTGTGTGTGTGTGTGTGTGCGCGGCGGGGGGGGTGGTTAGAGTAGGCTGGGCTCCGGGGGAGTGCCGGGAGGGGGTCCGTGCCGGGGAGGGGGATGGGGGGTCCGTGCCGGGGTGGAGGTTGCGGGGGGGGGGTCCATGCCGGGGAGGGGGGTGGGGGATCAGTGCCAGGGTGGAGGTTGGGGGGGGGGTCCGTGCCGGGGAGGGGGATGGGGGGTCCGTGCCGGGGTGGAGGTTGGGGGGGTCCGTGCCGGGGAGGGAGATGGGGGGTCCGTGCCGGGGTGGAGGTTGGGGGGGGGGTCCATGCCGGGGAGCGGGATGGGGGTCCGTGCCGGGGTGGAGGTTGGGGGGGGTCCGTGCCGGGGTGGAGGTTGGGGGGGGGTCCGTGCCGGGGAGGGGGATGGGGGGTCCGTGCCGGGGTGGAGGTTGGGGGGGGTCCGTGCCAGGGTGGAGGTTGCGGGGGGGGGGGGGTCCATGCCGGGGAGGGGCCTGGGGGGTCCATGCCAGGGTGGAGGTTGGGGGGGGGGTCCGTGCCGGGGAGGGGGATGGGGGGTCCGTGCCGGGGTGGAGGTTGGGGGGGGTCCGTGCCGGGGAGGGAGATGGGGGTCCGTGCCGGGGTGGAGGTTGGGGGGGGTCCATGCCGGGGAGCGGGATGGGGGGTCCGTGCCTGGGTGGAGGTTGGGGGGGTTCCGTGCCGGGGTGGAGGTTGTGGGGGGGTCCGTGCCGGGGAGGGGGATGGGGGGTCTGTGCCGGGGTGGAGGTTGGGGGGGGGTCCGTGCCAGGGTGGAGGTTGGGGGGGTCCGTGCCGGAGAGGGGGATGGGGGGTCCGTGCCGGGGTGGTGGTTGGGGGGGGTCCGTGCCGGGGAGGGGGATGGGGGCTCCGTGCCGGGGTGGAGGTTGGGGGGGGGGGGGCTCCGTGCCGGGGAGGGGGATGCGGGGTCCGTGCCTGGGAGGGGGATGCGAGGGCAAGTGAGTTGGTCCACCTGGCCAGGTGCCAGCCTCCAACAGTTGGACCCATGCGGTCCATGCCACCTGGCTGGGGGGAGGAGGGAATATGGGCAATGATAAAATGTCGTCGTTCCCCTCCCCCCGACCAGGCCGTCATGTTTTCCGATCATCCAGCGATGTTGGCCGCCGTGGCGGCAGCCGCTCATGTCTATGTTGCCCTGGATGAGGAGGAGGAGGAGGAGGTGGAGGAGGAGTGTGCCAGAGAGGCGGCGCAGGCTACCGCAGAGGGGCAGGCGGCAGCCGCCCAGGCTGGAGGGACACCTGACCAACAGGACGAGGAGGGGGAGGAGGACGTCGCGGCCCCACGGCAACGGAGGCACCCGAGGGCGCCCCGTGTGTACCGGCCCCGGCAGTCATACCAGGACCTCACGGACCGGGAATGCAGGAGGAGACTCCGGATGAGGCGGGAAACCATGGCACACATCTGCCACCTGCTGGCACACCTGTCACCGCGTGGCACTGGCGGGGGACACCCTCTCCCAGTGTCCGTCAAGGTTACGGTGGCCCTGAACTTTTATGCAACGGGGTCATTCCAGGCACCGAGTGGGGACCTGTCCGGCATATCACAGACATCGGTGCATCGGTGCATCCGGGCAGTGACAGATGCCCTATATGCCATGGCGCACCGCTACATCCGCTTCCCCGTGGACCGGGCCAGCCAAGATGCCCGGGCCGTGGGCTTCTCTGCCGTGGCCGGGTTCCCCATGGTCCAGGGCGCGATCGATGGGATGCACGTCGCCGTGCGGCCACCTGCAGATAACAGGGCCGTATTCACCAATAGGAAGGGGACCTATTCGATGAACATACAGGTGGTCTGCGACCACCGCATGATGATACTGCACGCCTGCGCCCGTTACCCAGGCAGTGTACACGACTCATACGTGTTGTCGCGGTCACCATCCCCGGCATGTACGAGGGACGCCATCCCCGGCTGAGGGGCTGGTTGCTGGGCGACAGGGGCTACCCATTGCGATCGTGGCTGATGACGCCTATACGGAGGCCACGCAATGAGGCGGAGAACCGCTACAATGATGCCCATGTAGCGACAAGGGGAGTGATAGAGAGGTGCATTGGCATGCTGAAGATGCGTTTCAGGTGCCTGGACCTCTCTGGGGGCGCCCTCCAGTATCGGTCAGATAGGGTCGGCCGCATCATTGTGGTGTGCTGCGTCCTGCACAACATAGCCCAGCAGAGGGGCGATGTGCCGCAGGCAGAGGAGGGTGGAGTGGAGGAGCAGCAGGAAGAGGCGCAGTCCTCCCCAGATGAGGGGGATGGGGGTAATGGTCAGGGCAGACGGGGTAGACACAGGTGGGTGGCTGTCCACCGTTACCGGCTGGCCCAGCGGGCACGGGACAGACTGATAGCCGCCCGCTTCACTGACTAGATGGGCGTGGGAATTGGGTAGTATGGCCACAGACCACACACCATGGCAACAGCCGACCACCCACACCCCCCATCCATCCACCCACCAGCACCCTCATCCCCCTCCCCAACCCCACCCACCCCACCCGCATGCACACCACCCCCCCCCCATTGCCGATCCACCTGCGGCACAACGGGCCGGGCTCACACAGTTGTGGGGGGAAGCGTGTCTATTGCAGGCCATGGAGGATGATGACAACCCGCCCTGCGGTGAGCTCCTGGCTCTACATCGTTGAACTATGTCTGACCCATGGCCACAGTACCACCATCCACCCGGACCATCCCTGCATGCGGCTGTGACACTGCAGCGCACGGTCCCATCCTCTGCCCGGGGGATGTTGATGGCGGCCCAGGGGGAAGGGGGCAGACTCATCTGGGGCTGAGGTAAGACCACCCCTCACACACACACTTGCGCTCAACGTACATGACACCCCCGCACGCTTTGGACAGAGCACAGAGGCAGCTTCTGTAGGTGTAACATTGACTTTAATAACCAAACGAGTTCATGCACGTGCCCTAGCCCCTAAAACTCATCTGTGCCCTGCACCCGTGCCAACTTACTCAGTATCTAATTGTTTGGCCTTATGGGCCCTTTGACAATGTCTACGTGGTTCCCCAGACGGTACAGCAGAACTGGAGGTGGACTCCTGTGATTCCTGCCCTCTGACACTGGATCCCTTTGGCGGCCGTTTCCTGGGGCGTCCTGGCCTAGATGGGCCAGGCTGCGGCCCGGGCGACTGGGATTGCGGGCTGCCAGCCTGTCCTGCCCGTTGCCCACCAGATGCACCTGGGACGGAAGGGGGGGAGTCCGAGGTGTCGCGGTGTACCGGGACCTCCCCTACAGGGGGAGCCGGGATGGACCACACCACCTCCTCCTCCCTCGGGGTGCCCGATGGCCCCCAGGCCTCTACATGGGTGGGGGATGCGAACGGACTGGCCATCCGACGCCCCCCCCGACATCTGTCGCTGCCAGTCCTGGAGGCCCGTGCTGGTATCGACAGGGATCTGCAGGTTTGCAGCCATGGAGCCCAGGGGGTTGGCAAACCCTGTCTGTGACAGTGCGACGCCGGCTCGCACATGGCCACTGGCGCCGATGCCCTCAGCGATGGCCTGCAGAGACTGGGCCATGGCCTGCAGAGACTGGGCCATGGCCTGCTGAGACTGGGCTATGGCGTTGAGCGCCTCTGCCATCTGGCGCTGGCACTGGCTCATGGCCTCCTGTGAGAGGGCAGCCATTTCCTGGGCCACAGACGCCGCCTGCACGGAAAGCCCCAGGCCTCGCAAACCGTTCCCCATGTCTGACACCGTCGCACCCATTGCCTCCACCGCGGACTCCACCCGTGCGGTGTCAGCTTGGGTGGCACGCATGACCAGCACCACTCCCAGCTCCTGGACGCGGGTGGACTCCTCCACCTGCGACTGCAGCCGCCGCAAGCCGCCCGTCACCCTCTTCACTCGTCTCCGGGTCGGTGGTTGCATCGGATCTATGTGTGGGTGTGGTAACTCCAGGAACCCGGGATGCATCTGGGCGGCAGATGTTCGCTTGGGCTGGGCTGCCCTCCGACTGCCCGGCCCCTCTGCTGCTCCTACCTCCACCTGCTGTACCGGGACGGCTGTGTTGTGCGCACCAGTGAGTGTACCAGACGCCTCATCACGAAAGTGCCCAACCGAGGTGAGTGTTTCTGCGATGGTGGAGGGTGTTGGTGACAGCAGTGGCATTGTGTCGTGCTCTTCGTCCCACTCTGAGTCCATGGCACTTTGGGGGTGGGGGTTCGTCTCCACCCATCCACTCTGAGTCACTGTCCGGTATTTCGTCTTCCTGGGTAGTGCTGTCCCGGGGAGGGGTGTCCTGGGCAGTGCTGTCCCGGGTAGTGGTGTCCTGGGTAGTGGTGTCCTGGGTAGTGGTGTCCTGGGTAGTGGTGTCCTGAGTAGTGGTGTCCTGGGTAATGGTGTCCTGGCTCGGATGTGACGGGGGCCTGTGGCTGCCCCCCTCGTCGCTGGGTGGTCGCTCCCGCACGTGACGGGGGTGTCGTCTCCCTGTTGCTCCAGGTCTCTCCGTCTCCCATGGCCTCCGAGGGGCATCCTGCGGGCGTCGCATGCTGGAGGGTGCGGGTCTCTCCGTCTCCCGTGGTGTGCGAGGGGCATCCTGCGGGCGTCGCATGCTGGAGTGTGCGGGTCTCTCCGTCTCCCGTGGTGTGCGAGGGGCATCATGCGGGCGTCGCATGCTGGAGGGTGCGGGTCTCTCCATCTCCCGTGGTGTGCGAGGGGCATCCTGCGGGCGTCGCATGCTGGAGGGACCGGGTCTCTCCGTCTCCCGTGGCCTCCGAGGGGCATCCTGCGGGCGTCGCATGCCGGAGGGTTCATGTCTCTCCGTCTCCCGTGGCCTCCAAGGGGCATCCTGCGGGCGGTCTGCATCTGCGGGGATGGGTGCCTGGACGTTTGGTCCTGCTATACACAATGAAGCATGCATGGTTAGACATCAGGCAGTGATCAGGTGATATGGGGGAGGGGGATATAGGGGAGGGGGGATATGGGGACGGGCTGACGGTGGCTCACTTGCTACTACGCCCCCGACCTCTGCATCAGCAACCTCCCGGTCGTCAGGTCCGCCAGCCAGTTCCAGGGCCCTTTCCTCGTGTTCGGTCAGTGGCCTCTCATCAGCGGGGCCTCCTCCAGTCCTCACATGCTCCCTATTGTTGTGTGCGCGCTTATCCTGTGGGGGGGGATGGCAGGGGTAAAAGGCAACACTGTTAGGCAGGTATATGAATGCACGCCATCGGTTGCGCGTGCATTGCAGAGGTTAAGGTTAGGGCTGGATTCACTTGGGGATATGGGGGACGGGGGATATGGGGGATATGGGGGAGGGGGATGTGGGGGAGGGGGGGATATGGGGGATGGGGGATATGGGGGATATGGGGGAGGGGGGTATGGGGGAGGGGGGATATGGGGAGGGGGATATGGGGGAGGGGGGATATGGGGAGGGGGTATATGAGGAGGGGGATATGGGGAGGGGGGATATGGGGGATATTGTGGAGGGGGGATATGGGAGAGGGGGGATATGGGGAGGGGGGATATGGGGGAGGGGGGATATGGGGAGGGGGGATATGGGGGATATGGGGGAGGGGGGTATGGGGGAGGGGGGATATGGGGGAGGGGGGATATGGGGGAGGGGGGATATGGGGAGGGGGTATATGAGGAGGGGGATATGGGGAGGGGGGATATGGGGGATATTGTGGAGGGGGGATATGGGAGAGGGGGGATATGGGGAGGGGGATATGGGGAGGGGGATATGGGGGAGGGGGTATATGGGAGAGGGGGGATATGGGGGAGGGGGGATATGGGGGAGGGGGGATATGGGGGATATGGGGGAGGGGGGGATTATGGGGATATGGGGGAGGGGGGATATGGGGAGGCTCACCCTGCCTGCTCTGACGAGGTCGTTCACCTTCTTGTGGCACTGGGTGCCTGTCCGTGGTGTCAGGGCCACAGCGGTGACGGCCTCTGCCACTTCCCTCCACAGATGCCAGCTGTGGCGTGGGGCAACTCTGCGGCCGTGCCCGGGATACAGGGCGTCCCTCCTCTGCTCCACCGCGTCCAGGAACGCCTCCACATCCTGTGACTCGAACCCCGTTACGTCGCTGCTAGCCCATTTCGGGCCGGAGACGTCCGACCCATTTTTCCGACGTGACGCAAGTCGGATTTGCGCCGTTTTTTGCGCCGATCGGCGGACTTTCCGCCGATAACGGTGAATTTCGCCCCAGCTCTGCTTTGTCCTGTTGTGGATTCTCCTAAACAGCTCACACCAGCTCTGATTTGTCCTGTTGTGGATTCTCCTGAACAGCTCACACCAGCTCTGCTTTGTCCTGTTGTGGATTCTCCTGAACAGCTCACACCAGCTCTGCTTTGTCCTGTGGTGGACCCTCCTGAACTGGGGCGAAATTCTCCGTTAACGGCGGAAAGTCCGCCGATCGGCGCAAAAAACGGCGCAAATCCGACTTGCGTCACGTCGGAAAAATGGGTCGAAAGTCTCCGGCCCGAAATGGGCTAGCAGCGACGTAACGGGATCCGCGCTTGCGCAGTGGTTCACGCCGTGCAGCGTCATACGCGCCGCACGGCGTGACGGCTCATAAGACCGCGCTGCTCCCCCCACCCGACCGCAACACTAGACCGCAACACCCGACTGGATGGCTGGCCGCCGCTCAGCCCCGAGGTTCGAGTCACGGGATGTGGAGGCTCTCCTGGACGCGGTGGAGCAGAGGAGGGACGCCCTGTATCCCGGGCACGGCCGCAGAGTTGCCCCACGCGACAGCCGGCGTCTGTGGAGGGAAGTGGCAGAGGCCGTCACCGCTGCAGCCCTGACACCACGGACAGGCACCCACGGGAGACGGAGAGACCCGGACCCTCCAGCATGCGACGCCCGCAGGATGCCCCTCGCACACCACGGGAGACGGAGAGACCCGCACCCTCCAGCATGCGACGCCCGCAGGATGCCCCTCGCACACCACGGGAGACGGAGAGACCCGCACCCTCCAGCATGCGACGCCCGCAGGATGCCCCTCGCACACCACGGGAGACGGAGAGACCCGCACCCTCCAGCATGCGACGCCCGCAGGATGCCCCTCGCACACCACTGGAGACGGAGAGACCCGCACCCTCCAGCATGCGACGCCTGCAGGATGCCCCTCGGAGGCCACGGGAGACGGAGGGACCTGGAGCAACAGGGAGACAACACCCCCGTCACGTGCGGGAGCGACCACCCAGCGACGAGGGGGGCAGCCACAGGCCCCCGTCACATCCGAGCCAGGACACCACTACCCAGGACACCACTACCCAGGACACCACTACCCAGGACACCACTACCCGGGACAGCACTGCCCAGGACACCCCTCCCCGGGACAGCACTACCCAGGAAGACGAAATACCGGACAGTGACTCAGAGTGGATGGGTGGAGACGAACCCCCACCCCAAAGTGCCATGGACTCAGAGTGGGACGAAGAGCACGACACAACGCCACTGCTGTCACCAACACCCTCCACCATCGCAGAAACACTCACCTCGGTTGGGCACTTTAGTGATGAGGCGTCTGGTACACTCACTGGTGCGCACAACACAGCCGTCCCGGTACAGCAGGTGGAGGTAGGAGCAGCAGAGGGGCCGGGCGGTCGGAGGGCAGCCCGGCCCAAGCGAACATCTGACGCGCAGATGGATCCCGGGTTCCTGGAGTTACCACACCCACACATAGATCCGATGCAACCACCGACCCGGAGACGAGCGAAGAGGGTGACGGGCGGCTTGCGGCGGCTGCAGTCGCAGGTGGAGGAGTCCACCTGCGTCCAGGAGCTGGGAGTGGTGCCGGTCATGCGTGCCACCCAAGCTGACACCGCACGGGTGGCGTCTGCGGTGGAGGCAATGGGTGCGACGGTGTCATATATGGGGAACGGTTTGCGAGGCCTGGGGCTTTCCGTGCAGGCGGCGTCTGTGGCCCAGGAAATGGCTGCCCTCTCACAGGAGGCCATGAGCCAGTGCCAGCGCCAGATGGCAGAGGCGCTCAACGCCATAGCCCAGTCTCTGCAGGCCATGGCCCAGTCTCAGCAGGCCATGGCCCAGTCTCTGCAGGCCATTGCCCAGTCTCTGCAGGCCATCGCTGAGGGCATCGGCGCCAGTGGCCATGTGCGAGCCGGCGTCGCACTGTCACAGACAGGGTTTGCCAACCCCCTGGGCTCCATGGCTGCAAACCTGCAGACCCCTGTCGATACCAGCACGGGCCTCCAGGACTGGCAGCGCCAGATGTCGGGGGGGGCGTCGATTGGCCAGTCCGTTTGCATCCCCCACCCATGTAGAGGCCTGGGGGCCATCGGGCACCCCGAGGGAGGAGGAGGTGGTGTGGTCCGTCCCGGCTCCCCCTGTAGGGGAGGTCCCGGAACACCGCGACACCTCGGACTCCCCCCCTTCCGTCCCAGGTGCATCGGGTGGGCAACGGGCAGGACAGGCTGGCAGCTCGCCATCCCAGTCGCCCGGGCCGCAGCCTGGCCCATCTAGGCCAGGACGCCCCAGGAAACGGCCGCCAAAGGGATCCAGTGTCAGAGGGCAGGAATCACAGGAGTCCACCTCCAGTTCTGCTGTACAGTCTGGGGAACCACGTAGACGTAGTCAAAGGGCCCGTAAGGCCAAACAATTAGACACTGAGTAAGTTGGCACTGGTGCAGGGCACAGATGAGTTTTAGGGGCTAGGGCACGTGCATGAACTCGTTTGGTTATTAAAGTCAATGTTACACCTACAGAAGCTGCCTTTGTGCTCTGTCCAAAGCGTGCGGGGGTGTCATGTACGTTGTGCGCAAGTGTGTGTGTGAGGGGTGGTGTTACCTCAGCCCCAGGTGAGTCTGCCCCCTTCCCTCTGGGCCACCATCAACATACCCCCGGGCAGAGGACGGGACCGTGCGCTGCAGTGTCACAGCCGCATGCAGGGATGGTCCGGGTGGATGGTGGTACTGTGGCCATGGGTCAGACATAGTCCAACGATGTAGAGCCAGGAGCTCACCGCAGGGCGGGTTGTCATCATCCTCCATGGCCTGCAATAGACACGCGTCCACCCGCAACTGTGTGAGCCCGGCCCGTTGTGCCGCAGGTGGATCGGCAATGGGGGGTGTGGTGTGCATGCGGGTGGGGTGGGTGGGGTTGGGGAGGGGGGTGAGGGTGCTGGGTGGGTGGATGGGTGGGGGGTGGGGGTGGTCGGCTGTTGCCATGGTGCGCGGTCTGTTGCCATACTACCCGATTCCACGCCCATCTAGTCAGTGAAGCGGGCGGCTATCAGTCTGTCCCGTGCCCGCTGGGCCAGCCGGTAACGGTGGACAGCCACCCGCCTGTGTCTACCCCGTTTGCCCTGACCATTACCCCCATCCCCATCATCTGGGGAGGACTGCACCTCTTCCTGCTGCCCCTCCGCTCCGCCCTCCTCTGCCTGCGGCACATCGCCCCTCTGCTGGGCTATGTTGTGCAGGACACAGCAAACCACAATGATGCGGCCGACCCTATCTGACCGATACTGGAGGGCGCCCCCAGAGAGGTCCAGGCACCTGGAACGCATCTTCAGCACGCCAAAGCACCTCTCTATCACTCCCCTTGTCGCTACATGGGCATCATTGTAGCGGTTCTCCGCCTCATTGCGTGGCCTCCGTATAGGCATCATCAGCCACGATCGCAATGGGTAGCCCCTGTCGCCCAGCAACCAGCCCCTCAGCCGGGGATGGCGTCCCTCGTACATGCCGGGGATGGATGACCGCGACAACACGTATGAGTCGTGTACACTGCCTGGGTAATGGGCGCAGACGTGCAGGATCATCATGCGGTGGTCGCAGACCACCTGTATGTTCATCGAATAGGCCCTTTCTATTGGTGAACACGGCCCTGTTATCTGCAGGTGGCCGCACGGCGACGTGCATCCCATCAATCGCGCCCTGGACCATGGGGAACCCGGCCACGGCAGAGAAGCCCACGGCCCGGGCATCTTGGCTGGCCCCGTCCACAGAGAAACGGATGTAGCTGTGCGCCATGGCATATAGGGCATCTGTCACTGCCCGGATGCACCGATGCACCGATGTCTGCGATATGCCGGACAGGTCCCCACTCGGTGCCTGGAATGACCCCGTTGCATAAAAGTTCAGGGCCACCGTAACATTGAACGGACACGGGGAGAGGGTGTCCCCCGCCAGTGCCACGCGGTGACAGGTGTGCCAGCAGGTTGCAGATGTGTCCCACGGTTTCCCGCCTGATCCGGAGTCTCCTCCTGCATTCCCGGTCCGTGAGATCCTGGTATAACTGCCGGGGCCGGTACACACGGTGCGCCCTCGGGTGCCTCCGTTGCCGTGGGGCCGCGACGTCCTCCTCCCCCTCCACGTCCTGTCGGTCAGGTGTCCCTCCAGCCTGGGCGGCTGCCGCCTGTCCCTCTGCGACAGCCTGCGCCGCCTCTCTGGCACGCTCCTCCTCCTCCTCCTCCTCCTCCTCCTCATCCAGGGCAACATAGACATTAGCGGCTGCCGCCAGGGCGGCCAACATCGCTGGATGATCGGAAAACATGACGCCCTGGTGAGGGGGAGAGGAACGACGACATGTCATCATTGCCCATATCCCCTCCTCCCCCCAGCCAGGTGGCATGGACCGCATGGGTCCAACTGTTGGAGGCTGGCACCTGGCCAGGTGGACCAACTCACTTGCCCTCGCATCCCCCTCCCCGGCACGGACCCCCCATCCCCCTCCCCGGCACGGACCCCCCCCCCAACCTCCTCCCCACACGGACCCCCCCAACCTCCTCCCCGGCACGGACCCCCCCAACCTCCTCCCCGGCACGGACCCCCCGAACCTCCTCCCCGGCACGGACCCCAACCTCCTTCCCGGCACGGACCCCCCATGCCCCTTCCCGGCACGGACCCCCCTAACCTCATCCCCGGCACGGACCCCCCCCAACCTCCTCCTCGGCACAGACCCCAACCTCCTCCCCGGCACGGACCCCCCATCCCCCTCCCCGGCACGGATCCCCCCCAACCTCCTCACCGGCACGGACCCCCCCCCCCAACCTCCTCCCCGGCACGGACCCTCCGAACCTCCTCCCCGGCACGGACCCCAACCTCCTTCCCGGCACGGACCCCCCATGCCCCTTCCCGGCACGGACCCCCCCAACCTCCTCCCCGGCACGGACCCCCCCAACCTCCTCCCCGGCACGGACCCTCCGAACCTCCTCCCCGGCACGGACCCCAACCTCCTTCCCGGCACGGACCCCCCATGCCCCTTCCCGGCACGGACCCCCCCAACCTCCTCCCCGGCACGGACCCCCCCAACCTCCTCCCCGGCACGGACCCCCCGAACCTCCTCCCCGGCACGGACCCCAACCTCCTTCCCGGCACGGACCCCCCATGCCCCTTCCCGGCACGGACCCCCCTAACCTCCTCCCCGGCACGGACCCCCCGAACCTCCTCCCCGGCACGGACCCCAACCTCCTTCCCGGCACGGACCCCCCATGCCCCTTCCCGTCACGGAACCCCTCAACCTCCTCCCCGGCACGGACCCCCCCAACCTCCTCCTCGGCACAGACCCCAACCTCCTCCCCGGCACGGACCCCCATCCCCCTCCCCGGCACGGATCCCCCCCAACCTCCTCCCTGGCACGGACCCCCCCCCCAACCTCCTCCCCGGCACGGACCACCCATCCCCCTCCCCGGCACGGACCCCCCCCCAATCTCCTCCCCGGCACGGACCCCCCCAACCTCATCCCCGGCACGGACCCCAACCTCCTCCCCGGCACGGACCCCCATCCCCCTCCCTGGCACGGACCCCCCCCAACCTCCTCCCCGGCACGGACCCCCCCAACCTCCTCCCCGGCACGGACCCCAACCTTCTCCCGGCACGGACCCCCCATCCCCCTCCCCGGCACGGATCCCCCCCAACCTCCTCCCCGGCACGGACCCCCCTGCCTCCTCCCCGGCACGGACCCCCCATCCCCCTCCCCGGCACGGACCCCCCCAACCTCCTCCCCGGCACGGACCCCCCATCCCCCTCCCCGGCACGGACCCCTCATCCCCATCCCCGGCACGGACCCCCCCCAACCTCCCCCCGGCACGGACCCCCCATCCCCCTCCCCGCACGGACCCCACCCCAACCTCCTCCCGGCACGGACCCCCCCTCCCCGGCCCGGACCCCCCCCAACCTCCTCCCCGGCACGGACCCCCCATCCCCCTCCCCGGCACGGACCTCCCCAACCTCCTCCCCGGCACGGACCCCCCTCCCGGCACTCCTCCGGAGCCCAGCCCACTCTAACCACCCCCCCGCCGCACACACACACACACAACCCGAGACACACCTCTCCTCAAACATTCAGATTGCGGCCACGCCATCGCCTGCCCAGAGCCAACCCCCCAGGCCGTCACTCACCTCCACGCTGGTCGGCGCGACCCTGGAGCACAGGGTCACGCCGATGAAAAGGAGGTTTGATTTACGTCGACGTGAACGGTCATCACGTCGACGGGACTTCGGCCCATCCGGAAGGGAGAATATCGGCAGGCCGAAAATCGGCTGCCTTGCGCAGACCCGTGCCATTCTCTGACGGCAGCGGCGGACCCCCCATCCCTGAAATCTGGGGCGTCATTCTCCGACCCCCCGCCGGGTCGGAGAATGGCCGTTGGCCGCCGTGAATCCCGCCCCCGCCCCCGCCGAAGTCTCCGGTACCGGAGATTGGGCGGGGGTGGGAATCGGGCCACGTCGATTGGGGGGACCCCCTGCTCAATTCTCCGGCCCGGATGGGCCGAAGTCCCACCCAGAAATTGCCTGTCCCGCCGGCGTAAATCAAACCTGGTATTTACCGGCAGGACCAGGCGGCGTGGGCGGGCTCCGGGGTCCTGGGGGGGGGTGCGGGGCGATCTGACCCCGGGGGGTGCCCCCACGGTGGCCTGGCCCACGATCGGGGCCCACCGATCCGCGGGCGGGCCTGTGCCGTGGGGGCACTCTTTCCCTTCCGCCTCCGCCACGGCCTCCACCATGGCGGAGGCGGAAGAGACTCTCCCCACTGCGCATGCGCGGGAAACTTTCAGCGGCCGCTGACACTTCTGCGCATGCGCCGGGAAACTGTCAGCGGCCGCTGATGCTCCCGCGCATGCGCCGCATTTCCTCGCCAGCTGGCGGGGCAACAAACGCCATTTCCGCCAGCTGGCGGGGCGGAAATCCCTCCGGCGTCGGCCTAGCCCCTCAATGTTGGGGCTAGGCCGCCAAAATGCGGAGCATTCCGCACCTTTGGGCCGGCGCGATGCCCGCCTGATTGGCGCCGTTTTTGGCACCAGTCGGCGGACATCGCGCCGCTGGGGGAGAATTTCGCCCCAGACACTACGTTTACTGTGCATCAGCCATCCATGTTTTTCAGATTGATTCAACAGCAAAATATTTCATTGCACAGAGGGAAAATAATGAGTTGGTTGTGAGATAATGACGATACTCGTCAAACCCTGAAGCCACAGCTTGCCTTCATGGCGAGGAATTTAAGACACAGGCAGAGTCCACTGACCAGGCAAGCTGCAGTCCTGCTGCTACAGTCACAATATAAACGGGATTCACTGTACATTTAAAAATACACCTCTCTCCCAGTCCTCACCATTTCCTTTCAGAAAGTGGACAAATTCATGAGGCAACACTGAGCTTTCAAACGATCTCATACAGTCATAATAATCTTTATTGTCACAAGTAGGCTTATATTAACACTGCAATGAAGTTACTGTGAAAAGCCCCTAGTCACATTCCAGCACCTGTTCGGGTACACAGAGGGAGATTTCTTAATGTCCAAATTACCTAACAGCACATGGTTCTGGACTTGTGGGAGGGAACCGGAGCACCCAGAGGAAAGCCACGCAGACAAGGGGAGAACATGTAGATTCCGCACAGACAGTGACCCAAGCAGGAATCGAACCTGGGACCCTGGCGTTGTGAAGAAACAGTGCTAACTACTGTGTTACCGTGCCACCCATCTTGCTGACTATGCCATTGTCTGAGAGGTCCTCATTATCATACCAGGCCTATATGTAACACTGCAGTTGATCCCACAGCCATTTCAAATAGATTTCATAATGAAGCATTGCATTTGTGTATTGACGAGGTATTAAATTTAACCTTACAAATGTGTGCCATTTTCTTCTGAACAGGACAAGTTTAGGGCATTTTTGGTGACCCCTTTTTCAAAACCCACGGGTCATGGCTCCCACTTTGAAAAACACTGATGGAGAGGACTTCAGTGCAAAGGTGGGTACCAATGACACAGCTTGGCCAAAGTGCAGAAGGCAGCAGGGAAGCGGAAAAATGAATGAAAATGGACAGAGACTGCGGGAGCGATGATAATAGGTGGGCTCTGTGTGACAAACAGCTACTTCCAAGCTAAACTGGGACACAACCTGAAAACATCTGAGATCACGCCACTGGTACCAGTTGAAATCTACCACCCTCAACAGTGTCCCCATCATTCAGAGCTATCACAGTGCTGATTGACCACTTCCTTTATGGGCCAGGGTTTAGAGAACCCCAAAGTTTATCATGGAGTTCACCTGACCCACAACTTTTAATAGATTGTGGTATGGGGAGCACATGGCCCACTCTACAATGTTTATTCTATGAACTCAAGTTAACCATTTTAAAACATACTGTGAACATTGTTGCTCTTTCTAGCTTTATCTATTTGCTCTGTTTAGGTCACCTTTGCTCATGAGTCGCCAGGTATCTTTATGATACCGCCACGTGGTTCAAGTTTAGGTTATGATTAATAACACAGCACACCGCTTAGTAAGGATTAAAACAACGGTCATTTATTATATACAACAAGCAATATTAATACCCTAATATTACTTTCTATATAACAAACCTAACACTACTGGCCAATACTTAACTTAGGAAGAGCCCACCAGGTCAGGGAAACGAATGGCTTGTCCAATCAAATCTGGCCCGCGGGATTCAAAAGGCTGCTACAGGTCGGTGGCTAGGTGTCTCTACCGGATAGCGATCGTTGGATTCACACTTACTGCTATCGATGGTCTTCCGAAGGTCTCGAGCAGGTGAAGATGAGAGAGAGAGAGATCTGAACTTGGACCTTTACTTTTATAGGGCCCAGGGGCTTCCCGCCTCCCGGGGCGGCCCTTGACCCCGAGTCCCAAGTGATTGGATTCTGTCCCCAGTCTCTGGGGTCGACGTGTCCAATGGTGAGGCGATTCCTCGATCGGGGGTTGGTCGCTCACCTGTCTTTGTTTCGGCCACTGCAGGCGCCGACAGGTCTGGCCCGGTATTCAATTGCTAATATGTTGCAATTGTTCCCGGGGATAGCCGATTTAACTGTGGATGTCTGAGTTGATTAGGTGTAAACAGTCCTGAATGAAACTGCGGATACCTGGGTTGAAGGGCTGTTGATAGCCCTGAGTATCGATCTGGGCTACGTTCCCAGAGCTGAATATGCAAACCTGTCTGCAGCTGCCTGCTTGTGTCTTCTTGGCTGCTTTTCCCAGCAGTCTTTCGGTTTAGCCATTTTAAACTGGGTTTTGGCCAGATTAATCGGAACACAACCATTTTACATGGCTACAACATCTTAGCAACCATCAATTCAAATACAACCCCCAAAGAATACAACATTAAGTAATCCTTAATAACTTCCCAAACAACATCCAGAAGACAAAAGAAACACCTTTTAACAGAATTAGGTTTACATTCACTACTGAGAACATTTATAATTCTGAATTCACCAAATGATCAAGAGATAGTCTTTTCATGGTAGAGAGATCAACAGTACACATGCTCTGTCTGGCTTCAGCTCCAACACTGAAACCTAAACTAAAACACACCCTGCAACAAACAGCCTAAAACAAAAGTAAAAAGCTGACAGACAGCCCAGCTCCACCCACACTCTGACATCACTGATAAACACACATTTCTTAAAAGTACATTTCTTAAACACCCATTTCTTAAAGGTACTCTCACATGACACTGGTAACAAGGTCAAGGCTTCAGCCAAGGCACTATACCACTCCAAGAAGAAAGGTCATCCTCAGATCAACACTTACCAATTCAGAAAGGACCAGGACTTCCTTAACATCCTCAGTCAAGCTCTATCGGACAACAACTCCCAAGACCAGGGTGTGGTGTCAAAATGGGATCATCTGTGACCCTGCACTTATGGAACTTGGTGCAAGTTAGGAAGTGGGAAGCAGCCATTTTGATAACCTCAATTTACTGAGGGTAGAATGTGGGAGTGCAGCCAGATGTGCATAAGAACAATCAAGTCAGTGGCTTACACAGTATGACATTTTTTCTAAAGCATTGCTAGCTTGGCCAAGGAGAGTTGAATTGCTGATTAGAATACCCTGCAGCAAGTATAGTAATGATTTTAAGCATTGAAGTGACAGATTCATCCACCATCTGGAGAGACTTGCGAATTTAAGGGAATGGAAAAGTTACTTCTTTAATCACGACAATCAGCTTTGTATTAAACACTGATCTGTCCAAAAATACTCACCTGCCCAACTAGAAAGATTGAGAAAAACACCAATGACAGCACAATAGTGAGTAATCTTTACCTGGCATCACTGGGCGGAGAGTGGTGCTCCTCCTAATCGATACAAGACCACATACCTTTCCCCTCAAACTGCAAATCTATGCCCTTGGGTTGTTATCGTTTTCAAACATTCTCCAATTTTCTTGTTACACAATTCACTAATCTGTCTGCGCGGATTCTGTACTTCATTTCATTTTAACCCCCTGAAATTTTCTGCTTCACCTCACTTTTCCAAAACGTAATGACCAATTCTGGACCCCACAGGCTCTATTACTTTATTGGTTGCATCCTGCGGTGGTCTGTTCCGCATTAAGCACACATGCGATGCTTGTAGGTGTTTTGCAAAACGTATTTAATTGCAGGTCTTTCGGAATTCTGGTCTGTGGGGGTGTTGACATTTTGGTTCTATTAACAGCTTTGCATGGAGTGAGATGTGTCCCCGGTGAGCATGGAGGAATTGCTCTCACCAACATTTATTCATTTGTCATTTTGTCAGCCTTTAGTTGGCCAATGTTTTGTTGTCCATCGATCGCACCTGTGGCTTTCATTCTTTTGATTAGGTCATTTGTACCGCAGCTATTGCAGCTGTTACTCGAAGACTTTTAATAAGCGTCAGTTCAGACTGTTCTTTTCCTCAATTACCTGCTTTTATGAGACTTCTGTCAGCCTCAGAAAGATGCATGTTACAGGTATTAAGTTGGCCCAGCATATTTGAGCTGCTGGATGCCCACATTCATTAGGTGTAATTTCCCTCCAAACAGGTAGTAATTCATTTACAGCCTTACTTTGACCAAGATTTTAATTTTTCCCTTGGTAGGATTTAAACATTATTTTATTGATGTCGTAATGTCTACAAAGCTGGCTTTTCATTTCGGAAAAGCCAGGTTTATCAGTCATCACCATGAAAACGTGAGGGTACAACTGGTTGACAGCACCACTTGTAAGATAGATGTTGGGCGGGTGACGCCGAAATCGGGAAAGGCGCTTGTGCGGAGAATAGGTTCTGATGCCGAAATCGCAGCAGTCGTCAATTTGACAGCAAATCGCAATGCTCCAGCACCTTGACAGTGGCGTCAATGCATTCCGGAACACACGTACAGGAGACACCATTTGCGTAACATTAGGGGGCCCGACCCGGTATTCTTCGGGGCTTCCGCGACTCTCCTCCACCGATGGGTTGAGTGGTTCACTTGTGCTTTTAAAAATCGTGAAACCGGTGTGGCGGCTGCTGTGGGAGGGAGAGGGCGTACAGAAGGTGTCCAACATCGCAATGGTTTGCTGATGGTTGTGCCGCTGGCCGGGGGGGGGGGCTTCTGCCAGGGCCAGGGGAGTAGTGGGGGGTGGTCAGGAGGTGGGCTGTGGGTCGGGGTGAATGGGCACGGAACACCATTGCCGCAGCCGGCAAGGCAGCCATGCAGCTGTGCACACCGCTGACTGCCCGCTGTGAACTTAGTGCCATGGGTTGTATAGGTGTCCCCTCAGGGCACCCGTGCCCACTGGTCCCAGCCGACCCATCAGCTGCCTGGGCGTGGTCCAGCACAACCTGTGCCATCTTTTTGGCTGGGTTGAGTGTATGTGGGCATTGTAATTAATTTATGCAGCTGCAGCTTGTCAATCTCCAGAGTGTCAATCAAGGACCCGGCGAATCCTGCATGTTTTTCATTGGCACTTGTGCGAGCCCCTCAACGGTGGCGTAATCGGTCCAGGTGTGGCACTGGTTTTTCTGTCGTAAAAGTCCATGGATTCTACATTGACATCAACATTACGTCTCAGAAATGGAGAATCCCACCCACCATCTGTTGAATAACCAATTGAATTTCTTACATTGGGGGAACCATTGTGCAGGAAGGCTCCCTCATGACATTTGAAGGTATAGCAGATTCCTGACCCCTAAGGATGGGAATCATTGGCAGGGGGCGGGGACTATCTCAACAGGAAATCTCGCCGACGTAAACGCCGTTTTAGGACTCAAGTTGGATACTCCGCCTCCTCTGGCTTTCCCGCCTGTCTTAACTGAGGGTGGAAAACCCCCCCTTATATTACAAGGGGGTTGAAGTGCAAGGATAAAGAGGTCTTTTTACAGCTGTCCAGCGTTTTAGTGAAAGGGCATCTGGAATAGTGTGCGCAGTTTTGGTCTCCACATTTGAGAAAAGATAAACTTGTATTGGAGGCAGTACAGCGAAAGTTCACTGAATGGGTCACTGGGATGAATGGGTTATCCCATGATGAGAGGCCGAGGCCTTCAGGGAAGGAAATCTGTCATCCTTAACTAGTCTGGCCGACATGTGACTCTAGACCCACAGCAACATTGTTTTTTTTTTAAAATATATATTTTATTCAAGATTTTTTGGCCAAACATAACAGTACGTAGTGTTTCTTTTAAACAACAATAAAGCAATATAAATAACAGTGGCCAGTTTTAAACAAATAAATAAATAATATATGAACAGAAACAAAAACCAAACTAACTGGCAACTGCCTTGTCAAAAATAAATACTCGCCAAAGATACAATCCAACAGTCCAATATACATTACCTAAAACAAGTGCCTATACATATACAATAACATCCCTGAGAGTCCGTCCGGTTCCTCCGCCACCCCCCCCCCCCCCCCCCCCCCACTCCCCTGGGTTGCTGCTGTTGTCTTCTTCTTTTCCATTCCCTCTATCTTTCTGTGAGGTAGTCGACGAACGGTTGCCACCGCCTGGTGAAACCTTGAGCAGAACCCCTTAGTACGAACTTAATCCGTTCTAGCTTTATAAACCCTGCCATGTCGTTTATCCAGGTCTCCACACCCGGGGGTTTGGCTTCCTTCCACATTAACAATATCCTGCGCCGGGCTACTAGGGACGCAAAGGCCAAAACATCAGCCTCTCTCGCCTCCTGCACTCCCGGCTCTTCTGCAACCCCAAATATAGCCAACCCCCAGCTTGGTTCGACCTGGACCCCCACCACCTTCGAAAGCACCTTTGCCACCCCCACCCAAAACCCCTGTAGTGCCGGGCATGACCAGAACATGTGGGTGTGATTCGCTGGGCTTCTCGAGCATCTCGCACACCTATCCTCTATCCCAAAACATTTACTGAGCCGTGCTCCAGTCATATGCGCCCTGTGTAACACCTTAAATTGTATCAGGCTTAGCCTGGCACACGAGAACGATGAGTTTACCCTACGTAGGGCATCAGCCCACAGCCCCCCCTCAATCTCCTCCCCCAGCTCTTCTTCCCATTTCCCTTTCAGCTCATCTACCATGATCTCCCCCTCGTCCCTCATTTCCCTATATATGTCCGACACCTTACCATCCCCCACCCATGTCTCTGAGATCACTCTATCCTGCACCTCCTGCGTCGGGAGCTGCGGGAATTCCCTCACCTGTTGCCTCGCAAAAGCCCTCAGTTGCATATACCGAAATGCATTCCCTTGGGGCAACCCATATTTTTCCGTTAGCGCTCCCAGACTCGCAAACGTCCCATCTACGAACAGATCTCTCAATTGTGCTACCCCTGCTCTTTGCCATACTCCAAATCCCCCATCCATTCTCCCCGGAACAAACCTATGGTTATTTCTTATCGGGGACCCGAGGCTCCCGTCTTTCCCCTATGCCGTCTCCACTGCCCCCAAATTTTCAATGTAGCCACCACCACCGGGCTTGTGATGTATTTCTTCGGTGAGAACGGCAACGGTGCCGTCACCATAGCTTGTAGGCTAGTCCCCCTGCAGGATGCCCTCTCCAATCTCTTCCACGCCGCTCCCTCCTCTTCTCCCATCCACTTACACACCATTGAAATATTGGCGGCCCAGTAGTACTCACTTAGGCTCGGTAGTGCCAGCCCCCCCCTGTCCCTACTACGCTGCAAAAATCCCCTCCTCACTCTCGGGGTCTCCCCGGCCCACACAAAACTCATAATACTCTTCTCGATTCTTTTGAAAAAAGCCTTCGTGACCACCACCGGGAGGCACTGAAACACAAAGAGGAATCTCGGGAGGACCACCATTTTAACCGCCTGCACCCTACCTGCCAGTGACAGGGACACCATGTCCCATCTCTTAAAGTCCTCTTCCATCTGTTCCACCAACCGCGTTAAATTAAGCCTATGTAATGTACCCCAATCCTTGGCTATCTGGATCCCCAAGTACCGAAAGTCCCTTGTTACCTTCCTCAACGGTAAATCCTCTATTTCTCTGCTCTGCTCTCCTGGATGCACCACAAACAACTCACTTTTCCCCATGTTCAATTTATACCCTGAAAAATCCCCAAACTCCCCAAGTATCCGCATTATCTCTGGCATCTCCTCCGCCGGGTCCGCCACATATAGCAACAAATCATCCGCATACAGAGATACCCGGTGTTCTTCTCCTCCCCTGAGTACTCCCCTCCACTTCCTGGAACCCCTCAATGCTATGGCCAGGGGCTCAATCGCCAGTGCAAACAATAACGGGGACAGAGGACATCCCTGCCTCGTCCCTCTATGGAGCCGAAAATAATCAGACCCCCGTCCATTCGTGACCACGCTCGTCATCGGGGCCCTATACAGCAACTGTACCCATCTGATATACCCATCTCCAAAGCCAAATCTCCTCACCACCTCCCACAAATAATCCCACTCCACTCTATCAAATGCTTTCTCGGCATCCATCGCCACCACTATCTCCACTTCCCCCTCTGGTGGGGGCATCATCATTACCCCTAGCAGCCTCCGTATATTTGTATTCAGCTGTCTCCCCTTCACAAACCCAGTTTGGTCCTCATGAACCACCCCTAGGACACAATCCTCTATCCTCGTTGCCACTACCTTGGCCAGAATCTTAGCGTCCACATTCAGGAGGGAAATAGGCCTATAGGACCCGCATTGCAGCGGGTCTCTTTCCTTCTTTAGGAGGAGCGATATCATTGCCTCTGACATAGTCGGGGGCAGCTGCCCCCTTTCCCTCGCCTCATTAAAGGTTCTCATCAGTAGCGGGGCCAGCAAGTCCATATATTTCCTATAGAATTCAACTGGCAATCCGTCTGGTCCCGGGGCCTTCCCCGCCTGCATGCTCCCAATCCCTTTCACTACTTCCTCCGTCTCAATCTGTGCTCCCAGTCCCGCCCTCTCCTGCTCCTCCACCTTAGGAAATTCTAGCTGATCCAGAAAGCACATAATTCTCTCCTTCCCATCCGGGGGCTGAGCTTCATATAATCTTTCATAAAATGCCTTGAACACTCCATTCACTCTCTCCGCTCCCCGCTCCATCTCTCCCTCCTCATCTCTCACCCCCGCTATCTCCCTTGCTGCTCCCCTTTTCCTCAGTTGGTGGGCCAGCAACCTGCTCGCCTTCTCCCCATATTCGTACTGTACACCCTGTGCCTTCCTCCATTGTGCCTCTGCATTACCCGTAGTCAACAAGTCAAATTCTACATGTAGCCTTTGCCTTTCCCTGTACAGTCCCTCCTCCGGTGCCTCCGCATATTGTCTGTCCACCCTCAGAAGTTCTTTCAACAACCGCTCCCTTTCCCTACCCTCCTGCTTTCCTTTATGTGCCCTAATAGATATCAGCTCCCCTCTAACCACTGCCTTCAGCACCTCCCAGACCATTCCCACCTGGACCTCCCCATTATCATTGAGTTCCAAGTACCTTTCAATACACCCCCTCACCCTTAAACACACCCCCTCATCTGCCAATAATCCCATGTCCATTCTCCAGGGTGGACGCTGTTCTTTTTCCTCCCCTATCTCCAGGCCCACCCATTGTGGAGCGTGATCCGAAATAGCTATAGCCGTGTACTCCGTCCCTGTCACCTTCGGGATCAGTGCCCTTCCCAAAATAAAAAAGTCTATCCGTGAATAAACTTTGTGGACATAGGAGAAAAACGAAAACTCCTTACTCCTAGGTCGACTAAATCTCCAGGGGTCTACTCCTCCCATCTGCTCCATAAAGTCCTTAAGCACCCTAGCTGCAGCCGGCCTCCTTCCGGTCCTGGACCTCGATCTGTCCAGCCCTGGGTCCAGCACCGTATTAAAATCTCCACCCATTACCAACTTCCCCACCTCTAGGTCCGGGATACGTCCTAACATATGCCTCATAAAGTTGGCATCATCCCAGTTCGGGGCATATACGTTCACTAAGACCACCGCCTCCCCTAGCAATTTGCCACTCACCATCACGTATCTGCCCCCACTATCCGCCACTATGGTCTTTGCCTCAAACATTATCCGCTTCCCCACTAGTATAGCCACCCCCCTGTTTTTTGCGTCTAGCCCCGAATGAAACACCTGCCCCACCCATCCTTTGCGTAGTCTGATCTGGTCTATCAGTTTCAGATGCGTCTCCTGCAGCATAACCACATCTGCCTTAAGTTTCTTTAGGTGTGCGAGTACCCGTGCCCTCTTTATCGGCCCGTTCAGCCCTCTCACATCCCACGTGATCAGCCGGGTTGGGGGGCTCTTTACCCCCCTCCCTTGTCGACTAGCCATCTCCTTTTTCAATCCAGCTCCTCCCCCGGTTCCCACGTAGCCGTATCTCCCCCCAACGGCGCCCTCCCGCCCCGACCACCCCACCCCATACCAGCTCCCCCTTCTCCCCAGCAGCAGCAACCCAGTTAACCCCCCCCCACCCCCCCCCGCTAGATCCCTCACTAGCGTAATTGCAACCCCCATGTTGCTCCCTGAAGTCAGCAAACTCTGGCCGACCTCGGCTTCCCCCCGTGACCTCGGCTCCCACTGTGCGAGGCCCCCTCCTTCCTGCTTCCCTGTTTCCGCCATGAGTATCATAGCGCGGGAACAAAGCCCGCGCTTCCCATTTGGCCCCGCCCCCAATGGCCTGCGCCCCCAGCTCCTCATCCTTCCTCCCCCCCTCCCCCACAACATGGGGAAGAGAGAAAAGTTACAGGGTCGCAGGATTAACAACTTGGGATCATCTCTTCCCCCTTTTCCCCCCCTCCTCACCCCACATATTCGCCCCACCACTTTGTCCCAAACGTTCTTTTTCTCGCCCGCTTATTCCAGTTTCTCCTCGACAATAAATGTCCATGCCTCTTCTGCCGTTTCAAAGTAGTGGTGTTTCCCTTGATGTGTGACCCACAGTCTTGCCGGCTGCAGCATTTCAAATTTAACCTTCCTTTTGTGCAGCACCGCCTTGGCCCGATTGAAGCTTGCCCTCCTTCTCGCCACCTCCGCACTCCAATCTTGATATACGCGGATCACCGCGTTCTCCCACCTACTGCTCCGAGTTTTCTTTGCCCATCTGAGGACCATCTCTCTGTCCTTATATCGGAGAAATCTCACCACTATGGCTCGAGGAATTTCTCCAGCCCTCGGTCTTCGTGCCATAACTCGATAGGCTCCCTCCACCTCCAACGGGCCCGTCGGGGCCTCCGATCCCATTAACGAGTGCAGCATCGTGCTCACATATGCCCCGACGTCCGCCCCTTCTGCACCTTCGGGAAGTCCAAGAATCCTTAAATTCTTCCTCCTCGCATTATTCTCCAGCACCTCCAGCCTTTCCACACACCTTTTGTGTTGTACCTCATGCATCTCTGTCTTCACCACCAGGCCCTGTATGTCGTCCTCATTCTCAGCAGCCTTTGCCTTCACGACCCGAAGCTCCTGCTCCTGGGTCTTTTGCTCCTCCTTTAGCCCTTCAATCGCCTGTAATATCGGGGCCAACAGCTCCTTCTTCATCTCCTTTTTAAGTTCTTCCACGCAACGCCGCAGGAACTCTTGTTGGTCAGGGCCCCATATTAAACTGCCTCCTTCCGACGCCATCTTGCTTTGTGCCTACCTTCCTGGCCGCTGCTCTAGAGGATCCACTGCAATCCGGCCACTTTCCTCTCCTTTTTCTATCCGTGTCCAGGGGGGATTCCCTTCTGGTTTACCGCACAGTGTTTTTAGCCATTAAAATTGCCGTTGGGGCTCCTATTAAGAGCCCAAAAGTCCTGTCCACCGGGTGCTGCCGAAACGTGCGACTTAGCTGGTCATCGCCGCACCCGGAAGTCCACAGCAACATTGTTAACTCTTTATCGTCTTCTGAAATGGCCGAGCAAACCACTTGGTTCAAGAGCAATTAGGGATGGACAACAAATTCCGGCCTTGCCAGTGGCACCCACATCCCATAAAGGAATAAATAGTCTCTGGGGTTGATATTCTCTGGAGCTTAGAAGAAGAGGCAATTTAATTGAAATGCACAAGATTCTGAAGGGGTTTGATAGAGTAGACGTTGAGAGATTGTTTCCATTGGTTGGGGGACCCAAAACACAGGGGCACAGCTTCAGGATAAGTGGGGGTCAATCATTTAGGACTGAGAGGAGGAGTATTACTTCACTCAAAGGGTTGGGATCTTTGGAATTCTCTACCCAGAAGTTTGTGAATGCTCCATTGTTGAATACATTTATAGGTGGGATAGGCAGACCTTTGGTCTCTCAGGGATTTATGGGATACAGGGAGCAGGTGGGAAAAAGGAGTTAAAGTGCAAGATCGGCCATGATTGTATTGAATGACAGAGCAGGCTTAATGGGCTGTGTGGTCTGCTCCTGGTCCTGTTTCTTGTGTCCTTGTGTTCTGGTCTTTTCTGGGCAAGTGATTCATATAATAATAATATACTTTATTATTGTCACAAGTAGGCTTACATGAACACTGCAATGAAGTTACTGTAAAAATCCCCTCGTCTCCACACTACACCTGTTCGGGTACACAGGGGAAGAATTCATAATGTCCAAATTACCTAATATCGTGTCTTTCGGGACTTGTGGGAGGAAACCGGAGGAGACCCACGCAGGCACAGGGAGAACGTGCAGACTCCACACAGACAGTGACCCAAGCTGGGAATCGAACCTGGGACCCTGGCGCTGTGAAGTAACAGTGCTAACCACTGTGCTACCCTGCCGCCCGGAAAACTATCTAAGGCGATTTATTGAATATACCCAAAGTATTGTTGCTCTCATGTTTCAAATCTGGCAACCTGAGGTATTTCTATACTTCAGAAACAAAATACTGCAGGTGTTGGCAATGAGAAAGAAAACAATTCCTGCTAGCAATAGGTCAGGCAGTATCTGGTGAGAGGGAAACAGAGTTAGTGTTTCAGGCCAATGACCTGATCAGAACTGTATTTAAATATTGATTTGTTTTCTGAGGTATTTTCCATTGCACTCTGTACCTTCCATAAGTTAAAACTGAGAATCTTCAGCTTTCTTGCCATGCAATGAAACAATTATCAAACCTTCACTTCGGTTATGTTGTTATTATTTTTCATTTACAGATGATGACAAGTTTCTTAAATTGCCCCACTCCAACTGAAATTCAGCGCATTAGCTGATGAATATTGTAATCCTGGCTCATGATGACCGTCTCGTTAGTCAAGGACATTGCCTTAAGTTTGTGTTTAAAGTTTTTGGAAGATTTTTGTTTTCACTGCAATGATTGATCTTGGACACTGATGTTAAAAGGAAAAGACCATTAATTGACCAGCAATGTGTAAAGGTTCAGATGCATTAGAGTCCTTTCTCTGGTGGCTAAAGTCTTCTTGCATTCAACAGTATGGGGAATCAGATATGAATGTATGTAGCAGATACTGGGGTTTGATTTTCACGTTGATTTACTGTCCTGACATCTGCTACGTCTTGAAGGATTCTTCTAGGTACAGGACCGATAAGCCATAGAATAACACTGGCACATCTTAGAACTGCTCTTGAAAATGAAACCGGCATTCAACATTCCCTTTGAAAAGATACTCTGACAATCTCATAAAACTATTAACAAAACACAGCTCCTTTGAAGATACCTTTAATCCACTTCACACCTCCCAAACTTAATGCACGCTTTGAAAAAACATTTCAAAAGAAGATAATGTTATTACAAACTTTCTGAAAAAAGAGACATGTTGATGAAACCTTCCATCTTCCACTCATCAGGACAAACACAAGAATGCCGAATTTCAAATTTATGTGACAGGAGAAAGGCATGCTGATTTGTTGGTAATTCGACTCTGATTGGCCAAGACATTGCCATGGAAAAAGCAATAGGGAACTACTGGCCCCAAGCTCCCAGGTTATTCAATAAAATGCACAAGGCTTGAACATATTCCTCTTGTTTGTATTAAAACAGGTCTCTGCATATGAATGTATGTAGTCTTTAGCAAGTGTAAATAAGCCATGGTACAAGCTCAACTGATTATCTTAAATTGGTTGTTAGTGTAGCTACTAGCACAAGTGCTGCCCAATTACAAGTGCTGCCCAATTATGGAATTGAAAATATTGAATTATTTACCCATCAGTCTGGCCTCAATAAAACTCGAGATGGATTTGTAGGTATAGTATTGTTTATTTTTAACCAACTTGCAAGGCTGACTTGCTCCACAGAGATTCAGAACACACAAGCGGTCTCCTGGAGCTCCAGAACCGAGTGCTATCAGAGACAAAGAAATCTTTCCAAATCTCGTTCAAATGGCATCAAGTTTCACATACAAGATTCCCATAGGTCATCCTATACCCCTCCTGACCTGGCCATATATCCTGATTGGCTCACTTCGCATTCCTTAACCCTGGGCCTCCAGCATCCTTCCCCCCCCCCCCCCTCCTTGACATGCTTTCTGAATCCCTGTGTCCTTTGTTTGTGAACTCACTACTATCAGACTGGCTCACATCTACATTATTGTAACTAATATTTGAACTAACTATTTTATATCACATTCGTTTGCTCAATTCCTCAGAATCACATCTAACAATAACAGTTTATTTTAGGATTTGCAAGCGCACACAGGTTAAGTAAGTTTGCCCATCCTGAACAAGCAAAGGAACAAGCTGTCTTATTTGATCAGCCAATTGCTGGACATATGGCCTACACACTTGGCATTGCACTGGCACTGAAATTCATACATTACGTTGTTGAATTGTGTGGTAGGAAGAGCATCTTTTAGGACTGACGGCAGCATCCTGTCAGTGGAAATTACCACTCTCATGACCACTGCATAGTGACAACATAAGACCATAAGACATAGGAGCAGAATTAGGCCATTCGACCCATCGAGTCTGCTCCGCCATTCAATCATGGCTGATATTTTCCTAATCCCCATTCTCCTGCCTTCTCCCCATAACTCCTGTTCTCTTTATTGATCAAAAACCTATCTATCTCTGTCTTAAAGACACTCAGTGATTTGGCCTCCACCACCTTCTGCGGCAAAGAGTTCCACAGATTCACCACTCCCTGGCTGAAGAAATTCCTCCTCATCTCTGTTTTAAAGAATCGTCCCTTTAGTCTGAGATTGTGTCCTCTGCTTTTAGTTTTTCCTACAAGTGGAAACATCCTTTCTGTATCCACTCTATCCAGGCCACGCAGTATCTTGTAAGTTTCATTAAGATCCCCCCCTCATCCTTCTAAACTCCAATGAATGCAGACCCAGTGTCCTCAATTGTTCCTCATACTACAAGCTTTCATTCCAGGGATCATTCTTGTGAACCTCCCCTGGACCCTTTCCAAGGCCAGCACATCCTTCCTTAGACACGGGGCCCACAACTGCTCACAATACTCCAAATGGGGTCTGACTAGAACCTTATACATCCTCAGAAGTATATCCCCGCTCTTGTATTCATGGAACAGATTGCTTAACCTGTTGATCATATTTTTGAGGTACTTTGCCAGAATATTTTTCAGCTGTGTCACAATTCTCCAGCTCACTATCTGTGACGCTGCAACAGCCTGGAACCACTGAATCAATGCCGGTGGTAACGGAGGTGCTTCAAACATTTGTGCTCCTGCCGGCCGCTTGTCTTTAGAGGAGAGGGTGGGAGGGAGGAGAGGGGGAGGGGGAGAAGGAGAGATCAGCAGAGGTGAAGAGGGAGAGCGAGGGCTAATTACTGTGTGTGTGTGTAGGATGGGGGTAGGGGGAGAGATTGATGTTAAAGGAGAGGGGAGAGGGAGGTAAATACTGTATGTAGAGAGAAGGGGCAGATGGGGCTAATTGATGTGTGTATGGGGGGGAGAATGGGGGATTAACTGTGTGTGTGGGGGCAAAAGGGGAGAGGGAGGTAATTACTGTGTGTGACACGAGAGAGATGGATTACTGTGTATGTTGGGGGGAAAGGGAGTTACTGTGTGTGAGGGGGGACTATTTATGCGTTTTGGTGATCAAGAGGCGAATTACTATGTGTGTGGGGAAGGGGTAAGAGGCACCTCCCCGCTTAGGAGGGGAGAAGCTAAATACTCTATATATAGGGAGCAAAGGGGCTAATTACTATATGTATGAGGAAATGTTGAGGGGCGGCTATTACTATGTGTGCGTGCGGGAAAGGAGAATAATTACTGGGTGTGTGGGGTATTTTTCTCTTTTACAGAGGTGCATTTGTAGCCATCTGGGATGGCCACTTGCAATCAGGAACAGAGAAACTCGCAAAGCATGGCGGGTAAAATGGACAAGGCAAGACTCAGGCAGGCTCAGAGCCTGAAATGTATATTTACGGAGTAAGGAATCCAGACGGTATCGAAACTCTGACCAATTAGCATTTTGATGGACCGATTAGCATTTGATGGCCCATCTCCATCAAGACAAAGGACTGGTACTTGAGCGACCGGTACAGTCCCAGACATTCCGGTGCCACTCCCTGTACTAGGGAAGCATAAACAACAGGGTCAGTGACCGCTTGGGTCACGCCCAGCCATCCAAGCACCCACCCATTTATTGGTTCGAAATCGAACAAAGTGATCAAGGATCACCCAATTAGTGGGGTCCAAACTGAAGGACCACCCAAAAGAGCGCGAAAACCCACAAGCATAAGAGAATCCACCATGTGTTTGTCCTCTTTTGGACCTGGTGCCCCGGCAACGTCCATCTCCAATCGCAGCACCACCAGAAGAAAGTCGAAGTTCAACGCTCGCTACCAGACGGATGAGCCCAGCTGAGCAGCAGTTACTCCTACAGACCCGATAGATCCAGAATCGAACAACGGCCACTGTTCCGCCTGGTGCGGCGCCAAAGGCCTCCCACGGTGCCCGGCGGGGCGCAAACCACTCCGGCGCCGGCCTAGCCCCTGAAGGTGCGGAGTATTCCGCAACTTTGGGGCAGCCCGACGCCAGAGTGGTTCCCGCCCCTCCACTGCGCCGTTTCCGCCCGCCCCGCCGATTCCCGGAGAATCCCGCCCCAGATTTTAAAAGCCTGTGACTCGAGGTCAGTGGAGACAATGCAAAAGGGAACAACACATCCTCAACATCAACTTCTATGGACGGCACGGTAGCACAGTGGTTAGCACTGTTGCTTCACAGCACCAGCATCCCAGGTTTGATTCCCGGCTTGGGTCTGCACGTTCTCTCTATGTCTGCGTGGGTTCCTCCAGGTGCTCCGGTTTCCTCCCACAAGTCCCGAAAGACCTGTTAGGTAATTTGGACATTCTGAATTCTCCCTTTGTGTACCTAAGCCGGGTGCCTGAAGTTAAGTACAGGTTGTCATAGTCGATAGGTGTAGTTTAACTAGTAGTGCTTATGTTGCATGATTAATTGTGTGTAAATAAAGTACCCTTGATCTTGAATTAACTAACTGGTGTTTGGCTCTTTGATCGATTGCTGGTTGAACCTTGTGGTGGTATCATTTGATACCTGGTGACTCTGAGCAATAGAATATTAATATCCAAAGAAAGGAGGGCAACCTCACTGACTGCCATAGTTGCAGCAGAGCCACAGAAAAGGCAACGCATTGGGCCCCTCTCAGCAGCCACCAGGAAGAGAGCAAGCATGGGGAAAGCTGGAGTGCTGGGTTTACGGTGTGCATTCATGTTCTCTCAGTGAGGTGGGACCCTTCCCTCGCCACTATCTCCTCCTTGCCCACTCTCGCACCCAACCCCCCAGCTCAACCACCTGGTCCTACTGTCAAAGTTTTTCACCTGTCGAAGTTTGTCAACCTGGGGCAGGCAACAGCAAGGGCCTTGGTGCAATGGCAGGGTGTGCAGACCAGTGTTGTCTTCCTGAGAGAGGGCAGCGGGTCTGAGCTCCATAGAACCACAACTACCTTTGCGTTCATTGTCTATATGGACCAAGGACCAGGTAGTCCGAGTGGTCCTGATAGCTGCTGATGTTGGGTAGTTTTGAGTCGGTCTTTGTGAATAAAACTTTGCCCCATTACAGCATGGATTTCCACAGAAGATAAAAATTGTCACCATTTCAAATTGAGCCGAATGTTTCACGTTTTCTAGATTTTCACCTTTTGCCCTCGTGCTGGTATCGGTCGGAGGGGTGGAGGGGAAGGGGGAAGGAATTGCTTCAGCCAATAAGCCTAAAATCTTTCAGGTGAAATGGGAAACACATTACAGGTGAACATTTGAAGCTAAATGAGACGGTCCTGGGCTCTGTTTGATGTTGGTGAGTCCAATCTGCTTTGCATTTATGTTTTTGTTGCTAATCAAATTCCTATGAATCATCTGCACTCCATCTTCAGTCCCGGGTTTAACAAGAAAGGTAATGCTACCATTATGGTTGATTTTATTTGGCTTTGATTTATTGCTGCAAATGATAAAAGAGAGAGTGCAGAACCCAAGCATGTCAGCTCCCATCGTCTGGCATTCGAGCACAGGAATGACCACAAGCATGTAGGCATGGAGCAGAAATTTGTGGTATCGGAAAGAGCCGCAAAGAAAAGAGGATGCAAATTATCGGCACTGTTTAATATCGTTCGCTAAAAAGCAAAATGGCTTTTCACAGGAAGTACATTTTGGCACTCTGGTCAGAGATAAACATCTGGGATGGGATTCTCCGACCTCCCCGTGGGGTCGGAGGATCGCCGGGGGTCAGCGTGAATCCTGCCCCCTCAGGCCTCCGAATTCTCCCACCCCCCAAAAACCGGCGTGGCGTGAGTCGCGCTGCCCGCCTCGGAGAATGGCGGGGTCCGGCGCGACTCAATGGGCCGCCGCCCGAATTCTCCGGCCCGTGAAGGGCCGAAGTCCTGCCCACCTGTAGCCGGTCCCACTGGCGTAAATTGGAGTGGTGGCGGCGCAGGCGGCCTCCGGGGTTATTGGGGGGTCGCAAGGGGGTTCTGGCCCCGGGATGTGCCCCCAAGGTGGCCTGGCCCGTGGTCGGGGCCCACCGATCCGCGGGCGGGCCTGTGCCATGGGGGCAATCTATTTCTTCTGCACCGGAGGCCGTGGTCATCCGCCATTCCCGGTGCGGAAGTGACTCCATGTGCACATGCGCGGACCTACGCCGGCCAGCGGAGTCCCTTCGGCCCCGCCTGGTGCGGCGCCAAAGGACTCCCACGGCGCCCGGCGGGGCGCAAACCACTCCGGCGCCGGCCTAGCCCCTGAAGGTGCGGAGTATTCCGCAACTTTGGGGCAGCCCGACGCCAGAGTGGTTCCCGCCACTCCACTGCGCCGTTTCCGCCCGCCCCGCCGATTCCCGGAGAATCCCGCCCCAGATTTTAAAAGCCTGTGACTCGAGGTCAGTGGAGACAATGCAAAAGGGAACAACACATCCTCAACATCAGCTTGTATGGGCGGCACGGTAGCACAGTGGTTAGCACTGTTGCTTCACAGCACCAGCATCCCAGGTTCGATTCCCGGCTTGGGTCTGCACGTTCTCTCTATGTCTGCGTGGGTTCCTCCAGGTGCTCCGGTTTCCTCCCACAAGTCCCGAAAGACCTGTTAGGTAATTTGGACATTCTGAATTCTCCCTTTGTGTACCCGAACAGGCACCGGAATGTGGCGACCATGGGCTTTTCACAGTAACTTCATTGCAGTGTTAATGTAAGCCTACTTGTGACAATAAAGATTATTATTCTTATTTAAAGTGCACTTTAAATGCACTAAAATGTCCCAACTTACTTCACAGGGCTGTTACCAAGCAACATTTGACACCACAAAAAGATGTATTAGGGAAGATTATTGCCTTGTTGAAAGAGGTAGGCTTTAAGAGGCATATTGGAGGAGGTGAGAGAGACGAGAGAGGTAGAGACCTTTGGGGAGGGAATTCCAGAACTTAGCAGAACTGAGGTCAACTGTGTGGTGTTGGGTGCTCTGGTGCACAGATGAGCCAACACAGTTGTATGTGGTACAACTCTATTTTATTTTAACTCTTATAATACAGTTCGTTCTGGATACTCTGCACGTGCTGTCTCCCTGAGTGTGTTTGGTGGCAGATGTGTCCTGGTCCTCCTCTGCAGCTAATACTGACCACCGGGGGTCGTGTCTGTGCTTTTATATCTTTCTGTCATTGGTTGTGGTGTTGTGTGTTCTGATTTGTCTGTTGGTGTGTCTATCATGATGTGTGTGTTTGAATATCATGACATCCCCCCTTTTTACAAAGATATGTGCCTACGTGGTTATAAATATAATTGTGTCGTGAGTGCATCTAAGAGTGTGTGTGTGTGTTGTGTACAGCGTGTGTATATGATGTAACTATTTACATGGGGCGATGTCGGGTGCGTCACACTAACAAGGTTGTACCATAACAAAACTTGGATGCGAGAGAAAAAAAAACTTGAACATTGGTCCGGTCAGACGATATCTGGAACAATAAACAACAACAGGTTATAATACAGAAGTGTTTGACTTTTTGAACGTATGAACAGCGTTATAAGTCCAGTCTAATGGGTGACCACCTCAAGAATGGGCTGGTCCTCAAGCCGGTTCAGCTGTGGAGATTTGGGGTCACACTGGTTCACCTTGGACTGTTGGAGGTGATGCTGTTGCCGAAGTCTCTACTTTACCATTTGTTGTACTTCGTGCAGTGCTTGGTTTTTTCATTCGTGCAAATATAACATTCAACATCTTTGTTAGTGGTGCCTTGGCTGTGGTTTGGTTCTGGTGGCGATGGAAGGGGCATGATCCGTGGCATCTCCACAAAGTCATCCTTGGGAACCAGTGGAGGATCCGGCGTGTGCGTACGGTTCAGTTGCGAGCGTGGAAGGCGGCGCAAAGCTCGCTGATTGCGCCTACGCACCAATCCATCCGCCCTGCATGCCAGGAACAAGGTGGAGTCTTTTTTCTTTTTATGTTTGTGGTGGACGGCATCTTGTAGCCGATGGGTCGTTGCCATCGAAGTAGCACCATCACTAATATCATGCAAGGCGATGACTGTGCCAGATGTGGAAGTTGGCCGAGACCGTGCACGCTGGTTCCGGCCACCTGCTGTGCCGGAAGGGCGACTCCGCAGAGAAACGTCGAAGCACGTCGCCTTGGAGAGAGAATTGTTGCTCGCATCAACGTCTGGCGATGGCGCGAATTGGTGTGTCCATCTTGGACCGCCGGTGCTGGTTGCCACTGCCGACCCAGTGGGACTGCCACGCGATCCATTCCCTGTCGCCGTGGCATCCGCCGTCACCCTGAGCGTGCCATCACCGAGGCCGCGACACCGCCCGTCCGGAGCAAGGTCTGGCGTGCGCAAATCAGAGTCGGCGCTTGGCTGCTCCCCATCTGGAGTCCGGTCTGCCTTCCGTCGATGCCCCCCGTCTGGAGTCCCAACAGGTTCACTGGAGGCAGCCGAGATTCCCTGAAGCTGCACTTCTGGAGTCGGAACATGCAGGAATGCACCAACCAGTGGAGAGGCTCGAGCCATCGAGGGTGGAAGCGGTGCGCCACAACCGCAGTCGTCAGTGGTCCCACCGTGATCGTCGAGTGCCTCGGTACGCACTAGGCGAGGTCTGTCACCTTGCACCTTTTGCATGGGAAGTGGGATGCTGTCGTCACTCGTCTCACATCCCGTGGATAGATCCTCATTAGCAGCTTGCTGTTCACTAGGGTTGGATAAATTGTCAGAGTTTTCATCTGGTGGTGCACACCATGTCGGTGGACTGTCATTGTCTTGCCGTTGTCCTTCATTTGGGCTTTTCTTCTTTGGAATTTTAAATCTTCCCCCAGACATTGCAGAACCTTGTTTATTACCCCCAAATTCTCCCATATGTATGGTCTCGAATATAGGAGCCAATGTTTCTATCGACATTGTACTATTTTCCAAAGAACATTCCGTTTCACTTTTCTTCTCAGGTGCCTCATATGTATCTTTATCTAATGTACATGCCTTCATGGTCTCTGGGTCTGATTTTGCTGGGACTGGCATGGTCACAGTCTCTCTTTTACTGTTCTCAATTGCCCACATTATACTCCCCATACATAACTGCTTAATCACTGGGGTTAGTGTGGTACAATGGATAATCGGGTCGACCTTATCTGCATCTTCACCATTAGTGGAAAGCACACTTGGTTCACTTGAAACTGCTGTGGGTTTTAAATTCGTTATCTGGCTACTCGATGTCGGTGTCCTCAGGATTCTTGCTCCAATGTTCTGCTCATTTATCAGTGGAGTGTGTATAGGTTCAATGCAATTAATGTTCCCCTCAAGGTTTGAAGAGTCATTACTGACTAACTGCTGGTCTCCGAAGTTGGGATTTTGCGGCGTTGTGTTGAAGGGAGACATTTGTCCCTGCTGTAGATATGATTCAGGTTGTGTTATTTCCATTACCTGAGGATCAATGTCTTGTCCATTTTTTCGATCCGTACTAAAACACTGGCAATTCTCAGTCTGCTCCTTGCAAGTTAAACATTCAATAAATTTCTTTAGCAAATCCTCAGCATCCTTCTGTGGCCGTGCAGCATTATTAATCTCTGTTCGGCTATAATGATCCTGAAGGTCAGCGCATAAACCTTTTTTCTTCGGGCTTGGACGAGGCGATTCCTTTGGCTTGTCTTCAGTTGGGCTTGAACAGTCATCAGCGCTGTGCCCTTCATTGTAGCATGAGAGACCTTCATGGTCATGCTGCTGTGTAGTGGAGCATGGTAGGCTGTTATAGCCTTCTTGCTGTTCACGTGAGCATGACAGACTTGCATCATCTGCCGCTGGTTGGTCAGGAGAGGTTGCTAGACCCTCATGGTCTTGTTCCTGCAAGGACTGCACATTGGAGTCTTGCGTTGCTTCTATCGTGGAGGCTGTCCACGAGCTCTCTGTGGAGGCTTGTGACACTGGAGTCACTTCTTGTTCGTGCAAGGACTGCGCTCTGGAGTCTTGCGTTGCTTCTATCGTGGAGGCTGTCCACGAGCTCTCTGTGGAGGCTTGTGACACTGGAGTCACTTCTTGTTCGTGCAAGGACTGCGCTCTGGAGTCTTGCGTTGCTTCTATCGTGGAGGCTGTCCACGAGCTCTCTGTGGAGGCTTGTGACACTGGAGTCACTTCTTGTCCGTGCAAGGACTGCGCTCTGGAGTCTTGCATTTCTGCAATTGTGGAGTCTGTCCATGAGCTTGCTGTGGGGGCTTGTGACGCTGGAGTCACTTCTGGTTCATGCGAGGACTGCGCTCTGGAGTCTTGCATGTCTTCTTTCATAGAGTCGGGGACGTTGAGCGGGACGTGGACCACGCTCTGTGTGGCAGCAGGGCGCTCTCCGTGTGCTTGCACCGCTCCCTGTCTGTTAATGTCAGGCTGCAGCATCATCCGGTACTGATAAGTTGGAACGTCATATCTGCTGGATTGAAGATCCTCAAATCCGAAAAATGAATCCGCATCTGCGTCGGATTCAATGTGGGGGCCGCCAATGTGCAACACGAAAGGTTCGTCCGAGTCATAGTCGTATAGGACCACGGAGCTATCATTGGGCTCCCGAGGTCCGGAAACACTGTAAAGATCGTCATCGAAGTATTCGAGGTCGGAATCATCGGCTTGTGCGTAGGTAACTGCTTGTCGGAGGGTTCTTCGGAGGTCAAATTCATCTCCTGGGTCAATTTGCGGCACTGTGCTGTCATTCCAGGTGAGGGAAGGTTGTTTTACAGCTTTAACAGATTTTTGTTTTTTTGATTTGGGACGTTTCCCTTTTAAATTGGATTTGGGACATTTCCCCTTTAAATTGGTGCAGTCTGGGGCCTCTGACATCCTGACACTCGGTATGTAGCACGTAGGAAGCGACTGCACATGCTCAGATCGCTGTTCCTTTACCGATGGCCGTTTTCTTGACTGCGCATGCGCAGCATCTCGCGCATGCGCAAACGAAACTTCCGGTTCTGCGCACTGCTCGCGCAACTGTGCTAGCGTGATACCTTTAGCAAGATGGCCGCCGACCTCGACCCAGCCCTCTCTCAGGCCCGGGATTTCGGCCTCTGGGAATTCGGGCTCCGGGATCCCAGCCACGAGGTGAGTACTGCCGCTTTTCTTACCTTTACTTGCCGATTGGATTGCGTTTTCTTCACAGTACTTGGAGAATTTGTCCAGGACTGCCTGGTACTCGTACCTTTGCTGCCTCCTGAAGAACCTGAACCTTGTGAATATTTCTCTTGCCCTTGCACCGGCGATGGTGAGGAGAAATTCAATTTTTTCGCTATCATCCAGGTCTTGGAGTTCAGCTGCCACCAGGAACAATTCGAACCATTGCCGGAATCGCCGCCAGTTTTCGCGGAGATCGCCGTGGCACTGGAGCGGCTGCGGAACCGGGAGCTCTATCATTTTGCCTGGGCACTGCTGGTTGTCTCTGTACACTGAGGTATGCCGGCAGGTATCGATCCACTCCTGTACCATGTGGTGTTGGGTGCTCTGGTGCACAGATGAGCCAACACAGTTGTATGTGGTACAACTCATTTTATTTTAACTCTTATAATACAGTTCGTTCTGGATACTCTGCACGTGCTGTCTCCCTGAGTGTGTTTGGTGGCAGATGTGTCCTGGTCCTCCTCTGCAGCTAATACTGACCACCGGGGGTCGTGTCTGTGCTTTTATATCTTTCTGTCATTGGTTGTGGTGTTGTGTGTTCTGATTTGTCTGTTGGTGTGTCTATCATGATGTGTGTGTTTGAATATCATGACAAACTGAAGACCCAGCCAGCAATGGTGGAGTGATTAAAACCGATGATGATGCAGGAGGTCAGAATTGGAGGAGCGCAGATATTTCAGAAGGCTGTTTTGACTGCACTAAATAATTCTCTGTACATTAAATCTCCATTGAAACAGCTAACCCTTTTTTTCTATACCCAGGAGAAAAAAAACAGTCAAATGGTGAAATAAGGATACTGGTTTGAACTGGTATTGCATACCTTAAAATGGACCAGTAAAATGGGGAAGTAATACAGAATGCAGCTGAATTTCCAACTCCTGGCAATGCAAGATCAACTAAAACCTTTAGTTTTATATTTTGTCAAATACTGTGATCATTTAGTACATCTCTGTGACACTGTTTACTGCAGGCACAATAATGGAGAGCATGTCCCCCAAGTGTAATGTTTGTATGGAATGTTATCTGGGTATTATGGTTCTTATGCTGGGAAGCTGCTCAGGAAGCAGATATTTAGCTGTTGTTCTTGTTCTAAGTCAAGCTGTTGTAGTTCTTTCAAGCAAGAATTTAGGGTTGGATTTTCATGGAAGAGGTGGGGTGTTTGAGTGGGAAATGTCTCGACTGGACAGACCAGTTACCTTTAAAAGAGCTCCTCCTGCCCACCGCATTTTCATTCCAGAGAGGTGGGGGGGTTATCGTCCAGGATGGAATCGGGCCTCTTGCCTCTGGTGGACAGTATGGAGGCAGCCATGGAGGGAGGCAAACGTTGAGGTGCCCTGGTTAAATGGCCCGTCTCGCTTCTCTGAGACTTTGGCCCAGTTGTATTAAGGCTGTTAAGCTCTCTAGCCCTCACCCCTCACCACCCCACCACTCCTCATTACACCATTCCACCTCCATGTCCCCTCATACCCTCATGACACACCATGCCCCTTGATGCCACCATGTCACCTCCATGCCCCCATAATCCAACCACAGCGATTCATCCAGTATTCATTATGGGCAGAACTCAGTGCCATATGGAGATGAAAAAAATTAAACTTTTAGCATTTAAGAGAACCCTCACTCATACGCACTTGATACTGAAAATAAACTCTTGTTCATGAAACTCATTCAAAAATGTAAATCCCATGCATTAATCAATCTAATGTGAAAACAAATAAACTTCTATTCATTAATACCATCAAAGAAAGCAAATCCTATAACATCCTCTTAAAACTGTCAGTCAAAATGTGAACTCAGCTTCCTGCTGAGTTAACTGTTTTTTTAACTTTTGAAACCCAGTCAACACCACACTTCCTTCCTGCTCTTTAAACATTAAAGTTTTTAAAACGGGCTTCCCGCTCCCGCCCAGCTGCCCATGCCAAATGTTTATGGTGTGCACAGTGCGTTATCAAGGTCATTGACTTGAAAACAAGCCAAATTGACACATAATTATTCCTTAAATATGATCGGCTTGTTGCCAATTTCAGCAGCCGCCCGTTATTATGCAGGAGAACTTGGGGTGGTCAGGAAGGTGGCGGGATGTGCTCCCACCCCATTTTACCTGTGTCCATCTCCATGGGAAACATACAGGTGGTGGAAGGCAGGTAAAAGTTAGCCCAATGAGTGAAATGGTCTCACCTTTACTATAATTTTCAATGATTTAATAATCAGAGGAACTAAAAGACAAGATCGCCTAACCAGTATCTTCAAGTGCTTGTACACAGATGCTTAGTTGAGTACAGACCCAACCTTTATCACTATTTAATCAATTTCTAATGGAAAGTTTATGATTCAAGTGTTTCCCTTTTACTGTTAAATTGGCAAATTACTATGGGTGGCATGGTGGCTCAGTGGTTAGCACTGAAACCTCATGGTGCCGAGGACCCGGGTTCGATCCCAGCCCCAGGTTACTGTTGGGTTTGCATGTTCTCCCCGTGTCTGCGTGGGTCTCACCCCCACAACCCAAAAAGATGCAGTGTTGGTGGATCGTACATGCTAAATTTACCCTGAATTGGAAAAAAAAAGAATTGATACTCTAAATTATTTTTTTTTAATTGCAAAATTACTCAGTAAAAAAATTAGTTGGTGCCTTGGTGACAAAGTGGTTGTACTGCTGCCTCACAGCACCAGGGACCCTGGTACAATCCCGGCTCGGGTGACTGATCGTGTCTGCGTGGGTTTCTTCCGGGTGTTCCAGATTCCTCCCACAGCCCAAAGATGTGCAGGTTAGGTGGATTGGCCATGCTAAATTGTCCGTAAGTGTTCAAAGGTTAGGTGGGGTTACAGGGATCGGGTGGGGATCGGGCCTGGGTGGGATGCTCTTTCAGAGGATCAACGCAGACTCGATGGGCTGAATGGCCTCCTTCTGCACTGTGGGGATTCTTTGATTCTATTGAGTCACTAATCTGTACTTGGTAAATGAGCAGTGAGCAGATGGTTAAAAGCATTAATAGTTTATTGTGGCTAGAATTTGTCATTCACATTTCCATGAATTAAACCTAACACTTTCACAATTTAAATTCAAATATATCACAAGAGATGGCGTCCGTTCACTTATTTTAAGGAATTAGCCTCAGTCAGCAGCTAAAAGGGTAGTTAGTTAGTTGGTGAATTATTTTCGGGTTGAAGGAGGGATTGTTAAATGTTAGTTAAATATGTGTAATGTAAATTATGTAAAACATTTTGAAAAAGCTAATAAAATTATTTTAAAGAAAAAAAATTCAAATATATTGGTTAAACAATAAATTATACTTTTATTCCCCATTCCAAGTACCCGATCTGAAGAAGCAAGTGATGGAGAATGGTGAAAGATTATGAAAACCTACATGAGGAGCACTGAAGGAGTTGGAAACACATGGGCTGGGATTCTCCGACCCCACGCCGGCTTCCCGATTCTCCCCCGCCGATTCTCGGGCGCCGGCGGGATTCCCGCCGCGCCGGTCGGGGGCTGTTGAAAGCGCCTCCTCCGGCGATTCTCCGGGGCTCGAGTGGCTGCCGAGTCCCACCGACATGGGTTACTCAGGTCCCACACGGCGGGACCTGGAAGGTGTGTCCGCGGGGGCCGTCCTGGAGGGGGGGGCGGGGCCTCCACGGTGGCCTGTCCCGCGATCGGGGCCTACTGATCGACAGGCGGGCTGGTTCCATGGGGGCCTATGTTCTTCCATATTGCCTTGGGGGCCGGTGGAGAGAAGGGAACCCCCGCGCAAGCGCGGAATCACCCCGGCCGATCCTTGCCAGCTGCAGCCGCGGGGACCACTCTGGCGCCGACCTAGCCCCCTAGGAAGGGGAGCATTCCCCATTATCGGGGACCGTTGACACCGGAGTGGTTGGCGCCGCTTTTCATGCCGGCGTGGGGACATAGCCCCATTATTGGAGAATCCTGCCCATGAATCATAGCAAGTGCTGCTGGTGAAAACAGAAACCTGCCAATCCCATGTGCCTCCTCCCAAAACGAGTGCAGGAAAAAACACAGCACAATGTTCTTCACGAATATGAAAGACAGGCATCAATTCCAGGTTTTGTTACAAGATAATGAGCAGTGCTCCAAAAGCTAGTGTTTGAAACAAACCTGTTGGACTTTAACCTGGTGTTATAAGACTTCTTACTGTGCCCAAAATACAAAGTGCAGCCCATTCTGCCTGATGGTTCTTTGTCAAGCTGTCATCCTGGGACCGTGAAACCATCAGTCCTTCACAAATATGCAGTCACATTCACAGCCCACACAGTCAGACAATGCAGTCACAGAATCACAGAATTCTTCCAGCACAAAGGAAGCCATTCTGCCCATCATGTCTGCACTGGATGAGCATTTCACCTAGAGCCAGTCTCCTGACTTCTCCCCGTTTTCAAATAATCATCTAATTTTCTCTTGAATGCCTCGATTGAACCTGCCTCCACCACACTCTCAGGTAGTGCATTCCAGACCTAATTACACACTGTGTGAAAAAGTTTTTCTAATTTAGCTATTGTTTCTTTTACCAATCACCTCAGATCTGTGCCCTCTTGTTTTCGATCTTTCCACCACAGGGAACAGTTTCTCCCTATCTACCCTGTCCAAATTCATGATTTTGAACACTTCTGTAAACTCCTCTCAACCTTCTTCCCTCCAAGTCCCGACCTCTCCAATCTATCCCCGAAACTGAAGTTCCTCATCCCTGAATTAATCTTGTGACCCTCTTCTGAACTCGCCCCAATGCATTTACACCCTTCCTAAAATGGGGTGCAGTAATGCAGCTGAGGTATATCTTACTTACAGAAGCTCAACATAACCTCTTTACTGCTGCACTCTATGCTTCTATTAATAAAGCCGAGGATAGTGTATGCTTCATTAACTGCTCTCTCAACCTGTTCTGCCACCTTCAATGACTTGTTAAAGGATCATGATGTGGAGATGCCGGTGTTGGGCTGGGGTGAGCACAGTAAGAAGTCTTACAACACCAGGTTAAAGTCCAACAGGTTTGTTTCGAATCACTAGCTTTCGGAGTTCTGCTCCACCTGAGGAAGGAGCAGTGCTCCGAAAGCTAGTGATTCGAAACAAACCTGTTGGACTTCAACCTGGTGTTGTAAGACTTCTCACTGTTGTTAAAGGGTGGCACAGTGGTTAGCACTGCTGCCTCACAGATCCAGGGACCTGGGTTTGATTCCGATCTTGGGTGACTGTCTGTGTGGAGTTTGCACTTTCTTCCCGTGTCTGCGTGGATTTCATAGAATCATAGAATTTACAGTGCAGAAGGAGGCCATTTGGCCCCTTGAGTCTGCAGAAGCCCTTGGAAAGAGCACCATACTTAAACCCATGCCTCCACCCGTATCGCAGTAATCCAACCTTTTGGACACGAAGGGGCAAGTTAGCATGGCAAATCCACCTAACCTGCACATCTTTGGACTGTGGGAGAAAACCGGAGCACCCGGAGGAAACCCACACAGTCACGGGGAGAAAGTGCAAACTCCACACAGACAGTCATCCAGGGCCAGAATTGAACCCGGGTCCCTGGAGCTGTGAGGCAGCAGTGCGAACCATTGTGCCGCCGTGCCGCTCCAGTTTCCTCCCACAGCCCAAAGAGGTGCATTGGCCATGCTAAAACTGCCCCTTAGTGTCCAAAGATATGCAGGTTAGGTGAGGTTATGGGGATAGAGTAGGGGAGTGGGCCTGGGTAGGGTGTTCTTTCAGAGGATCGGTGCAGGCTCTATGGGCTGAATGGCTACCTTCTGCACTGTAGGAATTTTATTCTAATTCTATGCTGCATGGTAGCACAAGTGGCTAGCACACTGGCTTCACAGCGCCAGGGTCCTAGGTTCGATTCCCCGCTGGGTCACTGTCTGTGCGGAGTCTGCACGTTCTCCTCATGTGTGCATGGGTTTCCTCTCACAGTCCAAAGACATGCAGGTTAGGTGGATTGGCCATGCTAAATTGCCCTTAGTGTCCAAAAAGGTTAGGAGGGGTTATTGGGTTACGAGGATGGGGTGGAAGTGAGGGCTTAAGTGGGTCGGTGCAGACTCGATGGGCCGAATGGCCTCCTACTGCACTGTATGTTCTATGTTCTATGTTCTAACAAAGTTCATCTGCTCCTGCAACCCCTTAAGAATTGTACCCTTTATTTTATATTGTCTCTCCATATTCTCCCTATCAAAATATAGCACCTCACATTTCTCCGCATTCAACTTCATCTGCCGCCTGTCTGCCCACTCCACCAACTTATCTATGTCCTTTTGAAGTTCTAGATTCTGCGGCTATGTCCGCAGGATCCGTCTGGTCTTACGACCAAAAAGTCGGCGGCGCCCCCGCACCGATGCTCCTCCCGGTAGGGGGGCGAGAAGCTGCTCCACGTAAAGCACCTGGCTTTACCTGCCAATATAGACTCAAAATTGCCAGGTCCGTGACAGCGCAGGCGATCGCGTGGACCTGGCCGTGCTGTACAACTTGGTGCCTACTGCGCGCAGACCTGGCAAGGATCCAGTTTATGGATTTTGCAGTGAGCTATCTGAGTTTCAGGGTCCAGACTCCATGGTTTTGTGGCCACACTTTGGATAACCCAGCTTCATTGCAATTGCTGAGTCCTGCGTAATGCAAAATCTGATGAGTTTCAATAAATCTGTCATTTCCTTTGCCAACATCTTGCTTTTTAGCTGGGTAATGGGATAAGTGAGGGACATTGCATTTCCAAAGATACACACTTGGATGTCTTAGAGTTCGCAATCTCAAAGCTAATGTGATTGATGTCGGTAACTAAGGGTTGGGATAAGCCAAACAAAAATTGATTTATTTTAGTTTAGTCTCCATGTACACTAAGCAGAATGTTATCTAACCGCTGGCAAATGTTCATAGTGTCCTTAATACTTTTTCAACAGTAGTAGCAGTTTTATGAGGGTACACTGTGTTATCAGCATATAAATAGATTTTGGAACGTGAACAGCCTTATATTAATAGTTTCCTCAGGTTTTTCAATATGTCTTGACTGTTTCTGACATTTTTAAGTCAACTAAGTGTGAGTAACAGCATGTTAGCCTTTCCCAATATTCCTGAACAGAAAGCTCTAATATTCCCTCATTGCTACGGAGCAGTTAAAAGCCAAGTCTTCAAGCTGAGGGAAACTGGCAACATGTGTGAATATAACGAGCTCAAGATTGCCAGGTATATGATCCAAATAATGTTCTTATGTTAGATTTCTTATATTAAGACATTATAATGGTGACATTTCAAAAGTACTTATTTGGCTGTAAAGCGCCTTGGGACATCTTGAGGTTATGAAGTAACACTATATCAATGAAAATCCTTTTTCTTATATTAATAGCCTCCCAGTTGACTCAGCTTCAAAATGCACCTTTCGTTGTGGAATTGAGATCGATGGAGCATGATCCCCAATTTATGCTGAATTCCCTGACCACCGCCACAGTGAGGCCAAGAACTGCTACAATTGTACTCAATAATTCCGGACTACCATGTGCAAAGATCAGCCAGACTCTCTTTTCCTTTTTAGTCATCAGAATACCTGACTAGAAACGTGTATGTTACAAAAACCATCGGAGGTCAGATTGGAGTTGGTTCTGATTTTTGCAAAAGTTAAATTGCCTGACAATCTTTCCACCAGGTTCGCACATTGATTTCTTGGGCGAGATAGCAGAGGGCTAACAATGCCTGTGGAACATAATTTACTGCCTTCAGAACAGGAAGGGAGAATATTAAAACATTTGTGGGCAACGTATTGCTGTGGTTATGGTACTAGACTAGTAAGACTAGAGGCCGTGCATTCAAAGCCCAACGGGGTGAGTGTGAACCTTAATTCAGTAAGTGCGGGAGCTTCTGAATTAGAACCAGGAACTCATGATCATCCGCCCCTTTTTTCTTCGAACATCTATAGGGATGGACAATAAATGTGGCCTTGTAACTGTTTTGCACATCCTCAGGGTAGGTATTTATGAAGGAAAAGAGATTTATTGCATGATTCGCACTATTTTCCTCACTGTTGTATTTTCACTATAGGTGATGTGTTGTAGACACTTGCTAATACAAAACATAACCATGCATTTCCAGATGCAAATAGAGTACTCCTAGGCTTAATAAAACTTTTACAATGCAGAGTACTCATAAATATTCTGAAAAAGGAACACAGTCTGGAACACCACACAACAGATCTGGTAAGCTTAATGAAAAATGCCAGCTTTGTCCAAATGTCTTTGAACAAAATATTGCTACAGGATTAATAGCAGAGTTGAGTTGGCAATGGAGCGACTTTTATATTTCACTCATATCAACACATTTATGAAACTGTGCAGAAATCCTCATATTTGGATAAATTGTAGATGTACTATTGAATTGAGTTTAAAAATATACAGATAATACCTTACAAAGATCATTTGTTAAAAAATTGAACAATTAAAAACCCACTTTTGGCAGTCATTTTTTCCTCTTATTTTGTTGATCACAAGAGGCTCAGGAAATTGGGGGTGATATATTAGCATGAATTGATAATTAGTTAACGTGAAGAAAACTGAGAATAACAATCAGTGGGTTATTTTTGACATGGGTGGCATGAGTGGGGAATTCTTCCAGAGTCACAGGGCAGTTTGGGCCTGAGATCAAGAAGCACAACAGACACGGGCTGGATTCTCTCTCAGCGGGATACTCCGTTTCACCGGCAGCGCACTTATGCCCGCGGATTTCCCGACGTCCCACAATGGGAAACCCCATTGGCAGGCTGCTGGGATAGACAATCCCGCTGCCAGCGGGGATGCAGAAAACGGGTACAGCGGGATGGAGAATCCCGTCCATGACCGTCACTGATAAATTCAAGAAAAGCGCGAGGAACAGCGCCAACCGCTGTTCATAACATTTTTTACCTGACAAAGTCTTCTGAAGTGTCCCCCTCAAATTCATCAGCTGTCAGACATCTGCCACCATCCTCTGCCTGCCCCACAATAACATCCAGGGTGTGATCCTCAGCAAGTGGAAACACCACAAACCCTAGATCAGTAAAAACAGGGGGTCAAACAAGGTTGCATCATTGCACCAACTCTCTTCTCAATTTTCCCCGTTGCAATACTGCACATCACCTCCCACTAATTGCCCACAGGCATGGGGATAATGTGGAGGATAGATGGGAAATTGTTCATGCTACACTTCCTTCAATTTAAAACCAAAACCACTTCAACATCAGCCATTAAGAATGCAGATGACACTTGTCTGCGCTCACTCTAAACCTGAGCTCCAGCTCATTCTAAATCCCTCTCTGAAGTATATCAGAAAATGGGCCTTTTGCTAAACACCTGGAAAATTAAAGTTCTCTACAAACCAGCTCTCACAGCATAACACCTTCCCCCATCGATTAAGATTAACAGTGTGGATTATTTCATTACCTTGGGAGCCTCCTTGTGACAAAAAGCGAGATGGATGATGAAATTCACCATCGCCTCCAATGTGCCAGCTCAGTCTTTGCATGACTAAGTAAAAGAGTCTTTGAGAACCAGGATCTCAAACTGGTCATGATTGGTTAACTTCCTCCCTAACAGCACAGTGGGTGCACCTACACCTCAGGGACTGCAGCAGTTCAAGAAGGCAACTCACCACCACCTTCTGAAGGGTAACTAGGGATGGACAATAAATGCTGGCCTAACCAGCGACACCCACATCCCGTGAAATAATTTTTAAAAACTGGATCCACGCAGGTTCTTGATGTTAAAACCTACCTGGTTTGCTGAAGAGAGTCTCTTGATTTATTTCAATGTCAACATTACTCCACCCCCCAGTGTCCTAGCTATCCCGATTTATAGCTGTAAAAATGCCCAACACATAACTAACAATGTAATTGGCATTAAACCTTAACAATGTCATTAGTAAGACAGTGACATGGTTCATCGGACACAAATGATCTCTGCACTCCTATGCTCTTTCGAAACTTGGATGATCACCTCAGTTATACCATAAGCCTCCTCAAGATCCTCCAAATCATCCTCCCATGGCAACTGATCCACAGCAGATGCTAACTCCCTGGCCCTACAATCAACTCTCGAACATCTCGACAACAAGGACATCTATGTCAGACTGCTGTTCATAGACTACAGTTCTGCCTTCAACACCATTATCCCAACGAGACTAATAACCAAACTCTGAAACCTTGGACTTGACCCCTCCCTGTGCAGCTGGATCCTTGACTTCCTCACCAACAGACCGCAATCTGTCAGGAGAGGCAACAGCACCTCCTCCACAATAGTCCTCAACACTAGGGCCCCGCAAGGATGTGTGCTCAGTCCTCTATACACACAGTCCTCTGTACTCCCTATACACACACGACTGCGTGGCAAGTTTCAACTTCAATTTAATCTATAAGTTTGCAGATGATACGACTGTGGTGGGCCGTATCTCAAACAACGACGAATCAGACTACAGAAGGAGATAAATCACTTGGTTGCATGGTGTACCGAAAACAACCTCTCTCTAAATGTTGGAAAGACCAAGGAACTGGTCATCGACTTCAGGAAGCAAAGCAAGACACCTCCCCGTCAATATCAATGGCTCCGAAGTAGAGATGGTCGATAGCTTTAAGTTCCTGGAGGGCACCATCACCAACAGTCTGTCCTGGTCCACTCACGTTGATGCAACAGTCAAGCAAGGCCAACAATGTCTCTACTTCCTACAGAAGCCAAAGAAATTCGCCATGTCTGCATCGACTCTCACAAACTTCGACAGATGTGCCATAGAGAGCATCCTAACCGGCTGCATCACAGCCCGGTATGGCAACTGCTCTGCCCAAGATCGCAAGAAACTGCAGAGTGTGGTGAACTCAGCCCAATTCATCACACAAGCTTGCCATCCTCCCATTGATTCTGTATAGACCTCTCCCTGCCTCAGGAAGGCGGACAGCATTGTCAGAGATCCCTCACACCCAGGCTTTGCCTTCTTCCAGACCCTTCCATCAGGCAGAAGATATAGAAGTCTGAAGACCCGCACATCCAGATATAGGAACAGCTTCTTCCCCACAGCTGCCAGACTCCTCAACGACTCCCCCTCAGACTGATCTGTTCCCTGAAAGAACACTATTCACGATGCCCAATGCTGCTCTTGTTTGGCCCTTGTTTCACACTGTAACCAATCACTATTGTCAATGTACTTTGTCGATTATTCTTTTGTCTACAATGTATGTACTGTGTACGTTTCCTTGGCTGCGGAAAAATACTTTTCACTGTACTTCAGTACATGTGACAATAAATATCAATCAAATTCCCAGGCTAGATACGCAATAAAACAGCATCATTCTCGTCCATGCCAACTTGCCAAGCATTGAGGCACTGATCACTGAAAACCAGCTCTGCTGAGAGGGACATGTTGTCCATATGACTGACATCAGATTCCTGAAGCAAGTGCTCTACTTAGAGGTAGGTCACAGCTGGAGACTGATAGGAGGGCAGCGGAAACACATTAGGAGTGTTTTCAAAGCATCACTGAAGCGGTTAGACATACCTGTTGATTCATGACCGACCAAAATGGAGAAAGCTCATTCCGGTTGGTACCAAACACGTGTGAGACTTTATTAGGAAAATGCAGAGGTGAAGTTGAGGCATTGAAGACAGTGCACAAACCTCCAAACAATCATCTGCGCAACCCTTCAAGTACCTCCTGCCCTGCATGTGGCAATGTCTTCAGATCACGCATTGGACTTATCAGCCACCTCAGAATCCAGGAAGCCGGTATGGAAGCAAGTCATCCTCAATCCTGAAAGGCTGCCTAAGCAGATCATAAGGTTCAGCGCTCAGGTCTCACTTCTTTGTGATCCATACTATATTAATAGTCGCTTGGTGGCACATAAATTGAGTATTGCTGAAAAAATGAACATGCTGTTGAAGGTTTTGATCCTTCACTCATCGGAACAGATGCAAGAATACCAAATTTCAAAGGAAGCAACAATTTTTACTGCGGAGAAAACGAGTGACAACTGTTTGGTTGGCAAGTTGGATTGATTGATTGATTTGATTTATTGTCACGTGTACTGAGGTACAGTGAAAAGTAATTGAATCTGTTCGTGCGTGTTCTCAGACTTTTGTATCTTCTGCCTTATGAGAGAATAACTCAGGTAGGAAGGGTCTTTGATTATGCTGCCCACTTTCCCAAGGCAGCGGGAAGTGTAGATAGAGTCAATGGATGGGAGGCAGGTTCGTGTGATGGACTGGGCTGTGTTCACGACTTTCTGTAGTTTTTTATGGTCTTGGGCCGAGCAGTTGCCATTCCAATCTGTGATGCAGCTGGATAGGATCCTTTCTATGGTGCATCTGTAAAATTGATAAGAGTCAATGTGGACATGCTGAATTTCCTTAGTTTCCTGCTGCTGTTGTGCTTTCTTGGTCTTATGGATGTGGGTGGACCAGGACAGATAGTTGGTGATTTGCACACCTAGGAATTTGAGGCTATTAACCATCTCCACCTCGACACGATTGATGCAGACAGGAGTGTGTGTGATACTTTGCTTCCTGAAGTGAATGACCAGCTCCTTAGTTTTGCTGACATTGAGGGAGGGTCATTACACCACTCCACTAGGTTCGTTATCTCCCTCCTTTACTCTGACTCATCATTGGTCTATGGATCAGGAAGTCGAGGATCCAGTTGCAGTGGGAGGAGTAAAGTCCTAGGTTTTGGAGCTTTGATATGAGCTTGGCTGGGATTATGTGTTGAAGGCAGAGCTGTAGTCAATAAATAGGAGTCTGACGTAGAAGTCCTTGTTGTCAAGATGTTCCACGGATGAGTGTAGGGCCAGGGAGATGGCATCTGCTGTGGACCGGTTGTCGCGGTATGCGAATTGCAATGGATCAAGGCATTCTGGGAGTATGGAGTTGATGGGTCTCATGATCTACCTCTCAATGAACTTCATAATGATAGATGTCAAGGCCACCAGACAGTAGACGTTGAGGCACGTTGCTGGGATTGGCCGGGCTGTTGCCATGGCAAATGCCCCAGTGAACTATTGTCCCTCAATCCTTTGTTTATTCAAAACAAATGACCATGTGTGGGCTTATTCTTCTTACCTGCAAAGGACAGGTCCCTGCATATGGATATATGCAGCTTTTAGCAAGCATAAGTGAGCTACACTCTGAGCCCAACTGATAACCTTAAACTGGTTGTTAGTGTGATCCCTATAAAGGAAAATGTTATTCATGATTGCGAAGTGTTTTTAGTATAAAAATAATGAAGTCTTGCTGCAACTATATAGGAGTTTAGTCAGACCACAGCTGGATTTTTCTTTACTTCAGAAAGTATATATAAAACAATGGTTTAATAGCTTGATCCTTGGAATGTGAGGGGTGTCTTATGAGGAGAGATTGAGACCAATGGGCCCATATTCCACGGAGTTTAGTGAAAGGAGAGGTTATGTCATTGGAAAATAAGAATTATAAAAAGTTTGACAGGATGACCGGTGAGAGGTTTGTCTGCCGCGACTGGAGAGTAAAGAGTGAGCAACACGGAACCTGAATATTCGCAGAGTCAGAATGACTCCAGAAACATTTTAAAATGGGCACAGTAAGGAGTCTTACAACACCTGGTTAAAGTCCAACAGGTTTGTTTCAAATCGCTAGCTTTCGGAGCGCTGCTCCTTCCTCGGGTGACCCTCAGGTGACATTTTAAAATGGGGGGAGGGACCTGATTCTGAGATTCTCTTCCCCTTTCTTGGCATCCCAAATTTTTGCTGATGGGGAACAGGGCTGGGTGTTTACTCCTAATCTGATCGCTTCCACCGAGGGAATAGGCGTCTCTCAGCCCCCTGTGATTTTCATGGAGTTGGGCTGCTCCTCCATGACTTATGGTTCTGCCCAATGTCATCCTATCAGGTTGGGAAAACAAACAGAACAGTAGCAGTGAAAAGCTCTGTCCTGGATCATTCCTTATGCCTGCCTGAGGAACAGCTTCACAATAGGAGAACTTTGGTTGAGAGGGGAGGCTGGATGATGGATAATGTAAAGAGGAAAATAAAAGAGGAAATTAATGCAATTTGTGCTTTAATGATCTATTGGGACTCTGCAACTCTGTCCAATGTTTATGAAGTGCTTTGTAGTACAAGTACTATTTATTCATCTAATACAATACAGCTGTTTGAAGATTATTGACTGAAGGGTCAAAGAGCAATACATTTAATTTAAGAAATGAACACTGCGAGAGACCAGTAGCTAGAATTGAGATCATGATTGACGGATGATAGAAGATAAATAGAGAAATACGAACCAGCGAGCTTATTGTTGTAACTTATTCAAATCAATACTCTAACCATTGTTATTTTGCTCAATATCTGCGTAATCCTGCATCAGGTTAGAGAGTATTGTCATTCAGGGCAGATAGTTAAAAGAAGGCTTATGGGATACTTGCCTTTATTAGCTGAGGCATAGGCTATAAGAGCAGGGAGGTTATGATGGATCTGTATAAAACGTTGCTTAGGCCACAGGTAGAGTGCTGTGTGCAGTTCTGGTCACCACACTGGAGGAAGAATGTGATTGCACTCGAAAGGGTGCAGAGGAGATTCACCAGGCAGTTGCCTGGGCTGGCACATTTCAGCTGTGAAGAGAGGCTGGTTAGGCTGGGGTTGTGTTCCTTCGAGCAGAGAAGGCTGAGGAGGGACCTGCTTGAGGGGTGCAAAATTATGAGAGATTTAGATAGGGTAGGTAGGAAGAAACTGTTTCCCTGAGTAGAGAGGTCACTAACCAGGGTATAGATTTAAGGTGAGGAGCAGGGGATGGAGACGGGATTTGAGGAAAAACCTTTTCACCCAGAGGCTGGTGGGAAGCTGGAACTCACTGGCTGAAAGGGTGGTAGAAGGGGGAACAGATAGACTCCCTCTTTGTAGGTATGGGCTACAGAGGATAGGATTAGTAAACAAAGGATGAAGTTTGTAAAGTCTCAATGCTGTTGATCTGGACTTCCCTCCTGTGAAGATCGGCTGCTGCTTCTGGTGAAAAGTAAAGTTTTCCCTCTCTGTCATGTGGTAGAACATAGAACATAGAACAGGACAGCACAGTACAGGCCCGTCGGCCCATGATATTGTGCCGACCATTTATCCTAATCTAAGATCAACCTAACCAATGTTCAGCAAGTTACCATCCTCTGCCCTTCTTCAGTTATTTTCACTATCCAGTAAAATGATTGTAGCTCAGAACAAGCAAACAGATCTTCTGCGAGTACAATGCTGGTCTGGTGATTTATTGGAAGAGGCCTGCAGCCCCAACGTAAACGTATGACCTTAAAAAAAAAATCCAGGTCAGCACCTAAATGTCCTTATAATACAATGTTCTTCCATATTTTACAGAAAAAAATCAGTCTTGAAATATGTGGGGCGGGATTCTTCGGAACCCGGCGGGGCGGGCATCTCTGGCGGGAAGGAGTGGCGTGAACCACTCTGTCTTCGGGCCGCCCTAAAGGTGCAGAAACCTCTGCACCTTCAGGGGCTAGACCGGCGCCGAAGGGCCTCCGCCGGCTGGCGTGAGTTGGCGCATGCGCGGGAGCGCCAGCGTGTGCTGGCATCATCCCAGCGCATGCGCAGGGGGGGGTTCACCTCTGCGCCGGCCATCGCGGACCGGTACACCAGCCGGCGAGGAGGAATAGAGTGCCCCCACGGCACAGGCTCGCCCGCAGACCGGTGGGCTCCGATCGCGGGCCAGGCCACCATGGGGGCACCCGCCCCCCCCGGGGCCAGGTCCTCCCGCGCTCCCCCGAGGACCCCGGAGGCCACCCGCGGAGCCAGATCCCGCCGGTAAGTATCTGTCGTAACGTACGCCGGCGGGACCGGCTGAAAATGGGTGGCCACTCGGCCCATCGCGGGCCAGAGAATCGCCAGGGGGGGGGCGCTGCCAGCGGCCAACGGCCGCCGACCTGCGCGGTGCGATTCCCGACCACGCCAAATCCCCGGCGCCAGAGAATTCGGCAGCCGGCGGGCGCGGGATTCACACCGCCCCCCGGTGATTCTCCGACCCGGCGGGGGGTCGGAGAATCCCGCCCATGATTCTAACGAAGAGCATAAGAAATAGGAGTTGGGGGAGGTCACACGGCCCATCAAGCCAGCTCAACCATTTAATAGGGTCATGTTTGAACTCCATTTTCCCACTTCATTCCCATATCTCTTGATTTCCTCCGTGCTGGAGAATCTATTGATGTCAGTCTTGAATATGCTCACCATCTGGAGCAGAGAATTGGAAAAATTCACTCCCCCTGAGAGAAGAAATTTCCCCTCATCTCACTCTTTGAGGAACAGAAATTAACTTTTCTACAACAGCAACTGGCATTTATACAGAAGTAGAACATAATGGACATCTGAAATAAAATTAGAATATGTGAGAAATGCTCAGCAGGCCTGGGGCTGGATTCCCTGTTTCAGAGACAGTGCTGATGCCGGGGCTGAATCAGCCGCGTTCTCCCAAAAGTGGTTCCGGTCCCGGAGCAATTTAGGATCCGTTAATGGGCTAGCACCGGCAGCACACGGAATTAGTGCAATTCCAATACATACCGGCATCCGATTTGCCATGATCGAGATTGGCAGTCGACTGGTTGCCAATCTTCAGCCACATATTAGCACGCCACTCTCCACACACACTCATCCCAGTCAACGCGATGGCAGGCCGAAGACCAGCACCTCATTTCGCCGATGCGGAGCTCGAGATCCTGCTGGATGCCGTGGAGGAGAGGCGGGGCACCCTGTTCCCTGGGGTGGGAAGGAGGCTGGCACCCACTGCAGTACACTAGGCCTGAGGTGGCAGAGGCTGTGAGCGCCATGGGCCCCACCGCCAGGACGGGCCAGCAGTTTCATAAAAAGCTGCACAACCTTCTCAGGGCGGCCAGGATGACGAACCAGCACCGTGCCCCTGGCATCAACCCCGTCCCACACACTTGTACCCCCCACCCAGAGGGCGACTGAACCCCACCCACTGGCAGTCTGCTCGCACCCCACCCTACACCATATGCCAACACCCATACCTCCCGCCATGGCCGGGTGACCTGCACACACAGGCCACCAGCTGCCCATCCCCGTGCTGCCCGCGTCCAACTGCCCCACACAGTGCGTTTCTTGTCTCCCACCCCAGGAGAAGGCAGTGCACAACTGCCGAGAGAGAGGGCAGACTGGAGGGGATCCGTCGGATCTGGAACCCTCACTGCCACAGAGCAACGGGCATTGGATCTGGTTAGTGGGCTCGGAAAGTGAGCAGTCGCCAAGGACGAGTTCGGCATTGGCTAACCAAATGAGCCCCCACTGAGTTGCGGTATCCATGTGGCGTGGTGGAACAGTGGTTAGCACTGCTGCCTCACTGCTCCAGGGACCCGGGTTCAATTCCAGCTTTGGTTGACTGTCTGTGTGGAGTTTGCACTTCCTTCCCGTGTCTGCGTGGGTTTCCTCCGGGTGCTCCGGTTTCCCCCCACAGTCCAAAGACGTGCAGCGTATGTGGATTGGCCATGATAAATTGCCCTTAGTGTCCAAAAGGTTAGGTGATGTTACTAGATTATATGGATAGGGTGGAGGTATGGGCTTAAGTGGGGTGCTCTTTCTGAGAGCTGGTGCAGACTCGATGGGCCGAATGGCCTCCTTCTGCACTGTACATTCTATGATTCTATGGTGATTCTATTGTTCACCCTCACACCACTGCACCACACCCGCACCACACCCACACCACCCCCACACCACCCCTTCAGCACCCCACCCCACCAGCCCTCCAGCACGCCATCCCAGCACTCCACCACCTCCACACCACCTCACCCCAGCACCCACCACCTGAACACCACCCCACCCCAGCACCCCACCACCTGAACACCACCCCACCCCAGCACCCCACCAGCCCTCCACCACGCCTACCCAGCACTCCACCACCTGAACACCACCCTACCCCAGCACCCCACCACCTCAACACCACCCCACCCCAGCACCCCATCACCTGAACACCAACCCAACCCAGCACACCACCAGCCCTCCACAGCCTCACGCCAGCACCCCACCACCTCCACACCACCCCAACCCAGCACCCCACCAGCCTTCCACCACCTCACCCCAGCACCCCACTACCTGAACACCGCCCCTCCACCACCCCACTCATGATGCAACCATGCGTCATGTCTTGTGTCTTGCAGGATCACCTGACAACGAGGCAGCTCCTTCTGGTGCTCCCCGTCCCCACCACAACCCCAGGACCCATCAAGCAACGAGGTGGGACCGGACAGCGACGTGACATCCCGGAGCACCAATCCGGCAAAGACACTGACTGCCCACCATATCTATCTCCAACACCCTCCACCATCCTAGGGACACTCACCTCAGTTGGTCATTATAGTGAAGAGTCTCCTAATGCACACCACAAACGTGCAGTAGTACATCAGGTGGAAGTAAGAGCATCCGAGGGGCGGACAATCGGTGGGTGATCCGACCCCAGGGACTAGCTGCCGTCCAGATATGTCTCGGCCTCTGGAAAGGGAGGTCCCACCGATGCTGGGGATGCAGACACAAAGCCAGGGGTTAGATGAGGGGGCTACATTCAGCGCCTGCAGGTGCAGTTGGAGGAGTCCGTGCGGTGCTAACCATGCGTGCTACCTAAGCCAACACTGAAAGGGTGGCATCCATGGTGGAGGCCTTGGGTGCAAACGTATCGGCCATGGATCAAGATGTCCAAGGCCTGGGGCACTCTGTGCGGGCGATGGCTGAGGCACATGACAGGATGGCCCTGTCACAGGCAACCATGTACCAGGGCCACCTGGATATTGAAGCGGCGCCACAGAACTTGGCCCAGTCACAACGGGTCATGGGTGCGGGCATTGATGGCATTGCCTGGGCACTGGGTGAACTGAGCCAGTCACAGAGGGATGTGGCCAAGTCCGTGTCTAATAAAAGTCTAATAAAATAATGACTCGGGTAAGAGTAGGGCTAGTCAAGGACAGTAGTGGGAAGTTGTGCTTGGAGTCCGAGGAGATAGGAGTCCGAGGAGATAGGAGAGGTGCTAAATGAATATTTTTCGTCAGTATTCACACAGGAAAAAGACAATGTTGTCGAGGAGAATACTGAGATTCAGGCTACTAGACTAGAAGGGCTTGAGGTTCATAAGGAGGAGGTGTTAACAATTCTGGAATGTGTGAAAATAGATAAGTCCCCTGGGCCGGATGGGATTTATCCTAGGATTCTCTGGGAAGCTAGGGAGGAGATTGCTGAGCCTTTGGCTTTGATCTTTAAGTCATCTTTGTCTACAGGAATAGTGTCAGAAGACTGGAGGATAGCAAATCCCCTTGTTCAAGAAGGGGAGTAGAGACAACCCCGGTAACTATATACCAGTGAGCCTTACTTCTGTTGTGGGCAAAATCTTGGCAAGGTTTATAAGAGATAGGGTGTATAATCATCTGGAAAGGAATAATTTGATTAGACATAGTCAACACGGTTTTGTGAAGGGTAGGTCGTGCCTCACAAACCTTATTGAGTTCTTTGAGAAGGTGACCAAACAGGTGGATGAGGGTAAAGCAGTTGATGTGGTGTATATGGATTTCAGTAAAGAGTTTGATACGTGGGGAATCTCCTCCCTAGCTTCCCAGAGAATCCTAGGATAAATCCCATCCGGCCCAGGGGACTTATCTATTTGCACACTTTCCCGAATTGTTAACACCTCCTCCTTATGAACCTCAAGCCCTTCTAGTCTAGTAGGCTGAATCTCAGTATTCTCCTCGACAACATTGTCTTTTTCCTGTGTGAATACTGACGAAAAATATTCATTTAGCACCTCTCCTATCTCCTCGGACTCCTATCTCCTCGGACTCCAAGCACAACTTCCCACTACTGTCCTTGACTAGCCCTACTCTTACCCGAGTCATTATTTTATTAGACTTTTATTAGACACGGACTTGGCCACATCCCTCTGTGACTGGCTCAGTTCACCCACTGCAGAAAATACGGAAGCATGGGATTCAGGGAGATTTAGCAGTTTGGATCAGAAATTGGCTAGTTGGAAGAAGACAAAGGGTGGTGGTTGATGGGAAGTGTTCAGACTGGAGTCCAGTTACTAGTGGTGTACCACAAGGATCTGTTTTGGGGCCACTGCTGTTTGTCATTTTTATAAATGACCTGGAGGAGGGCGTAGAAGGATGGGTGAGTAAATTTGCAGATGACTCTAAAGTCGGTGGAGTTGTGGACAGTGCGGAAGGATGTTACAAGTTACAGAGGGACATAGATACGCTGCAGCGCTGGGCGGAGAGGTGGCAAATGGAGTTTAATGCAGAAAAGTGTGAGGTGATTCATTTTGGAAGGAATAACAGGAAGACTGAGTACTGGGCTAATGGTAAGATTCTTGGCAGTGTGGATGAGCACAGAGATCTCGGTGCCCATGTACATAGATCCCTGAAAGTTGTCACTCAGGTTGAGAGGGTTGTTAAGAAGGCGTGAGGTGTGTTAGCTTTTATTGGTAGAGGGATTGAGTTTCGGAGCCATGAGGTCATGTTGCAGCTGTACAAAACTCTGGTGCGGCTGCATTTGGAGTACTGCGTGCAATTCTAGTCGCCGCATTATAGGAAGAATGTGGAAGCATTGGAAAGGGTGCAGAGGAGATTTACCAGAATGTTGCCTGGTATGGAGGGAAGATCTTATGAGGAAAGGCTGAGGGACTTGAGGCTGTTTTCGTTAGAGAGAAGAAGGTTAAGAGGTGACGTAATTGAGACATACAAGATGATCAGAGGATTGGATAGGGTGGACAGTGAGAGCCTTTTTCCTCAGATGGTGATGTCTAGCACGAGGGGACATAGCTTTAAATTGAGGGGAGATAGATATAAGACAGATGTCAGAGGTAGGTTCTTTACTCAGAGAGTAGTTAGGGAGTGGAATGCCCTGCCTGCAACAGTAGTGGACTCGCCAACACTAAGGGCATTCAAATGGTCATTGGATAGACATATGGATGATAAGGGAATAGTGTAGATGGGCTTTAGAGTGGTTTCACAGGTTGGCGCAACATCGAGGGCCGAAGGGCCTGTACTGCGCTGTAATGTTCTATGTTCTATGTTCTATGTGCTCCATGGTCACCCTGGTTGAGACGGGAGCGGTCTTCCAGGACTGGCAGTGGCAGGTGGCGGGGGAGCCTCCGGAGCCCACTTTGGTCGCTCCTCCATCCAATGGAGTAGCCTGGAAGCCATTGGACAATCCGAGGGAGGAGGAAGAGATCAGGCCCCTTCCGCTTACCCCTGCAGTTAAGGTGCCGGAACACCACAGCGTCTCAGCCTGCCCCCATCCTATCACTGGCGAATCCGATGGCAGCGGGCAGAATAGGGTGGCACCACGCCAGCTGGGACACCCACGAGGCTGTGGGGCCCGTTCAGGCCCGGTTGCCCCAGAGGACGGCCGCCAAAGGGATCCAGGTCACAGGGCGGGAAGCGCAGCAGGCCGCCTCCACTCCTGATGTACCGCCTGGGGAACTCATTCGGGCCAAAAAAGTAGACACAGTTAAGTTGGCACGGGTGCAGCACATAGGATAGCGATAGGGACAAGGGCACAAACTGTAGAAACATGTTCACCTGCTCACAATAAACACCTGTTCACAAATGTTCCAACCTGCCTCGGTGCTCTGTCAGACGGGTAAACGGGATGAGCTGGACTGGCTGCAGAGGGGGAGCTGGGTGTGGAGGGGTGGGGGGATGGGCCCCCAGGTCAGCCACTGCACATCACCCTGGTACCCGGGCCCATCCCAACCCCCTCCCTTTCTGCCTACACCCCCACCTGGACCCGGGTCACTGTAAGGACATCGTTGTATCGGGTCTCCAATCCGGTCAGTGTCCTCCGCCACCCCAGGGGTTCGATGGGACCGTGCGATGGAATGGCCAGCTCGCATGCAGGGAATCACCCAGATGGACGGTAGAAAGTGCTCCCGGGGGCAAGGGTCAGACATTGTCAAATGATGGAGAGCACTAGAGCACATCGCAGAGCGGGTCGTCATTATCCTCCATCCCGTTGTTACTGCCAACCCAGGGCCTGCACCCTATAGTGAGGCAGGTAGGAATTATTGAGGGGGATGCAGGTGTGGGGGCGGGGGGTGGGGGGTGGTGGTGGGGGGGGGGGGGGTTGCCGGTGGTGCAGGGAGAGTGAACATGGGATGGGGTGGTCGGCTGGGGTGGGTGGGACAGAATGTTCGCGCCGCTGTTGGCCATGTCCCCTAGTCGGTGAAACCAGAGGCGATTAGAGCGTCCCGTATGCGGTGGCCCTGGTGCATACGTTGGGCGACCTCCTGCGGCTGCCTGAGCCCCATGCTGTGCCCATCCTGGCCCTCCTCCGCATCCTCGCGTCGGACAAGGCCTGGCGTTCATCCTCCTCCTCCAGCACGTCGCCCCTCTGCTGCGCGATGTTGTGGAGGATACAGAAGGCCACCACAATGTGGGAGACCCTCCTAGCATTACACTGGCCCCTCCTGAATGGTCCAGGCTCCTGAACCGAAACTTCAGGGCACCGATCACCGCTCGATCATGGCCCTGGTCACGGCATGGGCGTGTCTCCACATTGATCTGTGGCCTGCAGATCGACATCATCAATCCCGACCACAGTGGATAACCCATGATGCCCAAGAACCAACCCCTCATCCGGTGGTGCGCTTCGAATCTGTCAGGAACCATCGGGTGTGCCAGGATGAAGTCATCATGCACACTGCCTGGATAACGGGTGCAGATGTGCACGATGTGCATCTCGTCACACACCAGCTGCACGTTCATGGAGTGCAACCTCTTTACGGTTGTGATGGCCAGTCGGTGAACCATATCGCAATGATGGCGTCATGTGCGCGCTGGCCCTGGCAATGGCGGTGTACGGCCTCCCGTGGCTGCCTGGGCCCCACGTCCCGCTCATCGTCGCCCTCCCCCACATCCTCCTCGTTGGATGAGGTCTGCCCTTCCTCATCAACCTCCTCCTCCAGCACATCGCCCCTCCGCTGAGCTATATAATAAAAATAATAATAATAATAGTCGCTTATTGTCACAAGTAGGCTTCAATGAAGTTACTGTGAAAAGCCCCTAGTCGCCACATTCCGGCGCCTGTGGAGGACGCAGCAGGCTACAACAATGCGGGCTCTGGAGGGTCCTCCCAGCTTCGTACTGGAGAGCCCCTCCAAAACTGTCCAGGCACCTGAAGCTCACCTTCAGGATGCCGAAGCACCGCTCGATCACACCCCGGGTCACTGTAAGGACATCGTTGTATCGGGTCTCCAATCCGGTCAGTGGCCGCTGGGAGGCGACATCAGCCACGACCGTAGCGGGTAACTCCTGTCGCCCAGCAGCCAGCCCCGCCGGGGGAGGGGTCGGGGGGGGGGGGGGGGGGGGGGGGGGTTGATTTGATTTATTATTGTCGCATGTATTAGTATACAGTGAAACGTATTGTTTCTTGCATGCTGCACGAACAATGCATACCGTACAGAGGGAAGGAAGGAGAGACTGCAGAATATAATGTTAACATTGTTACAGAGTTTAAAAGAGTTAGAATGAAGTTTTAGAAGCATAGAACGAGAGTAAAAGATAGAATTAGAGGGTACGCTGGGCACAGCTTGCAAGAAGTCGCCTCGCTCCGGCGCCATCTTACTTTCTTACTTTCTTTTTTTCTCTGGGGTGCCCCCTAGCCTGTGCGGCTGCCACCTGCCGCTCTGCAGCCCGGTCTTCTGCTGCCTCTCTGAGTGGCCCCCGCTCACGCGGCCATCACCACAGCGGCCAGCATCGCGGGTTGAAAGGCCAACATGTTAACATGGTGCACAGTTCCGTGCCATCCAGGTTCCATGGGCTACATGGTGGCTTCGGTTGGCACCTCAGGCCCCACCCATGCATGACCCCCCCACCCCCCCCCCCAACCCCCCCACCCCTGCCCCGTCGGTATCCAGCACTGCCGGTGCCCCCGGTCCTGGCGCCCGTCCCTGCTGCCAGGGGTACCGTTGGCTGGCACTGCCTTCACTGGGGGCTGCCGGTTGGGTGGGGTGACCCTGGGTGGTCTCCCGGTGGGTGGCTGCCGGTTGGGCGGGGTGCTCGGGGCTGAGGGGGGAGTGCGCTGTTTGCCGGGAGGTGGGGGGGGGGGGGGAGGAGGGGGGCCGGGTTGGGTGGTCAGCCAGATGCCTGCTGTAATGACTGTCGGTGCCTGGCGGTCGGTGCCTGGGCACCGCCCCAGTCCTGGAGGGAGGGAGCACCCCGGTTGCCCTCCCCCTCCCCTCCCCTCCCCCGGCCCTGGCTGGGGTCACTCCTGCCGCAGCCAGTACGGCTGGTGTCCGTACCAGCAGCTCGCAGTCACTCCACGCCATTTCCTACCTCCTGTCTCTCACTCAGCAGCCAGGAAGCCAAGTTCACGATTTTTATAACCACACGTGAACAGCGCCATTGGGAACTCGGCCCATCGGAGATGGGGAATCGCGGAGACTCCGGAGTATCGGGCGTCAGGCCCGCTAATGATATGCCTACTGCACTTTCAGCCGACAAGGTGAGCGACGCACTTACGCCATTTTCGGCGTGACGGAGCATCCCGATGGTGTCAAACCGTCGCCTACCGTGATTTTGGCGACAGAAGATATTCTGCACCCAATCGCATTTTGAGATTTTGGCCTCGGCAAACGGAGAATCCCGCCCCTGTTTTTACCCTGACACAGGATTCTCCGCCACATCGTAAACTCTGTGTGATGAACTGTTACTGCCTTATCATCATGTAAGGTGATGTCCCCTTTAAGACCAGGCTTGGAACCCTGGGGACTCCGCCTCTGGCTCCGCCCATCTGGGAGCCATACATAAAGGCCTGCCTCATGGTCTGTATAGCAGTCAGCTCTCGTCCAAATCTGTAGCATAGTTATTAGCCTAATAAAGCCTTCTTTACAGTTTAATCTCTAAGCATCATTATTGAGGGTACCTCAATTTATTAGGCTAAACTAGATTCAGGATGGACGCAGGCCTAAAACCAGAGAAGCTCAATCTGGAAGCACGAACGCCGGAGGCAAAGGAAATTTTTAAATACTGGCTGCGGTGCTTCGAGGCCTACCTGGACTCCGCAGAGACTCCCATCCTGGGGCCACGCAAGCTGCGTCTACTCCACGCCTGGGTGAGTCACAGAATCTCCGCCACGCTCGAAAAGGCAACGACTTATGAGGAAGCGATTGAGTTGCTCCGCAAGCGGTTTGTCAAACCCGTCAATGAGGTGCACGCCCGGCATCTGCTCTCTGCCTGCCGGCAGCGCTCGGGGGAATCGCTCGACGAGTTTGTTGAGAAACTCACCGCGCTGGCCAGGGACTGTGACCATCAGGATGTGACAGGGGAAGTCCATATGAACCTGCACATCAGAGATTCTTTCGTGTCCGGCATCCGCTCGACCTACATCTGGCAGCGACTGCTCGAAAACGGGGCAAAAGACCTCCAGGAGACGCTAACGCTCGCCTCCTCACTGGAGGTGGCCCGACACAACTTGGGTACGTACCCCGTGGACTCTGCCAGCCCCCCCCCGGACTTCCTCAGACTCGCCCGTATTACAGGCCTGCGCCACGCGGCGACCCGCTCACCATGGGGGCACACCTTGCTACTTCTGTGGGCAGGGCCAGCACCCACGCCCACGCTGCCCAGCCCGCTCCGCGATCTGCAGCGACTGCGGGAAGAAAGGGCACTTTGCAAGGGTCTGCCTGGCCAGACCCAGGGGCCAGAAAAACAAAGAACAAAGGCCTCGCAATGCTGCTGCGCACCGACCCGACACGTCCTCTTCTGACGCGTCATCAGCCTCGTGCGAATCATGGGAGCGGCCATCTTCTCGACCCGACACGTGCGACCAACGGCAGCGGCCATTTTACGACTCCGACTACCCGCGACTGGGTGCGGTCACCCTCGATCAAACTCGGCCAAAACACCTGCAGGACTCCATGATGCAGGTCCAGGTCAACGGGCACGACACTGCATGCCTCTTCGACTCTGGGAGCACGGAGAGCTTTATCCACCCTGAAACGGTAAGGCGCTGCTCCCTACGCACCCACCCCACATCCCAAACCATAGCCCTTGCATCTGGGTCCCACTCGGTACAAATCACGGGGTACTGTATTGCGGATCTCTCGATCCAGGGTGCCAAATACACCCATTTCAAATGTTATATCCTCCCTCACCTCTGTGCCCCCCTGCTGCTCGGACTGGATTTCCAGTGCAGCCACCGAAGCCTGACACTGAAGTTCGGCGGACCCTTGCCCCCCCTTACGATGTGCTGCCTTGCGACACTGAAAGTCGCACCCCCCTCGCTATTCGCTAACCTCACTCCTGACTGTAAGCCCGTCGCCACCAGGAGCCGGCGCTACAGTGCCCAAGATATGGCTTTTATCAAGTCAGAGGTCCAGCGTTTACTGGGAGAGGGGGTCATCGAGGCTAGCAACAGTCCTTGGAGAGCGCAAGTGGTGGTAGTCCAGTCCGGGGAGAAGAAACGGATGGTCGTGGATTATAGCCAGACCATAAACCGATTCACGCAGCTTGATGCGTACCCCCTTCCTCGCATCGCGGAAATGGTAAATCGGATCGCCCATTACCAAGTCTTTTCCACGGTCGACCTCAAATCTGCCTACCACCAGCTCCCCATCCGACCAAAAGACCGCCCCTATACTGCCTTCGAAGCAGCCGGCCGGCTCTTCCACTTCCTCAGGGTCCCCTTTGGTGTCACAAATGGGGTCTCCGTCTTTCAAAGGGCGATGGACCAAATGGTGGACCAGTACGGTTTGCGGGCTACATACCCGTACTTGGACAATGTCACCATCTGCGGCCATGATCAGCAGGACCATGACGCTAACCTCAAAAAGTTCCTCCAGACCGCCCGAGCCCTTAACCTGACCTATAACGAGGGCAAATGCGTTTTCCACACCACCCGGCTGGCCATCCTCGGCTATGTCGTGGAAGACGGGGTCCTAGGTCCCGACCCCGACCGCATGCGCCGCCTTAAGGAACTCCCTCTCCCCCGTAGCCTCAAGGCCCTCAAACGGTGCTTGGGGCTTTTCTCCTATTACGCCCAGTGGGTCCCCAAGTATGCGGACAAAGCCCGCCCACTCCTAAAGACCACCACTTTTCCCCTCTCGGCTGAGGCCCAATTGGCCTTCAACCGCATCAAGGCCGACATCATCAAGGCCGCCATGCACGCGGTGGACGAAACCATCCCTTTCCAGGTAGAGAGCGATGCATCAGACATCGCCCTGGCTGCTACCCTCAATCAAGGAGGCAGACCAGTAGCGTTCTTCTCCCGAACCCTCACTGCCTCCGAGATTCGACACTCTGCAGTCGAAAAGGAGGCACAAGCCATTGTGGAGGCTGTGCGGCGCTGGAGACACTACCTCGCCGGTAGGAGGTTTACCCTCGTCACCGACCAACGGTCGGTCGCCTATATGTTCGATAACGCGCAACGGGGCAAAATAAAGAACGATAAAATTTTGAGGTGGAGGATCGAACTCTCCACCTACTCGTACGATATCAAGTATCGTCCAGGGGAGCTCAACGAGCCCCCAGATGCCCTGTCCCGTGGCACATGCGCCAACGCGCAGGAGGACCGCCTGCAAGCCATCCACAATGACCTCTGCCACCCGGGGGTTACCCGGCTCGTCCATTTCATCAAGTCCCGCAACCTACCTTACTCAACCAAGGAGGTCAAGGCCATGGTCAGGGCCTGCCAGGTCTGTGCGGAGTGCAAACCGCACTTCTATCGGCCAGACAAGGTTCGGCTCGTGAAGGCCTCGGGCCCCTTTGAGCGACTGAGCGTGGACTTCAAGGGGCCCCTCCCGTCCACCAACCGTTATGCCTATTTCCTCACCGTGATCGATGAGTTCTCCCGTTTCCCATTCGCCATTCCCTGCACCGACATGACCTCAGCCACGGTGATTAAGGCACTGCACAGCATCTTCATCCTGTTCGGTTTCCCTGCTTATATCCACAGCGACCGGGGTACATCGTTCATGAGCGATGAACTGCGTCAGTATCTGCTCAGCAAAGGCATCGCCTCGAGAAGAACGACCAGCTATATCCCACGGGGAAACGGGCAGGTGGAGAGGGAGAACGCGACCGTGTGGAAGGCTGTCCTTCTGGCCCTGCGGTCGAGAAATCTCCCAACCACCCGCTGGCAGGAGGTCCTACCCGATGCCCTACACTCCATTAGGTCACTCCTCTGCACGGCCACAAATGAGACCCCTCATGAGCGATTGTTTCGCTTCCCCAGGAAGTCTACCTCCGGGGTCTCGCTTCCACCTTGGCTGACGGCTCCAGGACCTGTTTTTCTCCGGAGGCACGCGAGGAGCCATAAAACGGACCCCCTAGTTGAAAAGGTCCGACTGCTCCACGCCAACCCCAGTTACGCCTACGTGGAGTACTCCGACGGCAGGCAAGATACGGTTTCCCTCCGGGATCTGGCGCCCGCTGGATCCTCCACCACAGACGTCCCTTCCCGCGCCGCTCCCCTGCAGGACCCGTCGCCCCCTACAACACACCCCCTTCCTGTCCTACCACCCGTTGGTGAGCTCCTACCGTGCGCCCCCCTTCACACACCCTGCCGGCGCCGGCTCCGCTACCCCCGGCCCTGCCTAGTTCCTCTGCCCCGGCTCCACTACCCCCGGCCCTGCCTAGTTCCTCTGCCCCGACCCGGACCGAAGCTCCGACCGCTGTGCTCCCGGATGTGCCCTCAACCGGGACGTCCGTGCCCGCCGCACCACCGCCCGAACTGAGGAGATCGAGGAGGACGATCCGGCCGCCGAGACGGATGGACCTATGATGGCACTTCACCCCCGCCGGACTCCTTTTTAAACAGGGGGTGAATGTGATGAACTGTTACTGCCTTATCATCATGTAAGGTGATGTCCCCTTTAAGACCAGGCTTGGAACCCTGGGGACTCCGCCTCTGGCTCCGCCCATCTGGGAGCCATACATAAAGGCCTGCCTCATGGTCTGTATAGCAGTCAGCTCTCGTCCAAATCTGTAGCATAGTTATTAGCCTAATAAAGCCTTCTTTACAGTTTAATCTCTAAGCATCATTATTGAGGGTACCTCACTCTGTTACAGGCGCCGGCAAACCCAGCCATTGGCAGCAATTTCTCTACCTGTTTTTGTTTTGCTGTAATTTCAGATTCCTAGCAACTGTTGTGTTCTGCTTCTGTATCAGCGTTGAATTCGCTGCCACTTCATTTCCAGGAATGCCCACCTTGAAGAAGTTCTGCTTTTCTGAAGGGTCACTGAACTGAAATGCTAACGCTGGTATTTTCTCTCTGCAAATGCTGCAAAAGACACCGAATATTTCCGGCATTTAAATAGGGCCATTCTCAGAGTGAGACATCGCACGTGCTTCACAGGAGAGCATCCACACCAATGAATTGATAACAAAGAGAGTAGGAGGAGGCTATGTCACCCCTCAAGTCTGCTCTTCCTTTCAATGTGGTCATGGTTGATCACTCTATTGGTGTGGTATCCAGATGCTCCTTCTTGGGGAAAGTTGTTCATATTATAACACAGGAGTGGAGCTCTCCAATCTCCATCCTCAAGGATTACTTAGGGAATGGTCTATCGGCCATGTCATAGAGTCATAGACGTTTACAGCATGGAAACAGGCCCTTCGGCCCAGCTGGTCCACGCCGCCCAGTTTCTATCACTAAGCTAGTCCCACTTGCCCACATTTGGCCCATATCCCTCTATACCCACTGTGCCCATGTAACTGTCTAACTGCTTTTTAAAAGACAAAATTGTACCCGCCTCTACCACTGCCTCTGGCAGCCCGTTCCAGATGCTCACCACCCTTTGTGTGAAGAAATTGCCCCTCTGGTCTCTTTTGTATCTCTCCCCTCTCACCTTAAACCTATGCCCTCTAGTTCTAGTCTCCTCTACCTTTGGGAAAAGATGTTGACTATCTATCTTGTCTATGCTCCTCATTATTTTATAGGCCTCGTTATTTTATAAGATCACCCCTAAGCCTCCTACACTCCAGGGGAAAAAGCCCCAGCCTATCCAGCTTCTCCTTTTTACTCAGATCATCAAGTCCTGGTAGCATCCTCATAAATATCTTCTGCACTCTTCATAGTAAGAAGTTTTACAACACCAGGTTAAAGTCCAACAGGTTTGTTTCGATGTCACTAGCTTTCGGAGCGCTGCTCCTTCCTCAGGTCAAGATCCTGTTGCAATCTTATATAACCTTCTTCACGATCCACTATACCACCAATCTTGATGTCATCTGCAAACTTACTAACCATGCCTCCTACATTCTCATCCAAATCATTTATATATATAACAAATAACAGTGGACCCAGCACCGCTCCCTGAGGCACACAGCTGGTCACAGGCCTCCAGTTTGAAAAACAACCCTCCACAATCACCCTTTGGCTTTGGTCGCCAAGTCAATTTTGTATATTTTGCACCAACCTACCATGCGGTACTTTGTCAAAGGCCTTGCTAAAGTCCATGTAGACAACATCGACCGTACTGCCCTCATCTATCTTCTTGGTTGCCCCTTCAAAAAGCTCAATCAAATTCGTGAGACATGACTTTCCCCTTACAAAGCCATGCTGGCTTTCCCTAATTAGCTCTTAACTGTCTAAATGCCTGTAAGTCCTATTCTTCAGAATACCTTCTTACAACTTACCCACTACAGAAATAAGGCTCACCAGTCTGCAGTTCCCAGCCTTATCCCTACAGCCCTTAAACAAGGGCACAACATTTGCTATCCTCCAATCTTCAGGTACCTCTCCTGAGGCTGTCAATTATTTAAATATCTCAGCTAGGGGGCTGGCAATTTCCTTCCTAGCCTCCCACATTGTCCAAGGGTACATTTCATCAGGTCCCGGGGATTTATTTATCTTGATGCGCTTTAATGCCTCCAGCACCTCCTTTGTAATATGTACACTCCTCAAGACATCACTTTTTATTTCCCCAATTTCCCTAACATTCGTGCCTTTCTGAACAGTAAATACTGATGAGAAATATTCATTTAGGATCTCGCCCATCCCTTGTGGATCCGCATGTAGCTGACCTTGTTTATCCTTACAAGGCCCTCCCCTCTTTCTATTAATTCTTTTGCCCTTTATGTATCTGTGAAACTCTTTGGATTTTCTTTTGCCTTATCTGCCAAGATAATCTCATGTCCCCTTTTTGTCCCCCTGATTTCTTTCTTAACTCGACTCTGACAAGCCCTTTACTCTTCAAGGGATCCACTTGATCCCAGCTGCCTATGCATGTTATATGCTCCTTCTTCCTTTTGACCAGGGCCTCAATATCCCGAGTCATCCAGGGATTCCTACATCTATCAGCTTTACCCTTCAGTCTAAGAGGAATGTCCTCACCCTGAACCCTAGTTAACACCCTTTTGAAAGACTCCCAATTTACAGATGGCCCCTTGCCTGTAAACAGGCTCCCCCAATCAACTTTTGAAAGTTCCCACCTAATACCATCTAACAGGTTAAAAACAGCTTCTTCCCCGCTGTTACCAGACTCTTATGGACTGAACTGATCTCTCCACACATCTTCTCTACTGTTGTACATCTTCTCTACTGTTGTAGCACTACACTCTATAAGCTTCACCCGATGTCTGTGTATTTACGTTATGTTTTTATGTTTGTCCCATGTTTTTCATGTATGGAACAATCTATCTGGACTGTATGCAGAACAATACTTTTCACTGTGCCTTGCTACATGTGACAATAAATAAATCTTAAATACCCAGTTTGGCACTTTGAAGTGAAGTTTCCACCGTCCCAGATGACCATAGGTTCCTTTCTCCGTTGAGGGGGAGAGCTGACTGATGGTGATTTAACCTAAGGGTCACCACACCTCAGACGAGGGGCAAGGTTGAGAAGACAGGGCCTTCATGAATTCTGTAACGTATCTGGATGAGCACTTGGCGCGTCATAACATTAAAGGCTTGGGCTAAGTGCTGGTAAATGGGATTAGGTAGGCAGGTCAGATACCTTTTGTGTGTCGGTTGTTATGGGCCAGGGTTTAGAGAACCCCAAAGTGTATCATGGAGTTCACCTGACCCACAACTTTTAATAGATTGTGGTATGGGGAGCACATGGCCCACTCTACAGGTGTGGTACAGCAGAAATCGAAAAGTATTTTTTAAAGCAAAACAATGTTTATTCTATGAACTCAAGTCAACCTTTTTAAAACAAACAGTGAACATCTTAGCAACCATTGATTCAAATACAACCCCCAAAGAATGCGACACAAAGTAATCCTTAAGCTTTCCTTTTAACATCCAGAAGACTTTAAAAAAACCTTTAAACAGAAGCACATTAGGTTAAATTCACTACTGAGAGCAGTTATTAGTTTTAACTCACCAAAGGATCGATTTACAGTCTTTAGAGTACAGACAGAGAGACTAATACACCTTCTGGCTGTGACTGCAGCTATCCAGCTCTGAAAACGAAACTAAAAACACCCCCTGCAGCAAACAGCCTAAAATGAAAGTAAAACACTGACAGACAGCCCAGGTCCACCCACTCTCTGACATCACTGATAAATACTCATTTCGTAAAGATGCATTTCTTAAAGGTACTCTCACATGACACGGCGCAGACTCGATGGGCCGAAGGGCCTCTTCTGCACTGTATGATTCTGTGGATAACCTCAGCCAGTATGGGAAATGAACCTGTGATGCTGGCTCCTCTTTGGATCACGAACCAGCCGTCTAGCCAACCGAGCTAAACCGGCCCATGCACTTTGGAAGTTGGTTTGGCATTTTATAGCCTTTGTGACTCAACGTTGAGTTCAACACTTCCAGATCATAATCACAGCTCCCAGTTTTTTTCCCACAGCAATGATTCTATTGTTGCCATCAACATTTCCACTGAGCCCATCTCTCCTATCTCCCAGCCTGTTCCTCCACACCCCTTTCCCTGCTTCCTCTCCATACTTGCTTAAGACTTATTGCATCTCTTAACTTTCTTTCAGTTCTGATGAAAGGTCATTGACCTCAAACGTTGACTTTATTTTTCTCAGCGGAGATGTTGCCTGACCTCCTGAGCACTTTCAGCATCTTCTGCTTTCGTTTCCGATTTACAACTGTTTTGCAGCGTAACACGACTGTTTGATCCCTGTTAACAAGCTAGTCAAGGCACTGAAATGTGGATTGCTAAAATTAATATTGTAACAGGATAAGAACTGCCTGGGGAGCATTGTCTTCTTTGAATAGCAAAGAATACAGGCAGCTCAGGACAAAAGGCAAGCGAGAAAGACCAGGCAGTCCAAACAAGATCAGGCAATTCATCCTTTCCCGCAATGTGGAAAGCCTTGCAGCCTGGACTCCACAGCCTCATTAGTAAAGCACATTACTGACAGCATTGAACGGGATTAAAATGAATTAGCTGTGTCAAAAGTATTGTGATTTTTACAAAGATAAATTCCTCAGAGAGAAATCAGGTAGAAAATATTGGGAGATTAGGTAATGGCATGTGTGTTAAATTAATTCTTTACAGCAGCTCATGGGTGAAGCTTGCAGACAAATTCCAGATTCAGTCAAGTTGGCTGCAGATCTATAACAAAAGCTGAGGTCAGTTTTTGTGTCATCGTGAAGAAACGTAAATCATTAAAAGAGGCCGACTTTCCTGCCTTTATCGAAAACAAAATGCACCTGTAAAAATAAAGGCATCGTCAGCAGAGCAAATCAATTGCTTACTGATGCATGGTTAGTGCTAATCTGGTCCCTCCGATGATGTATTAAAAGCCATTAGTGAGAGTGGTTAGCACAGCTGCCTCACGGCGCCGAGATCCCATGTTCGAGGCCGGCTCTGGGTCACTGTCCATGTGGAGTTTGCACATTCTTCCCATGTTTGCGTGGGTTTCGCCCCCAGAACCCAAATAGGTGCTGTCTTCGGTTGTAATGAAGTGCTTCGAGAGGTTGGTCATGAAGCGCATCAACTCCATACTCCCAGAACGTCTTGATCCACTGCAATTCGCATACCGCCGCAACCGATCTACAGCAGACGCCATCTCCCTGGCCCTACACTCATCCCTAGAGCATCTCAACAACAATGACTCCTACTTCAGACTCCTATTTATTGACTACAGCTCCGACGTCAACACCCTAATCCCAGCCAAACTCATATCAAAGCTCCAAAACGTAGGACTTGGCTCCCCACTCTGCAACTGGATCCTCGACTTTCTGACCCACAGACCACAATCAGTAAGAATAAACTTCACCTCCTCCACAATAGTCCTTAATACCGGGACCCCGCAAGGCTGCGTACTTAGCCCTCTACTGTACTCCCTGTACACACACGACTGCATGGCAAAATTTGGTTCCAACTCCATCGATACGACCATAGTGGGCCGGATCTCGAATAACGACGAGTCCGAATACAGGAGGGAGATTGAGAACCTAGTGGAGTGGTGCAGTGACAACAATCTATTTCTCAATGCCAGCAAAACTAAAGAGCTGGTCATTGACTCCAGGAAGTAAAGTACAGTACACACCCCTGTCAGCGTCAACGGGGCTGAGATGGAGATGCTTAGCAGCTTCAAATTCGTAGGGCTACACCACACCAAAAATCTGTCCTGGTCCACCCACGTTGACGCTACCATCAAGAAAGCACAACAGCACCTATACTTCCTCAGAAAGCTAAGGAAATTCGGAATAGCCACATTAACTCTTACCAACTTTTACAGATGCACAATAGAAAGCATCCTATCGGGCTGCATCACAGCCTGGTATGGCAACTGCTCGGCCCAAGACCGCAAGAAACTTCAGAGAGTCGTGAACACCGCCCAGTCCATCACACAAATCTGCCTCCCATCCATTGACTCCATCTATAACTCCCGCTATGGGGAAAATGGGCAGCATAATCAAAGACCCCTACTACCCGACTTACCCACTCTTCCAAATTCTTCCATCGGGCAGGAGATACAAAAGTCTGAGAGCACGCACGAACAGACTCAGAAACAGCTTCTTCACCGTCTGTTATCAGACTATTAAACGACCCTTTATGGACTGACCTGATTAACACTACACCCCTGTATGCTTCATCCGATGCCGATATTTATGTAGTTATACTGTGTGCCTTGTGTTGCCCTATTATGTATTTTCTTTTTATTTTATTTTATTTTCATGTACTTAATGATCTGTTGAGCTGCTCGCAGAAAAATACTTTTCACTGTACCTCGGTACATGTGACAATAAACCAATCCAATCCAATTTGAAAACCAGGATGTAACCTTTAGATTTGAGCTGTTGTCGGGTTGGGAGCCAGTGTAAAACAGGAAGCATAGAGGTGATGGTAATCGGATGTCGGTGCAAGTTAGGATGGAAGCAGCAGAGATTTGGATGGGCTCAGGTTTATGTAAGGCAGGAGGTGGAAGGTGAGCCATGAAGGGATTTGAAGTGTAAAGATACCAACGGCATGTGTGTGAATATCAACAGCAAGTGAGCTGAGGCAGGACAGATGTTATGGAGGTGGAAGGAGTCTTAGTGAGGGAGCAGATATGTGGTTGGAAGCTCATATCTGGGTCAAATACAAACATTCCAAATGGACTCGTTCAGCTTCTCTTGTCTGGGGGAGGGATGGAGCCAGTTCCGACGTAATGAAGTTTCGCTCAGGAATTGAGGACAATGGTTTCAGTGGATGGAGGAACTGTCTGCCCATCCCGTCCTGGATGTTGAACCAGCTTCCTGAAAAACCAGAGACAGTAGAGAAACCAATAGAGAAGTGATGGCAAAGTAGAACAGGGTGGCATTATCATATATGTGAAACCTGATTTGTTTAAGGCTGTTGTTGCTGAGGGTACCATGTCGATGAGGAATAGACAACAGTCATCTTTTTAAATATTTGTTCTTGGCATATGAGCGTCGCTGGCTGTGTCAGCATCTGTTGCCCATCCCTAATTGCCCTTGAACTGAGTGACTCACTCGGCCAATTCAGTCAGGGGGAATTAAGAGTCAACCGCATCGCACTGTGGGTCGGGAGTCACATGTAGGCCAGACGGGGAGGAGGCAGCACAGTGGTACTGTCGCTGGACTAGTAATCCAGACACCCAGGCAGATGATCTGGGGACCTGGATTCGAAACCCACCACGGCAGATGATGGAATTTGAATTCAATAAAATATCTGGAATTAAAAGATGACCATGAAATCATTGTCGATTGTCGCAATAACCCATCTCGTTCACAAATGTCCTTTAGAAAAGGGGCTGGTTTAGCACAGGGCGAAAGAGCTGGCTTTTAAAGCAGATCAAGGCAGGCCAGCAGCACGGTTCGATTCCCGTACCAGCCTCCCCGAACAGGCGCCGGAATGTGGCGACTAGGGGCTTTTCACAGTAACTTCATTGAAGCCTACTCGTGACAATAAGCGATTTTCATTTCATTTCATTTTCAAAAAGGAAATCAACCATCCTTTCCTGGTCTGGCCTACATAGGACTCCAGATCCACAGCAGTTGACTCTTAACTGCCCTCTCATGGGGAGTTCATGGGGAGTTAGGGATGAGCAATAAATGCTGGCACAGACTGCGATGCCCACATCCCATGAACGAATAAAAAAAAGACCGGGTAAGGATGGCAGATTTCCTTCCCTGAAGGACATTAGTGAACCAGATGGGTTTTTATGACAATTGACAATGTGGTCCGTGGTCATCATTAGACTTTTTAAATTCCAGATTTTTCGGCACTTCAAATTTCCCCATCTGCAGTGGTGGGATTTGAACCCAGGACCCCAGAGCATTACACTGGGTCTCTGGATTACTAGTCCAGTGACAATACCACTACACCACTGTCTCCCCAGAAGATAGATCCATGCGGACTCCAAAGGGCTAATCTTCTGGGAGTGGGAAGAGAAACCATTGAAGGTAATTCTCTGGCTCCGACCAGATAGAAATGAATGGAGCCAGGTAAGTGCAGTCCCACACAGCTCGATGATGGAAGGGAGATATTGCAGGTGGAGGGAGTGGTCAGCTTTGCCAAAGGCTGCAAACAGATTGAGAGTCTGAGGAAAGTTATTGACCAGGGAGCCGGATGACTCATATTGAATGCACCAGGCTGCACGGTGGTTAGCACTGCTGCCTCACAGCGCCAGGGACCCGGGTTCAATTCCAGCCTTGGGTGAATGTCTGTGTGGAGTCTGCACGTTCTCCCCGTGTCTGTGTGGGTTTCCTCCGGGTGCCCCAGTTTCTTCCCATAGTCCAAAGATGTGCAGGTTAGGTGGATTGGCCATTTCCCCTTAATGCCCAGAAATGTGCAGGTTAGGTAGGATTAAGGAGATAGGGCAAGGGAGTGGACCTAGGTGGTGTGCACTCGATGGGCCAAATGGTCTCCTTCTGCACTGTAGGGATTCTGTGGATTTACTATCAAAGATCGCGCGCTTTGTTTCTAAAAGACTCTTGAGCACCAATAAAGGTGGACATTATCCAGAAGCCACAATATCCTAAATGCCATGTTAACATTGACAGCGTTTGATAGCTTTTACAGTCACTGCGCCATTGAATCTCGTTCACAAAATGAGAACAATAAAGTTTGGATTTTGCAGCAGTAATGGCAGTAAAACGGTGCAGCACGATGGCGTAGTGGTTAGCATTGCTGCCTCACGGCGCTGAGGTCCCAGGTTCGATCCCGGCTTTGGGTCACTGTCAGTATAGAGTTTGCACATTCTCCCCGTGTTTGCGTGGGTTTCGCCCCCACAACCCAAAGATGTGCAGGGTAGGTGGATTGGCCACACTAAATTGCCCCTTAATTGGAAAAAATGAATTGGGTAATCTAAATTTAAAAAAAAAATAAAGCCATTAGTGAGAAGCGAAGCAGAGAAAATAATGGACATGGTAGAAGTAGGAGGAGAGGTGCTATTGGGGGGGTAGCGGGAGCAGGGTGATAGATTCACCCATTGAAGGAAGCAGTTCCCACAATGGGGAACCCGACTAGCGACAGCCAGGAGACCCACTCTAATGTACATCTGGAGAGCCTTCTATTTGGAGGGGAAACGTGTTTGGAGGGGAAATGTTCTTCCTCAGGATATTATTTTGTTTTTATTTATTCGTCATGGGATGTGAGCATCCCTGGCCAGGTCAGCATTTATTATCCACCCCTAATTGCCCTTGAGAAAGTGGCGGTGAGCTGCCTTCTTGACCGCTATTTGTTTGTAGGTACAACCACAGGAGTTAGGGAGGGAGTTCCAGGATTTTGACTCAGTGACAGTGATGGAACGGTGATATATTTCCAAGTCAAGATGGTGAGTAGCTTGGAGAACTTCCATGTGGTCGTGTTCCCATGTATCTGCTGCCTTTGTCCTCCCAACTGGTAAAAGTCATGCATTTGGACGGTGTTGTTGAAAAAGCCTTGGTGTGTTGCTGCAGCGCATCTGAAAGAGGGTGCACACTACTGTCACTGTGTACCAGTAGTGGAGGGAGTGAATGTTCAAGGTGGTGAATGGGGTGGCAGTCAAACGAGCTGCTTCGTTCCAGATGGTGTTGAGCTTCTTGACTGTTGTTCGAGCTGCATTCATCCAGGCAAATGGAGAATATTCCATCAATCTCCTGACTTGTGCCTTGTAAATGGTGAAAAGGCTTTGGGAGTCAGGAGGTGAGTTGCTCACTGAAGAATTTCTAGCCTCTGATCTGTGGTTAGCACTGCTGCTTCACAGCACCAGGTTCGGTTCCTGCTTGGGTTACTGTCCCTGTGTGGAGTCTACACGTTCTCTCCGTGTCTGCGTGGGTTTCCTCCGGGTGCTCCGATTTCTTCCCACAAGTCCCGAAAGACGTGCTTGTTAGGTGAATTGGACATTCTGAATTCTCCCCCTGTGTACCCGAACAAGTGCCGGAGTGTGGCGTCTTGAGGGATTTTCACAGTAACTTCATTACAGCATTAATGTAAACCTACTTGTGACAATAATACAGATTATTATTATTATTACCTGCTCGTGTAGCCACAGTATTTATATGGCTGGCCCAGTTTGTGGACAATGGTAACCCTCAGGATTATGATAGTGGGAGATTCAGTGATTGTAATGTTATTGAATGTCTGGGGGGCTGGTTAGATTCACTCTCATTGGAGATGGTCATTGCCTGGTTCTTGTGTGGAGCAAATGTTATTTGCCCCATTTCAGCCTGAGCTTTATTGTTGTCCGGGTCTTGCTGCGTTTGGATATAAACTGTTTCAGTATCTGAGGAGTCGTGGATGGTGCTCAACATTGTGTAATCATCAGCAAACACCCTCATCTGTGGTCTTATGATGGAAGGCAGGTCATTGATGAAGCAGCTGAAGATGGTTGGTCCCAGGGCACTCCCTGAGGAACTCCTGCAGTGATGGCCTGGAGCTGAGATGATTGACCTCCAACCACCACAACCATCTTCCTTTGTGCCAGGCATGATTCCAACCAGCAGAGAGTTTTCTCCCTGGTTCCCATTGACTCCAGTTTGCCTTGACGCCACACTCGGTTAAATGTTGCCTTGATGTCAACAGAAGTCATCTCACTTCATAAGTTCTGCTCTTTTGTCCATGTTTGAACCAAGACTGTAATGAGATCAGTAACTGAATGGCCCTGGCCGAACCCAAACTGAGCATCAGTGGCCACTTCCTTCACTTCACTGATGATTAAGAGCAGACTGATGGGAGGGTCAGTGGAAATCAGCAGGAAGCTTCCTTACCCATGCTTGATTTGATGCCATGTGAGACGTCATGAGGCCTGGAGACAATATTGAGGACTTCCAGCCCAGAAAGAATAAACAGTTCCGACCAGTTGAAGATTGAACTGGCCGGAACTGGCACTAATTGGAGTTTAACTGGTCTGAATTTTATTTTAATGGAAGTGACTAATAAACTGGAAATCCTACAGGACACTTCAGAAATTCAGTCAGGGCTTCCAGTTCCCAGGTAGTCACCTGTTTAGGCACCAGTACTTCTCAGCCAGCTTGAGCTTGTACCTAATGCCCTCGCTGTCAATTCGTGTCCATTCCCGCTCCCCCTTTCCCCTTCACCTCATCCCCTTTGCCCCCTCACATCCATCAGCCCGTTTCGCCCTCCCTTCCACTTCATTGCCCTCACCCACTTCACGGCCCTCACTCCCTCCTATCTTTGTCCCACTCCCCCTTCGCCTTGGGGTTTGGGGGAAGAGTTGACAGTTTGGAGACAGGAGGGACAGAGGGCCAGAGTTTGGAGGCCGGAGAGAGGGGGGTGGGGGGCAGAATGCCCTCCGATGGGCGTGGTGGTGTGGTGGGATTGGTTGACTGAGGGGAGATATACAGTTGGGATAATGCAGACATGCTTTTCTTAACTCGAGAGAAAAAAGTTTGTTTCTGGCACTGAATTCTCAAACCAATCCAATCCGCCTCTTTCGGAACCAAGAATGTCTGGTGCAACAAAGTTTGCTTACGTCTGATTCCTGGAACATAAGCAAGTCTGCAGCCCATTTCAATTAAAAAGGACATTAAACATTTGACCCCATGACCCACCATGAGTCAAAGGTGTACAAGATAAGGTGGGTCCAGGTGAACGTCGGCGCTTTGATTGACTACGATTCAGGGAAGGAGAACCAGGTGCAGGACAATATCTATTCGAAGGCCCAGATCCTTTTGCTTGTAGGTAAATCTAAATAAAAAAGCTGGATCCTTGTGCTCATGGCTGTTGCAAACAATGTGCGTCTCTCTTCATCTGCAGAATCCCGTGAAGGTCTCAGGAGTGTCATGATATTCAGATAAACATATCATGGTGCAAACACACATACACACTGATGGACAGATCAACGGACCAATCAACACACACGCAACATCACAGCCAATCACCAGTGAGAGCACACGCACTATAAAACGGGGAACACCACAGTTCCCGCTCATTCCAGCAGGAGACAGCTCAGGGCACAGAGCTCACAGCGTGCCACTCAGACATACACCATGTGCTGAGTGCCTCTCTAAGATAGTGTTAGGGCTGGGTCCACAGGTTAATGGGTAAATTATGAACCACAGTCATAAATTTACAGTCATTTGTTATCAAGAGTAAAAAACAGAGTTGTACCATCTACAACCGTGTTGGTTTGTCTGTATAGCGGAACACCCAACACAACAAGGAGCAGAAGGAATCAACACCCATCCAAATCCCAAAGGTTTGGGATGTGATTAAAGAGAGTGACACCAGTGCCTCCTCACAACTCTTCTAGTGAGGAGGCCAGTGGAAGATGCTACTCCGGCCAGGGAACATGTGCAACTCTCCACTCATTGTGCAAAGCTTTCTGACCCCGCTGACCTCCGGGTTTGTCTGGTACAGGGGTGACATGGTGGCACAGTGGTTAGCGCCGCTGCCTCACAGCATCAGGGAGTTGGGTTCAATTCTAGCCTTGGGTGACTGTGTGGAATTTGTATGTTCCCCCGGTGTCTGCGCGAGTTTCCCCCTGGGTGCTCCGGTTTCCTCCCACAGTCCACAAATGTGCAGGTTAGGTGGATTGGTCATGCTAACTTGCTCATAGTGTCCAAAAGATTAGTTGGGGTTATGGCGTTACAGGGATAGGGGGAGGGGAAGTGGGTCCTGCGTAGGGTGCTCGTTAAGAGGGTCGGCAAAGACTCGATGGGCCGAATGGCCTTCTTCTGCACTGTAGGGATTTTATGAACGTCAAGGGGTCTTTGGTTGCTGCCACATCCCCTGCAACAGGTCCCACCACAGCTGGGCCAGAAAATCCCAGGCATTGTTTTCCCACAGAGCTCCATGAACAATTGTGTGTCTAAAAGCAAACAGTCCATTGAAATCGTACGCCTGTTCACATCAAAAATGCCAAAGACCTTGTTAACATCTAAACTCTCCTTTCTGTTAAGAGGATAAGATTACCTGAACGAATACTGCTTGACACAAGAAGGTGAGAAACGTCATGTGCCAACATTGAGCATCCAAGAGTAATAAAGCTCGGATATCCATTGCAGCAATGCAGCTGGAGGATTGCACAGATCCCACTCAGAATTGGGAAGAGCTACTGACCACTCAGAAAATGGGGGCAGGGAAGACAGCCACGCAGCAGGAGCTGGAGACACAGAAAGCAGCCCTGCAGCAAGAGCTGGAGACACAGCAAGCAGCCATGCAGCAGGAGCTGGAGACACAGAAAGCAGCCCTGCAGCAAGAGCTGGAGACACAGCAAGCAGCCATGCAGCAGGAGCTGGAGACACAGAAAGCAGCCCTGCAGCAAGAGCTGGAGGCAGAGAAAGCAGCCATGCAGCAGGAGCTGGAGACACAGAAAGCAGCCCTGCAGCAAGAGCTGGAGACACAGCAAGCAGCCATGCAGCAGGAGCTGGAGACACAGAAAGCAGCCCTGCAGCAAGAGCTGGAGACACAGAAAGCAGCCCTGCAGCAGGAGCTGGAGACACAGAAAGCAGCCCTGCAGCAAGAGCTGGAGGCAGAGAAAGCAGCCATGCAGCAGGAGCTGGAGACACAGAAAGCAGCCCTGCAGCAAGAGCTGGAGACACAGCAAGCAGCCATGCAGCAGGAGCTGGAGACACAGAAAGCAGCCCTACAGCAGGAGCTGGAGGCAGAGGAAGCAGCCCTGCAGCAGGAGCTGGGGGACACAGAAAGCAGCCCTGCAGCAGGAGCTGGAGACAGAGCAAGCAGCCATGCAGCAGGAGCTGGGGACACAGAAAGCAGCCCTGCAGCAGGAGCTGGAGATACTGAAAGCAGCCCTGCAGCAGGAGCTGGAGATACTGAAAGCAGCCCTGCAGCAGGAGCTGGAGACACAGAAAGCAGCCCTGCATCAGGAGCTGGAGACAGAGAAAGCAGCCCTGCAGCAGATACAGGAGGCAGAGAAAGCAGCCCTGCAGCAGGAGCTGGAGACACAGAAAGCAGCCCTGCAGCTGGAGCTGGAGACAGAGCAAGCAGCCCTGCAGCAGGAGCTGGAGATACTGAAAGCAGCCCTGCAGCAGGAGCTGGAGATACTGAAAGCAGCCCTGCAGCAGTAGCTGGAGACACAGAAAGCAGTCCTGCAGCGAGAGCTGGAGGCACAGCAAGCAGCCATGCAGCAGGAGTTGGAGACACAGAAAGCAGCCCTGCAGCAGGAGCTGGGGACAGAGCAAGCAGCCCTGCAGCAGGAGCTGGAGTTTCTGAAAGCAGCCCTGCAGCAGGAGCTGGAGACACAGAAAGCAGCCCTGCAGCAGGAGCTGGAGACAGGGAAAGCAGCCCTGCAGCAGATACAGGAGGCAGAGAAAGCAGCCCTGCAGCAGGAGCTGGAGACACAGAAAGCAGCCCTGCAGCTGGAGCTGGAGGCAGAGCAAGCAGCCCTGCAGCAGGAGCTGGAGATACTGAAAGCAGCCCTGCAGCAGGAGCTGGAGATACTGAAAGCAACCCTGCAGCAGGAGCTGGAGATACAGAAAGCAGCCCTGCAGCAGTAGCTGGAGACACAGAAAGCAGTCCTGCAGCAAGAGCTGGAGGCACAGCAAGCAGCCATGCAGCAAGAGCTGGAGACACAGAAAGCAGCCCTGCAGCAGGAGCTGGGGACAGAGCAAGCAGCCCTGCAGCAGGAGCTGGAGATTCTGAAAGCAGCCCTGCAGCAGGAGCTGGAGACACAGAAAGCAGCCCTGCATCAGGAGCTGGAGACAGAGAAAGCAGCCCTGCAGCAGGTACAGGAGGCAGAGAAAGCAGCCCTGCAGCAGGACCTGGAGACACAGAAAGCAGCTCTGCAGCTGGGGCTGGAGACAGAGCAAGCAGCCCTGCAGCAGGAGCTGGAGATACTGAAAGCAGCCCTGCAGCAGGAGCTGGAGATACTGAAAGCAGCCCTGCAGCAGGAGCTGGAGATACTGAAAGCAGCCCTGCAGCAGTAGCTGGAGATTCTGAAAGCAGCCCTGCAGCAGGAGCTGGAGGCAGATAAATCAAGACATTGGGATAAATTGTATTTTATATCTGTTGCAGTTAGGACTTTAAAGGCTTGGGTTAAGGTATATACTTGTTGCAGTGCTATGTTTAAAGAACCAAGATTAAGGATCCAGACTGTATGTCTGCTAAAGCTGCAATTAAGGTGTCATAAGAGTGAGGTAATCATTCATTTCAACCACTTACTTGGTTACAGATAATGGGCTAATGGAAGAGTATTTATATTTTGGTTGGTTCCCTGGGGTTTAGATAATTTGAGAGATTGTGTTTAGTCCTAGCTAAGCAGGTCATGGGACATCTTAGTGGGATACAGATGATATAATTAATGGGAGGAGCACAAATTGTAGTTTGCAGTTTTGTCAAACGCTGTTAGGTTGAGCAGAAGGGCTTGACAAGACAGAAGTGTACTGGACCTTGAGGTGTCTCTCTCCAAAAGGTCTTCACAGAGTACAGAAAGTAGACCTGTTTCATTAACTTTTTGTATCAATGGCATTTGAACTGTAATGAGGTTGCTGGCTTTGGAATATTTAGAGTAAAGGTGTGTGACAGTAATTAAAGTTTTTCCTTTTACTTTAAGAATTGATTAACTGTTAATTGTAGAACTATTTATGTGATGTTAATGTGGTTAACGCTGTTAAAATAAAGTTTGATTCAATCTAAAAGATCCCGATTTGTCAGTGGAATCAATCCTGGGGTTAAGTATCTCTTCCTCATAGTTTTACCAACTGCACATAACTGGGGTCTGGTCCGCTATTCCGAACAGATGCTTCTCTGGAGGAGCTATCGAGGCTCAACTTGAGGCTCCTGGATGGTTTTTCCAAAACCTGCATGCAGAATAATATATGTTTAGATAACTAAACCCCATATGCAACAGCTCTCTTAGTGCTGAGGAGGCAGATAAGCACAACTATTTCTCTTGCTTCCTGTTGAAGTCCGAGGACCACAGCAATCATGTGAGGACAACGCAGCCCATGAACATGCCCCTCGAAGCAACAAGTCTGCCCAGGCCTGCGCAGGTTGAAGCGACATTCACATTTATTTACACGGTTGGAGCAAGCACAAGTAAAGAAACGCTTTACACTCCAATCGACGGGAAGGGCTGAGTTTCTGAATGCTCCAGGTACAAACTGTGCCAGTTTACACACACAGCTGGCGGGATTCTCCTTTCCGAGGATTAAGTCCCCACGTCGGTGGGAAAACCGGCGCGGACCACTGCGGCATCAACAGCCCCAGAAAGTGTGGAATTCTCCGCACTTTCGGGGATAGGTGGACGCCGGTGGAGTTGCCGCCTCGCCAGCTGGTGCCGAACGGATTGCGCGAGTCCCCGCATGCGCCAAAGGGCCGACATGATCTCGGCATGCGCGGAACTGCCGGCGTGTCTTGGCACATACGTTGGGGTTCTCTTCTCTGCGCCGGCCATGGCGGAGCCCGACAGGGGACAGCGCGGAAGGAAGGAGTGCCCCCACGGCACCGCCCTAGCCGACTTACCTGCCAGGTGCCGCCGTGTGGGATCATGTCCAACCCACGCCGGCGTGACTGGCCAGAAATGGACGGCTGCTCGGCCCATCGGGGCCCCGAGAATTGCCGGGGGGGCCCCTGCCAGCAGCCTCCGACCGGCATGGCATGAAACCCGCCCCCGTCCGAAAAATGGCACCGGAGAATACGGCAGCGTTGGGGCGGGACTCGCGCTGTCCCCTTGGGATTCTCTGGCCCAGCGGGGGGGTCGGAGAATCCCGCTATTGATCTTTAAAAGTGAAGGACATCACATTCATGCTGTTTCACATGTGCGCTGATATGTTCCTTGTGCTGATATGTTCCTTTTTGTTCCCGACAGTTTCGATTGCGACATGGTCGCTTAGCGGGAGTGGGAAAGCCAGACGGGCCAGAGAACAAACTGGCCAATTGTTTAACTGTAGCGGTTTTAATGAGTCAATGCCCATGTTTACCCTTTTCCTTCCCTACCTGCAGTCCAGGGATGGCGGGACTGTCATATGAGGAGAGATTGACTAGGTTGGGATTGTCCTTGCTGGAGTTCAGAAGGATGAGGGGGGATCTCATAGAGACTTATAAAATTAGACCATAAGACCAAAAGACCATAAGACATAGGAGCAGAAGTAAGGCCATTCGGCCCATCGAGTCCACTCCACCATTCAATCATGGCTGATTTCAACTCAATTTACCTGCTCTCTCTCCATAGCCCTTAATTCCTTGAGAAATCAAGAATTTATCAACTTCTGTCTTAAAGACACTCAACGTCCCGGCCTCCACCGCCCTCTGTGGATATGAATTCCACAGACCCACCACTCTCTGGCTGAAGAAATTTCTCCTCATCTCTGTTCTAAAGTGACTCCCTTTTATTCTAAGGCTGTGACCCCGGGTCCTAGTCTCCCCTGCTAATGGAAACAACTTCCCTACGTCCAACCTATCTAAGCCATTCATTATCTTGTAAGTTTCTATTAGATCTCACCTCAACCTCCTAAACTCCAATGAATATAATCCCAGGATCCTCAGACGTTCATCGTATGTTAGGCCTACCATTCCTGGGATCATCCGTGTGAATCTCCGCTGGACCCGCTCCAGTGCCAGTATGTCCTTCCTGAGGTGTGGGGCCCAAAATTGCTCACAGTATTCTAAATGGGGCCTAACTAATGCTTTATAAAGCTTCAGAAGTACATCCCTGCTTTTATATTCCAAGCCTCTTGAGATAAATGACAACATTCCATTTGCTTTCTTAATTACAGACTCAACCTGCAAGTTTACCTTTAGAGAATCCTGGACAAGGACTCCCAAGTCCCTTTGCACTTCAGCATTATGAATTTTGTCACCGTTTAGAAAATAGTCCATGCCTCTATTCTTTTTTCCAAAGTGCAAGACCTCGCACTTGCCCACGTTGAATTTCATCAGCCATTTCTTGGACCACTCTCCGAAACTGTCTAAATCTTTCTGCAGCCTCCCCACCTCCTCCATACTACCTGCCCCTCCACCTATCTTTGTATCATCGGCAAACTTAGCCAGAATGCCCCCGTCCCGTCATCTAGATCGTTAATATATAAAGAGAACAGCTGTGGCCCCAACACTGAACCCTGCGGGACACCACTCGTCACCGGTTGCCATTCCGAAAAAGAACCTTTTATCCCAACTCTCTGCCTTCTGCCTGACAGCCAATCATCAATCCATGTTAGTACCTTGCCTCGAATACCATGGGCCCTTATTTTACTCAGCAGTCTCCCGTGAGGCACCTTATCAAAGGCCTTTTGGAAGTCAAGATAGATAACATCCATTGGCGCTCCTTGGTCTAACCTATTTGTTATCTCTTCAAAGAACTCTAACAGGTTTGTGAAGCACGACCTCCCCTTACTAAATCCATGCTGACTTGTCCTAATCCGACCCTGCACTTCCAAGAATTTAGAAATCTCATCCTTAACAATGGATTCTAGAATCTTGCCAACAACCGAGGTTAGGCTAATTGGCCTATAATTTTCCATCTGTTTCCTTGTTCCCTTCTTGAACAGGGGGGTTACAGCAACGATTTTCCAATCCTCTGGGATTTTCCCTGACTCCAGTGACTTTTGAAAGATCATAACTAACGCCTCCACTATTTCTTCAGCTATCTCCTTTAGAACTCTAGGATGTAGCCCATCTGGGCCCGGAGATTTATCAATTTTTAGACCTCGTAGTTTCTCTAGCACTTTCTCCTTTGTGATGGCTACCATATTCAACTCTGCCCACTGACTCTCCGGAATTGTTGGGATATTACTCATGTCTTCTACTGTGAAGACTGACGCAAAGTACTTATTTAGTTCCTCAGCTATTTCCTTGTCTCCCATCACTAGATTACCAGCGTCATTTTGGAGCGGCTCAATGTCTACTTTTGCCTCCCATTTGTTTTTAATGTATTTGAAGAAACTTTTACTATCATTCCTAATCTTACTGGCTAGCCTACCTTCATAATTGATCCTCTCTTTCCTTCCCAATATTCTGACTTCCCACTACTCTTTGCCACATTATAGGCTTTCTCTTTTGCTTTGATACATTCCCTAACTTCCTTTGTCAGCCATGGCTGCCTAGTCCCCCCTCTGATAACCTTTCTTTTCTTTGGGATGAACCTCTGTACTGTGTCCTCAATTACTCCCAGAAACTCCTGCCATTGCTGTTCTACTGTCTTTCCCACTAGGCTCTGCTCCCAGTCGATTTTCGTCAGTTCCTCCCTCATGCCCCTGTAGTTACATTTATTTAACTGTAACACCTTTACATCTGATTCTACCTTCTTTCTTACAAATTGGAGATTGAATTCTACCATATTATGATCACTGCCTCCTAAGTGTTCCCTTACTTTAAGATCTTTAATCAAGTCTGGCTCATTACATAACACTAAGTCCAGAATGGCCTGTTCCCTCGTGGGCTCCATCACAAGCTGTTCCAAAAAGCCCTCCTGTAAACATTCAATGAATTCCCTTTCCTTGGGTCCACTGGCAGCATTATTTACCCAGTCCACCTGCATATTGAAGTCCCCCATGATCACTGTGACCTTGCCTTTCTGACATGCACTTTCTATTTTGTGGTGCATTTTGTGCCCCCGGTCCTGACCACTGTTAGGAGACCTGTACATAACTCCCATTATGGTTTTTTTGCCTTTGTGGTTCCTCAACTCTACCCACACAGACTCCACATCATCTGACCCTATGTCGTTTAGTGCTATTGATTTAATTTCATTCCTAATTAACAAGGCAACCCCGCCCCCTCTGCCCACCTCTCTGTCTTTTCGATAGGTTGTGAATCCCTGGATGTTTAAATGCCAGTCCTGAACCCCCTGCAACCACATCTCTGTGATGCCTACCACATCATACCTGCCAGTCACAATCTGGGCCACAAGCTCATCTACCTTGTTCCGTACACTGCGCGCATTTAAATATAGCACCTTTAATTCTCTATTGACCGTCCCTTTTTGTTTTCTTAGTGTGGTGGACCTTGGTTTACTGAGCCTTTCCATACACTGTGTCATATTTTGTGGGATGGGGACTATCGTAATCTCTCCTGAGTTCTGTCTTTTCGTGCTTTTTTGTATTCCTAAGCAGCTACGCTTCCCACTGATTACTTCACCTCTTGGTTCCCTGACTTTCCCTTCCCCCCCAATCTCTTGTTTAAAGTCCTATTGACCACCCTATTTACTCTTTTCGCCAGAACACTGGTCCCAGCTCGATTCAGGTGGAGACCATCTCAACGGTATAGGTCCCCCCTGTCCCAAAACTGATGCCAGTGTCCCATGAAAAGGAACCCCTCTTTCCCACACCACTCTTTCAGCCACATGTTAGCTTCCCTTATTCTTGCCTCCCTATGCCAATTTGCACGTGGCTCGGGCAGTAATCCGGAGATTATGACCCTTGAGGACCTGTTTTTTAATTTGAATCCGAGCTCTTTATAATCTCTAAACAGGTCCTCTTTTCTAGACTTGCCTATGTTGTTGGTACCGACGTGGACCACAACAACTGGATCCTCCCCCTCCCTCTCCAGTATCCTTTCAAGCCGGTCAGAGATGTTCCGCTCCCTAGCACCGAGCAGGCAACATACCACGCGGGACTCTTTATCCTGCTCACAAAGGATACTATCTATCCTCCTGATAATAGAATCCCCTACAACTACAACTTGCCTATTTACTCCCTCCCCTTGAATGGCCTGCTGAACCATGGTGCCTTGGTCAGCTGACTCATCCTTCCTGCAGCCCTGTTTGCCATCCACACAGGGAGCAAGTGCCTCATACCTGTTGGACAGGGTCAAGGGCTGAGGCTCCTGAGTTCCTGACTGCTGGTTCCCTTTACCTGCCTGACTTGCAGTCACACCCTGCTGTCCCTGGACACTGGCAGGATTTAAGCTACTTATTCTGACAGGTGTGACTGCCTCCTGAAACACAGAGTCCAGGTAAGTCTCCCCCTCCCGGATGTGCCTCAGTGTTTGAAGCTCAGACTCCAGCTCATCAACTCTGAGCCGGAGCTCTTCGAGCAGCCAACACTTACTGCAGATGTGGTCGCTGCGGCTCGTAATGGGATCTGTCAGCTCCCACATCAAGCAGCTCAAGCACATCACCTGACCAGCCATCACTAATTAATTAATTAGTTTAATTTAAGTTTACGAGTTTAGCTGTAGTTTTTTTTAAATTTGGGGCAGATCTGCTATCAACCAATCAGATCACAGCTTCCCTCTGAATTCACTTTTGGGGGGAAAAACTGGAAAACAGGAAGTTACCGTTAGGTTTTTATACTCACAGAGACTGCTCCTCCTCCTCCGAACGGCTCCCAAAATTAGGCCCGAAGAAAGAGAGAGAACAAAACAGTGGGGAAAAAGCACCTTCTCCCACTCTTCACCGAATTACCTCACTGCACCAAATTACCAAATTCTCACTCTGTCTGTGTCTCACTCACTCAGGCTGTGTCTCCTTGACCAGTGCAATGCTAGCAGGACTAGACAGGGTAGATGCAGGGAAGATGTTACCAATGGTGGGTGTGTCCAGAACCAGAGGTCACAGTCTGAGGATTCAGGGTAAACCATTTCGGACAGAGATGAGGAGACATTGGAATTCATTACCACAGGAAGTAGTTGATGCTAAAACATTGAATATATTCAAGAAGCGGCTGGATATAGCACTTGGGGAGAATGGGATTAAAGGCTATGGGGAGAAAGCAGGATTAGGCTATTGAGTTGGATGATCAGCCATGATCGTGATGAATGGCGGAGCAGGCCCGAAGGGGCAAAAGGCCTCATCCTGCTCCTGTCTTCCATGTATCTGTGGTTCACTTGAAGGAGGCGGGCTTGAGCGAGGATGGGGTCTCAAAGGAGCAAAGCAAGCTGATCAGTTATCTGAAGCATGAGCAAAATTGGACTGAAATCACTCAGCGTTATAATAAACTGCATGAGTAATTTGTGTTCTCTCACTTTTTTTCCAGGAATAAAGTCCTTTACTGAAACCCTCATGCTGAGTTTTCTCTTCACCTGTGATCAGTGAGGTATTTGAATTTTGAATGCTTGGCATTTTTCACAATAAAATTTGAGGTTCTGACACATGCTTTTACTCTGAGTGTTTTGGCTGACAATTTCTTTATTTATTCATTTAATGAATGCAAAGTCCCTAAGCCAAGTCATTCCTTCCAGTGCTGCTGTGTTGAGTGTGGATAGGCTTCTGCTGAGTCTGTGGATTGGACATTCTTCAATGATGTGGTGCATGGTTTTCTCTCTCCCACAGGCACGGGGCTGGCACTAATGCCCCATCTGTGGAGGTTGGCCAAGCAGGGGCTGTGGCTGGTCCGGAACCTGTTACGGGTGGACCACTCTTTCCTTGGAAGGTTCAAACCAGGCAGCTGTTGCGTTGGGTTTAGACCAGGTACTTGTTTATCATGTCCAATGATTTCATTCATTTGTCCAGGTGGAATTTATGTTGAAGTCCCGTGTGGGAGGGTTTTTCCACATCGACCTTCTTGATGGGAGTCGTGCCTTGGGTGAGCTGAATAGATCAGCACGAAGTGGCAGGTGGGGACTTTGTGAGCCTTTTCTATCATTTTGTGGGTTGATGCAAGTCAGTGGAGTGATGTTTGCCAGGACAGGGGGCCGAGGAAGTGGTGTTGAGCATAGCGTTCCAGTAATGATAGGCATGGTAGCATTCAGCTGGGTGTCAACTCTGTGTGTGTGTCCATCTGTGTGTGTATGTGTGATGATCCTGTATTCTGCTACTAGATATGAGAGTGCGAGTGCTGAGGTTCGAAGGATGGCGATATTGGCATCCCATGTTGGGCCACCTAATTTGGCAATCAAACTGTTTCTGGACTTGACCTTAGCTGCAGCTGTTTTTAGATGTTCCCGGAAGGTCAGTGTCCTATCTAAGGTCACTCTGAGGTATGTTGGACTTGGGCAATGCTTTAATTTGTAGCCAGTCATTTGGGTGTTAAGCTGTTTGTTGCCTTTTGCATTGCAAAGATGGAATAAGCTGGATTCTGTTTTTGCCGGGCTTGACTTGAGTCACCACCTATTGCAATATTGTTCAAGTTTTGACAAGTCCCCGTTTAAGGTCCGGGCCTTAGGGTTTAAGTTGAGAGGCTGATGTCGTGGCATATATGAACTTTTGGAATGTAGTTTTTGGAAGATCATTTATATATAATTTGAACAGGGTTGGAGCCAATACAGGAGACTGTAAGTAGCACCAAAGTGCATTTAAAAGACAGACAGGAGCAATGACGGTCTGAGCCAGGCCACCCCGATCCCGAGGGGGAGACGCCAATTCCACGAACTTGACAACAAGTCATTGCCCACTACTTCCCTCAGCCCGGGCACTCCCAGCAAGCCTGACACTGTCCTAGAGTTTTTCAGTGATTTTACAGCCTCCCTCTCCCCAGTGACCGGTTGTAAATACTTGTAGTAATTCGCGCTTGCGAGACTTCTGCGTGAGAGGGGCAGAGCAACTAAAATCAGGAACACTCTTCCCAGGAAAGGGCCTGCAAAATCAATATGTAGCAGAGTCCATGGATACCAGGCTATTCCCATGGATTCAAGTGGATTGTAAGGTTTGCTTTGCCTGACAGGAGTCACATCGATGCACTCGGTTTTCAATATCCTTGTCAATGCCAGACCTCCATATATAACGCCTAGCCAATATTTTCATCCTTGTTTGAACGGCCGTGCACTGTGCAATTCCTGCAGCAGTGGCTCTCCTACTGGGGGTGGTACCACCACCCGGGAACCCCAGAGTAAAACTCCGTCCTCACCACTGAGTTCATCTTTTATGATCAAGTAGGCCTGAGCTGGTCTGACTTGTCGTGGTACAGTCCAGTTAGGACCATTCGCTTTACCTTCGAGGGGGCTGTATCACATTGAGTCCAGGTCTTGATGTGGATCAATGAGACCAGCAGAGCGTGCAGAAAATTTAATGCCAGGGCAATTCTTGTGGAACAGGTGGTGGTGGCGGATTTTGGGGAAGTGGGAGCCGCCTCAGGGCATCGGCGTTTAAGATTTGTGTCTCCGGCCGATGCTGGGAAGTATTGTTACAGGCTGACAATAACATTGTCCACCCCTGTACTCTGGCAGAAGCGATCGGAGAAATTGGTTTGTCCTCACAGAATGACTTGTGGTCTGGTGCAATGGCGGAACGGTGGCCGAACACATACTGATGGAACTTCTTGACACCGTAGATTACAGCAAAGCCTTCTTCATTTTGTACATATTTCCAATTCCCTGGATAGAAGAGCTTCATGCAAAGTTGGCGAGGGGCCTCATCTGCATGAAACTTGATTTAAGTCATGCTTATTTACAATTGGAAGTGGACGAGGATTCCTGAAAGTATGCGTCGGTGAGAGTTCGGAAGGTAATGGGCCTATCAAAGCCATCCTCCATCTTATGGGACAGGACTTCATCTATTCCATAAGGTGAAGCACCGCAGGCCAAGATGATTTGTTTGTTTGCATTGAAATGGACCAACAAGCTGGATGATTCTAGGGTCTGTTTGACATGGTCGAAAGTCTACTCGAGTGGTTCTTTCCAGTGCCAGCATTGGTGCTTTAAAAGGAGGTACCTAAACGAGTATGCCACCACCGTTACAGACTTCATTAGCAAGTATGTAGAAGACTGCGTGCCAAAGAAGGTAGTATGTTCATTCCCCTACCGGAAACCATGATTTAATCAGGAGATTCACTCCCTATTAAAGGCCAGATCTGAGATGTTCAAGACTGGTGAACCTGACTTATACAAGAAATCCAGGTATGACCTCCGCAAAGTAATCAGGGATGCCAAGAGACAATGCCAGACTAAGCTGGAGTCAAAAACTCTCGTCGGTTGTGGCAAGGCTTAAACAACATAACGGGCTTCAACGCAAAGTTGAGTAGAATCTCTGGCAGCAGTGCACCCCTCCCCAATGAACTCAATGCATTCTGGTTAGGTGGATTGGCCAGGATAAATTGCCCTTAGTGTCCAAAAAGGTTAGATGGGGTTACAAGGATAACGGTAATAGGGTGGAGGCATGGGGCTTAAGTAGGGTGCTTTTTCCAAGGTTGGTGGAGGCAGAAACCCTCATGACATTTAAGAAGTATTTAAATGTGCACTTGCGATGCCAAAGCTCCTTTGACAAGGCTAAGGGCCAAGTGCAGGAAAATGGGATTAGAATAGTTAGGTGGTTATTTTTGACTGACACAGACGTGATGCGCCAAAGGGCCTTTCTGTGCTGTTGACCTGTATGACTCCATGACATAACTGAAAATCCTCATCCTTGGAAACATTCCCATGAATCTTTTTCGTGCTCTCTCAGAGCCTTCACATTCTTCTTAAAGTGTCTGCCCAGAACTGGAAGGAATACTCCAGTTCAGGCTGAACCAATGTTTCATATAAGTTTCACATAACTTGCTTACTTGTGTGCTCTATGCCTTTATTTATAAAAGTGAAGATCCCATCAACCTGCCCTGCCACCGTCAATGATTTGTGCTCATTGGTCTATGGGGGCGTATGGGGCTGCTCCTGCAACACCTCTAGAATTGTACCCCAAATTTTATATGATCTCTCTTCATTCTTCCTACCAAAATGTCTTACTTTATACATCCCTGCTTTAAATTTAATCTGTTATGTGTCTGCCCATTCCACAGGTCTCTTTATGCCTCTTGATTCTATCACTATCCTCCTTATATGCTTGAAGAATAATCTGATGTTATTATGACAACTATCAAACTCTATTTAGCCCCGAAAACGCACAGTGGAATATTAACAAAATGTTTTTGTTTAAATATTCTTTTGCGGTGCGTGGGAGTTGCTGACTAGGCCAGCATTCATTGCCCATCCCTAATTGCCCTTGGGAAGGTGGTGGTGAGCTGTCTTGTTGAACCGCTACAGTCCCTGTGTGTAGGTACACCCACTCTGCTGTTGGGGAGGGAGTTCCAGGACTTAGAACCAGTGACAGTGAAGGAACAGGGAATGATTGCCATAAACTGATTAAAATTGGTAATTCTTCTCCCAAAATAATGCAAAGACATATTTCAAATGAGTGTTAAATGTTCAGACACTTGTAAACTGTATTTCAGCTTATTTGTGAGCAATGGGAAAATGGTGCAATGTCAGGTGAGTAGAAATGGTGTAATTCCTATTAATCCGCCAGGTGGACTTTGAGCCAGCCTTGTAGTCAATTATTGTCCGTTTTAAATTTGGACTTTGAATGAAAGCCAGTGTTGGGCAAATTCCATGCTGTCTGTTTTATTTCATCAGATATAAACAATAGGATTTATCAAAGGCGCTGCTGTATAAATCAATATTTTAATGGAACACATCAAAGCGTTTCTCAATTATCCATGACTTGCTTCAGGATTTATTAAAGTTGCTATTTCTTTGATAAACGTTTTGACACTTTGATAAATACTTCAGCAAAAAATGCATTCATTTTATAACAAAGTCAAATAAATAACCCAACCTTGAGCTGCATTTATAAACATAATTGATATGAACCCTGCAATACATTCATTTTCACATGCATAAAACTTTGGTGTAAACGTCCTTTCCCTGAATATATTCAAATTGTTCGGGTTGCCCTGTGCCACGGTTTGTCGGTGTATTGTCGGCGTATTGACAGACGCTCAGGAGTTGCTCCTTGTCTGCTGTTGGCCCATTTAGTTGGATTAATCGAAGGGTGTAACCAGGGTAGGGATCTGTCCAAGGGAAGGCAAGGAGTCTGTGCACTCTTGTAAGATTCCCAATGTTTGAGCAGCATAAGTGGGAGTTGCTTCCCACTGAGTGATGATTGGGAGGCATGGTGGGCGGCATGCACTGCTACATCACAGCTCCAGAGACCAGGGTTCAATTCCAGCCCTGGGTCACTGTCTGTGTGGAGTTTGCACATTCTCCCTGTGGCAGCAAACCTGTAGATGGACTTGGAGCCAAATTTTGCCATGCAGTCGTGTGTTTACAGAGAGTATAGTAGGGGGCTAAGTACGCAGCCTTGCGGGGCCCCGCTATTGAGGACTATCGTGGAAGAGGTGTTGCTTATTCTTATTGATTGGGTCAGGAAGTTGCAGAGGGAGGAGCAAAGTCCTAGCTTTTGGAGCTTTGGTATGAGTTTGGCTGGGATTATGTTGTTGAAGGTGGAGGTGTAGTCAATGAATAAAAAAAATAAATCTTTATTGCCACAATTGGGCTTACATCCACACTGCAATGGAGTTTCTGTGAAAAGCCCCTAGTCGCCACATGTTCGGGTACACAGAGGGAGAATTCAGAATGTCCAATTCACCTAACAGCACGTCTTTTGGGACTTGTGGGAGGAAACTGGAGCACCCGGAGGAAACCCACGTAGACACAGGGAGAACGTGCAGACTCCGCACAGGCAGTGACCCAAGCTGAAAACGAACCTGGGAACCTGCAGCTGTGAAGCAACAGTGCTAACCACTGTGCTACCATGCCGTCCCATGAATAGAAATCCTTGTTGTCGAGATGCTCCAGGAATGAGCGTAGGGCCAGAGAGATGGTGTCTGCTGTGGACGGGTTGTGGTTGTATGTGAATTTCAGTGGAAAAAGGCATTCTGGGAGTATGGAGTTGATGTGTCTCATGACTAACCTCTTGAAGCACTTCATAATGATCGATGTCAAGGCCACTGGATGATAGTCGTAGAGGCACGTTGCCAGGCTCTTCTTTTGCACTGGTATGATGGTGATCTTCTTGAAGCAGGTGGGAACCCTGGAACGGAGTAGGGAGAAGTTGAAGACGTCCGTGAACATACCCGCCAGTTGGTCCGCGCAGGATCTGAGTGTACGACCTGGGACTCCATCAGGACCCATTGCTTTCTGAGGGTCCACTTTCAAGAAGGCTGATCTGACTTCAGAAGCTGTGATGGTTGGTATGGGTGTGTCCGATAGTTCTGGGACAGTACAGCGGTTTGATGGTTTCCTGCCCGAAACGAGCATAGAATACACTGAGTCCATCAGGGAGGAGTGCGCTGCTGCTGGAGATTCTTCTTGGCTTAGCTTTGTAACCCATTATGTTGTTCAAGCTTTGCCACAACCGACGAGAGTCCGTATCATTAGTCTGTGACTCTAGCTTAGTTTGGTATTGTCTCTTGGTATCCCTGAAGACTTTACGGAGGTCATACCTGGATATGTTGTACAGGCCAGGGTCGCCTGTCTGGAAGGACTCAGACTTGCCCTTCAGTAGGGAGTGAATCTCGTGATGAAACTATGGTTTCAGGAGTTGGGGAACGTATGTACTACCTTCTTTGGCATGTAATCTTTGGCACATGATGGCACGCTGGAGGTGTGGGGCGCGATTCTCCAACCCCCCGCCGAGTCGGAGAATCGCCGGGGGGGGGGCGGAGATTTGGCGGGAGTAGGAATCGCGCCGGCCGGTGGCCATGATTCGTCGGGGGGGGCAGCGGCCACCGGCCGGCGCGATTCCTGCTCCCGTCAAATCTCCGCCCCCCCGGCGATTCTCCGAAATGGCGGGGGGTTGGAGAATCGCGCCCCACACCTCCAGCGTGCCCCCGCATCTCACCATGGAACTCTCTCTACCACCCCCCACCACAGAACTCCCCAACCCACCGCTACCACGAAGCTCACCCATCCTCCACCATGGAACCCCCACCTGCTCCCCCACCACAGAACTACCCCCCCCCCCACCGCAGAACTATTTCCCCCACCATGGAACACCACAGACAGCATCCCACCACAGAACTTCCCCCCTCCACCACACTGGGACACTCTTGTCACCTCCACCATGGAATTCCCTGGCACTTCCCTAAAGGAACCCAGTCCCAAGGAATAATCCCCCCCCCCCCAATGACTTTGCCTCGATTTTCCCCCTGGCACTGTCTGGTGATAGGGGCATGACCCCTCTCCGGGTGCTGTACTCACACGTGTGTCTCCAGTGGGTTCTGCTTGCCAGGTGCAGATTTTGGGGGCAACTGTCGTGAGTCGTAAAGAGCAATTTAATGTGGGGGGACCGTCATGCGTAAAGGCCTGGCAATAATACTGAAATTGATGCAAATGGGGATCCTGACTTCTGGCCATGGCTAAAACTCCACACCTACTTCTCTGCCCCTCTCTGGAGTTATGGGCCCACCACTGTAATGGGAAAAGGCAGAGTGCTAGGATTGTGGGAAGTGAACTGATTGCTGAGTATGGATTGGGAGCATTTGAGGAATGGGCGACTGAGGGATAGGTGACTGAGGAATGGGTGACCGAGGAACGGGTGATTGAGGAGTGGGTGACTGAGGAATGGGTGACTGAGGAATGGGTGACCGAGGAATGGGTGACTGAGGAGTGGGTGACTGAGGAATGGGTGACTGAGGAATGGGTGACTGAGGAATGGGTGACTGAGGAATGGGTGACTGAGGAATGGGTGACCGAGGAATGGGTGACAGAGGAATGGGTGAGGGAGGAATGGGTGAGAGAGGAATGGGTGACCGAGGAATGGGTGACTGACGAATGGGTGACCGAGGAATGGGTGACAGAGGAATGGGTGAGGGAGGAATGGGTGAGAGAGAAATGGGTGACCGAGGAATGGGTGACTGAGGAGTGGGTGACTGAGGAATGGGTGACTGAGGAATGGGTGACTGAGGAATGGGTGACCGAGGAATGGGTGACCGAGGAATGGGTGACTGAGGAATGGGTGAGAGAGGAATGGGTGAGGGAGGAATGGGTGAGAGAGGACAATAGTTTGATGGTGAGTATGAATAGTGTCTGCTGAGAGGAGATTTGAGGATTAGCCTGTAAAGAACAAATTGTACGTGCCGATAAGATGTAACCTGCCCAGCTGGTGCGAGGGGTGCCAACCAGGAGAGTGCCAGAAATGTGAGGGAGTGATGGGTGATTCATTTTTTCATTTTCATTTTTCATTTCATGATAGCTGTGTGTTTCTGGGCATTCGCCTTGTCAGGCCTCGATGGGCTGAATGGCCTCTGTCTATACCACAATGACTCTAATTCTATTAGATCCTGTACCTTTCCTGCTTCTAGGTCCAGGTTGTTGGCACTACAATCCTGCTCCTCTGGCTGACCTCCTCCTCCTGGCCTTGAACAAGGGTATGTGTGTCTGTGTGTGTGTGCAGTATTTCCACAGCTTGCAAACATGTCCTTGCTATTTCCTCCTTCAAATTGTCTTTCTTCCTCCAAAGGCAGCTGCCATTGTGAGTCCTGCCAGGGTCTCATTCTTAGTGACACTTCTTGCTCTCTTTGTCTCATCATCTTCCCTGATGAGTCAGGAAACCCAGAGGCAAGGCACCTTGCAGAATACGAGTTCCTCCACTAGGGGCAGGAGATCTCTATTAACCTTTGTATAAAAGGTTGGCCAGTAAGGCGCTGACCACAGAGGAACACAGTAGGGATCTACAGGGCAGCATACGTGTTGTAAATAAAACTATGTGTCTTTATTTTACCCTGCGTGGACTCCCCGTGTCCTTATTAAATAAACCATCAGCCTTTCTATCTGAACCTGGTATTTGATCTTCGACTCAACCAAAACCCCTTGATAGCTGAATGTTTTATAGCCAAGTAATAACTAGCTTCCTCCTGTCAGGTTTATATTTGAGGAATAAACAGCTTGGGAAGAACGAGGAGATAGGCTAGCTAGAAAGTAAGGTAAAGTCGCCATAATCCCCGGTGACCATAGGCCGCTCTCCCCTTTGAAGGGGAGAGCTGACTGGTGATGATTTAAGCTGAGGATCACCACACCTCAGGTGAGGGACAAGGTGGAGAAGGCGGGGCCTTCATGAATAACTTCAGCTGATACGGGAACTGAATCTGCACTGCTGGCCTCGCTCTGCATCACAAACCAGCTGTCCAGATAACTGAGCTAAACTGGCCCCAGTTGGACTATAGCCGGTCTTCATATAGAACGATTGATTTTGTGGTCGGGATCAAGAGAAAACGTTTGCCGCTGACATTGACGATCTACCGGTGTCAAGTGACATGGTTTTTTTGAGGAGCGTGGGCAGCACTCAGACAGAACATCAGCTGGTATTCCTAGGAAGCTCTTCAGGACAAAGAGACAGCGGGCGGGATTCTCCGATGCCCGATGCCGATATCGTAATCGGCGTTGGGGTGGAGAATCCCTTCCGACGGCTGAATCGGGGGCGGCGCTGGTTTGACGCTGGTTTTCTATTCTCCGTCCCCTCCAAAATGGCAGCACTGTGTCACGTTGGAACGGATTTGGCGCATCATCTGAAGGTCCTCACCCGATGCTCCGCCCTCGATGGGCTGTGATCCCGACCGCACGGTTGTCATGTGATCTCAGCGGTCGGGAACCCGGTGTGGTGGACGTGGACTGTGTCCAGTGCCGGCACAGTCGGCCGGGAGCCGTGCTGGTGGCCAGGGGGGCTTCCGCGAGGGCTGGGGGGTACTGGTGGGGTGTGGCCAGGGTGTGGCCAGGGTTGCAGTATTTGGCAGGTCAGGACGCGCACGGCCAGCGCCATGTTGTACGGCACGACTGCTGTAGGCTGTTGTCGTGCGCATGTGCGGCTACAGACCCGGCCATTCTCTGGCTGTACTTGGGGTGGTAGTCGGAAGTTATACCCATCGCGGCTGCTATCCCCTCACCACTCCCAGGAGCGGTGAGGGGTCGGCGCCAATTTTGGCATTGTAAAACGCCAAAGTTCCCACGCCGATGTCGCACTTAGCCGCCAGATCGGAGAATCCAGCCCAGCACCTTTAAAAAAAACTGCGGTTAGGAAGAACGGCTGCTCAAAAGGGGAAGTACTTCAAATTTAATGGACTCTGGAGAGCTATATAAATAAACAATGGTAATCTCTCCATTGAAACTGCCTGAACTTGTCAATCAAGAGGCTTTTAAAAGGCAATGGTCCATGAAATTGAACGTAAACAATGCAGTTCTAAACTTCTCGGCATATACACAGGCTTGAAAAGGTTACAGGGCAATGAAATTGACTGTGAAAAAAGCTCTTCAAAGGTTTCCACCACATTAAAGGAAAGACTTTACTTTCAGCTTACAGATCTTTCATTTTGACATATTGAGAGACAGTTTAAAGGTTTTAAGGCTGCAGTTGTGAAGACTTTCACTTTATTCTCACACATCTTTCATTTTGACATGCTGACAGGTAGTTTAAAGGGTTTAAAGCTTGCAGATAGAACAACACCGATCTGGGGAAAGACCCCCCAACCTGAGCCCCTGCAGTCCAGCCCAAGGCCGCAACCCCCAGCTCCCATGAAGGACCGGCTTTGCACCCGAGAGGCAAGGGTGGGAAGGGCATTCAGGCCTTGCCTCCTTGGAGGACAAGCCGCCAGGTCCCTGTTTCTCAGGACATGCACCAACCCATGCCAATGGGATTCCGGCTGGGGGGGATGGAGCATCCCAAGACGCAGGTGAATTGGGCTCCCTGACCAATAATGTTGTTTAATGGGGTGTTTGCATGCTCCCGCCGAGTCTGGGCAGGAACTTTGTCGGGGCCAACTGGCAGGCCGGGAGATTTGCAATGGGTTTGATGCCCGCTGTCTGCCCGATTATCCAGGCATCATGATTCCTGCTGGCTAGTAATCCCGGAGAATACCAATGTCCCCCTCCCCCACCAATGTCTTTTGGATGAGAAATTAAACCAAGGCATCATCTGCTCTCTCAGGTTGACATATAATATTACATGTCACTATCTCAAAGAAGAATAGGGAAGTTATCTGATTTCACGTGCGATGTGGGTGCTCGGCGGGCAGTACTGGAAGTGGCTGCGATTCTCGGTCCCAACCAAGACCAGAGTTGCAATATCACAATGCAAATCACGGCTACATTGGGCAGTGGAGACGCTGGGAGCGGGCGCGCAGCAGGTGCCATGTCCGATGGATCGTCGACGTGAGGATTAATGGTGGTGGCGTGCAGAGGCATCACTGGCTGCAGAATGGCCGTTGCTGATCGACACAGCAGGCTGGACGGGAGCTCCAGCAGACAGCTAGAGGACAGCAATATTCTGGGAGCTCCACACTGTGCTGAGCCCAACACAGAAAACATTTTCTCAACACACCACCTCAGCTCACTCCCGGCAACTCCTCATTCAGCATTTGCTCCATTCTCCTTTTATCCCTCCCTGAAATCCCACAAAGTAAACAAAAAGGCAGCTGGTCTGCCTGCCCATGTTTTCCATGTGGCGAGCTTCAAATCGCAGCAGGCAATTAAAATCTTGGTCAAGTGAGGATTTAATTCCCTCACCAAGCAGCATAATTGTTGGTGGGTGCGTTGCCGATCCGTGCCAGCGTCTGCACCCGTCAATCGGAATATTGCTTGAGCGTACAATGATGTTGAGATATGTACCCAGCGTCATCATGGAATATTTAACACACTTCCGGTGTCCTGGGCCATATTTATCCCTCAAGCAACAGCACAAAAACAGATGATCATAATCACATTGTTGGAGTTAAATTGGCGCCACATTTTCTACATTACAATTCCAAAAGTACTTGGTACGCAGCAAAGTGCCTTGGGGCAACCTGTGGTTGTGAAATGTGTTATATACAAGTCTGACATTCCCCAAATAAAAAATAATAGTTTATCAGGGACAGTGAGGCTGCACAGCTGTAATTATGATCTTAGTATGTTGTTAAAAACCTCGACAAAGTGTTAATCTTTCCAGAGTTTTACAGCAAGACTTGTAGTGCAAAAGGATAAGTTCTCGACAGTTCAGTGATTAATTGCATTAATCTGGGAGCGGAGAGTGGCTGGTGTAGATTATCAGGTTTAACTGGGCATGTGCAGAGTCCAGAAGCTACTGTCAGTTTCTGCAGAATAATGATGACAAACTCTAACCATTCTACTGCCATTACTTTTTTTTTAAATTTAGAGTACCCAATTTTTCCAATTAAGGGGCAATTTAGCGTGGCTAATCCACCTACCCTGCACATCTTTGAGTTGTGGGGGCGAAACCCACGCAAACACGGGGAGAATGTGCAAACTCTATACAGACAGTGACCCAAAGCCGGGATCGAACCTGGGGCCTCAGTGCTGTGAGGCAGCAATGCTAGCCACTACGCCACCATGCTGCCCCGTTTTACTGCCATTACTGCTGCAAAATCCAAACCTAACAGTTTGTCATTTTGTGAACGAAATTCAATGATGCAGTGACTGTAAAAGCTATCAAACGCTGTCAATGTTAACATGGCATTTAGGATATTGTGGCTTCTGGATAATATCCACCTTTATTGGTGCTCAAGAGTCTTTTAGAAACAAAGCGCGCGATCTTTGCTAGAAAATCCATAGAATCCCTACAGTGCAGAAGGAGACCATTTGGCCCATCGAGTGCACACCACCTAGGTCCACTCTCCTGCTCTATCTCCTTAATCCTACCTAACCTGCACATTTCTGGGCATTAAGGGGAAATTTAGAATGACCAATCCACCTAACCTGCACATCTTTGGACTGTGGGAGGAACATAGGATACCAGAGGAAACCCACACAGACATGGGGAGAACGTGCAAACTCCACACAGACAATCACCCAAGGCTGGAATTGAACCCGGGTTCCTGGCGCTGTGAGGCAGCAGTGCTAACCACTGTGCAGCCTGGTGCATTCAATATGAGTCATCCGGCTCCCTGGTCAATAACTTTCCTCAGACTCTCAATCCCACCACTGCAGATGGGGAAATTTGAAGTACAGAAAAATCTGGAATTTAAAAAGTCTAATGATGACCACGGACCCCATTGTCAATTGTCATAAAAACCCATCTGGTTCACTAATGTCCTTCAGGGAAGGAAATCTGCCATCCTTACCTGGTCTTTATTTTATTTGTTCATGGGATGTGGACATCGCAGTCTGTGCCAGCATTTATTGATCATCCCTAACTCCCCATGAACTCCCCATGAGAGGGCAGTTAAGAGTCAACTGCTGTGGATCTAGAGTCCTATGTAGGCCAGACCAGGAAAGGGTGGCAGATGTCCTTCCCTCAAGAACATTAGTGAACCAGATGGATTTTTACGACAGTCAACAATGATTTCATGGTCATCTTTTAATTCCAGATATTTTATTGAATTCAAATTCCATCATCTGCCATGGTGGGATTCGAATCCAGGTCCCCAGATCATCTGCCTGGGTGTCTGGATTACTAGTCCAGCGACAGTACCACTGTGCTGCCTCCTCCCCGTCTGGCCTACATGTGACTCCCGACCCACAGTGCGATGCAGTTAACTCTTAATTCCCCCTGACTGAATTGGCCGAGTGAGTCACTCAGTTCAAGGGCAATTAGGGATGGGCAACTGATGCTGGCACAGCCAGCGACACTCACATGCCAAGAACGAATATTTTAAAAAATGACTGCTGTCTATTCCTCATTGACATGGTACCCTCAGCAACAACAGCCTTAAACAAATCAGATTTCACATAAATGTTAATGCCACCCTGTTCTACTTTGCCATCACTTCTCTATTGGTTTCTCTACTGTCTCTGGTTTTTCAGGTAGCTGGTTCAACATCCAGGACGGGATGGGCAGACAGTTCCTCCATCCACTGGAACCATTGTCCTCAATCCCTGAGCGAAACTTCATTACGTAGGAACTGGCTCCAGCCCTCCCCAGACAAGAGAAGCTGAACGAGTCCATTTGGAATGTTTGTATTTGACCCTGATATGAGCTTCCAACCACATATCTGCTCCCTCACTAAGACCACCTCCTTCCACCTCCATAACATCTGTCCTGCCTCAGCTCACTTGCTGTTGATATTCACACACATGCCATTGGTACCTTTACACTTCAAATCCCTTCATGGCTCACCTTCCACCTCCTGCCTTACATAAACCTGAGCCCATCCAAATCTCTGCTGCTTCCATCCTAACTTGCACTGACATCCGATTACCATCACCTCTATGCTTTCTGTTTTACACTGGCTCCCAACCCGACAACAGCTCAAATCTAAAGGTTACATCCTGGTTTTCAAATTCCACCATGGCCCCTCCAATCTCTTTGTCTGACACCCCCTCCAGCCCTTCAAGGCTTTGGAAATTGCTGCATCCCACCAATTGTGCCTTCTTCCACGTCCCCTATTTTAATCACTCCAAAATTGATAACTTCCTCCTCGGGGAATTCCCTTGCAAAAACCTCTTCACTTCTCTTCTGTTCTGCTCCCCATTTAAAATACTCCTTAAAACCAACCTCTTAGTCAGAGCATTGGTCAGACATCCTAATAACTCCTTAGAAATCATAGAATCCCTACAGTGCAGAAGGAGGCTGTGATGAACGGTTACTGTAACACTGTGCCCTTGTCATCATGTAAGGTGATGTCCCCTTTAAGACCGGGCTTGGAACCCTGGGAATCTCCGCTTCCAGCTCTGCCTATCTGGGAGCCGTATATAAGGGGCCGCCTTGTGGGCAGTACAGCAGTTAGCACACGACTCGGCACTAGTCTAGTTCTTAGTTTATTAAAGCCTTCTTCACTGTTTACACTCTAAGCATCGTTATTGAGGGTACCACAGAGGCCATTTGGCCCATTGAGTCTGCATCAACCCTCTGAAAGAGCACCCTACCTAGGCCCACACCACCACCCTTTTTCCTTAACCCCGTAACCCCACCGAGCCTGTACATCTTTGGACTCTGGGAGGAAACCGGAGCACCCGGAAGATATGAGGGGAAAGTGCAAACTCCACACAGACAGCCACCTGAGGCTGGGATTGAACTGGGTCCCTGGCGCTGTGAGGCAGCAGTGCTAACCACTGCCGCATCCTGCCTGTGGAATTTTCCAGTTCTGCCGAAGTTGACCCTGGGTTCCCCGGCAGGGGTCACGGGTGAGCCACGTAAAACACTATCAACATCAACGGGACTGGAAGATCCCGTCAGTGGCCAAAGGCGATCGTCTTCCGCTACTGGACAACACCCCATGGGGGGGGCTGAGAAATCCCACCCAAACGCTTCCCTCTTTGGGCGGGATCTTCTGGTCCGTCCTGCCTGCGGGCTCCTCTGGTCCTGCCAAAGGCCACCCCTCCCATGGCAGGTTCCCTGGTGACCGGGAATACGAGCCCTACAAAAGGTCGGAGACTCAAGCGGGATTGGCAGATCCCACCGGCAGCCAATGATGAGACGAATCCACCAGCGGAAAATAAGCTGCTGGGGGTGGGGTGGAGTGTGTGGGGCGAGTGGGGGGGGGGTTCTGCTTGAGAATCCTAGCCACTAAATCACTCAACGTAGACAAATGGTGGAATTTTCCAGGGTTTTTTTTTCTAACTGCTGGCCCAGGCGGGGAAAGCAGAGTGCAGCTTGCCAGTGTACTGCCCGGGAACGTCCCTCTCCCCCCGGGTGCTGTAGTTACCTGTGCCCCCCCCCCAACGTGGTCTCTTCACCTGGTTCACGTTGTTCCTGATAGGTTGCGCCCGCAACAAAGGAGGGTCCAAAATCCCAGCCAAAGCCTTTCCTGAAGTCATATATTCAGAAATCCTTCGCTCGCGTCCGCGCATAATTCATCCACATCTCAGAACTTTGAATAAAGACTCCAGACAATGTTTCGAAAAAATGTAAATGGAACGTTATACCTTTGGGGAGTCAATATCTAACATAAATAACTTCATGAATGGATGCCGGGAAGGTGGAGGGGGAGAAACCAGAGAAGATGTCATAAGAATATAAGGACTAAGAGCAGGAGTAGGCCATCTGGCCCCTCGAGCCTGCTCCGCCATTCCGTAAGAACATGGCTGTGGCTGATCTTTTTGTGCATTCAGCTCTACTTGCCCGCCCGCTCACCGTAACCTTTTATTCCTTTACTGTTCAAAAATCTATCTATCTTTGCCTTTAAAACATTTCATGATGGAACCTCAACTGCTTCACTGGGCAGGGAATTCCACAGATTCAGAACCCTTTGGGTAAAGAATTTCTCCTCAACTCAATCCTAAATCTGCTCCCCCTTATTTTGAGGCTATGCCCCCTCGTTCTAGTTTCATCTGCCAGTGGAAACAACCTCTATTCTTATCTATTCCCTTCATTATTTTATATGTTTCGATAAGATCCCCCCCTCAGCCTTCTAAATTCCAATGAGTACAGTCCCAGTCTACTCAGTCTCTCCTGTCATTTCAATCTTCCAAGGTCATTGCTAAAGGTTAAGGCTGAGTAAAAAAGAACACTGTAACCTTGAAGGAACAGATCAATATAAGAGCTAAATTATCTCCCGCAACTCACACCTTGAGACAACATATGACAGAGTCCTGTGCAGCCACTGAGCACTGCAAATGCCACAAATTCTGTGCAGGTGACTTTGTACCAAGCATGCTCAGTGGCACCATGTGACTGCATTTAGAATACTTTACTTGGCCGAGCACCATAGATAGAATTATCACAGAACTTACGGTGCAGAAGGAGGCCATTCAGCCCATCGAGTCTGCACTGGCCCTTGGAAAGAGCACGCTACTTAAGCCCCACGCCTCCACCCTATCCTCCTTTATCCCCGTAACCCCACCTAATCCTTTTTGCCTAAGGGCAATTTAGAATGGCCAATCCACCTAACCTGCACATCTTTCGACTGTGGGAGGAAACCGGAGCACCCGGAGGAAACCCACGCACACATGGGGAGAACGTGCAGACTCCGCACAGACAGTGACCCAAGCCGGGAATCTAACCTGGGACCCTCGAGCTGTGAAGCAACTGTGCTAACCACAATGCTACTGTGCTGCCCGGCAGACAAGAAACTTGCTGATTGCACTAACTCACACAGACCGGTTGGGTTCCCCACACTTTTATCAATGTAACTGATCAAGAACCCCTCGGTGTGCCCAAACGGGCAGCCTGATAGAGTTGCTGGATTTTCCTGTATTGAAGATGGATGACATTCTGTCCTGTGGTGAATTCTGGGTAATAGCCCCGCCATTAAATGCCAATATCGGCTGTGCAGTGTTACTATGGCTATCGTGCTGCCATTTAGCTGAAAGGATAACTGTGTACAGGAACCTTCTAGTGGTCTTTCTCTCAAAATTACAGACTTTTATATCAACAAAACTTATTTTCATTCTGCGCCACATGGCATGATCATCGAGACTGCCTTCTGCAATCAGTCCATTTTCCCGATGCTGTAAAACCTGTTAGTATTTCAAAACTAAAATGTAAAAAATTGAAGAGTCCCTTGCCTTGATCTTTCAACTTCTGAAGTGCTCTGACCCTTCCCTACCACAGAGTGCATGCTTCAATGCTCTCTGCAGATCCGTAACTGTTCATACAGACTGAAAAAAATGGGAGCTTTCTGACTCAGTGTTAAGTCAGTCAGAGGGGGAGATGTTACATTTTATTTCAAATGTGACACATAGCTCACACAGTTAGTATGAATTAAAAGTGCAGCAAATGACAGCTTACGGAACATCAATTGCTGAGTAATTATCCTGACTGGTGCCTTGCTTGTGGTGGGGTTCAATTCAATTAGGAAAATGTGATCTTGCAATGTGGCACCGTGACCACAGCCTTGCCTTTGAGTCAGCAGGTTGTGGCTTCCAGAGACTCAAGAGGCTTTGAGCATGAAATCCATGCTGACAAACCAACGCAGTGCTGAGGGAGTGCTGCCCTCATATAAAAACAGCAAGTGCTGGATAAACGCAGCAGGCCTGGTAGTATCTGTGGTGAGAGAAACAGAGTTAACACTTTGAAATCTAAATGATCCTTCCAGAGAACTGAGGGAGGTGGAAATGGACAAAATTGTATCGTTGGAAAGGGGGCGGAGGAGGTGGGGCAGAACAGGGGTAGACAAGAGGAGCGTTAATAGAACCATTCAGGCATGAAGAGTGTCAATAGTGGCAAGAGATGAGACAGCAGGAGGTGTTAATTGGAGCAACTGAACAGCAAGTATAAGGTAGCCATGTGGGAGAGGAGTGGGTTGTGTTGGGGAAGGCCAATGAGTCGAAAAACAATGGACAACAAGCTACAAAAGGAGGAGGGGGTTAGGATGGAGCGGGACATTTGCAGAATGCATCCGACTCGTGAAGAGTTGTTCTGTATTGGAAAGCAGTGGGAGTAATGGTACCTCTGGGAAGTGCAGCCAGAATCAGGTTCACAGCACTGTGGGTGGCTCAGCTACACAAGGGAGGAGGAGAAAGAGTGGAAGAGCAATAGTGGTAGGTGTACGGGTTAGGTGGATTGGCTATGCTAAATTGCCCTTAGTGTTCAAAAAAGGTTAGGTGGGCTTACGGGGATAGGGTGGAGATGTGGGGATAGGGTGGAGGTGTGGGCTTAGGTAGGGTGCTCTTTCCAAGGACCGGTGCAGATTTGATGGGCCGAATGGCCTCCTTCTGCACTGTAAATTCTATGATCTATGATCTCTGAGACTTGATAGTGAGGGGTGCAGACAGGCATTTCTGTGGCTGCAGACAGGACTCCAGGATGGTGTGTTGCCTCCCTGGTGCTAGGGTCAAGGATGTCACTGACTGGCTGCAGGGTATCCTAAAGTGGGAAGGAGGGTGAACAGTCAGGGGTCGTGGTTCACATTGGTACCAATGATATAGGTAGAAAGAGAGATGAGGTCCTGTAGCAAGAATTTAGGGAGCTGGGTAGCAGATTGAAAAGCAGGACCTCAAAGGTTTTAATCTCTGGATTACTCCTGGCGCCATGTGCAGGTAGCTCAGGGGCCATCAATCACCTCGAGGGAGGAGTAAGTGATGGGGCCCATGCCGATGTCTCCCTCAGGGGAGGTGCTGGAATACCTCAGAGTTTCCGAATCCCACCCACCTAACATTAGCGCGGCTTATGGGCAGCAGGCAGAACTGGGTGGCACATCGTCACCAGTGACATCTGAAAGTCAGCCGGGCCCATCCAGGTCCAGGCCCTCCAGAGAACACCGCCAAAGGCATCTCAGGTCAGAGGGCGAGACACTCAGCAGGCCGCCTCCACTTCTGATGTGCTGTTTGACATAGAATTAATGCATAGAATTTACAGTGCAGAAGGAGGCCATTCGGCCCATCGAGTCTGCACCGGCCCTTGGAAAGAGCATCCTACTTTTGTTTTTTAAATATTTTTATTCTCCTCGTTTTTCACATTTTCTCCCAAATTTGCACCCACCATCAATAAGCAATAATCAGTAACAAATATAATGTCAATCCCCATGTCAACAACAACGATCCCATCCTCCCACCAAACCCCAAACATTAGCCCGCATGTTAACATGAACAAATGACAAAAAGGAATCAGGAATCACCCATAGTCACCATCAACACACACCGCCCCCCTCCCCCCAACCCTCCCACCCACCCCACCCCCAACTAATGTTCGACGTTATCCAGTTCTTGAAAGTGCAGAATGAATAATGCCCATGAATTGTAGAATCCCTCCATCCTTCCCCTCAGTTCAAACTTAACCTTCTCAAGAGTCAAGAATTCCAACAGGTCCCCCCGCCACGCCAGGGCACAGGGTGGAGAGGTTGATCTCCATCCCATCAGGATCCGCCTTCGGGCAATCAACGAGGCGAAAGCTACAACATCTGCCTCCGCACCCATTTCCAACCCTGGCTGGTCCGACACCCCGAATATGGCCGCCCGAGGGCCCGGGTCCAGTTTCACGTGCACCACTTTAGAGATTACCCTAAAAACCTCCTTCCAGTATCCTCCAGCTTTGGACAGGACAAAAACATATGAACGTGATTTGCAGGCCACCCCCCCCCCGCAACGTTCACACACATTTCCTACCCCTTCAAAGAAACGGCTCATCCTCGCCCTTGTGAGGTGTGCCTTATATACCACCTTCAGCTGTATCAGCCCCAACCTCGCGCACAAGGTGGAGGCGTTCACTCTCCAGAGCACCTCACACCAGAACCCCTCCTCCATACCCTCTCCCAACTCTTTCTCCCACTTTGCTTTGATCCCTTTCAGTGATGCCTTCTCCTCTTCCAAAATAGTTCCGTAAACCGCCGACACTACCCCCTTCTCCAGTCCCCCTGTCGTCAGCACCTCCTCCAGCAATGTGGAGGCCGGCTCCACCGGGAAGATCTGGATCTCCTTTCTGGCAAAATCTCGAATCTGCATGTATCTGAACATGCTCCTGCGCATACTTCGCTTCCACCTCCTTCAATCCTGCAAACCGACTCCCAAGAAACACACATTAATCCCCACCCTTTTCTTTCTATTAAGTAACCAATCCTCTATCCATGCTACTACTTTACCCTGAATGCCATGCATCTTTATCTTATGCAGAAACCTTTTGTGTGGCACCTTGTCAAAAGCTTTCTGGAAATCCAGATATACCACATCCATTGGCTCCCCGTTATCTACCGCACTGGTAATGTCCTCAAAAAATTCCACTAAATTAGTCAGGCACGACCTGCCCTTTATGAACCCATGCTGCGTCTGCCCAATGGGACAATTTCCATCCAGATGCCTTGCTATTTCTTCCTTGATGATAGATTCCAGCATCTTCCCTACTACCGAAGTTAAGCTAACTGGCCTATAATTACCCGCTTTCTGCCTACCTCCTTTTTTAAACAGTGGTGTCAGGTTTGCTAACTTCCAATCCGCCGGGACCACCCCAGAGTCTGGTGAGTTTTGGTAGATTATCACTAGAGCATTTGCAATTTCCCTAGCCATCTCTTTTAGCACTCTGGGATGCATTCCATCAGGGCCAGGAGACTTGTCTACCTTTAGCCCCATTAGCTTGCCCATCACTACCTCCTTAGTGATAACAATTATCTCCAGGTCTTCACCTGTCATAGCCTCATTTCCATCAGTCACTGGCATGTTATTTGTGTCTTCCACTGTGAAGACCGACCCATGTTTCAGTGATGGTCACTAAATCATAGTCATTCACAATGATTTACGCAATCAACTCATTTACCTTATTCCGAATACTACGAGCATTCAGGTAAAGTACACTTATGTTGGCTTTTATACCTCTGTTTTGAATCTTAACACCTTGATCAGTAACCTCTCCCAAGTTATTTTTCCTCTTAACTTTTCTCCTAATTTTCCTTGCCGTTGAACCCATATCTTCATGTAACAACCTGCCGGGTCGCTTTCCATTTATGTTTTTACTTCCTGTTTTATTCCTTTTATTATTACTGGTCCTATTCACTGAGCTCCCCTCAGTCACTGTACCTTGTACTGTCACCCTCTTTGATTTTGACTATGGCTTCTCTGCCTTACACTTTCCCCCTTACTGCCTTTTGTTTCTGTCCCTGTTTTACTACCTTCCGAACTGCATCTGTTCCCATCCCCCTGCCACATTAGTTTAAACACTCCCCAACCGCTCTAGCAAATAGCCCCCCTAGGACATCAGTTCCAGTCCTGCCCAGTGTAACCTGTCCAGTTTGTACAGGTCCCACCTCCCCCAGAACCGGTCCCAATGCCCCAGGAATCTGAAAACCTCCCCTGACAACATACCTTCATCCTATATATCCTGTCATTTCTACTCTGACTAGCACGTGGCACCGATAGTAATTCTTAGATCACTACCTTCGAGGTCCGATTTCTTAACTTCCTTCCTAACTCCCTGTATTCTGCTTTTAGGACCTCATCCCTTTTTTTACCTATGTCGTTTGTACCGATGTGTACCACGACCACTGGCTGTTCACCCTCCCCCTCCAGAATGTCCTGTACCCGCTCCGAGACATCCTTGACCCTAGCACCAGGGAGGCAACATACCATCCTGGAGTCTCGTTTGCGGCCACAGAAACGCCTGTCTATTCCCCTTACAATTGAATCCCCTATAACTATTGCACTGTCACACTTATCATCCCTCCTCTCTGCAGCAGAACCAACCGTGGTGCCAAGAGTTTGGCTGTTGCTGTTTACCGCTGAGAGGCCATTCCCCTCAACAGTATCCAAAGCGGTATATCTGTTGTGCAGGGGAATGGCCACAGGAGATTCCTGCATTATCTGCCTCACTCTCTTGCTCCGTCTGGTGGTCACCCATTCCCTTCCTGCCAGCGGAGTCTGAGCCTGCGGTCTGACCACCTCTCTATACGTTTTATCCACGATGCTCTCCGACTGGCGGATGCTCCACAGTGTCTCCAGCCGCCGCTCCAGCTCTGAAACTTGAGCCTCCAGGAGCTGTAACTGGAGACACTTCCTGCACACATACTGACCCTGGGGACTGGAATTGTCCCCAGCCTGCCACATGGAGCAAGAGGAGCAGACCATGCCTTGGAGCTGTCCTGCCATGATTTATTCCTTTAAATTAAACTTTTGAAATTAAACTTTAGAAAGATGTTTTTGTGTCGGATTATATCCAATCTCCTGTATACTATTTAATTAGCTTTATCCCTGAGTAGTAATCTTACTTGATCTGACAACAAATTAAATAGTTATTTAATTTAAATAAAAAACAAAGAACAAAGAACAAAGAACTGTACAGCACAGGAACAGGCCCTTCGGCCCTCCAAGCCCGTGCCGACCATGCTGCCCGACTAAACTACAATCTTCTACACTTCCTGGGTCCGTATCCCTCTATTCCCATCCTATTAATGTATTTGTCAAGATGCCCCTTAAATGTCACTATCTTCCCTGCTTCCACCACCTCCTCCGGTAGCGAGTTCCAGGCACCCACTACCCTCTGTGTAAAAAACTTGCCTCGTACATCTACTCTAAACCTTGCCCCTCTCATCTTAAACTTATGCCCACTAGTAATTGACCCCTCTACCCTGGGGAAAAGCCTCTGACTATCCACTCTGTCTATGCCCCTCATAATTTTGTAGACCTCTATCAGGTCGCCCCTCAACCTCCGTCGTTCCAGTGAGAACAAACCGAGTTTATTCAACCGCTCCTCATAGCTAATGCCCTCCATACCAGGCAACATTCTGGTAAATCTCTTCTGCACCCTCTCTAAAGCCTCCACATCCTTCTGGTAGTGTGGCGACCAGAATTGAACACTATACTCCAAATTTGGCCTAACTAAGGTTCTATACAGCTGCAAATTGACTTGCCAATTCTTATACTCAATGCCCCGGCCAATGAAGGCAAGCATGCTGTATGCCTTCTTGACTACCTTCTTAGCTGTGTTGCCCCTTTCAGTGACCTGTGGACCTGTACACCTAGATCTCTCTGACTTTCAATACTCTTGAGGGTTCTACCATTCAATGTATATTCCCTACCTGCATTAGGCCTTCCAAAATGCATTACCTCACATTTGTCCGGATTAAACTCCATCTGCCATCTCTCCGTCCAAGTCACAAAACAATCTAAATCCTGCTGTATCCTCTGACAGTCCTCATCGCTATCCGCAATTCCACTAACCTTTGTGACGTCTGCAAACTTACTAATCAGACCAGTTACATTTTGCTCCAAATCATTTATATATACTACAAACAGCAAAGGTCCCAGCACTGATCCCTGTGGAACACCACTGGTCACAGCCCTCCAATTAGAAAAGCTTCCTTCCATTACTACTCTCTGCCTTCTATGACCTAGCCAGTTCCGTATCCACCTTGCCAGCTCACCCCTGATACCCCTTTTGTATTAGTCTACCATGAGGGACCTTGTCAAAGGCCTTACTGAAGTCCATATAGACAACGTCCACTGCCCTACCTGCATCAATCATCTTTGTGACCTCTTCGAAAAACTCTATCAAGTTAGTGAGACACGACCTCCCATTCACAAAACCATGCTGCCTCTCACTAATACGTCCATTTGCTTCCAAATGGGAGTAGATCCTGTCTCGAAGAATTCTCTCCAGTAATTTCCCTACCACTGAAGTAAGGCTCACCGGCCTGTAGTTCCCGGGATTATCCTTGCTACCCTTCTTAAACAGAGGAACAACATTGGCTATTCTCCAGTCCTCCGGGACATCACCTGAAGACAGTGAGGATCCAAAGATTTCTGTCAAGGCCTCAGCAATTTCCTCTCCAGCCTCCTTCAGTATTCTGGGGTAGATCCCATCAGGCCCTGGGGACTTATCTACCTTAATATTTTTTAAGACGCCCAACACCTCGTCTTTTTGGATCTCAATGTGACCCAGGCTATCTACACACCCTTCTCCAGACTCAACGTCTACCAATTCCTTCTCTTTGGTGAATACTGATGCAAAGTATTCATTTAGTACCTCGCCCATTTCCTCTGGCTCCACACATAGATTCCCTTGCCTAGCCTTCAGTGGGCCAACCCTTTCCCTGGCTACCCTCTTGCTTTTTATGTACGTGCAAAAAGCCTTGGGATTTTCCTTAACCCTATTTGCCAATGACTTTTCGTGACCCCTTCTAGCCCTCCTGACTCCTTGCTTAAGTTCCTTCCTACTTTCCTTATATTCCACACAGGCTTCGTCTGTTCCCAGCCTTTTAGCCCTGACAAATGCCTCCTTTTTCTTTTTGACGAGGCCTATAATATCTCTCGTTATCCAAGGCTCTAGGAAATTGCCGTATTTATCCTTCTTCCTCACAGGAACATGCCGGTCCTGAATTCCTTTCAACTGAAACTTGAAAGCCTCCCACATGTCAGATGTTGATTTGCCCTCAAACATCCGCCCCCAATCTAGGTTCTTCAGTTCCCGCCTAATGTTGTTATAATTAGCCTTCCCCCAATTTAGCACATCCACCCTAGGACCACTCTTATCCTTGTCCACCAGCACTTTAAAACTTACTGAATTGTGGTCACTGTTCCCGAAATGCTCCCCTACTGAAACTTCTACCACCTGGCCGGGCTCATTCCCCAATACCAGGTCCAGTACCGCCCCTTCCCTAGTTGGACTGTCTACATATTGTTTTAAGAAGCCCTCCTGGATGCTCCTTACAAACTCTGCCCCATCTAAACCCCTGGCACTAAGTGAGTCCCAGTGAATATTGGGGAAGTTGAAGTCTCCCATCACCACAACCCTGTTGTTTTTACTTTTTTCCAAAATCTGTCTACCTATCTGCTCCTCTATCTCCCGCTGGCTGTTGGGAGGCCTGTAGTAAACCCCCAACATTGTGACTGCACCTTCTTATTCCTGATCTCTACCCATATAGCCTCACTGCCCTCTGAGGTGTCCTCCCGTAGTACAGCTGTGATATCCTCCCTAACCAGTAGCGCAACTCCGCCACCCCTTTTACATCCCCCTCTATCCTGCCTGAAACATCTAAATGCTGGAACGTTTAGCTGCCAATCCTGCCCTTCCCTCGACCAGGTCTCTGTAATGGCAACAACATCATCGTTCCAAGTACTAATCCAAGCTCTAAGTTCATCTGCCTTACCCGTAATACTTCTTGCATTAAAACATATGCACTTCAGGCCACCAGACCCACTGTGCTCAGCAACTTCTCCCGGTCTGTTCTGCCTCAGAGCCACACTGTCCCTATTCCCTAGTTCTCCCTCAATGCTCTCACCTTCTGACCTATTGCTCCCGTGCCCACCCCCCTGCCATACTAGTTTAAACCCGCCCGTGTGACACTAGCAAACCTCGCGGCCAGGATATTTATGCCTCTCCAGTTTAGATGCAACCCGTCCTTCTTTTATAGGTCACACCTGCCCCGGAAGAGCTCCCAGTGGTCCAGATAACGGAAACCCTCCCTCCTACACCAGCTGTTTAGCCACGTTTAGCTGCTCTATCTTCCTATTTCTAGCCTCACTGGCACGTGGCACAGGGAGTAATCCCGAGATTACAACCCTAGAGGTCCTGTCTTTTAACTTTCTGCCTAGCTCCCTGAACTCCTGCTGCAGGACCTCATGCCCTTCCTGCCTATGTCGTTAGTACCAATATGTACAACGACCTCTGCCTGTTTGCCCTCCCCCTTCAGGATGCCCTCTACCCGTCCGGAGACATCCTGGACCCTGGCACCAGGGAGGCAACATAACTTCCTGGAGTCTCTTTCACGTTCACAGAAGCGCCTATCTGTGCCCCTGACTATAGAGTCCCCTATTACTATTGCTCTTCTGCGCTTTGACCCTCCCTTCTGAACATCAGAGCCAGCCGTGGTGCCACTGCTCTGGCTGCTGCTGTTTTCCCCTGATAGGCTATCCCCCCCCGCCCCCCCAACAGTATCCAAAGGGGTATACCTGTTCGAGAGGGGGACAACCACAGGGGATTCCTGCACTGACTGCCTGCCCTTTCTGGTAGTCACCCATTTCTCTGCCTGCACCTTGGGTGTGACCACATTTATATAACTGCGATCTATGAAGCTTTCCGCCACCTGCATGCTCCTAAGTGCATCCAATTGCTGCTCCAACCGAACCATGCGGTCTGTGAGGAGCTCCAGTTGGGTGCACTTTCTGCAGATGAAGCCATCCGGGACGCTGGAAGCCTCCCGGACCTGCCACATCTCACAGTCAGAGCACTGCACCCCTCTAACTGACATTGCATCAATTAATTAGTAAATTAAAATTAAAAGTTTTTTTTAAAGTTACTGTTAACTATCTGTTTCCTAGCACCAGATTTCTACTATAAATGTGAAAGCTAAATATAGTACTCTCCCATCTCTGGCTTAGATACCCCTCTAAATTATAATGAAGTAATTATGATTAATTAGTTACCAATGCTTAATTTTTTTAATTTAGTGTAGATTCCCAACCAGCCACTCAGGTCACCCCCCCCCCCCCCCCACACACACACACACAATTTGAAAAGGTAATAAAAGTAAAAATGAGTAAAAATCACTTACTTACCTTCTGAGGGTCGTAGATGTTCTCAGGTTCTCTCCCTGACAGAGACTGCTCCTCCTCCTCCTCCGAACGGCTCCCGAAACTAGGCCGCGATCCTTTAAAATCTCCGCTCGGACTCACAGCTCCCGCGCTTTTTAAATCTCCACTCCGACTCACAGCTCCTGCTCTTTTTAAATCTCTGCTCCGACTTGCAGCTCCCGCGCTTTTTAAATCTCCGTTCCAACTCGCAGCTCCTGCCCCTTTTAAATCTCTGCTCCAACTCGCAGCTGCCGTGCTTTTTAAATCTCCGCTCGGACTCGCAGCTCCCACGCTTTTTAAATCTCCGCTCCGACTCGCAGCTCCTGCACCTTTTAAATCTCTGCTCCGACTCGCAGCTCCTGCGCTTTTTAAATCTCCGCTCGGACTCGCAGCTCCCGCGCTTTTTAAATCTCCGCTCCGACTCGCAGCTCCTGCACCTTTTAAATCTCTGCTCCGACTCGCAGCTCCCGCGCTTTTTAAATCTCCGCTCCAACTCGCAGCTCCTGCACCTTTTAAATCTCCGCACTGACTCGCAGCTCCTGCGCTTTTTAAATCTCCGCTCCAACTCGCAGCTCCTGCACCTTTTAAATCTCTGCTCCGACTCGCACCTCCTGCTCTTTTTAAATCTCTGTAATTAAAAAAGTTATTTAAATCAACTTAAAAATAGTAATTTAAATCACTATCAGCTTTCACTCTCCCCACCAAACTAAAAATGTTGTACCTGCGCAGCCACCCCCCCCCCCCCCCCCCCCGGGCAACCTGCAGCCCCAGGCATCTAAAGTGAGTCCATGCACTATGGAATGGCAGCCCCCCCCACCCCCGGCTGAGACACCACAAAATACTCACTCTTGTCGAGATTTAGTTTGTACCCCGAGAAAGACCAAATACCCGAAGTAGTTCCAATATTCCCCCTATTGACACACTCGGTTACGACACGTATAACAAGTCATCGGCATATAAGGACACCCTATGTTCTGTGTCCCTTTCCATACCCCCGAACTTCTTAATGCGATGGCCAATGGCTCAATCGCGAGTGCAAACAGCAGGGGAGACATAGGACATCCCTGCCTAGTCCCACGGTGGAGAGAAAAGTATCTCGAGCTGATGTTGTTTGTGCGGACACTCACACTCGGCTCCTTATATAGTAGCTTTACCAGTCCACAAACCTTGGTCCAATCCCAAACCGCTCCAGAACTGCCATCAAGTACGCCCATTCTACCCGGTCAAATGCCTTCTCAGCGTCCAATGCCACAACCACCTGTTTCCTTCCCCTCCGTCGGTGCCATAACCACGTTCAATATCCTTCTAACGTTTGAAAAGAGCTGCCTCCCTGTCACGAACCCCATCTGATCTTCACCTATCACCTTCGGGAGGCACTCCTCCAGCCTACCCGCCAGTACCTTCGCCAATACTTTTGCGTCCACGTTTAAAAGTGATATGGGCTATACGACCCACACTTTTTTAAGCAACAGGGAAATCGATGGCTGCCCCAAAGTTTGTGGTCACACCCCCTTCCCTATCGCCTCTTCAAACATCACCACCATCAGCGGCGCCAGCTTATCCTTGAATTTTTTATAATATTCCACTGGAAACCCATCCGGCCCCGCCACCTTCCCCGACTGCATCCTCCCAATCGCATCTTTCATCTCCTGTTCCACTATCGCTCCTTCTAATGTAGCCCTGTCCCCCGCCCCTAACCTTGGGTACTTCAGCCCATCTAGAAATTCCTGCATATCCCGGTCTTCCCCAGGTGGCTCTGACCTATACAACCGCTCATAGAATTCTTCAAAGACCTTGTTAATCAGATCTGGAGCCACCACCAACTTCCCTGCCCTGTCTCTCACCTGAACAATTTCCCTTGCCGCAGCCTCCCTACGGAGCTGACCCACCAACCCGCCTTCTCTCCATGCTCGTAAACTGCACCCCTTGCTTGCCTCAGTTGGCGCACCGCCTTCCTGGTAGATAGTCGGTCAAAGCTCGCCTGTAGTTCCTTCCTGTTTTCCAACTTCGCTGGGCCCTCATCTTCTGCATACCTCCTATCTACCTCCAACATCTCATCTATTCCCCTCTGCCACTCCAGCCTCGCCTCTTTGTCCACCCTGGCCTTAAACAAGATCGCCTCACCCCTCACCACCGCCTTTAGAGCCTCCCAGACAACTGCCTTCGACACCTCACCCGTACAGTTGAAACCTACATATTCCTCAATTACCTTTTCAATTTTGTCACAGAACCCTTGGTCCACCAACAGTTCCACATCTAATTTCCACCCCGGCCTCTGTGCTACCCCCTTCTCCAGCATCATATCCACCCAATGGGGAGCGTGATCTGCTACTGCAATTGCCGAGTACTCTGACCCCTTAACCCCAGCCAGCAAAGCCTTCCCCACCACAAAAAAGTCGATCCACGAGTACGCCTTATGGACTGCCGAGAAAAATTAGTACTCCCACTTCCTCGGGGGCAGTAACCTCCAAGGGTCCACCCCTACCATTTCCACCATTAGCCTAGCCAACACCTTCGCCCCCCCGATGGGACCAGCGAGCACGGCCTTGACCTGTCCAACCTTGGCTCCTGCACCAAGTTTCAGTCCCCCCCCACTATCAGTTTGTGTGTGTCCAAATCGGGGATGGCCCCAAACACCTTCTTTGTGAATCCCACATCGGCCCAATTGGGACCGTATACACTTAACAGCACCACTGACCTCCCCTCCAGCGCCCCTGTCACAATCACATATTTACCCCCCTGATCTGCCACCACCTTCTCCATCTGGAAGCGTATCCTTTTGCTGACCATTACCGCTACCCCTCAAGCCCGTCCGCCAAATCCAGAGTGAAACTCCTGACTAACCCAGCCCTTTTTAAGTCTCACCTGGTCCTTCACCCTCAAGTGGGTCTCCTGCAGCATTGCTACATCGGCTTTCGAACTTTTAAGATGCGCAAGCACCCTTGACCTCTTGACTGGACCTCCTAACCCCCTCACATTCCACGTGACTATCCTAACTGGGGATCTCTCACCCCCCCCACCCTTCTTATCCACCATCATCATACCACCGGGCCCTGCCCCATGAGCCTGACCCGCCCCTATCCATTATTAAGAGCACCCTACTTAAACCCACACCTCCACCCTATCCCAGTAATCCAGTAACCTCACCTAATCATTTTGGAAACTAAATTGGCAAGGCCAATCCACCTAACCTGTACATCCTTGGATTGTGGGAGGAAACCAGAGCACCCGGAGGAAACCCACGCACACACGGGGAGAACGTGCAGACTCCGCACAGGCAGTGCCGCAAGCCGGGAATCGAATCTGAGATCCTGGAGATGTGACGCGACAGTACTAATCACTGTGCTACCGTGCTGCCCATTGGGTGTTGCACCTAGAAGGAGCAGTAGGCCACATAACATAAGAAAGTTAGATAACACTTGAGTTGGAATGGGTGTAGAACATAGGTGATAACTAGGGGTTAGGGCACAATAATGTATATAGTCACCAGTAAGCACTTTTGCACCAACATTCCCACCTGCCTCTATCCTCTGTCTGAAGGGTGTTAGGGATGGGCTGGGCCTGGGTGTAGAGGGTGTGGGGGGGGAGTGGTGGGAGTGCGGGATGGGCGGGTGGCTGGAGGATGGGGCAGGGTGGATTCCACATGGATGTCCCACCTGGTGTCACCCCATCCTCATCGCGATGTGGCAAGGTATGAGGTCAGAGGTGTGACCCCGCCTTGTAAAACAGCTTACTCAGTGAGTGAGCCACACTATAGGAAGGAAGTGATTGCACTGGAGAGGATGCAGAGGAGATTCACCAGGATGTTGCCTGGACTGGAGCATTTCAGCTATGAAGAGAGACTGAGGGGGGACCTGACTGAGGTGTATAAAATTATGAAGGACATGGATTGCATGCATAGGAAGACACTTTTTCTCTTATAGAGGCTTCAATAAACAGGGGACATAGATTTAAGGGGATTTGAGGAAAGTCTTCTTCACCCAGAGGGGGATTGGAATCAGGAACTCACTGGGTGGTAGAAGGGAAACCTCATAACATTTAAGAAGCATTTAGATGAGCACTTGAACTGTCACAGCATACAAAGCTACGGACCAAGTGCTGGGAAATGGGATTCGAATAGTTGGTGCTTGATGGCCAGTGCAGACACGATGGGCCAAAGGCCCTCTTTCAGGGCTGTAAAGCTCAATGGCTCTATGATTAAACTGTTTAAAGTTGTTGAGTGCAGAAGACTTTCATGTGCCTAATTGGAAGATGAGGTGTTCTTCTTCCAGTTGGTGCTGGGCGTCACTGGAGCATTGCAGCAGACCTGGGACAGACAGATAGGCCTGAGGGGAAGATACTGAGTTGAAATGGGAAGTGACTGGGCGGTTGGGGTCATGCTTACGGATGGAACTAAGATGTTCCGTAAAGGGGTCAACCAGCCTGCGTTTAGTCTCCCCAATGTAGAGGAGACCGCATTGGGGGCAACAAATACTGTAGGCCAAATTGAAGGAGGTGCAATGAAATCGCTGCTTCATCTGAATTGAGTGGCTTGAGCCTTGAACAGTGAGGAGGGAGGAGTTAAAGTGGCAGGTGTTGCACCTTCTGCCATTGCATGGGAAGGTGCCTTGGGAAGTGGATGAAGGGATTTGGACAATGGAGGAATGGAGTGGGGTGTCATGGAATGAGTGGTCCCTGCGGAATCCTGATGTGGGGGTGAGGCGATGATGTGTATAGTGGTGGCATTATGCTAGAGTTGGTGAAAATGGCGGCAAATGCTCCTTTGAATGCGGAGACTGGTGCGGTGAACAGTGAAGACAAGAGGGACTCTATGGTTCTGGGAGGGAAGGGAAGAGGTGAAGTCAGAGGTGCGGGAGATGGATCAGTCACGGTTGCGGGGGGTGGGGGGGGGGGGAGGAACCTCAGTTGAGGAAAAAGGCAGTTACCTCAGAAGTGCTGTTTTGAAGGTGGCAACATTGGTGCTGCCCTGTCGAAAGTGCTTTCTTCCAGGTGAGATTCTGTCTGTCCACTCAGCTGGATGTAATAGGTCCCTTAATCCAAAGTAGAACGGTGGGGGGGGGGGGGGGGGGGGGGGTCCTGATCAATATTAATCCCTCAAACCAATAACCAAATTACCTGGTCATTCTCACATTGCTGTGTGCAAATTGGCTGCTGTATTTCCGAAATCTTTTTGATGATTAAGAATGTTATGTGATAGATAATGACGGCAAAAACTGTAGACGACAGGATGATACCAATGGATTGGTCAGATGGACAGAAAAGGGGCAAATGAAGTTCAATCTGGGTAAGTGTAAGGTAAGGCATTTTTGGAGGGCAAACTGTATCATTAGCATTGGTGCTCAGATAAATTCTGGGAGATTGGAGAAGGCAAATGGAGAGAGGGAGAGTGATCAGGAAAAGAGGAGAAGCAGACAGGAGAGTGACAATTGATGAGAAGTAGGGAAGGGGAGGGGGAATGTTAGGAGAGAGGTGAACAAGAGGAAGGAGAGAGCATAGGCAATATTTGCTTGAATTCTTTCACGGGACGTGGGCATGGCTGACTAGGCCAGACGTTTTACTGCCCCAGCCTTAACTGTTCTGAACTGCCTTTTTGAACCACTGTAGGTACACCCACAGTGCTGTCAGGGAGGATTTTGACCCAGTGACAGTGAAGGTACGGCGATGTATTTCCAAGCCAGGAATGCCTGTGACTTGGAGGGGATCATCCAGGTAGTGGTGTTCCCATGTGTCCGAAGCCCTTGTCCTGTCAGCTGGTAGACGTCGCCGGTTTGGAAATATATACGGTCGAAGAATGTTAGCCAAGAAATTGTTTTTAGCTACATGAGTAGATGAATGCTCATGAAGTCATATGACATTCCTTTCTCTGATTTTAGTGGAGACATTAACCATTTAAAATGAAAATTACCATCTATGTGAAATTACAAAGGAAGAATAAGGGAGTTATGCAAACATGCTGAACTTTCACCTGGACAAGGCTATTAAGTTCAAACTCATTTTCAGAAATTATTACTCATACAGTAAACCACATAGGGTCAAACCTTTCACTTCTGCTCTCCCAGTACAAAACCCTGCATCTCGAAGCGCATATCAGAAAAGCACGTAGGAGAACCCCTTCCATTTTACATCAGCGCTGTGCCTTTGAAATTTTCTGATAAATGTGTCTGGGAGATGAAGCTCGAGGTTCAGGGTGCTGAAGCAGAAAGGCAAAAATTGGCACTTTTCTCTTCGATCTTATCTCTGATCTGGGTAGGATTAGTATTCCACATTTTCCAACTCATTTCAGACGGCCAATGTAACCCAATCAACCAAATAGTGCAGCTTGGCTGAAAACAATGCAGGTTGGCTGAATAACAAGAGAGCAATACAGCCTGCAGTTTCCCCTTGGTGAAGTTTTGATTTAGTTATTTAGTTGAAAAGAGAGACATGTTGCTGAATCTTTTGGTCTTACACTCCTCAGGACAAATGTAAGAATGCTAAATTTCAAACAATCACGACAATTTATACCATGGGAGGAAAGGGGTGCTAAATGTTGACTCTGACTGGCCGAGGCATTGTCATGGAGAAAATACAGGTTCCCCCACGATTGTAAGTAATTCAAAAGAGACACAAGGCTTGAACATATTCCTTTTGTTTGCAGAGAATGCGGCTTGTGTATTAATGTATGTCACTCCTAGCAAGCAGAAATGAGCCACCTTATGAGCTCTACTGATTATCCTAAATTGGTTGTTAATGTGGTTATTGGCACACTTGCGATTGTCCAACAAGTGCTGCCGAATCACATATAACAAAAGTGAGTTTTTGGCACTAAGGGAATTAAGGAATTTGGGAATTGTCCATGAAGATGGAGTTAAGGTTGAAAAGCGACGATGTTCTTGTTGAATGGCAGAACAGACTTGAAGGGCCGAATGTCTTACTCCAGTTCCTGGGTGGGATTCTCCATCCCACCAGCCCCGTTTTCCGGCACGGCGTGCCCTCACCAGCAGCAGGATTCTCCGTTCCTGCAGCCGGCCAATGGGTTTCCCCATTGTGGCCACCCTACGCTGTTGGGAAACCCACGGGTGTGGGTGCGCTGCTGGCGAAACGGAGGACCCCGCTGACAGAGAATCCCGCAGTCTATCTCTTATGTTCTTATATTTTAAGAGCCCATCAGAAGCTGAGACTTTGGTGGCAAGTGACTACCTTCTGTCTCTCCCAAACATTTCCAACATCTACAAAGAACAATCAGGTGTGTGGGGGAATATTTTCCACTTGCCAAGTAAATTGTGACTAACACTCAAGAAGCTCAAAGCCATCTAAGACAAAACAGCCACTCGATCGGCACCCTATCCACCACCTGAAACCTTCACCCTCCACCACGGGTGCACTATAGTGCGATCTACAAGATGCACTGCAGGAACTCACCAGAGTTTCTTTGATAGCATCTTCCAAATGAGCAATTCTTCTAATGTAAAAAGACGAGAACAGAATGGGAATACCATCATCTATAAGTTCGTCTCCAAGTCACGCATAATAATAATAATCTTTATTGTCACAAGTAGGCATACATTAATATTGCAATGAAGTTACTGTGAAAAGCCCCTAGTCGCCACATTCCGGCGCCTGTTTGGGTACACAGAGAGAGAATTCAGAATGTCCAACTTACCTAACAGCGCGTCTTTCGGGACTTGTGAGAGGAAACCGGAGCACCCGGAGGAAACCCACGCAGACACGGGGAGAACGTGCAGACTCCGCACAGACAGTGACCCAAGCCGGAAATCGAACCTGGGACCCTGGAACTGTGAAGCTACAGTGCTAACCACTGTGCAACTGTGCTGCCCACATCCTCACTTGGAAATACATCAGTGTTAGTTCATCATCATTAGGTCAAACCCTGAACTGCCTCCCGATTCACTCTATGGACTGCAGTGTTTCCAGAAGGCAGCACACCATCACCTTCCCAAGGGCAATTAGGGATGGGCAATAAATGCTGTCGTTGCCAGTGATAGCCATATCCTGCAAAGGAATCTTTTAAAAATCCTGTTGCTTTACAAGTCACCAGCTGCCACAATTCCGAGTCTCTGTCACAGTCTGTGCCCACTTTAAAGATCAATTTCCCGATGCAATCAGTGAGCAGGAAAGTTGACCTGCATGGGCTGTGTGAACCTATACCTTCTCTCTGTTTTGCCTGTCTAGAATTGAGTGAGGGAGACAGGTGAACGCATTTAGGTATATCCCCATTACCGTCTCAAAAAGGCATCACCTTTGTAAAAGAGGATATAATGGACAAAGGCTCCCCTGTGTCCAGATTCCAACTTCTGCGTCAAATGGATGTAACAAAACACATTGCCAATACCGTTGTTTTTCTCTGTGCTTCCCCCCCCCCACCTCTTGCAACCCTTAGGTCCTGTCTGAAAGTTTATGTAAAGTTCGCAACATTTCCCCTACCCCTCACCTGCTTTGGTTAGCTTGATCTTTTCAGCCAAGAGACTGATATGAGAAACAGGCCTGTTTCAAAGAGCCACCACTGTTGAAACACTTTAAAGAAAGAAGCCCTGCTTCCTGCAGTGTGATAAAGATCTTCACAGGTAAAATAGCACGATTATTAACATACAGACTGGAATGTATGCAACAGCATGAAGCAGAACCAGTGAGATTAACAGATTTCATTGAGTTGTTTTGGAGCCGTCATCTCCCTGACCATCTGCACATTCCTCTACACAAAAGAAGGGGGCAAAAATCTTGATATCTTTAGTTTTTTTTTAGATAATGGAGAAAGGTAATCGTTTAGGTCAACTGTACCTTCATAGTGTACAACTGCATTCAGGAACTGGATGAAAGTCGACTTTGATCTCTTTTCATGACGGTAATAGTGAGAATAATAAATGTATTTTTAAAAAAAACTTTTGATCACCTTTTCAAAGTTGAAAGGAAGTTTTTTTTTCCGCCAGTGATTGTTTTTAAGGAGGGTATTGTCCATAGCCAGCCTCTAAAGGCACAAGCTTCTGCCTGGTACGACAACATCCCCTGCCTGTCAACATTTCTCACACTGATAGCACCGCAAGAAAGTAGAGAAAATGCTCATTTATCTCAGTGTTAGCTGCAAAATCAAGGGCTTGCATTTATATAGTGTCCTTCGAGATCACAAGATGCCCCAGAATGCTTTGCATCCAGTTAATTACTTGGCTTTCCAAGTGCACTGACTGGTGTACTGTAGGAATCACGGCAGCCAATTTATGCACAGCAAGATTCCAAAAAGTGCAATGTAATAATTATCAGATAATCTTTTCTAAAGTGAAGATTGGTGGATAATTGTTGGCCTGAACATCGAGGAGAATACCCCACTCTTCCTCTAATACTGTAGTGGAATCTCTCGCATCCACCTACATGGGGACTTGATGGAGGCAACATGTCCTCGAGAACTGAGTGCATCGATAGAGAAATATTTTAACATTCAGTGCAATGTGAGGATACCTCGCATACTGCTCCTGGCTCACATCACATGGCCTAACAACAGTTCAACAACTTTCGCCTGCGACCTTTCTCCTCCATATTAAACCCTTTTTAAAAAAGAAATCCCACACATTTATTGTCTCAGTGCAAAAACCCTCCCTCCCCACCCACCCCCACATCTGTCTTTTGTTCTTAAAGTTGCTGGGTGGGATTCTCTGAAAATAGGGCTATGTCCCCACACCGGCTGGAAAACCGGTGGCAACGACTCTGGTGTCAACGCCCCCCAAGGTGAGGAAGTCTCACCTTTCTAGGGGGCTAGGTTGCCGCTGAAGTCGTCCCCGCTGCTCCAGCTGGCGCTGAAGGGCCGGCGTGATCTTGTGCATGCGCAGACCGGCCGGTGTATTTTCGCGCGTGCGCAGGGGTTCCCTACTCCGCGCCAGCCTCAGGGCAATATGGCGGAGCCCTACAGGGGCCCGGCGCGGAGGAAAGACATCTCCCTACAGAATAAGCCCGCCCGCAGATCGGTAGGCCCCGATCGTGGGCCAGGCCACCGTGGACCCCCCCCGGGTCGGAACCCCCGCGCCCCCCCCCGAGGACCGCCCCCGCACACTCACCTGCCAGGTCCCGCCGTGCGTTAGGTGAGTAATTCACGCCAGCGGGACTGGCCAAAACTGGACAGCCGCTTGGCCCATCGGGGCCCTGAGAATCGCCAGGGGGGCCGCTGTCAATAGCGCTCGACCGGCATGGCGGGAATCCCACTGCCACCCGAAAGCAGCACCGGAGAATAGGGCAGCCGGTATCGGGGCAGGATTCGCGCCTCCCCTTGGGGATTCTCCAACCCGGCGGGAGGTCGGAGAATCCCGACCGCTACATTTTGTTGCAATCTCTCCCAGCCATTGTTTAATATCGAACACATTCTCCCTCCCTTCAGTTCAGAAGAAGAGCCAAACAGACTTGAAACCTAAACTCCGTTCTCTGTCCCTACAGATGCTGTCAGACCTGCGGAGTCTTCCCAGCATCCTCTGTTCTTGCCCAATACTAATCCAGGCTGCGAGTTTTATTGTGTAAATTCGCATACAGCCACAACCGGGCCACTGCAGACGTCATCTCCCTGGCCCAAAATCAGCCCTGGAGCAACTGGACAGCAAGGACTCCTACGTCAGACTGCTATTCATTGACTGCAGCTCTGCCTCCAACACTATAATTCCTGCCAAGCTTATATTAAACCTCCAAAACCTAGGACTTGGCTCCTCGCTCTGCAACTTAGCTCCCTACTATACTCCCTGTACACACATGACTGTGTGGCAAAATTTGGCTCCAACTCCATCCATGTGTTCTGATATTAGAGGTTGTACGGTAGAACCCGCACTACAGGTTCACCTGTGGCCCCTGCATGCTAGCTCCGCCCAGGAGGCGGGTTATAAATATGCGTGGCCCCCAGCTCACAGCAATTTCGCCAGCTGCTGTGGGAGGCCACACATCTGATACTAATAAAGCCTCAGTTTGGATTCAACTTCGTCTCCAGTCAAATTGATTGTGCCTCAATTTATTAGTATCAGATTCAGAAGGTGGACCTCCGGATTAAACCAGATCGCCTGCAGCTGGATCCACATGCAAGCGACGCCAGAAAGGACTTCCAGCACTGGCTAGCTTGTTTTGAAGCGTATATCAACGCGGCGCCGACCCCTGTTCCAGAGGCTCAGAGGATCCAAATATTGTACTCCAGACTCAGCTCCAAAGTCTTCCCGCTGATCCAGGATGCGCCCAATTATGCTGATGCCATGACTTGACTCAAAGAAAATTATGAACAGAAGACGAACACGCTCTTCGCCAGACACGTGCTCGCAACGTGTACTCAACTACCTGGTGAGTCAATCGAGGACTTCTGGAGGGCCCTGATCCCACTAGTTCGGGATCCCACTCTTCAACCTCGAAGAGACTAAAACACGAGCGCTCTCCAAGACGGTCGCCCTGCGCAATGTCCAGTCCTACGCCCCCAACTGAGCGGCCCACTCCTCCTACGCTTCATGGGCCCCACACGCAGCCGTCCCAGCGGGGGCGCTACCCACCCAATACGCCTGCCAGTGATCTCTGGGGGGGACGCCGATGCTATTTTTGCAGGCAGCAAAAACACCCCCGCCAACGCTGATGGCCCGCGCTCCCCTTTGTAAGGCCTTCGGGAAGACGAGTCACTTTGCTGCGGTGTGCCAGGTCCGCTCAGCGGCCACGGTCGCCCCCACCCCCCCCAGTCACGGACGATGGGCACTACCATCCTCCTCTCCCCCCCAGGCCATGTGCGACCAATTGACGCCGCCATCTTCTCCCCTGCACAACACGTGCATTTCATGGGCGCCGCCATCTTGCTCCACCCCCGCAACGTGCGTTCCATGGGTGCCGCCATTTTGTAATCCCCAGGACCTCCGGGCGCCGCCTTCTTGTCCATCCCGCAGAACATGGACAACAACGGCGTTCCAGGACCTCAACTCAATGGCCGCCTCACTACCCGACGATCAACCACGGCTCGTCTCCATGGCAATCGACGAGTCCTGACCACATAATCTGACCAACGCATCGACCAGCGTGAAAGTCAACGGTCATGTGACCTCTTGCCTACTGGACTCCAGGAGCACGGAGAGCTTTGTACACCCAACTACGGCAAGGTGCTGCTCCCTTAAGGTACACCCTACCAATCAAAGTATCTCCCTGGCCTCCGGATCCCATCACGTAGCGATCCGGAGGTACTGCACGGTCACGCTCACAGTCCAAGGCGTAGAGTTCCACGACTTTTGCCTCTACGTCCTCCTTAACCTTGGTGCTGCACTTATCCTTGGCCTGGATTTCCAGTGCAACCTCCAGAGCCTGACCCTTAAATTCGGCGGACCCTTGCCACCCCTCACAGTATGCAGCCTCGCGACCCTAAAGGTCGATCCTCCTTCCCTCTTTCCAATCTAACTCCAGATTGCAAACCGTTGCCACCAGGAGCAGACGGTACAGCACCCAGGATAAGGCCTTCATCAGGTCCGAGGTCCAGCAGTTGCTTTGGGAAGGCATCATCGAGGCCAGCAACAGCCCCTGGAGAGCTCAAGTGGTAGTGGTTAAATCTGGGGAGAAAAACCGAATGGTCGTGGACAACAGCGAAACCATCAACAGGTACACGCAGCTCGACGCGTACCCCCTCCCACGCATATCTGACATGGTTAACCAGATTGCACATTACCGGGTCTTCTCAATGGTGGACCTGAAATCCGATTACCACCAACTCCCCATCCGTAAATCGGACCGGCCATACACCGCCTTCGAGGCAGACGGCCGTCAATATCACTTCCTTAGGGTCCACTTCGGCGTCACTAACGGGGTTTCGGTCTTCCAAAGGGAGATGGACCGAATGGTCGACCGGTACGGTTTGCGGGCCACGTTTTCGTACCTAGACAATGTGACCATCTGCGGCCATGACCAGCAGGACCACGACGCTATCCTCGCTAAATTTCTCCGCACCGCCACTCTCCTCAACCTCACGTATAACAAGGAGAAGTGTGTGTTCCACACATACCGCTTAGCCATCCTCGGCTACGTGGTCCAGAATGGAGTTCTGAGGACCGATCCCGACCGCATGTGCCCCCTCATGGAGCTCCCCCTCCCCCACTGCCCCTAGGCCCTCAAACGTTGCCTAGGGTTCTTCTCATGTTATGTGCAGTGGGTCCCAAACTATGCGGACAAGGCCCGCCCACTCATTCAGTCCACTCATTTCCCCCTGACGGCCGAGGCACAACAGGCTTTCGCCCGGATCAGAGCTGATATTGCCAAAGCTGGAATGCACGCTGTAGACGAAACACTTTCTTTCCAAGTAGAAAGCGACGCATCAGACGTCACCCTAGCCGCCACCCTCAATCAGGCAGGCAGGCCCGTGGCATTCTTTTCTCGCACCCTCCATTCCTCTGAAATTCGGCACTCATCCGTCGTTGAGGCTGTGCGACATTGGAGGCATTACCTGGCCGGCAGGAGATTCACTCTCCTCACTGACCAATGGTCGGTAGCCTTCATGTTCAACAACACACAGCGGGGCAAGATCAAAAATGATAAAATCTAGCGGTGGAGAATCGAGCTCTCCACCTATAATTACGAGATTAAGTATCGCCCTGGCAAACTCAACGAGCCCCCAGATGCCCCATCCCGAGGTACATGTGCCAGCGCACAAGTAGACCGACTCCGGACCCTGCACGACAGCCTTTGTCACCCAGGGGTCACTCGGTTGTACCATTTAATTAAAGCATTAAATTTGCTCTACTCCGTCGAGGAAGTAAGGACAATCGCCAAGGACTGCCAGGTCTGTGCGGAGTGCAAGCCGCACTTCTACCGGCCGGACCGCATGCACCTGGTGAAGGCCTCCCGCCCCTTTGAACGACTCAGCGTGGATTTCAAAGGCCCCCTCCTCTCCTCCGATCGACACACATATTTCCTCAGTGTGATCGATGAATACTCTCGGTTTCACTTCGCCATCCCATGCCCCTACATGACGTCTGCCACCGTCATTAAAGCCCTTAATTCTATCTTCACTCTGTTCGGCTTCCCCGCCTACATCCACAGTGACAGGGGATCCTCATTCATGAGCGATGAGCTACGTCAGTTCCTGCTCAGCAGGGGTATCGCCTCCAGCAGAACGACGAGCTACAACCCCCGGGGAAATGGACAGGTAGAAAGAAAGAATGGGACGGTATGGAGGGCCATCCAGCTGGCCCTGCGGTCCAGAAATCTCCCGGCCTCCCGCTGGCAAGAGCTCCTCCCTGATGCACTACATTCCATTCACTCATTACTCTGCACTGCTACTAATGGTACACCGCACAAATGTCTTTTTGCCTTCCCCAGGAAGTCCACATCCGGGGTATCGCTCCCAACTTGGCTCACAGCTCCGGGAACCGTGCTTCTCCGTAAACATGTGCGGCTCCACAAGGCGGATCCGTTGGTGGAAAGGGTGCAGCTGCTCCATGCAAACCCCCAGTACGTCTACATGGCGTTCCCCGACGGCCGCCAGGATACAGTCTCCCTCAGGGACCTGGCACCAGCAGGTTCCACCCCCACACCACCCCTGTCGCCTCCGGCGCCACCCTCCCCTCCCCCGCCGCCCCCATCACCCCCCCCCTAGGACCGTCCGTCCTCCCCCTGCCCACCCCCATTGATGAAGAGGATTTTGGCATGCTCCCGGAGTCAACTTCGACCACGACAGCGCCAACATCGCCGTCACCACTTTGTCGATCTCAAAGAACCATCAAGGCACCGGACCGGCTGAACCTCTGGCCGGCCCGCCGGATGACCAGAGACATTTTTTTTTGCTGCCCTGTAAATATTGAAATTTCTAACTGTATATAGTTATCCACCACCCCCGCTGGACTCAATTTTAACAGGGGGTGAATGTGGTAATATCAGAATGTGTTCTGATATTAGAGGTTGTACGATAGAACCTGCACTGCAGGTTCACCTGTGGCCCCCTGCATGCTAGCTCCGCCCAGGAGGCGGGTTATAAATATGCGTGGCCCCCAGCTCGCAGCCATTTCACCAGCTGCTGTGGAAGGCCACACATCTGATACTAATAAAGCCTCAGTTTGGATTCAAAATCGTCTCCAGTCAAATTGATCGTGCCTCAATCTACATGATTAATGATGACACGACCGTAGTGGGTCGGATCTCAAACAACGATGAGTCAGAGTACAGGAGGGAGATAGAGAACCTAGTGGAGTGGTGTAATGACAACAATCTCTCCCTCAATGTCAGCAAAACTAAAGAGCTGGTCATTGATTTCAGGAAACAAAGTATCGCCCAAACCCCTGTCAGCATCAATGGTACTGATGTGGAGATGATTGACAGCTTCAGATTCCTAGGTGTTTCCAACACCAACAATCTTTCCTGGTCCACCCACATCGACGTTACGACCACAAAAGCACAACAGTGCCTATACTTCCTCAGGAACTCAGGGAATTCAGCATGTCCACACTGACTTTTACTATTTTTTAAAGATGCACCATAGAAAGCATCCTATCGGGCTGCATCACAGCCTGGTTTGGCAACTGCTCGGCCCAAGACTGTAAGGAACTTCAGAGAGTCGTGAACACCGCCCAGTGCATCACACGAACCCGCCTCCCATCCACTGACTCTGTCTGCACCTCCCGCTGCCTGGGGAAAGTGGGCGGCATAATCAAGACCCCCTCCCACCCGGGTTATTCATTCTTCCAACTTCTTCCATCGGGCAGGAGATACAAAAGGTCTGAGAGCACGCACTAACAGATTGTTTGCCCTCTGTTTTTGTTCATTTATGGAATGATCTGCCTTGATTGTTCGCAGAACAATACTTTTCACTGTACCTCAGTACACGCGACAATAAACAAGTCCAATCCAATCGAAGTCAAGGAGAACATATGCGATGTTGCTTCAGCAGAGCATTCAGGAAGTGCAGTGAAGGGAGATATCCACCTATGGTAGGTGCCTTCTCTATCTGACTGTTTGGGCAGCTGCCTTCATGCTACAGGTCAAGTGATACTCTGTGATTGGTTGATGCCACGTGCCTTCTGCAGCCTGCTTCATGGTCAGGTTTCTTTGTCAGACATGGTTAACTGGTCACCAAAATGCAGCACTCCGGGTTGGCCCCTTACTTCAAAATGCACCACCTTACCTGCACATCTTTGGACATTTAAATGAAATTTAGCATGGCCAATCCACCTAATCTGCACAACAGTGGTTAGCACTGTTGCTTCACAGCTCCAGCGTCCAAGATTCGATTCCTGGCTTGGGTTGCTGTCTGTGTGGAGTTTGCACATTCTCCCCGTGTCTGCGGGGGTTTCCTCCGGATGCTCCAGTTTCCTCCCAAAGTCCAAAGACGTGCAGGTTAGGTGGATTGGCCATAATAAATTGCCGTTAGTGTCCCAAAAGGTTCGGTGGGGTTACTGGGTTACAGGGATACGATGGAGGCGTGAGCTCTTTCCAAGGGCCGGTGCAGACTCGATGGGCCAAATGGCCTCCTTCTGCACTGCACTATGATTCTATGGTCTTTGGATGTGGGAGGAAACAGGAGCAGCCGGAGGAAATCCACGCAGATACAGGGAGAAAGTGCAAACTCTGCACAGTCACCCAAGGCTGGTATTGAACCGGGGTCCCTGGCACAGTGAGGCAGCCGTGCTAACCACTGTGCCACCTTGCCGCCCTAATATAAATTTCAGCTATGTCGTGAAAACTCAGCGCAAGGCCAATAATGGGATTTGCGCTGCGCACAAAATAGTTTGCGATTTTCCTGGGCACTTCCCGTTGACACAAATCGGATTTTACCCAGAAATGGCGAGAAGCTGATTTAAACGATTTTGAATGAAATTCAATCACATTAACGAGATTGAAGTCAGATGTTGTGGCCTCATGGAATCTTCCTGTCCGCCAGCAGGATTTCAACAGGGTGCAATTACTCCTTGCAGGCGTGTACAAGGACTGAGAGAGTGAGGAAGGAGGCGCGTTCTCCTCTCTACCCACCTCCAGGGAGCACAAGGGCACAGCAGCTGCTGACCAGATGACGTGGGGGGTCTTTCAAGGGTGCTGGGGGCTGGTGGGCTCAGGCTGGGCTGGAGGAGGCCTGGCTGAGGTTCCCCCAGGATGGAGGTAGCTTGCGGTCTGTGAAGCCTTGAGGCTTGCTTTCGTTCATGTTTAACACCCCATAATAGGGCAAAGCATAGCTGGAGCCTATCTGACCTAAAATCCTCTCACAGGACAGAACCATTCTGCAGCTTGTCTCTTGGAGAAGCATTTCACTCATCTTGAAGTTTCAAAAGGCTCTGCAGTTTCACTGTTGCAGTATGCCTGCTTGTATCCCTTTGTACTTGCTTGTTTATATTCCATTTCCCACCCCTTGAAGTTTCAATAGGCTCTGTAGTTTTACTGTTGCAGAGTGCCTAATTTTATCACTTGTACTTGCTTGTTTATATTCAATTTCACGATTTTTATGAGCCTCTGCAGTTTAGCCAGCTGCTGCCTGCTTCATAGGACCTATAGAGATTGTTTGTTTACATTGAATTTCATGTCCAATTGACTCTCAGGTGCTTGCTCGAATGCACACCTGGGCTTTGCTGAGTACAGTGTTTTTGCAATGGTTTTTTTCCATCCTCGATTATGACAGAAGTCTGTGTCTTACTTGAAAGATTCCACAAATGCACACTTGAGGCCTGCCCAGGAGAGGACGGGTTAGGGGGTGGGCGGCTCAGGGGCCACTGTAGCCCTCGGGATGTGAGCTCTGCAAAGGGGTGGGGCCAGAAGGGGTGAGGCCAGGTTCTGGGCCTATAGGGAGACCCATTGGGTGGGCCCCGATGCCAATGATCCTTGGGTGGGGCAGGGGTGGTGGTTTATGCCAGTGATCCTTGGGTGGGGCAGTGGATGCCAGCCATCATTGTCCATGATGTCCATGGTGGTGCGAGGGGGGTCTTTAACTTCATTTTGAGATCGGGGCAAGCTTAGGCCCCTCACAATGCCAGCACCAGGGCGACATGCTGACACAGTGGTTAGCACTGCAACCTCACAGTACCAGGGTCCCAGGTTCAATTCCGACCTTGGTGACTGTCTGTGTGGAGTTTGCACTTTCTCCACGTGCTTCCGTGGGTTTCCTTCGGCTGCTCCAGTTTCCTCCCACAGTCCAAAGATGTGCAGGTTAGGTGGATTGGCCATGCTAATTTGCCCTTTAGTGTCCAGGGATGCGTGGGTTGGATGCGGTTGCAGGGATTGAGCGGGTTAGGGTCAGTGCAGACTTAATGGCCCGAATGGTTTCCTTCTGCACTGCAGTGATTCTATTGTATTCTATTGTATTCTAAAATGTGCCCCACTTCAAAAAAATGGCAAACTGTGGGAAGATCTTGTCGGGAAACCTACCTGTTTCTCTGAGGAGAAACATGCCGAATTTCTGGCTGAACCTGACATTTCGCCATTTTGGGGGAAAGCCCCGCCCTGTACCTCCTCTCCGCACGCGCGGCCCATTCTCGCCACCACTCCAAACTCAATTCTGCAAAATGCGAATGAATTGGATCAGAATCCAGCACAGCTTCATTTTTGCAGCGCCGTTATCATTACCAAGTGACTTCCCGGGATCTTATCAGTGCAGGGATATAGTTCTCGCAACACATGGCATACTTTATTAGCAGAGGCACATAATGTAAGAGCTGGGAAACTGCATGCTGACACAGGCTAGACAGCAACGAAACAGCCCAACCAGCCCCGCTCAAGCCTGAGGTTGCGCTGCACTGTGTACAATAGTTAGGCCACAGCTAGGGTACTGCATACAGTTCTGCATTGCAGAAATTACTAGGGAGGGGCTAGACATTTACTAGGATGCTATCATGAATAGACAATTTTAACAATGAGGAACGATTGGATGGGCTGGCATTGCTTTCTTTAACCCAGGAGGCCGAGGGGGGAATTTACTCGAAGTGGATGAAATGATTCTAGGTGGAATGATTTGGAAGGACCGAAATCCCTGAATGCCGGGGTCAATCACCAGGGTATTAGATTTAAAATAATAGGGTGGCGCCGTGGTTGGCATTGCGGCCTCGTGGTGTCGAAGAAAAAAAAAAAAAAAAAAAGTGGGCAGCACGGTAGCATTGTGGGTAGCACAATTGCTTCACAGCTCCATGGTCCCAGGTTCGATTCCGGCTTGGGTCACTGTCTGTGCAGAGTCTGCACATCCTCCCCGTGTCTGCGTGGGTTTCCTCCGGGTGCTCCAGTTTCCTCCCACAGTCCAAAGATGTGCAAGTTAGGTGGATTGGCCATGATAAATTGCCCTTAGTGTCCAAAATTGCCCTTAGTGTTGGGTGGGGTTACTGGGTTATGGGGATAGGGTGGAGGTGTTGACCTTGGGTAGGGTGCTCTTTCCAAGAGCCGGTGCAGACTCGATGGGCTGAATGGCCTCCTTCTGCACTGTAAATTCTATGATCTATGATATTCAAGAAAGGAGGAAGACAGAAATCAGGAAAATGCAGGCCAGTTAGCTTTTTTATCATAGAGAAAATGCTGGAATCTATTTTAAGGAGGTTATAGTTATGGCATTTGGAAAATCTCAATGCCATCAGGCAGAGTCAACATAGTTTTGTGGAAGAGAAATTGTTTATACGAATTAACTGGACTTCATGAGGAAGTAACAAACAATGGGGATAAAGGGAAGCCTGTGGATGTGGTGTACCTAGCTTTCAAGAAGGCATCTGACAAGGCACCGCATCAAAGGTTCCTACACAAAATAAGGGCTTATGGAGTAGAGGGTAACATATAGCATGGCGAGAGGAATGTTTAGCTAACGAGCAACAGGGGATAGGCAAAATTTGGTCATTTTCGGCAAGATGGAACAAGTAAAGGGATATAGATAGATGAAGTGAGGGTGAAAACATTTGGCAGATGGAGTATATTGTGGGAAGATGTGAAATTGTCCACTTTGGTAGGAAGAATAAAAAAGCTTCATGTTATTTAAATGAGAGAGATTGCAAAACTCTGAGGTACAGAGGATGTGGGTAAACTGGTAAGTGAATCACAAAAAATTAATATGCAGGTACAGCAAGTCAACAGGGAGGCAAATGGAATGTTGTCATTTATTGCAAGGGGAATGGAATATAAAAATAAGGACTGTTTCTAGTCTGGATAACACTTTGTCAAAGCTTTGACACAGAATCAGCCAGACTCGAAACGTTAGCTCCCTTCTCTCTCCACAGATGCTGTCAGTCCTGCTGAGATTGTCCAGTATTTTCTGTTTTTGTTTCAGATTCCAGCATCCGCAGTAATTTGCTTTTATAAAAATAGGGATGGTTCGCTACGGTTGTGTAGGGTATTGGTGAGACCACATTTACAGTACTATGCACAGTTCTGGCCTCCTTATTTAAGAAAGGACATCAGTAAAGTAGAAGCAGTGCAGAGAATATTCAATTGACTGATTCCTGGAATAAGGGGGCCGAGAGGTTGGACATTTGGGCCTGTATCCATCGCAGTTTAGAAGAATGAGAGGTGAGCTGAGGGGACTTGACAGGATGGATGCTGAAAAGATGCTTCCCCTGGTGGGAGAGATAAAAACGAAAGGACACGGCTTAAGAGTAAGAGGCCTCCCATTTAAGATGGAGGTGAGAGGAATTTTTTTCTCTCAGAGGGTGGTGAGTCCATTGGATCTCTATGGCTGAATAGTTTCAAGACTGAATTGGGTAGAATCTTGATTGACAAGAGAGTCAAGGTGGAGGAGGAGGCATTAATGTTGAATTAAGGTTTAATGGACAGGCGAGAAGGGTTGAATTTTATTTAACCTCCTCAGTTGGTCACAGAAAGGTTCTGGTTTCTTTTTCACCAACATTTGCCTTTTCTGAATCCACATGTATTTACCTATTTCTGCAGCGAGTAACAAGGAGCCAATCAAACAATGTTTTCTGGAGCTAAAGAAAGTGCAAATTTATTAACCACTAAACCCGAAGGAAAAAAAATAAAAATAATGTGAACACACACAGGTATCAGAAAAAAGGGAAGTTAGAGTTCAATGAAAAAAGTTAAAAGAATATTAATTTACGTGCCCTTTGATTGTACTTGAGGTGTAGATTTTTAAATGTTGTGGCCAATCTGGATTAGTTGGTTTTATGGATGCGGTCAGACGTAGAAGATGTAATTATGGCAAGATCTCAGTTTAATGGTAGTTTTCTGGTAAAGTTAACTTCCAAACCAGGCAACAGAAAGAGGGAGACGGCCCAGCTTTTAGCCTGCTCCCTCTGTTGGAAACTGCCTTTCAATCTCTCTGCGGTAGGTGCAGCCTGGCCTGTTATACTTCGCCCATTGTGTATTTCCAAGGGGTTTTGGGTGTGTCTGTCAGTGGTCGATATCAATTCAATATCCAGCATTTTGCATGTTAATGTCTCTCTCGTCTCATTCCCCTGAGGGTCACCCTTTCTGCCTTTCCATCTTCACCTTGAAAGGTGGCCTTGCATTTTTAAGCAGTTTGTTCTGTCTCACTTCAAATTGCAAATTTTCCAGATGGTTGAAAGTTTAAATCATATCTTAAAAAGGTAAAGGGACATAGCCACATGTCAGAGATGATAATCAGTTCACCATGATCATATTGAGTGGTGGAGCAGGGGTGAGACAGAATAGCCTAATTCATATCTCGGTGTGTTAGCTTTGTTTGAAGTGTTTAGGCTGATGTGGTTACAGAATAGTGCAAAGTTTAGCAACATTTTGGGAAATCATAGAATCACAGTACAGAGGAGGCTATTCAGCCCATTGAGTCTGCACCAATCCTCCGAAAGAGCACCTGACCTAGGCTCATTCCCCTGCAACCCATAACCCCACCTAACCTTTGGACACTAAGGGCAATTTAGCATAGCCAATGCACCTAACCTGCACATCTCTGGACAGTGGGAGGAAACTGGAGCACCCGGAGGAAACCCACGCAGGCATGGGGAGAACGTGCAAACTTCACACCGACAGTCACCCAAGGTTGGAATTGAACCCGGGTCCCTGGCGTTGTGAGGCAACTGTGCTATCCGCTGTGCCACCGTGCTGCCCCTAAATACTAGAGTCCACATGACATGTCCAGATAAGGTTATCTGGACCTGTTAACAGAGCTGCAAATAAAAGATTAGACCTGGCAGAGGGTCTGAGTTAGCTATTTGCCTATCTTCATGCCTCTTGCAATCATCCTCTTCCAGAACCTGTAAATAGATGCCCAGATTGGATTGGATTGGTTTATTGTCACATGTACCGAGGTACAGTGAAAAGTATTTTTCTGCGAACAGCTCAACAGATCATACAAAATAAAAAGAAAATATATAATAGGGCAACACAAGGTACGCAATATAACTACATAAACACCGGCGTCGGGTGAAGCATACAGGTAGTGTTAATCAGGTCAGCCCATAAGAGGGTTGTTTAGGAGTTTGGTAACAACAGGGAAGAAGATGATTTTGAATCTGTTCGTGCGTGTTCCCAGACTTTTGTATCTCCTGCCCGATGGAAGAAGTTGGAAGAGTGAGTAAGCCACATGGGAAGGGTACTTGATTATGCTGCCCGCTTCCCCACATCCCCTCTCTAGACAGCATACAGGGACAGTAATTTTGACTTTAGGTGTTAGTGAAAAATGACGGATATCAGATCAGTTTCCAGCTATTCATCTCTCTGACTTCAATGGAAACAAAAATCAAGTAAAAATAAATATCAGGAGATATATGTAATGGGTGAGAGAAGTATTATGATCCAGTATTACTCAGATTACACTATCACTCAAAGTCAACATTATCCCTTATGACTGTTCCAGACTGAAGGAGCCACAGATGTAGTTAGATTACAAAACTGTCAGTGTGAATCCAATAAGTTTAACTTTTTTGCTTTCCCATAATTTCATGGAGCACTGGATAATATACAATGAGAAAGAATTAATCAAATAGCAATGCGCCTCTCGCAACATAACTTAAGGGAAGAGGATTTCATGTGGTGCCCATTTTCTCTGGCTGCTGAACATCTGGAAGCATGGGTCCAGTGCACATTTTTCTTCTCATGTTTAGCATAAAAACAGCCGAGCATACAATAGCTACACAGACACTGAGTACCACAGACAGCAGTGGGAAATATTATTGCAGACTGTTTCTGCAGGGTACTGAGGGGGTACCGGCTACGTAATGTATGGAACGTAATCCCTGCCGCCCGTCTTTCACTTCCTTCCCAGCCATTGCCCTCAATGATTCTATTTCACTATCTGAAACATCCTGCTATATAATAGATGATATATCCTCAATCTTGTAGACAACGTTACCAGCTCCATAGCAAATGTCTGCTCCCTACTTCATTTGGTTTCTGGTTTCCCTGCTCAAATGTTGCTGCCATTTGATCTCAGGACTCCTCTATTAGAATCATTGAATCCCTACAGTGCAGAAGGAGGCCATTCTGCCCATCAAACCTGCACCGACCCTCTGAAAGAGCATCCTACCTAGGCCCATGCCCCCATCCTATCCCTGTAACCCAGTAACCTCACCGAAGGGGCAAATTAGCATGGCCAAACCACCTAATCGGCACATCTTTGGACTGTGGGGGTAAACCGGAGCACCCGGAGGAAATCCACGCAGACACGGGGAGAACGTGCAGACTCCGCACAGACAGTGACCCAAGGCTGGAATTGAACCCTGGTGCAATTGGGTCCCTGGCACCGTGAGGCAGCAGTGCTAACCATTGTGCCACCATTCCGCCTAAATTAAGTCTGTTTGGACCACAGTGTTTGTTTGGACCACCCTGAGTTCCTCCGCTGTTATTTAATTGACAAGTTAATGCTGACTGTGGCAGAATAGTACGCAATCCCAGGACACTTGGGTGCTGTTCCCACTGCTGGGGCTCTGCTCCCGCCTGACACTTTGAGTTTCTCTGTTGCCAGAATTCACTAGGCCGCTGAATTCCGCGGCTCCACTGCCACTGCATGGATCTCCGTATCCTTTATTAGCTTCTCGTTCCTCTGCTGCTGCTGCATTCCGCAGTCTGGTGCTTTAGAGTTTCCGAGGTTGCACTTCTGCGCTGGTCTCCAAAGCTGTGTTTGCCACTTTAACTGGCTCCTGGGCTGGATGATGCTTTTGATTTTCTGAACTTCCCTTTACTCCTCCACTAGCTTTTAATCCATACTTCACCCGTCTGAATGCGCCCAAATCGTTTGCTAATGCGCAGTGACTCCCGTTCTGGCCTTGATTTTAGAACTGGACAGCTCTGATGAAAGGTTGAGGACCAAAAATTGTGTTTCGCTTGCCACAGATGCTGCCAGGTGCATTTCCAACATTTTATGACTTTATTCCACCTCGATACTTTCCTTCCCCCTCTTCGTTAAGGCTCACCTTAAAAACTGTCGCTTTGACCGGGCTTTTAGTTCACCTTTTTGATACCTCAGTGTTAGATTTACATTAAAGGTGCTGTATAATGCAAGGTGAGTTACAATGAAGCTTTCTTTCCTATTACTGAGTCTTTGCTGGCCTTTGAGCTCCTCCGAGAAACGAACAGAGGGCAGATAGATGACCTATGCCGTGACCTCCTCCAGTGTTGTTCTTTGAAGCTGCCCAAGAACAGGCCAATGATAACACTCCTTCAACTCTCCCTCTCCTCCATTGCCTGCCATGGGCTAGGACTTGGCATTTCACCAACAGCTTATCATAGAATCCGTACAGTGCAGGTGGAGGCCATTCGGCCCATCAAGTCTCTGAAAGAGCAGCCAACCTAGGGTCAGGCCTCCACCCTATCCCCATAATCCAGCAACCAGGCCTAACCTTTTGGACGCTAAGGGGCAATTTAACATGCCCAATCCACCTAACCTGTACATCATTGGACTGTGGGAGGAAACCGGAGCACCCGGGGAGAAAGTGCAAACTCCACAGACAGTCACCCGAGGCCGGGAATCGAACCCGGGACCCTGCCGCCGTGAGGCAGCAGTGCTAACTGCTGTGTCACCGTGTTGTCCTTTCAAAATAGGCATGATTGAATTATGTATTTATATAAAGCGAAAACAATTTGCTTTTGAATTGGTGACAGTGACGAGAGAACCACGTGATGAAAGCTCACAGCACAAGTGCAGCACTTAACCCAATATGAAAACAGCTCGAGACCCATGGAGTCATGGACTTATGAAGCTGTGGTCAGTGTAAGCAACCCTCCTGATTTCTACAGGTTAAATGTGCAGAACTGGATCCACAATCTTGGACGGGATTCTCTGATCCTGGGGCTAAGTGTTGACGCCGTCGTAAACGCTGGAGCGTTTTACGACGGCGTCCTCTGGCCCCTAGGATCAGTGATCCTGTGCCACACAGGAGGCCAGTGCGGTACTGGGGAGCCTCACGCTGCTCCAGCTGCCGATACGGGCATCAGAACGGGCGCTGTGGGTCCGCGCATGCGCGCTACAGCCGGCGCGAGTTCGCGCGTCCGCATGGGTTGCCTTCTCCGCGCCAGCCCCGCTCATCATGGCGGAGAGCTACAGGGGCCAGCACGGAGGAACATAGGCCCCCACCGGATTAAGCCCGCCCACCGATCGGTAGGCCCCGATTGCGGGCCGGGCCACCGTGGAGGCCCCCCGGGGTCGAATCCCACCACCCCCCCACCAGGCCACCCCCCAGAACATGAACGCTGGGCAAGACCATACGAGAACAACGTTGGTGGGACTCGGCGGGCACTCGGCCCATCACGCGGGGAGAATCGCTGGGTGGGGCTGTGTTGTGTGGCCCCCGACCGGCACCGCGCTGGCGCCAAGGGCACCGATTCTCCGGTGACCGGAGAATCGGCGGACCGGAGTCGCGTGAATCCCCCCCCCACCCCCCGCGATTCTCCAATCCAGCGCGGGGTGGGAGAATCCTGCCCCACGTCTTTGCGCTTCGCACAGGAGCCCAGCAGGCCCAGAGAGAGCCGCATCTCATGACAAACTGTAAAATGAAACAAAAGCAAGGCTCGTGTGTGCTCTCCCCAGACATGCACACACACAAAAAAAAATTGCTGGTGAAGTAAAAGTTCATAAGGGCGTTCATTGTAACAGTATTCTGTTGTACCATCGTGTCTGTCTCAGAACTTCAAGAGAAGTCATTTCCTCTCGGGATGATATTATCAGTTGTCAGATAGGACATATTGATTCCACCAAAACAGGCCCGTGCCTCGTCCTTCCTTAGATTCTGTGCAGTAAGACAAACAGCAGCCCCTATCCATTTATAGGCAAAGACACCTGGGGGCATGATGTATTTTTGTTAGGTGAGTGAGTTATGCAATTGCCGCAATAAACGGCTGGTGTAGCCATGAATCCCTGCTACATTGGGTCACCTTCTTGTGGACAATGTTGACAAGTTTTAACTGCTAAGGGCAGGCCATGAATGTCTTTTTGCTAAATCTCTTCAAAGGTTCCTCACGCATTGATTTTTTTTTAAAAAGACGCTTTCAATCTATTATTGATGCGTATAGCATAGATTGCACTGTAGATTTGATCATGTCGATGCTTGCTCGGCACAAATGAATTACCAGCAAAACTCTCTTCTTTAAAAATATTTTGAATGTTCTTTGACTTTTCTCCTCTTTGTTTCTTCCTCTTCACTTGAAGGTGCTGCCCTGTGTTTAGTGTTAAAAACCTGAGTAAACTACCACCCAAGTGGTAGCGTGAGCTCATACAGTAATCACGAACAGGCTGTTCCCCACAGTAGTTGGCATTTTAATTTTTTTAATAGGTCTCTTCATTTGAATAACCTGTTAATTTAAATGATTTCAGCAATAAAGCCCAAATTCTGCTGCTTTCCTTTTTTTTTTATTGCTTCATTCCAATAACAGCAGAATACCGGTTTTGCAGTGACTGTGACTGGAGCCTGGTCTGGTCTTCGCCAGATGTCCACACTGTCTTATTCCTGGCTGGAATCACATGACAGGGATCAGGAGTCAAATCCCAGGCTTCTGTTTTCCTTCCCTTGCCTTAAGGAAGAAGATGGCAACTGGAGGTACTGGAGTGGAGCCTGCTCTGCTAGAATTCCTCAGCTTCCGAACTCCAAACCGGAATGTCTCCCATCTTTCTACCTTTCTTCCCATAAGGTGCACTTTAGAACCTACCTCTTCAACTCAATTTACTGACCAAATGAGCTCCTAACGTGACTCGGTGTCAAAGTTTGTCTGTAAAGAATAGGAGCATATAGAAGCTGGAATGGACTATTTATCCCGTCTATACTGTTCTGCTGTTCGACAAGGTTCTGGTTGATCTGCCAACTCAACACTACCATCCCCGTATCCCTCAATTCCCTGAGTATCCCAAAATCTATTGACCGCTGTCTTGAGTCTGCCCAACTAATGAGCCTTCCCAACCCTCTGGACTAGAGAATTTCAAAGGTTCATGATCCTTTGAGATAGATAGATAGATAGTGTGAGATAGAACTTACAGTGCAGAAGGAGGCCATTCGGCCCATCGAGTCTGCACCGACCCACTTAAGCCCTCACTCCCACCCTATTCCCGTAACCCAATAACACCTCCTAACCTGAGTGAAGACATTTCTCCTCATCTCATGGCCTAAATGGCCATCCCCTTGTTCTGAGAGTGTGACCCTTTGTCCCAGATTCCCCAGCTAGGGGGGGCCGGGGGGGGGGGGGGGGGGGTGTAGTTTCTCAATATCCACCCCATCAAATCCCTTAAGAGTTTTATATCTTCCAATTAAATCACCTCTCACCCTTCTAGACCTCAGGGAATACCTGTAAATAGTGATGTGATTCTTTAATACGAGGGTGGGGGGTGGGGGGGGCTGGTGTGGGAGGGTGGTGGTGTAATGGTATCGTCACTGGGCATGTAATCCAGAGATCCAAAGATGTGCAGGTTAGGTGGATTGGTCATGCTAAATTCCCTTTAGTATCCAAAAAGGTTAGGTGGGGTAACTGGGTTACGGGGATAGCATGGAGTTGAGGGCTTAAGTAGGGTGCTCTTTACAAGGGCCAGAGCATTCTCAATGGGCCAAATGGCCTCCTTCTGCACTGTAAATTCTATGATTCTATGATTCTATGATTCAATGACCGAGCAAAATGTTCTGGGTCCGAATCCCACCATGGCAGATGGCGAAATTTGAATGGGTAGGCCACAGCGTAGTGGTGATGTCACTGGACGAGCAATCCAGAGCCCCAAGTGGATGCTCTGGGGACCAGGGATCAAATCCCACCACAGCAGCTGGTGGAATTGAAATTTACTGGAATGCGCTGCCTTGAAGTGTTCAATCGAGCCATTCAAGAGGACATGAGGTAACCAATTGGATCAAAGCAACATGCATGGGTATGGGGTAATGGCACTAAGCCATAATGCTGTTTGCAGACAGAATGGGCCAAACAGCCTCCTTCTGCCTCGTGATAATTCAGTGATTCTGGGCTAGTGTTAAAGGTGTTGGATAAATGCAATTGTTGTTGTTTTATGATGACTCATTACTACACCTTGGAGAAAAGTTATTCTGCTTTGGCACAATTAGTTAAACACAGCACATGCCCTCTAAAGAGGCATATTTTGCGCTTTATCCTTGTCAGAAATATTAAGCACCACGTATCTGTCAGCACCTAGAAACAGACATTGAAAGGACGGCCAGCAGTGTTCAAGATACTTGTAATTCTTCCCAGCACTGTGTTAAATATTACAGTCCAGCAAACTACATCAGAGAAGGTTGCTTAATATTTGTTGCCCGTGGCAACAAAAAATCAGCTGCATCACCTAGTCATTTGTTTTCTTAAAAGAGGAGCATAAGCCAGTTTGGGGTATTTAATTTGACTAGTTTCATCATGAATGTAATCCACTGCCGAAGGCTCTGTGTTGACACAACTCTGACGGGACAAAGCTAAACGAGGAGGTAATCTGCGAGTGGGACGCAAGAGGTTGCACAGAAAGATAGGCTGGACAGGCAAGTGGACATGAATGTGGCAGACAGAATATAATAAGGGAAAATGTGAAATCATCTACTTCGGAAAGAAAAGTAGAAGAGAGAAGAATAAGCAGGACAAGCGTGGCCCCAAGCTTCCAGTCGGCCTGTGATTTTAATTCTCCACCTTGCGTCCACTCTGACCTACCCATCTTCCATCTTCTGCGGTGCTCCTATGAAGCCCAATGCAAGCTTGAAGAACAGCACCTCATCTTTTGATGAGGCGCTTTATAGTCTACTGGACTCAATATTGTGTTCAACAATCCCGGACCGTAATCTCTGCTCCTATTTTGCTGGTTTTGGTTTTACTGTCTTGTCTGCCACTCTGAGGCTCTCACTTCTGGTTAGCAGGGCTCAGAGAAATGTCTTGATGCATCTTAACAATAGGCCTCATGCCTTTTAGTGGAACCAGTCAAGCACAATGGGAAGCCCATAACCGGTGTACAACAGCAAACAAAGACAGGTGAGATCCCAAATGATCCGCACGGATAACTGCAGAAGAATGATTCTATAGAGGTAGTAGTAGAAGCGGGTACAATTGTGTCTTTCAAAAAGCATTTAGATGGTTACATGGGTAAGATGGGTATAGAGGGTTATGGGCCAAGTGCGGGCAACTGGGACTAGCTTAATGGTAAAAAACTGGGCGGCATGGACTGGTTGGGCCGAAGGGCCTGTTTCCATGCTGTAAACTTCTATGATTCTATGATTCTAAGTGGTTGGGAGTGGAAGAATCCAGTCAACTCATTTAATCTCTTCCTGTGCAGAGTGTAGCAGAGACAGAGTGGAACTCGACCTGATCAGCCCAGAAATGTGTGTTGCCAGAGCATTCAAGCTTACAGTGACCTGTTGATCTACTAATGAAAACACATAGGAATATTGGTGTAATAGTCCCAGGAGACGCAGAGTGAGAGGTCAAACTGGTTTATTTGAAACTGAAAATAAATCCCTGGCACACAAAGCCCAGGACTGTCGGGAACTGATCGTCCGGGTATGGGAGCTATATTTAGAACATAGAACATACAGTGCAGAAGGAGGCCATTCGGCCCATCGAGTCTGCACCGACCCACTTAAGCCCTCACTTCCACCCTATCCCCGTAACCCACTAACCCCTCCTAACCTTTTTGGACTGTAAGGGCAATTTGGAATGGTCAATCCATCTAACCTGCACATCTTTGGATTGTAGAAGGATATCGGAGCACCCAGAGGAAACCCACGCAGACACGGGGAGAACGTGCAGACTCTGCACAGACAGTGACCCAGCATGGAATCGAACCTGGGATCCTGACGCTGTGAAACCACAGTGCTAACCACTATGCCACCGTGCTGCCCAGTAAATTTAAATTAATTTTTTTTTTTAAATGTTCCAATTAAGGAGCAATTTACATGGGGAGAATGTGCAAACTCCACACGGACAGCGACCTGGTACCGGAATCGAACCCGGGTACTCAGCGCCGTGAGGCAGCAGTGCTAACCATTGCGCCACCGTGCTGTCCCTGGGAGCTACATTTAAAGGTCCCGCTAACGAGCCCCAGCTGGGCGGCCGCCACCCATTCACCACGGGAACCCGTATTAGAACATAGAACGATACAGTGCAGTACAGGCCCTTCGGCCCACGATGTTGCACCGAAACAAAAGCCATCTAACCTACACTATGCCATTATCATCCATATGCTTATCCAATAAACTTTTAAATGCCCTCAATGTTGGCGAGTTCACTACTGTTGCAGGTAGGGCATTCCATGGCCTCACCACTCTTTGCGTAAAGAACCTACCTCTGACCTCTGTCCCATATCTATTACCCCTCAGTTTAAAGCTATGTCCCCTCATGCCAGCCATTTCCATCCGTGGGAGAAGGCTCTCACTGTCCACCCTATCTAACCCCCTGATCATTTTGTATGCTTCTATTAAGTCTCCTCTTAACCTTCTTCTCTCCAACGAAAACAACCTCAAGTCCATCAGCCTTTCCTCATAAGATTTTCCCTCCATACCAGGCAACATCCAGGTAAATCTCCTCTGCACCCGCTCCAAAGCCTCCACGTCCTTCCTATAATGCGGTGACCAGAACTGTACGCAATACTCCAAATGCGGCCGTATCAGAGTTTTGTACAGCTGCAACATGACCTCCTGACTCCGGAACTCAATCCCTCTACCAATGAAGGCCAACACTCCATAGGCCTTCTTCACAACCCTATCAACCTGGGTGGCAACTTTCAGGGATCTATGTACATGGACACCTAGATCCCTCTGCTCATCCACACTTCCAAGAACTTTACCATTAGCCAAATATTCTGCATTCCTGTTATTCCTTCCAAAGTGAATCACCTCACACTTCTCTACATTAAACTCCATTTGCCACCTCTCAGCCCAGCTCTGCAGCTTATCTATGTCCCGCTGTAACCTGCTACATCCTTCCACACTGTCGACAACACCACCGACTTTAGTGTCGTCTGCAAATTTACTCACCAACCTTCTGCGCCTTCCTCTAGGTCATTGATAAAAATGACAAACAGCAACGGCCCCAGAACAGATCCTTGTGGTACGCCACTTGTAACTGAACTCCATTCTGAACATTTCCCATCAACCACCACCCTCTGTCTTCTTTCAGCTAGCCAATTTCTGATCCACATCTCTAAATCACCCTCAATCCCCAGCCTCCGTATTTTTTGCAATAGCCTACCGTGGGGAACCTTATCAAACGCTTTACTGAAATCCATATACACCACATCAACTGCTCTACCCTCGTCTACCTGTTCAGTCACCTTCTCAAAGAACTCGATAAGGTTTGTGAGGCATGACCTACCCTTCACAAAGCCATGCTGACTATCCCTAATCATATTATTCCTATCTAGATGATTATAAATCTTGTCTCTTATAATCCCCTCCAAGACTTTACCCACTACAGACGTGAGGCTCACTGGTCTATAGTTGCCGGGGTTGACTCTGCTCCCCTTTTTGAACAAAGGGACCACATTTGCTATCCTCCAGTCCTCTGGCACTATTCCTGTAGCCAATGATGACATAAAAATCAAAGCCAAAGCCCCGTAGGCTTTCTGCGAAGCCCACGGGGAGATCAATCAGTGATCCCCCATAGACCTCGTGAGGGTTATCACAGCGGGAAAGGAGGGAGAAAGAGACAGTGTGAGAAATGAAGAGAAAAAAAGACTGAGTGGGGATGGAAAGAGAGAAAGAACAGATTGGGAATGAAGAGAGAGTGTGGGAAAGGAGAGAGAGAAAGAGACAGTGGGAATGGAGAGAAAGAAAGATAAAGTGCGAAAGGAGAGGGAGAGACAAGGTGGGGATGGAGAGAGCGAAAGAGACAGAGTGGCAATAAAGACTGAGTACAGAAACATTTCTTCACCCAGAGAGTGATGAATCTGTGGAATTCACTACCGCAAAAAGTAGTTGAGGCTAAAACATTATGTAATTTCAAGAAGGAATTAGATATCGCTCTTGGGGTTAAAGGGATCAAGGGATATGGGGGGAAGGCGGGATCAGGGGATCGAACTTGATGATCAGCCATGATCATAATGAATGACGGAGCAGTCTCGAAGGGCCGAATGACCTCCTCGTGCTTCTATTTTCTATGTTTCTATGTCTCGCTCCAATTTGCTAAAAAGTGATCTTGCCTACAGTGGGCGGGAATTACAGCGCACCATCTCACAAGATCACTTTAGATCTTGCAAGGCGTTGCGAGCCGGGTAGGTCCGGCTTCTATCGGCCTACTTTTCAGGCGCAGCGTGGTCGTAAAACTGCGGCCGGTATTTCAACTTGTATGTTATTTTTCTCCGGGTGAGAAATGCCTGATGGAACCTAACTCCAGCTGTAACATCGCATTCTATGGGAAACCATCATGATTCACAAAGTTGATTCGCTTAAAGTCGTGATTTTCAGGATTGCAACCACAATTTATAGTCAGTGCTCACTGTACTTTATTCATAATTAAAAGCTTCTAGCCTGGAATATGTTTCAAAGGCATTTCGGTGTTCAGACAGCTTTGTTACCAGCATTCATGTTCCACACGAGCCTCCTCCCACCTTAATATCATTGAACTCTGTAAATTCACAGGATGGAATCATCAAAGTGTGTTGAGGCCCAAAAATAGGCCTTTTGGCCTATTGAGTTTGCACTGATGCATTTCCCAATGTAACCTTATCCAATCTTACTCTGCTGCTCACAAACCCAACCCTTTAACATTCTACTTTTGAAAACAACTTTTTGAATGTGTTTCTTTTGCTTTCACATCCTTCAAACAGAGTGCTTTATAACCAAGTAAGTGCAGTCATACGTCATATGTCAATGAGTCAAAGAGTTATTTTGGGACTGAATGAGGCCATTCATCCCTCGCGTCCATGCCAGCTGTTGCCCCCTCACTATTGTTAAGTAAACAAATATGGAAATTAACTTTCATGCAGCAAGATCCCATAAGAAATGGAGGGGGGGAGAGAAGGTTCTGAGTTAATCACGCGTGGGATCGCTGACATGGGAGGAAAATCTGGAGACAATAGGGAAAAGCAGTTCTCTCCAGAGAGACTTTACCCGCCCCTCACCAGTGACATCGTGAGGTTCCCGCCCACAATGGGCAAGAACCTAATTTTAATGTTTTTTAAATATATTTCAATGTAATTCCTCAACCCCCAATCCAGCCACATGACCCCCCCCCCTCACTGAATGTTCAAACCTTGCCGACATGGTGCCACAAAGTCATGTTTACAGCAGCTATTTGAAGGCGTAAATCAGTCGAGGGGATGCTCCCCATGGGCGTAAAGGTAATATCGCCCCCTGGGGGGAAAGGGACATGCCCGGCTCTGCCCCACACTGCCCCTTGGCATAGGTTAGCACAGTCAGGTTCACACAGTCCCAGGCGGCAACGCCAGGAGTGGGCACTCTGATCGGCCACATAGTAGGGTAGGGGGCTTTCCCATTATATGTGGTGGGGGGAGCGCGGTGAAGCCATTGAGGGGGGGGGGAATTTGCAGCATGGGGTGGGGAGAGTTGACAGTGAGGGGAGAACTTGCAGGCACGGGGGGGGGAGGTTGGCCATGAGGGGAGATCTTGGGGTGGGGAGGGGGAGCAAACAGTGAGGGGGGGAAATTGCAAGCATGGGGGGGTGGGGGTGCAGGTAGTTAGTGGGGGGGAATACCGCCAATACTTTCTGTGATGGGGAGGGAGGAGAGGGCCTGGGGGGGTTACCAGTGATACCTCCGTGGTGGGGAAACGGGTGTTGTTAATCTTCAGTTCTGACCAGGGCATCTTTTAAAGATGGCGCCGCAATCTCTGTGACCTTTCCGGCTTTATCAGGTCCCATCATGTCAGACAGATGTCGTAAACCCCGCCCACTCATTTTCTTACTCAGAGATGCTCAGGACCTGTGGGGTGAAAACTGCTCTGTGCAGCTGGGGAGCTTCACCTGAGTTTTCAGTCTGAGCCAGACATTTCGGAAAAATATTGGGCTGGATTCTCCGATTCTGCGGCTATGTCCGCAGGATCCGTCTGGTCTTACGACCAAAAAGTCGGCGCCGCCCCCGCGTCAATGCTCCGCCTGGTGAGGGGCTAACAGCCACGCCACATAAAGTCCCCAGCTTTACCTGCCGATACAGACACAGAATTGCCGGGTCCATGGCCACGCATGCGCACGGCGGCGGCCTCTGGCGGCTGCACCGTACAACTTGGCACCAGCCGCACACGGACCCAGCTTGCCAAAAACTGGCCACCCCCAGACCACCCCCTACCAGACCCCCCAGACCCTGTCGAAGCCCCCCCCCCCGGCCAACGGAACAACTCCACCCCCGCCTGTGGTGGCGCTGGACACAGTCCGGAACCGCTACGCGAGGTCCCTGAAAAGTGAGAGGAGAAGCGCCCCACTCCGTCGGAGATTCATCCCATCATGGGGGCGGAGCATCGGGGGAGGGCCTCAGGTGATGTCCTGAGGCTGTCCCAGCGGGGTGCGGAGTACGATGTTTTTGAGGGGGCGGAGCATCGGAAAAATGGCAACGCTTCCAATTCCGCCTTACAAATGGGTTCTCTGGCCGATCGCCGAACGCGATCGGAGTTTCTCACCCAGGGTAATGTTCTGCCCAGGGGAACGGGTGACTGGACAACCCAAATTTAAAGTTGATGGTTGATGGCCAGTGTTTGCAGGACACAAGGAAAATGTTCCAGTTTTCTTCATTTAGCACTGTGGTATCTTTTATGTCCACCCAAGCACGCACATGTTTAATATGTTATCAGAAAGAGGACATATCCAACAAGGTAGAACGCCTGAAGACTGCATTAAGTTGGCAGCATTGGTGGTATGCTCAAGTCTGGTCTTCAGTGGTGCCTAATCTACAACCTAATGACCCACAGGCAATATATTTATCATTTAAGCAGTCTTCAACATTGATTTGTGGTGCAAAGGAAGATGCCGCTGCTGGCCAATGGAGGTCTAACTCCCGTCGCCGAGAAACACTCCACGGGATGCAGGAGAAATCCGCCCTCCCCCATAGCAAAACAACATTTCAGAAAACCATTCACCGACAGTGATGCGATTTGGGATGCCCTGAGGGTATGAAACAAGTCACAAGCCAATCCTTTTGTTTATTTGATCGCCAATAAGAGAAAAATAACATTTTAAAAGGATTAAGCTGTCATTTGTCTTCATTCCGCACAGTCCTTCAGCACATCATTGATTCTAGACTCCAAGTGGCTTACATTCTTGTAATGAGGGCAGAAAACAAAGACTTGCATTTGTATAGCACCTTTCATGTCCTCAGGACGTTCCAGAGTGTTCCAATCCAGCCACCATTTGAAATGTGGCCACTGTTGTAATATAGGGAGTACAGTGCCAATTTGAACACAACTAATATCCCACAAATACCAATGAGATAGGGGGTAAATATCGGCCAGGATACCCAGGGAAACTTATCTACACTTCTTCAAAATTTTGGGGGATTTTTACTCTCACCTGAGACTGCAGGCTGAGCCTCGGCTTAATGTCTGACCTGAAACACGGCACCTCCAACAGTAAAACACTCCCTCAGTACTGCACTGAAGACTGTCAACCTAGTTGTCAACTGATAGCCAAGTTCCGCACACATGAATTCGGCCTCAACTGGGACCTTAGATTCATGTTGCATTACATTCACCCCCCACCATCTGGCCTGGGCTTGCGAAATCCTACCAACTGTCCTGGCTTGAGGCAATTCACATCTCTTTAACCTGGGATTATCCCTCTCTCCAGTCGCTCCGTCTGGACCTGTTAAGACTTAATTACCTGCAAAGACTCACATTCAAAGTATCGTATTGCATCATTGACTTTGCCTATATATGTGTTTCTGGAACCTACCACTTCATTCACCTGAGGAAGGAGCAGTGCTCCGAAAGCTAGTGATTCGAAACAAACCTGATGGACTTTAACCTGGTGTTGTAAGACTTCTTACTGTGCTCACCTCAGTCCAATGCTGGCATCTCCACATCAAACCTAGTTCTTGTGGACGTTACCATCTAAAGATTGATAGATTAATACTATTATTAACTGCTGGCATTTAACGCTTCATGTATTATTTTTGATACATGTAAGTGAGTAAAATGACACGAAGACTGTTTGATATGAGCGTCAGCGAGTGCAATCAGCATTGCTTGAGGCACAGACTCCACGCTGTTACTACAACAAGCTTCGGAGAATGAGCTGCCTGCAGCAATAAGACAAATGGTGGTGATTGTATTTCAGGTGAACATAGTGGTATCACTGCACTTTGTCATGACGCCTTAAAAGGACTAATGAGGAGAAGAATGGAGTCTTTGTGCAGTTGCTGGAATAGACCTGAGTGTCTGGAGGGCACGTCAAGATGATAACCACAACCTACTGAACAATGGAAGATCCTTGTCCGTTTTTTTTTTCCCAATTCATTAACAATCCACTGAGAATCAAGACAAATCTGCTGAAACCACTGTTTGTTTTATGTAAGTTAAGTGGCCACAATAAAATAAACTGATAGATGACATTGCATGGCACTCACTGAAAGCAGTCGACAAAGAATGGGCAAAGCCAGCAGAGAGATACAGAAGCAAACTACTGCAAATGCTGGACATCTGAAACAAAAACAGTAAACCCTGGAAATATTGGGGAACATCCGTCAGAAAAGCTGTCCAACTGAAACATCGACTCTCTTTATCGCTCGACACAGATGCTGCCTGACTATTTCCAGCATTTTAAAAAATATTTCAGCAAAGCGATGTCTTGCCGTGTAGAATATTCTTTTTTTTAAGGGGCAATTTAGTGTGGCCAATCCACCTAACCTGTATGTCTTTGGGTTGCGGAGGTGTGACCTGTGCAGAAACGGGGAGAATGTGCAAACTCAACACAGACAGTGACTCGGGGCCGGGATCTTCGGCACTGTAAGGCAGCAGTGCTAACCACTGCACCACTGTGCCATCCGCTGTGTGGAACATTCGCCTTAAATCTGAATTATTGGTAAAGGGGCGGGATTCTGCGCAAATCGTCGGGGCGGGAAAAAACGGCGCAAACCTCGGTGGGAACTACTCTGGCGTAGGGCCGCCCCAAAGGTGCGGAATCCTCCGCACCTACGGGGGCTAGGACGGCGCCGGAGTGGTTTGCGCCGCGCCGGCCGATGGGAAGGGGCTTGGCGCAATGCCAACTGGCGCCGAAGGGCCTGGCAGGCGCGAGTTGGCGCATGCACGGGAGGGCCAGCGTCTGCTGGCGTCATCACCGCGCATGCGCGGGGGGGGTTCATGTCCGCGTCGGCCATTGTGGATCGGTACAAGGCTGATGCGGAGGCATAGCGTGCCCCCATGGCACCGGCCCGCCCGTGGATTGGTGTGTGATTTTTGGGGGGCCGGAGAATTCGGAGGATGGCGGGGGGGGGGATTCACGCGACCCCTGGCGATTCTCCGACCCAGTGGGGGGGCGGAGAATCCCACCCAAGATGTGGGTACATTGGTATCAAAATCCTGCTTTGAAGGAGGATAGCGTGCACCCATGGTACTGGCCCGCCCGTGGATCGGTGGGCCCCGATGGCAGGCCAGGCGACACCCCCCGCTCCCCTCCCGAGGACCCCGGAGGCCGCCCACGGAGCTGGGTCCCGCCGGTAGGGACCAACCTTGATTTACGCCGGCGGGACCCTCGTTAAACGGGCGGGACTTCGGCCCATTGCGGCCCGGAGAATTCGGGCAGCCCCGGGTCCCATTGCGTCGCACCGGTCCCCGCCATTCTCCGAGGCGGGCAGCGCAATTCACGCCGGGGCGATTTTTGTGGGGCCGGAGAATTCGGAGGGTGGCGGGGGGGGGGGGGGGGGGGGTTCACGCGACCCCCGGCGATTCTCCAACCCGGTGGGGGGTCGGAGAATCCCGCCCAAGATGTGGGTACATTGGTATCAAAATCCTGCTGTGAAGGAGGATAACAAAAAAAATCAATGAATACTGATTTATTCATGCCTTAACAAAACAGCAGATACATAATTCACAATAATCGGGGAAGCACAATCCGTAATGTCCAGTGTACTCCTGAGCTTTTGAGCAGACCAAAGCCCTGCTGCTGATGTCTTCAAGCTTTCTGCCAATATAAAGCCCAGCTCTTATGTGCCTCGTCTAAATAAATTAACCCACAATATGTTTACCCAATCCTTTATGAGTGACCGTGCCTTTATATCATTATAACTACACAACAGAAATTACACTTTTGTGGACTTTGAGTTTGGGCAAAATTGAACATGGATATGGTGCAGTGCCCCCTATCCATTATCCCCCCCTCGCCCCTGCCCCCATCACCCCCCCCCCACTCCACTCCATCGTTGTACAATCACATTTTCACATTCTCTTATGGGATGTGGACATCACTGGCAAGGCCAGCATTATTTGTCCTTGAACCGAATGGCTTGCGAGGCTATTTCAGAGGACAGTTAAGAGTCAATGACATTGCTGTGCATATGGAGTCATATGGAGGCCAGACCAGATAAGTATGGAAGATTTCTTTCCCTAAAGGACAGCATGACGTGGGTGTCCTGATGGCACAGAGGTTAGCACTGCTGCCTCACAGTGCCAGGGACCCGGGTTCAATTCCGGCCTTGGTGACTGTGTAGAGTTTACATGTTTTCTGTGTCTGCATGGGTGTCCTCTGGGTGCTCTGGTTTCCTCCCACAGTCCAAAGATGTGCAGGTTAGGTGGGATTACAAGTATAGGGCAGGGGTGTGGGCCTAGGTAAGGTGCTCTTTCAGAGAGTTGGTGCAGACTCGATGGGCCGAATGTCCTCCTTCTGCACTGTAGGGATTCTATGGATTCTAAGAATGTGACTGACCAGCACTGTTGACTGACCAACCATTTAGATGCGGTACCATTGGCTTGCATGATTCACTTCGCTTAGGATAGGAGGCAAGAGGATGGGATGTGGTCCTGAACTATCCTGAACATTTAAGCCAATATGAGTTATTATGGGGAGATTATGGGCAGGATTTTCCGGAATCATCCGGTCCCATTGAAAGTCAATGGACTTATGGTGGGGCTTCCGAATCTCCCATGGCGGGTCTGCAAAACCAGAGGCTATGGAAGCTGGATTGTTCTCCTAACAACATAGAAGGTTAAAGCAAGGTTTAACAGATGTGTTCAAAACAAGGAGCAGTTTTGATGGGGAGAAAAGGAGAAACAGTTCCCAGTGGTGGAAAGGCAAAGGACACAGGTTTAAAATAATGGGCAGAAGAGGGGCGATGAAGAGAATTGTTCTCCGCCTAACAACTTGCCAAGGTTTGGAATGCACTGCCTTAAAGCAGCTCCCAGAACAGCTTTCAAAAGAGGACTGGATAAATACCCGAAAAAGGGAAAGCTGCCAGGTTTTGGGAAAAGGTTGGCTCAGTTGGCTGGACGGCTGGTTTGTAATGCAGGGCAACGCCAGCAGTGAGGGTTCAATTCCTGATTGTGGTTATCAATGAAGCCTTCTCAACCTTGCCCCTCGCCTGAGGTAGGGTGACCCTCAGGTTAAATCATCACCAGTCAGCTCCCCTCCTCAAAGGGGAAAACATCTGGGATTTTATAGAATCATAGACTTTACAGTGCAGAAGGAGACCATTCGGCCCATCGAGTCTGCACCGGCCCTTGGAAAGAGCACCCTATCACCCACGCCTCCTCCCTATCCCGGTAACCCCACCTAACCTTTTGGTCACTAAGGGCAATTTATCATGGCCAATCCACCTAACCTGCTCATCTTTGGAATGTGGGAGGAAACTGGAGCACCTGGAGGAAACCCTCGCAGGCATGGAGAGAAAGTGTAAACCCCGCACATACAGTCACCCGAGGCCGGAATTGAATCCGGGTCCCTGGAGCTGTGAGGCAGCAGTGTTAACCACTGTGCCACTGTACCCCTGGGGCGACATTTATATTCATGGGGAAAGTGCAGGAGTATGGGACTAATTGGATAGCTTCGCAGGAAGTCAGCACAGGAATGGTGACCCAAATCCTGTGCTGTAATAATAATAATCTTTATTGTCACAAGTAGGCTTACATTAACACTGCAATGAAGTTACTGTGAAAAGCCCCTAGTCGCCACATTCCGGCGACTGCTCGGGTACACAGAGGGAGAATCCCTTACCTAACAGCACGTCTTTCGGGAGTTGTGAGAGGAAACCGGAGCCGGAGGAAACCCACACAGAAATGGGGAGAATGTGCAGACTCCGCACAGACAGTGACCCAAGCCGGATATGGAACCTGAGGCCATGGAGCTATGAAGCAACAGTGCTCCCCACTGTGTTACCGTATTGCATGATTGTGGTTTATTGACAACATTAGGAAATTAAACCATTGCACTTTTTTATAATGAAATTTAAAGACAAAAAGCATTATTCTGGTTAGTAATTGTGAGGACACCAGTGGGGTAACAGGGCTCAGCAGAATTGAGTTACACTGTCACATCTCTGCATTGGGTCAAAGTGGACTTCGATACAAATGTATGTAAAACACCCCCTGTCAGACTTCAGGATGCTGATCTTAATGTTAATAAATCGCTGAATGTCCTGTTGGTATTTGCTACCTTTGAAAATGTAAAAGGCTCTGCATTGGATCTTTACAAACAATAAAAATAAAACTTTGATAGCTCCAAAATGGTTGCAATTATAAGGGGTAATTTGGGCAGCACGGTAGCACAGTGATTAGCACAGTTGCTTCACAGCTCCAGGGTCCCAGGTTCGATTCCTGGCTTGGGTGACTGCCTGTGCGGAGTCTGCACGTTCTCCCCGTGTCGGCGTGGGTTTCCTCCGGGTGCTCCGGTTTCCTCCCACAGTCGAAAGATGTGCAGGTTAGGTGGATTGGCCATGCTAAATTCCCCTTAGTGTCAAAAGGTTCGGTGGGGTTATTGGGTTCTGGGGATAGGGTGGAGGTGTGGGCATAGGTGGGGTGCTCTTTACAAGGGCCAGTGCAGACTTGATGGGCTGAATGACCTCCTTCTGCACTGTAAATTCTATTATCAAAAGGTGCAGAGGTTGCCCCCATCTGGGGCGGAGTAAAGTTTAATCTAGAAGCAAATGGCATCGTTCAGGAAGTTGGCTATTATTCACAATCCATCCATCATCTATTACCTGCCAGTTTCATTGGTTCAAATGATGTGAAAGGTTCTGTGGAACATTTCAAAGTTGAAGAGGGATTTTTCCCACTGTCCGGGCCAAACAGCGCCACGAGAACTGGGCTTTTTAGTTTCTCCTTGCAAGACTTCAAAGTGCCCGATGTGTTTAACGACTTTTAACGGTCACTGCATTTCAAAGTAATTCTCATCTGTGAAGTGGTTTGCGATGATTCTGGCTGGTTCAGTAAGCTGCTATGTAAATGCAAGCCTGGTTGCAATTTCACATGTCTTTAATGAACTATTATTGTGCCCCGCAATTCACTATCATGCTGAATTATTGTATTGAAAGATTTGAAGATCGCCCGTAAACAGGTTTGAGTAAGTCACCATCAAAAAAATTGAAAACTAAGATGGAAAATACTGGACATCCTCAGCAGCACCTGTAGAGAGGGAAACATAATTCATGGGGGAGTTTTAAACTGCAAGGGTGGGAGCTGGGTGTAAGGGGGGGGGGGGGTGTTATGGTGAGGGTGGAGAGGAGGTCTTGTTGCACAGTGGGTAGCTTTCCTGCCTCTGAGCCAGGACTTGATGGCCAAGGAAAGTGCATTCATAATGTGACCCAGAACAGGTTGAGTGTCAACCTTCCTGTGGTGATATGCATCACTGTAAATACACAAGGGGTTAATGCAAATACACAAAGACTAAATAAGCACTAGAGGGAGCACCAGAGACATCATGACACACAGCCATTCAACCAATAGGTCAGTAAGATAGGACATGACCAACGGGCAGTCAAGACACACCCAGAGGTGACACTACCACAAGAGGGCTACCCATATAAAAGGACAGGGCACGCATGCTCTTTCCATAGGCGACACTTAGAGAGACAGGGGCAGATCAGAAGCATCATACCCACCGCATGGATTAGAGCAGACTGGTTAGTTAGACTGAGTTACTATAGCAAGATTAGCAGGAGAGTCAAACTCAAGTAGGAGAATTGTTAACTGTTCAATAAGTGTGTTAAATCTATCTCCAAGTCTGAACCTTCCTTTGTCAGAGTATACATCAAGGGAGCAGCTTATGCTACATGAAGAAGCATAACACAACACTTCCAACATATTAATGGCCGGCATTAAGAGCGGGGGAGAGTCCTGGTCAGCCATGCTTGATGTGGAGTGGGGGGGGTGAAGGCGGTTGGCTCACGTGGGGATTAAAACATCCCAAAATGGCAGTGTGCCAGGAACCCAGCAGGAATCCCCCGGCATCTGCATTTAACTGGGGCGTGTTGCTAAGCAAGTGGGAAAGACCCTTGAGTTAGATGGGTATGTGTTTTAACGTTAGAAAAGTTACGATTTAACTGAGGATTTGACTCTGAATTCTAGCTTTTACTGCCAACATGTGGCTTCCCTGGCGCAGATGGTAGCATAATGGTAACATAATTGGGTTAGTAATCCGAAAGTCTGGCTGAATGGTCTGGGGGCATGAGTTCAAATCCCAACACAGCAGCTGGTGGAATTTAAATTCAATTAATAAATCTGGAATATAAAGCTAGTAATCGTGATAACGATCACCAATTGTTGTAAAATCCCATCTGATTCACTAATGTCCTTTAGGGAAGGAAATCTATGATCCTTATATGGTCTAGCCTACAAGTGACCCAGGTCCACAGCAAAGTGGTTGACTCTGAACTCAGTTCTAGGACAATTAGGGATTGGCAACAAATGAGTCTTTGCCTGTGACACCCACATGCCATTAATGAATAAAGAAAAGAAAGCTGGGAGCACAGCAGGGATTAAGGATTTGTGGAGTTAATACACTGGAAACCCTGGGCGTCATTCTCCGACCCCCCGCCGGGTCGGAGAATGGCCGTTGGCCGCCGTGAATCCCGCCCCCGCCGAAGTCTCCGCTCCCGGAGATTGGGCGGGGGCGGGAATCCGGCCGCGCCGGTTGGCGGGACCCCCCGCTGGATTCTCCGGCCCGGATGGGCCGAAGTCCCGCCCAGAAATTGCCTTTCCCGCCGGCGTAAATCAAACCTGGTATTTACCGGCGGGACCAGGCGGCGTGGGCAGGCTCCGGGGTCCTGGGGGGGGCGCGGGGCGATCTGACCCCGGGGGGTGCCCCCACGGTGGCCTGGCCCGCGATCGGGGCCCACCGATCCGCGGGCGGGCCTGTGCCGTGGGGGCACTCTTTCCCTTCCGCCTCCGCCTTCCGCACCTTTGGGCCGGCGCGATGCCCGTCTGATTGGCGCCGGCTTTGGCGCCAGTCGGCGGACATCCCGCCGTTGGGGGAGAATTTCACCCCCTGTTCGTACTGAACTATAATAGCTGGGAGATTTCAATGTCCATCACCAAGAGTGGCTTGGTAGCACTACCACTGACCAACCTGGCCGGGTTCGAAAGGACATAGCTGCCAGGCTGGGTCTGTGACAGGTGGTGAGGGAACCAACCAGAGGAAAAAATATACTGGACCTCATCCTCACCCCGTCCACATGTCTGATGGTGCAGCTCCAATAATACTGCCTGTGGACTCTTAGCCTGCGGTGTGACCACCTCGCTATACATACTATCCGAGATACTCACCACCTTGTGGATGCCCCATGGTCTCCCCAGCCACTGCTCCTGCTCTGAAACCTAAGCTTCCAGGTACTGCAGGGGGAGACATTTCCTACATACATGCTGGCCCTGGTCATGGGAAATGTTCCCACCTTCACACATAGAGCAGGAGGTGCACACCATGGCTTTGAGCTCTCCTGCCATTACCTACCCCTTTAAATTAAACCTTTTGGTAGATACTTAAAATCAAATAATATTAACTACCTTCTTCCCTGGTCCTCATTACTACAGAATGTAGCTCTTACATACTATAGACCACAAAATAAAGATCTTACAAACTTACAAGTGATAAAAGTACCTGACTGTACTCACCTTATCAGCTCCTTCCAGTTGTCCCCCATCACTTTTGAATCCTGATGTTATCTCAGGAGCTCCAAACCCCTGCTCTCAATCTCTCTTTCTCACTCGCATTTACGTTCCGTCTCCACTGTCAGTCTTATTCTTTCTCATGCTCTTTTATCTCTTGGTTCCATTCTCAGTCTCGCTCTTTCTTACACTCTTCTATCGCCCGGCTCCACTCTCAGTCTCGTTCTTTTTCACACTCTTTCATCTTTCCGACTCCACCCTCAATCTTGCTCTTTCTCCTCTGGCACCTCCCCTGATTCAAGAGAAGACTGGGAGATTATGGTCTGCGCCCCGGCAACTTCCATTCTCACTTCCTTCAATATTCTTCGATACATCTCATCCGGTCCCTGTGCCTTGTCAACTTTCAGTACCGACAGTCCACTCCAGTGTTTTTCAAACTTTTTTTCCGGGGACACTTTTTTACCAACCGGCCAACCTTCGGGACCCACGCCTGCCAACCTTTGCGACCCATGCCGGCTGACCTTCGCGACCCACGCCGGCCGACCTTTGCGACCCATCATTTTTTCTTACCTTGTTTGCTGCTGACAAAATGGAGGAATCACAATTGTACTGACAGTGAACGATTCCCGGCTTCTGTCACTGTCAGTGTGGAGTCTGCACGTTCTCCCCGTGTCTGCGTGGGTTTCCTTCGGGTGTCTGGTTTCCACCACAAGTCCCGAAAGACGTGCTGTTAGGTAATCTGGACATTCTGAATTCTCCCTCCGTGTACCCGAACAGGCTCCAGAATGTGGCGACTAGGGGATTTTCACAGTAACTTCATTGTAGTGTTAATGTAAGCCTACCTTTGACAATAAAGATTATTATTATTACAAGTCCTGAAAGATGTGCTTGTTAGGTGAATTGGACATTCTGAATTCTCCCTCTGTGTACCTGAACAGGCGCCAGAGTGTGGTGGCTCGGGGATTTTCATAGTAACTTCATTGCAGTGTTAATATAAGTCCACTTGTGACACTGATAAAGATTATTATTATAACTAAGCCGGAATCGAACCAACTGTGCTACAGTGCTGTCCCTATCCCCGTCTAGCCAGCGATGTCATTTGCATATCCTGCAAATGAATTTTTCAAATGTTACTCCTTTGCCTTGGTTGAGGTATTTTGCTCAGCCTGCACTTTCAATGCTTCAAAGTTGATTTCAAAGACTTGAGGGGTCATTTCTGCTCCCTTGGAGTTTTTCTTTTACCTCTGATCTGCATTTCCCTGCTGTCAGCGTTCCCAGCAACATGGCAGGAGCTCACACAGCTCTACCTTGGACTGGAGATGAAGAACAATGATAATCAGCAGCAGCCTTCTTCGAAATCATTTGGATTTGGTTTGATTTATTTTCACGTGTACCGAGGTACAGTGAAAAGTATTGTTCTGCCTACAGTCCAGACAGGTCATTCCATACATGAAAAAACATAGGGCAAGGATAAATACACAATGTAAATACATAGTCACAGGCAGTGGGTGAAGCATACAGGAGTGCAGTACTACTCAGTAGAGAAGATGTGTGAAGAGATCAGGTCAGTCCATAAGAGGGTCATTCAGGAGGCTGGGGCGGGATTCTCTGATCCTGAAGCTAAGTGTTGACACCGTCGGAAACGCAGTCGCGTTTCTCGACGGCGTCAACACGGCCCCAGGGTCAGCAATTCTGGCCCCTACAGGGGGCCAGCACGGCGCTGGAGCAGTTCACGCCGCTCCAGCTGCTGATCCAGCTGTGGAATGGGTGCCGGGGGATGCGCGCATGCGCAGTGGGTCCGCCGCGAACCCGCGCATGCGCAGTCCCTCCGGCACGATTTCCGCGCATGCGCGGTGTCTCCCTTGTCTGTGCCGGCCCCGACCCAACATGGCACAGAAGTACTTGAGGGACTTGAGGCTGTTTTTGTGAGAGAGAAGAAGGTTAAGAGGTGACTTAATTGAGGTATACAAGATGATCAGAGGATTGGATAGGGTGGACAGTGAGAGCCTTTTTCCTCGGAAGGTGATGTCCAGCACGAGGGTACATAGCTTTAAATTGAGGGGAGATAGATATAGGACAGATGTCAGAGGTAGGTTCTTTACTCGGAGAGTAGTAAGGGCATGGAATGCCCTGCCTGCAACAGTAGTGGACTCGCCAACACTAAGGGCATTCAAATGGTCATTGGATAGACATATGGATGATAAGGGAATAGTGTAGATGGTCTTTAGAGTGGTTTCACAGGTCGGTGCAACATCGAGGGCCGAAGGGCCTGTACTGCGCTGTAATGTTCTATGTACAGGGGCCGGCGCGGGAGAAAGGAAGCTGGGAGACAGAGAGGCCAGCCCGCCGATCGGTGGGTCCCGATCACATCGGAGGACCCCCCTGGGGTCGGACCACCACTCCCCCCCACCCACAGGCCGCCACTCGACCCTTCAACGCTGGGTTCCCGCCGGCTGAGAGCAGGTGTGGACGGCGGCGGCGGGACTCGGCGTTACCACGCCGGCCACTCGGCCCATCCCGGCCCGAGAATCAGCGGGCCAGCCGCATAGAGTGGCCCGCGACCGGTGCTGCGCCAACCACACCAGCGCCAATGGCGCGGATTCTCCGCTCAGCAGAGAATTGCGTGCCGGCGTCGGGGCGGCGTGGCGCGATTCGCGCCAGTCGCGGGGATTCTCCGACTCAGCCCCAGGCTGAGAGAATCCCACCCCTGGTATCAGCGGGGAAGAAGATGTTTTTGAGTCTGTTCGTGCGTGTTCTCAGACATTTGTATCTCCTGCCCGATGGAAGAAGTTGGAAGAGCGAATAACCCCGGTGGGAGGGGTCTTTGATTATGCTGCCCACTTTCCCAAGGCAGCGGGTGTTGTAGATAGTGTCAATGGATGGGAGGCAGGTTCGTGTGATGGACTGGGCGGGGTTCACGACTCTCTGAAGCTTCTTACGGCCTTGGGCCGAGCAGTTGCCATATCAGGCTGTGATGCAGCCAGATAGGATGCTTTCTATGATGCACCTGGTCTTCTTGAAGCAGGTGGGGGCCTCAGAATGGTGTAGGAAGAGGTTGAAGATGTCCGTGAACACATCTGCCAGCTGGGGCAGTTGACAACGGTTTGATGGTTTTTCAAACTGAGCATAGAATGCATTGAGTGCAGCGGGGAGGGGTGCACTGTTGCCGGACATTCTACTCAGTTTCGCTTTGTAGCCCATTATGTTGTTAAAGCCTTGCCACAACCGACGAGAGTGTGGCCTTCAGTAGGGGGTCAATCACCCAATTAAGCCATGGTTTCCGGTTGGGGAACGTATGTCCTACCTTCTTTGGCACGCAGTCTTCTACACACTTTTAACAAATAATAATTTATGGGTTGGCGAAGCCAGCATTTGTCACCCATCCCTAATTGCCCTTGAACTAAATGGCCATTTCAGGGACTATATTGATGTGAGGTTGGAATCACTTGTAGGTCAGATGAGACTTAGACCTGTCACATCACAGGTCGGGGGAGGTGCACAGAATTCCAGCTCATGGGCGGTGATACCCCCAACACAGGGTCTACAAGGAGTCTTATATTTCTGGGAATAAATTCCAGCGGGATATGCATCACATGATGTGTAGTGATGTCAGCAGAGCGGTTGCGCAGCCTTTGAGCAGATCACCTTCTTGATTGTATGAGCAACATCTCTTAACAAAGCTCATATCGTGTTTTACAAGAATCCTGGGCGAAATTCTCCTACCCGCCCCGCCACATTTCTGCTCCGACCGGCCGGCGGGAGTCTCCGTAACACCGGCCGGTCAATGGGGTTTCCCATTGTGGGGCAGCCCCACGCCGTCGGGAAACCCCCGGGCGCCGGCAAAACGGAGACTCCCGCCGGCGGAGAATGACGCCCCCTGTGTGGGCACCTCCATTCCTTTTTTGTGGCAACAAAGAAATATAACAACAAGGTTTCTGGACTTGACTGAGCACCAGAGTTTCAGAAAACTCAGAGATTCTAGATTGATAATCACTAAGGATCTTCTATAGAACCTAAGTTGTGAAAGAAATTTGGCTTGGTAGACAGGTGAGTTCGAAGCAGAGTTCTATTAGATTCTGTATGGGCTTTTTGATCTGATGGAACATGAGACTTACCAAATTGGTCCAAAACACTCTTCAGACCAGAAGGTAGAAAAGGAAAGAAGTTTGGTACACATTGCATACCAGAAATACTGGGAGGGATTCTCCCACCCCGCGCCGGGTCGGAGAATTGGCGGGGGGCCGCGCGAATCGCGCCACTCTGCCCCGACGCCGAGACACGATTCTCTGAAGTACAGAGAACCGCGGCGTGGTCGGCGCGGCGCCGGTCGGAGGCCGCTCTACGCGGCCCCCCCCGTGATTCTCCGGCCTGGATGGCTGTAAAAAAATCCGAGTCCCGCCGCTGCCGTTCTAACATGCTCTGAGCCGGCGGGACCTCGGCGTTGATTGGGTCCGGGGGCAACCTGTGAGGGTGAGGAGGGGTCCAACCCCAGTGGGGGGCCTCCAATGTGGCCTGGCCCGCGATCGGGACCCACCGATCGGCGGGCCAGCCACTCTGTCCCAGGCCTCCTTTCTTCCGCGCTGGCCCCTGTACTCCTGCGCCTTGTTGGGTCGGGGCTGGCGCGGACAAGGGAGACACCGCATGTAAGGAAATCGCGCCGGATGGACTGCGCATGCGCGTGTTCGTGCCAGACCCACTGCGCATGCGTGCATCCCCCGGCGCCCATTCCACGGCCGGATCAGCAGCTGGAGCGGCGTGAACCGGTCCAGCGCCGTGCTGACCCCCTATAGGAGCCAGAATTGCTGATCCTGGGGCTGTGTTGACGCCGTCGAGAAAAGCGACGGCGTTTCCGGCGGCGGCAACACTTAGCCTCAGGATCAGAGAATCCCGCCCATCGTTACTCTACCAGTAGCTGTTAGAAACGGCAAGTATAGGAAAGACTTTGGCCGGGATTCTCCGCAGGCGGGATTCTCCGTTATGCTGGCGCCCAGGGAAACCCAATTGACCGGCTGGCGTAACGGAGAATCCCGCCGGCGCGTCGAGGCGGAAATGTGGCGTGGCGGGTCAGAGAATCACACCCTTTAAATTTATATAAAGCCTTGCATGATCTTAGGTCCTCTTAAAGTGCTTTCCAGCTAATGAAGGAATTATGAAGTGTTGAAACTCTTGTAATGTCGGGAAACATGGCAATCAACTTGCACACAAGCAAGGACTCAAAATTGGATTCAAAATTGGCTTAGCTGTAGGGGACAGAGGGTGATGACAGACAGTTGCTTTCGTGACCAATGCTAGGTCGCCTACTGTTTTTCATTTATATAAAAGACATAGATGACGATGTGGGGGGTAGGATCAGAAGATTTGCAGATGACACAAAGATTGGCCGGGTGGTTAACAGTGAGGGTGGGTGTCTTGGGTTACAGGAAGATATAGACGGGATGGTTAAATGGGTGGATAATTGGCAGATGGAATTTAACCCTGAAAGGTGTGAGGTGATTGTTACACTTTGGAAGGAATAATGTGACAAGGAAGTATTCACTGAATGGCCTGACACTGGGAAGTTCTGAGGAACAAAGGGACATTGGCGTGTTTGTCTATAGATCTCTGAAGGTGGTTGGGCAGGTTAATCGGGTGGTGAGAAAGGCATATGGGACACTTGCTTTTATCAACGAGGCATAGATTACCAAAGCAGGAAGGTCATGTTGGAGCTGTTTAGAACTTTGGTGAGGTCACAGCTGGAGTGCTGTGTGCAATTCTGGTCACCACATTATAGGAAGGATGTGATTGCACTGGAGCGGGTGCAGAGGCCTTTCACCAGGATGTTGCCTGGGATGGAACATTTAAGTTATGAAGAGAGGTTGGATAGGCTTAGGTTGTTTTCGCTGGAGCAGGGAAGACTGAGGAGTTACCTGATCGAGGTACACAAGATTATGAGGGGCATGGACAGGGTGGATAGGGAGCAGCTGTTCCCCTTAGTTGAAGGGTCAGTTTCGAGGGAACACAAGTTCAAGGTGAGGGGCCGGAGGTTTAGGGGAGATTTGAGGAAAAACATTTTTACCCAGAGGATGATGACGGTCTGGAATGCACTCTCTGGGTGGGTGGTAGAGGCGGGTTGCCTCACATCGTTTAAAAAGGCCCTGGATGAGCAGTTGGCATGGCAGAACATTCAAGGTTATGGGCCAAGTGCTGGCAAAGGGGATTAGGTCGGCAGGTCAGGTGTTTTTCATTTGTTGGTGCAGATTTGATGGGCCGAAGGGCCTCTTCTGCACTATTATTCTGTGATTCTGTGAAGGCCCCACGAACAGTATTGAGATACACTACAAGGTATCCTGTTCACAGTAATGTTGGTTGAGGAATATACATCAGCCAGGACACCATTCTTCTTCAATGTTTAACTGAGTGGGCAGTAAGATCTTTGGTTAACTCCTCACCCTAAAGATAGCACCTCCAACAGTGTGGCACTTCTTCAGTACTGCACTGGAGCATTAGCTTAGAATGTGTCCTCCCATTTGAAAGACTGAGATATGACCCAGTGGCTCAGGTGAAAGCTCTAAGTCAAGTCTGATACCTCTGATTGCTATGTTTGGAGAGCTGTGAACCAATCTCAAATAAATGGGTCAGTGCCCATGTTGAAGCAACGAATAAAGGAATATTTAGAATGTTCATCTGCTAGTGTTGCCAACATTCATTTCTGGGTTCGTAGATGCTGACCAGGATCTTCCTGTTTCCCATCATTCCCCAGGCCATACATTCCTGCTGGAGTGCGGATCTGAGAAATTCTGGCCCTCTCTATGTAGAGAGTGCTACACACATTGACAAAAAACTAACCTCATGAAATGGTAACATCTCCTGTAGTTTCAGGATGTTCTGCACAAACAGAGACAATATCTGTTAGTATGTGCATGAGCATTGCTGTGCTGCAATTGCTGAACACTAGCGGATGAGACAATGACATCTAATTAGAAGGTCAGGCTTAATGGGCGGCATGGTAGCATAGTGGTTAGCACTGTTGCTTCACAGCTCCAGGGCCTCAGGTTCGATTCCCGGCTTGGGTCACTGCCTGTGCGGAGTCTGCACGTTCTCCTGTGTCTGCGTGGGTGTACCCGAACAGGTGCTGGGGTGTAACGTCATTGCAGTGTTAATGTAAGCATACTTGTGACAATAAAGATTACTTTATAGTTTTAAAAATTATAGTGCCGGCAACCACTCTCGCCCCATGAGCCAAGCATAGTCTCTGCTTGATAGGTGATATCGCTAACTCATCCTGGGGGTGCATAGTTTTTGATTTTGAATGTGGTCTTTTCAGAGTCCTCAGTTTTGGAGCATATAATCACCATCCATAATAAGCTGCGGAAGTGTTTCCTTCACCGCTAAAGTGCCATATGTTACATTCAGGATGGAATGAGTCCACTTTCTAGCAGCTTGCAATGTGAGTGTCGAAATGGGCTGATGGTGGTGTCGGAATATTAACCTGCTTGGCTGATCCGACAGATCTCTGTCCTGCCGCCTCAGAAACATTCTCATTCACTTGGACTTTTGCAGATGAGACACGCGCTGGAATCTTGTCACCCATCCAACAAACAATCTTTGAAACATCTCTGTATTTATAACAATACATTGGGTCTTTTATTTGTCTGCCTTTAATCTGGCACCTAGACAAATACTGGTTGAGAGGTTCCATTGGCACTTGGTTACGATGACCTTTGGATTCTCCGCTCTGAGTGGAGTTTCTTTAAAAGGAAAATACTTTTCTCAGGTTTCTTTCATTCTGTTTGTGTGTGCCAGCAAGTAGCAGCCAGCTAGCAAGAAAATTGTTCACGCTTGAAGGAAAAATATTCTTTCTTTTTTACATTCTTTCAACTTCTACTGATGTTCCTCAAGCCAGGTGCCAATAATAGGCAGTTCAGCACATTTGATGATAAAAGTGTCAGAACAAAGAAGTCTCCTGCTTTGGCCTATCCTCCGCTCCCTCTAGTCTAGGCAGAGCTTTGCCCCTGTTCGGATGGCTCTGACCTAGTCCCGTTAGTTTGGGAGCTCACCAGGTGAAGAACATGAATAGAAAACCGGTCCCAATTTCTCAGTGCTGTTGCACCTTATACAACCAATGCTCAAAGCACCTGGATCAGCAGTCGACAGTCCAAACTCCAATGCAGTGTGTCCTTTCCGTTTTAGAATCATTGAGTCCCTACAGTGCAGAAGGAGGTCATTCGGCCCATCAAGTCTGCACCAACCCTTTGAAAGCGTACCCTAACCCAGGCCCACTCCTCTGCCCTATCCCGTAACCCCACCTAACCTTTGGACACTAAGGGGCAATTTATCATGGCCAAGCCACCTCACCTGCACATCTTTGGACTGCGGGAGGAAACTGGAGCACCCGGAGGAAACCCACGCAGACACTGGGAGAACTTACAAACTCCACGCAGTCACCCAAGATCGGAATCAAATCTGGGTCCCTGGCGCTGTGAGGCAGCAGTGCTACCACTGTGTCACTGTGCTGCACATCTTAAACCCATGTGGGATAATTTTCTAAAGCTGCTGTACAAATTTCTACAATTCCAAGATCCGTGTCCATCTCCAGTCCTTCCCATCATTCCCCCCCTCCCACCCCAACCCCTCCAACTCCAACTCTTCCTGCCCCACATGTTTGAATATCCCCAAGCAGATTTATTTCCCTGCCACGGCACTGAGACAGCAGCAATTAAAGTCACAAATGACATTGTCGGTGACTGCAACATTCTTGACCTCTCTGCAACCCTTTGACAGAGTTGACCACATCAACCCTGATTTTTCAAATGTTCAACTGCATTCACATTCCTTCAATATTGAAGCAGCGAACGCCAGCAAGAGCTGGGTAACGTCTGGGTTTGGGGTAACAAGTTTATCTCCTAAACACCCGATCTAAACCATCTCAAGCAAGAGAAACTCCAGCCTTTGACCTTTAACAGGACCACCAAATCACTGAGTCTTTCCCCATTAACATTTCGGTGATCAACATCAAACAAAAACATAGGGCTGAGCTACAACGTCTTCATTTAATTTGTGACTGGCCCATAAAAGGCACCTGACATGGAGATTAATCATAGATGTGAATTCCTTCCTGTTATTTGATTTTTGTTCTTTTTTATTAATTTTACACCTTTTATTACTTTTTTTAACATTGTTTCTTCTTAGAAATTACAACTTCTGGGGGTTTTTTGTACTCAAGAGTACGATATCACAAGAAGGTATTGACCCAGATATTGCTGGAGCTAGGCATCTAACCGTACCTACTGCGAGGCTTGCCTGTGTACATTAGCTTTTAAAATTCTTTGAGCGGCCAGTTGCTGGAAGTGTGAGGTGATAACATCGCAATGAGTGGAACAGTACATCTGGGACCTGAGTGAATGGGCAGGCAATCATATCTTCTTAACTGCTCCGAGTGATGGATTGAGAAATTAATAGTGCCAGGACTGGGAAGGAAGTGTAAATTAGAGTGGGTGAATTCAGTATAAAATCAGGTGTGGAAAGAGGAGGGGGGGGGGTCAGAAAAATTGAATTGTGAGAGAAAAGAAACAGAAAGGAAAAGTATTTTTTTCAAATGTAAATGTTAAAATTATAAAGATCTCCAAACACATTCATAACCAAGGGAATGGGACTCCAGACTTGTAATAGTTGTTTTTCCATGGCTGAGCAGTTGATTAGCAGAAATCAATATTTACCATGCTGTCAAAGGGGGTCTTAGATTTGAAATGGACACGTGAAACTTTCTGTGGCCAGTTTAGTTTGTACCAACCATGCGGATACAGCAACGTCACATGTCTAAATGCATTTCAATGGGGAGGCAGAGGGTGAGATGTTGTTTACATAAACAAGGTAGAACAGAGGTGCAAGTTGGACAACGTATTTTAAATAATTGCGTTTAAGTGCACAGCTCGCTTTTTCGTTTATGCTGTAAATAATAGTGGGTACCATTCATCTCCCTATTATCTTGACAACACAATCCGGGCCTGCACATATTTTTTTGATATTGATGTACAAGGGGCATGTTGAAAATCCACGTTTGCTCCCTCGCCACCACCCTGCCACCACGATTAAAGAGATGTTGCAAAGGAGGCTGAATCCTGGCAAAAGCAGATTCTGCCCCAAATTCCTGCTCAGAGAATCATAGGATCTATAGTGCAGAAGGAGGCCATTCGGCCCATTGAGTCTGCACCAGCCCTTACAAAGAGCACCCTACTGAAACTCATGGATCTACCCTATCCCCGTAACCCAGTAACCCCCACTTAACATTTTTTGGATACTAAGGGCAATTTAGCATGGCCAATCCGCCTAACCCGTACATCTTTGGACTATGGGAAGAAACCGGAGCACCCGGAGGAAATCCACGCAGACACGGGGGGAACGTGCAGACTCTGCACAGACAGTGACTCAGCCAGGAATTGAACCTGGGATCCTGGAGCTGCGAAGCAACTGTGCTAACCATTATGCTACCGTGCTGCCCCTTCATAACATTTACAGTGCAGAAGGAGGCCATTCGGCCCATCGAGTCTGCACCTGCCCTTGTAAAGGGCACCCTACCTAAGCCCACGCTTCCACCCTATCCCTGTAACCCAGTAACCCTATCTAACCTTTTTTTGGACACAAAGGGCAATTTAGCATGGCCAATCCATGCTAAATCCATGCTCCCTCGAATTCCCCTGAGAAATCACAGAGTTTCTGGGGTCTCTGTTACTTAATCTAAGAATCTGCACTTCTAACCTGCCGAATGTGGGATGATAGATTTTATTTTTACTGTGGTGGCTGCTGCAGCCTTTCTGAGTGAATTAGATGGAACAGTCTATTCCCAGTGGCACGCATCAAATTATCCTTTGAATTTGACATCACTGCCACTAGTCTGGCAACCTCCCACAGAGCGGCAAAGGCCAGGCAGCGTAAATACTGGAAAGACTATAGTGACTCAGTAGTGAGTGCCCGTCTGAGATTGAGCATATTCCCAGGGCAATGTGTCAAAAGAGTTTTGACACTCCACCTGTCTTGTATTATTTATAACCTGGATGTTTATTTTCATTGAATACAAAAGGAAAAATAAAATTGACGGTTATTGTTCCATCATTATCAAGAATGTACAATCGCGCGCTCAAAATAAATATAATCACAAAGATTTTCCTGCTGACTTGCCTCACTGTAATAGCCCATCAAGGACATAAGGGCCCTTGAATGACACGCAGGACAGAGGACATTATGCAGCGGGTAGCTGGCACCATTAACTGGGCCGTTCCATATTGATCCGTCTCATTTGCATCACTCTGTCTTCACTCTCACTGGGAAGAGTCAGATTGTCGTCATCATAGCCCAACCCCCAGTAAACTCGATGACAATGGTGATTTTCCAGCATTTAAGTCAGTTTTCATATCGTTGTCACTTCGAATTAGATGTACTGCTCTAAATGGACTGGCGGTGGAATGATCTATTGCTCTCAAATTGGGGTTAAGTTCCCAGTTGTTAAAAAGGTATTACTGTTTTAAAGGTTAAACCAGGATCTTTCAGTATCCACTTCCTGCACCTGGAACTTTGAATTTTGACGTTGCCACGTTATCTGTCCACAACAGATTGTTTTCAGAATTAAAATGAGCTTTCTTAAAATGGTTACAGCACAGGAGCCCATTTGTGTTGGCCATCTGGCGGAGTGATTCATATGGTGCCACTCCGCCACCTTTTCCCCGTAACTCTGCAAATGTTTCGTTTTCCGATAATGATCCAATTCCCTTTTGAAAACTGTGATGATAGGCAGACTATCATCTGTATAATCTGAGTAGTTCATCATCACTGTAAATTCTATGATCTATGATCTGCATGTGTATTATAAGCTATATGTTTTACTGTTGTAGCTCTACCATCCGACCAGCAGGTGGGGCGAGTACGAAATCCCAGGACCCGGGCTGCACCGTGTGTTCCTTCAGAAGGTGTTTGTAAGGAGTTGATAGCAGTCGCAGATTAGAGCAGCTCTGTTGTATCTTAGTGTAAGTTAGTGTTAGACATTTATTTCCCAATGTATTCATCTTAGACATTTTAGTTATTCATTAATGTAGTGTTAGTAATAAATAGCTTTGTTTATAAAACAATGTCTAACATTCTTTGTTCACATCAGCCCAATTAAAGAACAGTACAAAAACCTCAATTGATCCTCCCTCCTTCTCAGGTAGTGCATTCCAGATCCTAACCACTTGTTGCGTGAAAATAGTTTTCATGTCCCCATTGCTTTGCTTACCAATTATTTTAAATCTGTGTCCTCTGGTTCTCAATCCTTCCACCAATGGGAATAAGTTTATCCTTATCTACTCTGTCCAGACTCCCCATGATTTTTAATAACTCAATCGATTCTCCTCTCAAACTTCTCTTCTCCAAGGAAAACAGTCCCAGCTTCTTCAATCTTTCTACACAACTAATGTACACAAAAATATAAAACTAGGAGCAGGAGCATGCCATTCAGCCCTTTGAGTCTGCCCCGCCATTCAATATGATCCTAACTGATCCTCAATCTCAATGCCATATTCTCGCTTTCTCCCCATACACCTTGGTGCCATCAAAATCTAAAAAAAATCTTTCTTGAAAACATTCAGTGACTTGGCCTCTACAGCCTTTTGCGGTCGAGAATTCCATAGGTTCACTACCCTTTGAGTGAAGAAATGTTTCCCCATCTCAGTCCTAAACTACTCAGGCTACTTCATCAAAGTAAAATCTGGCTCTGTTATTTCATGTTGATTTTCTCACTCATCATGTTACTATTTCTGGCTTCAGTATCTTTTTAGCTATTGGAAGAGTTGGGTGCCCGTGTGATATTAGTTGCTTGACTGGACTGAAATACTTTCCACGAACTTCATTAGGTGTGTTTCTCCATTCTAAGATTGCCTTGTACACAGATCTGGGTCGGATCTACTCAATGTTTCAAGGATTCCTTTGGCAATTTCACTGCTGCCTCAGCAGTTCTGTTGGACAGGGGTGAATGTGGAGATGATGCATCGTGTTGAATTTTTAATCCCAGGAGATCAGCAACTGCATCGAGGCTTCAAAAAGTAGCGGAGAAAGTAAGACTTCACTCTGGGTATCAGCGAGAGCAGCAGGGAGAGCAGTGCCATCTCGAACCAGTTTCCAGTCACAACCTGTATTGTGTACAAAAAACCATGACGGGATATCATCGGGAAGATAGCGGGCGATTGGATGTATTTGTCTTAAAATTTCAATCGGAGTAAATAGAACATTTATTGAAATACTATGAATATAAGAACAGGCAAGACGAGCGACATTAATTCAAAATTTTAATCCATAAAATAATTAATTAATTAAGACCTAGAAAGATGACAGAGCATGTGATGTGTTACAGCTTTAGTACGTGAGTATTAATGGATGCCTGTGTGATTAAAAGCAGTAAGTGTTTGCGGTTTGAGGAACTTCAGCTCAAGATCTTTGAATGGAGGCTGAGCTGCAGACACTCATTCTAGAATGTCCAACAAGGGAAAACATCCGCTTTACATTTGGCATCTTATATACCTCAATTAGATCTCCTCTCATTCTTCTAAACTCTAGAGAGTATAGGCCTAAACTGCTCAATCATTCTTCTTAAGACAAACCCCTCATCTGTGGACTCATTCTGGTGAACCTCCTCTGAACTGCCTTGAATGCAACTACACCCCACCCCAAATAAAGGGGACCAAAACTGTACACAATGCTCCAGGTGCGGTCTCGCCACTGCCTTGTACAGTTACAGCAACACTTCCCTTCTTTTATACTCTATTCCTTTAGCTACAAATGCCAAAATTCCATTTGCATTCCTGATTGCCTGCTCTACCTGCATGCTAGTTTTCTGAGATTTGTGCACAAGGGCATCCTTCATCCCTGGAATCAATCTAGTGAACATCTCAGAACCGTCTCCAAGTCCTTCCTCGAGCAAGGGGACCATAACATACTGAGGAAGATACACAGAAATAAGAAGCAGGAGGAGGCCATTTGGCCCTTCACGCCTGCTCCGCCATTCATTATGATCATGGCTGATCATCAGTTCAATACCCTGATCCTGCCTTCCCCCATATCTCTTGATACCTTTAGCCCCAAGAGTATATCTAATTCCTTCTTGAAATTACACATTTTCGCCTCAATAACTTTTTGTGGCAATAAATTCTACAGATTCACCACTCACTGGGTGAAGAAATCTCTCCTCACCTCAATCCTAAAAGGTTTAGCCCTAATCCTCAAACTATGACCCCTAGTTCTGGATTCCCCCACCATCGGGAACATTCTTCCTGAATCCACCCTGTCTAATCCTGTTAGAATTTTATACATTTCTATGAGACCCCCTCATCAATCTTCTAAACTCCAATGAATATAATCCTAACCGACTTAGTCTCTTCTCATATAACTGTCCCGCCATTTCAGGAATCAGCCTTGTAAACCTTCGCTGCACTCCCTCCATAGCAAGAACATCCTTCTTCAGATAAGGACACCAAAATTGTACACAATACTCCAGGTGTGGCCTCACCAATGCCCCATACAATTGCAGGAAAGCATTCCTATTCTTCTACTCAAATCCTCTCGCTATGAAGACCAACATAATAATAATCTTTATTATTGTCACAAGTGGGCTTACATTAACACTGCAATGAAGTTACTGTGAAAATCCCCTTGTCGCCACATTCCAGCGCCTGTTTGGGTACACTGAGGGAGAATTCAGAATGTCCAAATTAACTAACAGCATATCTTTCGGGACTTGTGGGAGGAAACCGGAGCACCCGGAGGAAACCCATGCAACAACAGGGAGAACATTCAGAAGCCGCACAGACAGTGACAACAATTTGCCTTCTTTACTGCCTGCTATACCTATACACTTACTTCCACTGACTGATGCAGCGAGGACCAAGGTCTCGCTGAGTATCTACCTCTCAATTTACACCCATTCAATTAATAATCTGCCTTCTTATCTTTGCTACCAAAGAGGATAACCTCACATTTATCCACATCATTCTGCATCTGCCATGCATATGCTCACTCACTCAGCCTGACACATCCCGCTGAAGCATCTCGACATCCTCAACACGACCCGGAGAGACCTGACCAGGCCTATTCCAAGGCCCGATTCTAGGAGTGCCCGACCAGACCACCAAAGCTGGAACTGAACATGAGACCCGGCCCAAACTGATCCAAGAAAACCTTGCCAGCGACCCAAACCCGGACTAAAGACCCCCAAAATGGTGCAGACCCCACGTGAGGACACAAATGCGCCGAAAGGCAGACTAATTCTCGCGAAACCTCGGGGCCTGATCCGACCAGGAACATGCCCTTCCGGCGACCCCAAAATCGTAACCAACGCTAGGGACCCGACCAGACGCGACCCCAAAATTGCAATCAGTGGCCCGGTCCCAGCCAGACGCAACCACTTACCTTCCACAAGGTTACACTTCTCCCATCAGATCGCGGGACCATCCAGAAGCATCCACCAACCAAGGAAGCGAGGAAAACGCTGCAATCTCCAGGGGAGACTGAAACAACGCGGTTTCCAATCTCCCCTCACAAGCATACTCCTGGCAAACCTCCAAGCGAACGAAAATAAGCTGCATGAGTTTAACCCTACACTTATTTCTCAATGGGGAGTAGGAGACTGCTGTGTGCTCTGTTTCACAGAGACATGGCCCACCCCCGCCTCACCGGACTGTGCCGTAAAACCTGAAGGCTTCTCAATACACTGGATGGACCACATGGTGTCATCGGACAAAGCGAAGGGTGGAGGTGTTTACCTCGTCATCAACTCCACCTGGTGCTCGGATGTGGTGACCCTGGCGACCTAATGCTCCCCGGACCTGGAATACCTGACCGTGAAGTGCTGCCCGTGCTACCATCCATGGGAGTTCACTTCTGCCATCATCACGGCAGTCTACATCCCACCCCAGGTGGAAGTGAGCAATGATAATCTTTATAAGTGTCACAGGTAGGCTTACATTAATACTGCAATGAAGCTACTGCGCAAAACCCCTAGTCGCCACACTCCAGCGCCTGTTCGGGTTCACAGAGGGAGAATTCAGAATGTCGAATTCACCTGACAGCATGTCTTTCAGAACCTGTGGGAGGAAACCGGAGTACTCGGAGAAAAGCCATGCAGATATGGGGAGAACGTGCAGACTCCGCACAGACAGCGACCCAAGCTAGGAATCGAACCTGGGACCCTGGCACTGTGAAGCAACAGTGCTAACCACTGTGCTACCGTGCTACCCATGAGAAGGTGCTTGATGAATTGTACACAGCTATAAATAACAGTGAAACAGAACACCTGGAGGCCTTGTTCATCTGTGAAATCCCAAGTTTCTTTACCCGTCAGTCTGGCCTCAATAAAAGTCGAGATGGATTTGCAGGTACAGCATTAGTTATTTTATTTAGCTTGCAAGCTTTCCTCAATTCTCAGGAGCACGAAGCACATCCTGCTTCGTAGACTTCTGGAATCAAGTGAGGCTGTAGAACAAAGGAGTCTGTACTGATACATTCAAATGGCATCAAGTTTCACATACACGATGCCCATAGGTCATCCTATATCCCTCCTGACCTGTTGATATATTCTGATTGGCTCACTTCCAATCCCTTCCTCTGGCCCCTATTACCCAGCATCCTTTTTCTCCTCCTTTGGTGGACACACCTCTTCCTGCTTTGCCATGCGGTCTGAAATCCTTTGTCTGTGAACTCACCAGAATGAGACTGGCCTATCTCTACATTACAGTAACTAATATCTCTAAAGTAACTATTTTATATCACATTCGTCACATCGTGGCCAGGGACTTCAACCAGGCCAACCTCAAGAGTGCTGCCAAAATTCCACAAAAATATCTCCTGTCCCACCAGGGGCGACAACACTCTTGACCACTGCTACACAAACATCAAGGAGCATACCAATCCATCCCCCAATCGCACTTCGGAAAATCGGACAAGACATTGCTCCTTCTCCCAGCATACAAGCAGAAACTTAAGCGGGAGATTCCGGTTGAGAAGGTCATGCAATGCTGGTCCGAAGCAACGGAAAAGCTCCTACGTGACTGCTTGGAGTCAGTGGACTGGTCCATATTCAAGAACTCATTGGCCAACCTAAACGAGTATGATACTGTATTATTTTTTGAGTCTGAATAAAGCTCGTAGTCTTACAGTTGAAGTAGATGCTTTATTGTGTGAGTTCGTTCTCTCTCCAGTGCTTATACTAGATGTTACATCAGAGCTGCCTGTCTGTGTCCCGCTCACAAGCTGCCGTTCCTGTGAAGAGTGCCCCTTGACTTCCTGTTTGTCTATTATATACACCTCTAGTGCTCCCTCTAGTGGTTACTTAGTTGTAGTGTATTTACATTAACCCTACGTGTATATACAGTGATGCATATCACTACATCCCCGCTTTTTTCTTTTCAAATATTTTCTGTACTTTGTTGAAGAAAATTGTACAAAACCTGTAGATAAATGATGATATGTACATGTTGTGATGATATTGATGATTATACAAAGCCAATTAATATTTATGAGTCCAATCTTAATAAAAAACATTGTGAGTCCATCTTTATGAATTTATTCGGTTGTTTTATTTTCTCTTCTGTTGTTGGCGTGATGATGTTGATATTGTAATTTATTTGTGAATGTCGTCAGTGTTCTTGTGTTTAAGTAACCAACAAGTCTTCACGAGGTTTTTGAATGGTCGAACCACTGATGTGGACTGACGTGGGACTTTTTTCTGTGCTTGTGGTATCGATTTAGTGTGTCACCTACCTTGAAAGCTGGTGTGCTTGTTTGTTCTGGAGGAACTGTGAATTTGTGAGATTCGTTGTCATGCCATGGTATGTTTGTACTCTTGTCATTGTTTTGGAGTGTGCTGTTGCATTGTCCTTCATGTGCAGAATTGTACCATGTTATACAGGTCATTGTTTCATTGTTGTTGTTTCTGTCATTTCTGTCTTAGTTGTTTTCATTGTTGTTCTTGTTGTTTTTGTCATGCTTGTTGTTTCTGGTTTTGTTGTTTTCGTTGTTGTTTTTGTCATGCTTGTTGTTGTCTTTGTTATGCTTCTTGTTGTTGTTTTTGTTGTTGTTCTTGTAGTTTATGTTGTTGTGCTTGCAGTTTTTGTTGTTGTTCTTGTTGTGCTTCTTGGTGTGCTTCTTGTTGTTTTTGTTGTTCTTGTTGCGCTCATTGACTTTCCATGTGGATAATTTGAGTCATTCTCAAAGTTATTGGTGTCAGTGTCCTTTGTGGTATCTGATGTTTCATTGAGTGTTTCTTCTTGAGGATTGTGAGAATGATCTGAAGTTGCATTGATCTTGGTGACATCAGTCGTTTGTAGTTGATTTGATTCCTCTTCTTTGCTTCCTTGGTGCTCCTCTTCTGGAGTCATTTCTGGTTGTACTGAATCATCTTTGGTTTCTTGGTGCTCCTCTTCTGGAGTCAAAATCTTCAAAATTTTATTTTCTTGTGGGTAGTTTAGAGGAGATGATGTTTCAGTTGACGTGGTCTCACTGGACTCATGAGTAGTTTTACTTTGATGGTTGAGTGCTTCTGTACAGAGCTGAGATCTGTCAGTCTCGCAGTGATCTTGCACATCTTGTATGTCAATTGTGATCACATTGTCACTGCTCTCACATACAGTGGGTAGACTTTCATAGTCTTTTTCTGGTTGCTCAAATTAGGTGGTTAGACCTTCATGGTCTTCTTCGTGCACGGTTGGTGCTCTGGAGTCTTTAATTGCTTCCATTATGGAGTCTGTCAATGAGCTCTCTGTGGAGGCTTGCGTCGCTCTCTCTGTGGCGTCTTCCATTGCTTTCTGTGTGGAGTCGTGCAATGTTCTTTCTGTGGAGTCGATCTGTGCTCTCTCAACAGAGTCGGTCAGTACACTTTGTGTGGCGTTGTGTTCTTCTTGGGTATTTGACAGGTTGCTGTCATTCACTGTATCGACGATCTGCCATTGCATCATGGTATTGGGTTCATCTACCATGAGTAGAGTCGTGTTGAACTTTTCAACCGTGTCGCTGATGCTTTTATGATCATATCCAAACAACTCAGCCATGTCTGAGAAGTATTCTTCAATATACAAATCATCTTTTTTTGTTTCGGATTGGTTATTGTGCTCTTCATGTTCAATGAACAAATCATCTTCTTTGGTTTCGGATTTGTCATTGTGCTCTTCACTTTGGGTGGTGCAAACTCCTTGTTTCAGGGTGCTGCGGAGGTTATTTTCAACTGCTGGTTGAAGGTCAGGCATTGTTCTGCCTTTCGAGGTGCAACAATTCGGTTTTGTAGCATTAAAACTCTTATTTTTAATTTTCGGGCAGTGTTGCTTGAAGTGGGCATGCTCTGAGTCTTCTGACATCATGACGCTCGTGACGTAAAGTGTAGGAATCGATTGCACATGCGCACATCGATTTTCTTTTACTGTGCGCTTTTTCGTAAACTGCGTATGTGCGGCTTGCGCATGCGCAGATCCCTCTTCGAACGGTGTTCGATCTTCTTCTGACTGCGCATGCACGGCTTGCACATGCGCAGCATAGTCTTCGCACAAAATGGCTATTTTCAACTGAGCATGCGCGACTGCGGTTTCCTGCGCATGCACGGAAGCAGAGTTTCGTCTTTTGTTCTCTGGGCAGTTTAAAATGTGCTCAGATGCCATTTTAACTTCTTTAGACCCATGGAGAAGAACGTTTTCAGCGTTCTTTTTAGGAAAACACCTCATGTTATTTTTTTCTTGCGATCTGCACTTTTCAATCGCGATTTCCAGCATGAAACCTTCCTGTTCTGAGAATGATTGTTTGAGTTTCACATCACTCATTCCCTGTGCAATTTGGTCTCCGAGCATTGAATGTCTTAAAGCAGCATATGTTACTGGTGTTACAGTGATCTTCAAATTTTTTGAGCATTACTTCTAACTTAGTATTGTTTTCACCTTTCAAGTAATTAAAGCAGTTATAGATTTCTCTAGCTTCATGTCCTGCGAGTAGCAGTGCTATTTTTGTTTCTTCAGAGGCCGTGCTCAAATCATTAGCTACGATATATATTTCGAACATTTGTTTAAACATTTTCCATCTATGACTTAAATTACCAGTTGTTTTCAGCTGCAGAGGAGGTCCAACGAGTTCCATCGAATCAGCGAAGTCTCCCCACGTCGAAAGTCCGGTACGAGTTTTCTTGTCCTTTTGATCTTTCTTGGTCTGCATCTTGTGTAAACTCCCAGTAAGCGTTCTGAAGTCTCCTGGCACCATGTATTATTCCTTGTGTCTGAATAAAGCTCGGCGTCTTACAGTTGAAGTAGATGCTTTATTGTGTGAGTTCCTTCTCTCTCCAGCGCTTAAACTAAATGTTATATCTGAGCTGCCTGTCTGTGCCCCACTCACTAGCTGCCGTTCCTGTGAAGAATGCCCCTTGACTTCCTGTTTGTCTATTATATACATCTCTGGTACTCCCTCTAGTGGTTACTTAGTTGTAGTGTATTTACATTAACCCCTTGTGTATAGACAGTGATGCATATCACTACAGATACCACCATTACAGACTTCATCAGCAAGTGTGTAGAAGATTGCTTGCCAAAGAAGGTAGTACGTCAGTTCCCCAATCGGAAACCATGGCTTAATTAGGAAATTCACGTCCTACTGAAGGACAGGTCTGAGGCATTCATGACAGGCGACCCTGAACTATACAAGAAATCCAGGTACGACCTCCGTAAAGCCATCAAGGATGTCAAAAGACAATACCAGACTATGCTAGAGTCACAGACTAATGTCACGGACTCTCATCGGTTGTGGCAAGGCTTAAACAATATAACGGACTACAGAACGAAGCCGAGCAGTATCTCCAGCAGCAGCAGCACACCCCTCCCAAATGAACAATGCATTCCATCCTCGTTTCGTGCAGGAAACCAACAAACCAGTATCAACTACTCCAGCAGCATCGGACACACCCAGACCCATTATCACAACTTTCGAAGTCAGATCGGCCTTCTTGAAAGTAAGCCCTTGGAAGGCCATAGGTCCTGACGGGGTCCCTGCACTCAGATCCTGCACGGACCAACTGGCGGGTGCGTTCATGGACATCTTCAACCTCTACCTACTCCGTTCCGAGGTTCCCACCTGCTTCAAGACCACCATCATACCGGTACAAAGAATAACCAGGCAACGTGCTCAACGACTACCGTCTGGTGGCCTTGACATCTGTCATTCTGAAGTCCTTCGAGAGGTTGGTCATGAAACACATCAACTCCATACTCCCAGAATGCTTTGATTCACTGCAATGTTCATACCACCACATCCAGTCCACAGCAGACTTTATCTCCCTGGCCCTATACTCATCCCTGGAGCATCTCGCATCAAGGACTCCTATGTCAGACTCCTATTCATTGACTACAGCTCTGCCTTCAACATCATAATCCCAGACAAGCTCATATCAAAACTCCAAAACCTAGGACTTGGCTCCTCATTCTGTAACTGGATCCTCAACTTTCTGACCCATAGACCACAATCAGTAAGTACAAAAAAACAACACATCCTCATGATAGTCCTCAACATCGGGGCCACGCAAGGCTGTGTACTTAGCCCCCTACTATACACCTTATGCACACATGACTGTGTGGCAAAATTTGGCTCCAACGCCATCTACAAGTTTGCTGATGACACGACTGTGGTGGGTCGGATTTCGAACAACGACGTCAGAATACAGGAGGGAGACAGAGAACCTAGTGGAGTGGTGTAATGACAACAATCTCTCTCCCTCAACGTCAGCAACACTAAGGAGCTGGTCATTGACTTCAGGAAGCAAAGTGTCATGCACACCCCTGTCTGCATCAATGGTGCCGAGGTAGAGATGGTTGACACCTTCAAATTCCTAGGTGTGCACATCCGTGATCTACCCACGTCAACGCTATGACCAAGAAAGCACAACAGCGTCTATATTTCCTCAGGAAACTAAGGAAATTCAGCATGTCTACATTGACTCTTATCAATTTTCACAGATGCATCATAGAAAGCATCCTATCCAGCTGCATCACAGCCTGATATGGCAACTGCTCGGCCCAAGACCGAAACTACAGAGAGTCATGAACACCGCCCAGTCCATCACATGAGCCCACCTGCCATTCATTGACTCTGTCTACACCTCCCGCTGCCTTGGGAAAACGGGCAGCATAATCAAAGGCCCCTCCCACCCAGGCTATTCTCTCTTCCAAGTTCTTCTAGCGGGCAGCAGAAGTATGAGAACACTCACTAACAGGTTCAAAAACAGCTTCTTTCCTGCTGTTACCAGACTCCTGAATGACCCTCTTATGGATTGAACTGATCTCTTCACACATCTTTCCTACTGAGTAGTACAACACTCCTGTATGCTTCACCCGATGTCTGTGTCTATTTATCCACATTGTGTAATTATGTATGTCCTATGTTTTTCGTATCTGGAATTATCTGTCTGGACTGTATGCAGAAAAATACTTTTCACTGTACCTCGGTACGCATGACAATAAATCAAATTAAATCAGGACCATAAGACCATAGGATAAGGGAGCAGGATTGGGCCATTTGGCTCATCAAGTCTGTTCCGCCATCGACCATATGTAATATGCTCCACATCCCCATTTAGAGTACCCAGTTTTTTCCAATTAAGGGGCAATTTAACATGGCCAATCCACCTACCTTGCACATCTTTGGGTTGTGGGGGTTAAACTCACGCAGACACGGGGCACGGGGAGAATGTGCAAACTCCACACCGACAGTGACCCGGGGCCGGGATCGAACCTGGGTCCTTCGCGCCATAGGCAGCAGTGCTAAAGACCTCCACCTTCCTGCCCATTCTCCATTACCCTTCAACCCATTACCAATTAAAAATCTGTCTAACTCCTCCTTAAATTTACTCACTGTCCCCAGCATTGTATTTTAAATTAATTTACAGGATGTGGCTGTCGCTGTCTAAGCCAGCATTTACTGCTCACCCTAGTTGCCCTTCAGAAGGTGGTGGTGAACTGCCTTCTTGAACTGCTGCGGTCCTTGAGGTGTAGATACACCCACAGTGCTGTTGGAGAGGCAATTCCAGGACTTTCAACTTGCGACAGTGATGGAATGGCGATATATTTCCAAGTCAAGGTGGCACGTGACTTGGAGGGGAACCTCCTGGTGGTGTGTTCCCAGGCATCTGCTGCTCTTCTTCGAGAATGCAGCAGTTATCTCATAGGTAGATCTCCCAAGTGTGTCAGCACATCTTAAACAGATGAGTTTTCAGTGGATCAGGCACTTCCACAGGATGGAAGCTTATCACATTCCCAAGGGCCTTCTGTATGGTGAGGTAGCTGGAGCCAGGCACCCAATACTCCACGCCAAGGATGCTTACAAACGTGACATGCCGGCTTTAAATATCCATTATTGCATCTTGGATTCATTAGCTGATAAAAGAGGGAAATGACAACCTGTGGGCTTGCATACATTACCACGATGACCAGCGGCTACATTCCATATGTGTACCTGTAGCAGAAGCTACCTCTCGTGGACTGGTCTCTCCAACCATCAGCAAATGTGCACCATATGAAGAGCCATCCCCAAATCTCAATGGATTGTTTGTTGAGTGTCCATCATCTCTCATAGAAGAATACCAACGACATTGCTTTTTCCTCTCGCTCCCTCCTTTCTTAATTTGCAATATTGGATTATGTAACCCCCTTGTTCCATTGTATATAATGAGGGATGACATATTCATTTCTGGCTGTCACCATTCACTCCCCATGGTCCTACCAACTCCAAAATAATGGAAGTGGGTTTACACCATCTTCCTGGTTAGTCACGTGTTGACTGCAACATTTGAACTCATTCTTGGACAGAGAATCCTTTCTTTGTTTAGGCCTGCCATGCTCAATGCCAAAAGGCATGAATTTGATCTCTACTTATATCTTCAGAGATATAGATACACTAAAATAAATATTTCTTGAATTACACAAGTCAAATTAACTTTTAGCTTTTGAAGTACTTACATGTATTGGGCAACACAATATTTTCCCATTCATTTGGAAGCAGGATCAAAAAATAAGATACATGATTGAAAACCAGGAATCAAGTGAAGTTTCAATGTAGGACTTGCGTTGGGACAAATTTAGTTATTTTCCGCAGTTTATTATTAATCAAAGTAAGTCAAACAAAGCAAGTCAAAATGTTTATTGAAGGTAGACTTAGCCCTTCTAAACACTGTCAATACTCTTCCTATGAGGGATTGTCTAACGGGCAACCTCAAGTGTGACCCACCTCAAAGACGTTTCTTTCAGATTTTCTGGCAAGGCTAATTACATTCATCTCCAGAAAGGCAATCACAACAACTGGAAGTCTGTTTATTTTTCTGTCCAGCTATTTTTATTCTGCCTCTGGAAGGATCACAAAGGAACTGCACCAGAGCATTACAGCCCTTAGGTTTTTTTGTTGTCTTCTCTAACCCAAGCAAGTGTTTGGGAGATGATACATTGTCACAAAAATTGAGTAAAATAAAGTTACTGTGGCTATAAATGAAGCCAGGCAGGTGCACCATCGGAGTGGCTGAAGAAACTTTTGAATTTACTGACCAATGGTTTATAAAGAATTATAAATTCAAATGACATTTTAATCAGTTTTACAAATGTGTTGGCTTTCTTACTAAGACCAACCCATGCTGTTGTCACAATTCCCACTGTACATGAGCCGTTTTGTGCAACCAGAGTGTAACCCTTTGTTGCAATGGTTTAGTTATCGTAACCAACACAAGTCTAAAGTAGTCAAATCCAGTTGCATTGTCCATCTGATTGCCCTGCCTCAACCTAAGCCAAGGGGAGGGGGAGACAGTGGTGGAGTAATAATTTCACTGCACTAGCAACTGGGGGCAGCATGGTAGCACAGTGGTTATCACAGTTGCTTCACGGCTCCAGGGTCCCAGGTTTGATTCCCGGCTTGGGTCACTGTCTGTGCGGAGTCTGCATGTTCTCCCCGTATCTGCGTAGGTTTCCTCCGGGCGCTCCGGTTTATTCCCACAGTCCCTAGATGTGCAGGTTAGGTGGGTTGGCCACGCTAAATTGCCCTTCATGTCCAAAAGGGTTAGGTGGGGTTACTGGGTTACGGGGAAAGGGTGGAGGTGTGGGTTTGGGTAGGGTGCTCTTTCCAAGGGCCGGTGCAGACTTGATGGGCTGAATGGCCTCCTTCTGCCCTGTAAATTCTATGATTATAATTCTATGAACCCAGAGACTGAGGCCAATTGCCTGGGCACAAGGGTTCAAACTTAAATTCATTTTAAATTCATTCAATGAGTGGGCTGGATTTCCCCCTGTGCTGTGATGGCAGAGACTGCCTGCCATTGGCCGGAAGCGGGATATTCTGGTCCCTCAGCTGTCAACAGGAGTTTCCTATTGTTCGTACCCTCTGCCACCGGTGAACCCGCATCAGGGAATAACCGTCGGCAGGACCAAAGATCCCGCCGTCAGGAATGGCTGGAAAATATCTGGAATATAAAGCTAGTCCCAGTAATGGTGACCATGACAATTATAAATTGTTGTAAAAAACTGTCTGCTTCACTAATGTCCGTTTAGGAATGAAACCTGCTCTCCTTACCTGGTCTGGCCATCACGTGACTCCAAACCCACAGAAACATGGTTGATTCTTAACTGCTCTCTGAAATGGTCTATAGAAAGCCACTTAGTTCAAGAACAATTGGGGACGAGCAACAAATGCTGGCCTTGTCAGTGACACCAACAACCCACAAAGGAATAAAAAAGAGTGACCATGGGGTCTTTATGATTTCAAGATCTAGTATCCTATTGTATCCTGCACTTATTTAAAAACCAATGAAAACTCTACTAGTTGGAGTCATATCAGGCACAAGGAAGATGGTTGTGGTTGTTGGAAGCTAATCATCTCTGTCCAGATCATTGCTGCAGGAGTTCATCGAGTTTAATAAACTGGATGGACCCAACCATCTTCAGCTGTTTTATCAATAATCTCCCGTCAAAAATAAAGACAGAAGTGGGGAACGTTGCTGAATGTTTCACAGGGTTCGATTCATTCACAACTCCTCATATACCAAGCAGACAATGTCCGCATGCAGCAAGGTAAGGGCTGAGCGGCAAGTAACATTGCGCCAAACAAAGGCCAGGCAATGATTATCTCCAACAAAATAGAATGTAGCTAATGACATAGTTATCGCGGAAATCCTACCTCCAACATCCTGGGTTTTAACCATTGACCAGAAATCTAACTGGGCGAGCTGCATAAATAGTTGTGTCTACAAGAGCAGATCAAATGCTGGAAATTCTGTCGCATGTCACTCACTTCCTGAGTCCTCAAAGCCTGTCTATGATCTATATTTGAAGACATGCCTTTGTGTCATGTGGCTTGCCATAGGCTTTCCATAGTCATGTGACTTCTGGGGCGTCATTCTCCGACCCTCCGCCGGGTTGGAGAATCGCCGGTACCGGATATTCGGCGGGGGCGGGAATCGGGCCTCGCCGGTTGGCGGGCCCCCCCCCGCTGGATTCTCCGGCCTGGATGGGCCGAAGTCCCGCCGATAAATTGCCTGTCCCGCCGGCGTGGATTAAACCACCTTTTGAACAGTGGGATAAGGCGGCGTGGGCGGGCTCCGGGGTCCTGGGGGGGTGCGCGGGGCGATCTGGCCCCGGGGGGTGCCCCCACGGTGGCCTGGCCCGCGATCGGGGCCCACCGATCCGCAGGCGGGCCTGTGCCGTGGGGGCACTCTTTCCCTTCTGCCTCCGCCACGGTCTCCACCATGGCGGAGGCGGAAGAGACTCCCTCCACTGCGCATGCGCGGGAAACTGTCAGCGGCTGCTGACGCTCCCGCGCATGCGCCGCCACGATATGTAATTTCTTCGCCAGCTGGCGGGGCAACAAAGGCCGTTTCCGCTAGCTGGCGGGGCGGAAATCCCTCCGGCATCGGCCTAGCCCCTCAATGTTGGGGCTCGGCCCCCAAAGATGCGGAGCATTCCGCACCTTTGGGGCGGCGCGATGCCCGTCTGATTGGCGCCATTTTGGGCGCCAGTCGGCGGACATTGCGCCGTTTGGGGAGAATTTCGCCCCGATATCACCCTTCAAGGCTTGAGAGCAGAAATTGTTTTATCCGCAATTTGAAACATGGTGTCAGGAATGGGTATCTAAATTGAGTGGATTTTGGGAGCTGTAAGAGAGCCAGCCACTGTAAGAAGCAGCAGCGTAATTAATGTGCAACTTTGTACAGAGCATTGACTGCTGGGAATGTCAGTATGGCTTTGATTATTCCGGTATCTGCATCATGGAGATGAATAAACATTTGAGAATGAATTGGAAATTCAATGGATGAACCATGAAATTGTCATAGATGTAAACAAGAAACTTAAGCAAATAAGAGTAGCAACTCTGTTGTCAGTGATGGGGGAAAGAGTGTTACAATCTATGTTGTACCTTACACCTCACTGAAGAGCACCAAAGCCAGACTTGTGAAATTCCAGAGATCTTGAGAACCCACTTTGAATTGTCTACCAGTGTTATTTATGAACAGGCCATGTTCAGCACCAGAACTATGGAAGGTGGGGAGTGTATTAGTCTGTGTGTTCCTGCTCTGAGCCATACAGCTGAATCTTGTGGGTTTGGGCAGCTGAAGGATGATCTGGTCAGAGACAGAATTGTCTGGGGAACAAGATATTCCGCTGTACAAGACATCTGCTGAGAATAGAGAAACTTACTCTCAAGAAAGGTATTGACATGTAATAATTATAATAATCTTTATTGTCACAAGTAGGCTTACATTAACACTGCAATGAAGTTACTGTGAAAAGCTCCGAGTCGCCTGTTCGGGTACACGGAGGGAGAATTCAGAATGTCCAATTCACCTAACAGCACGTCACGGGAGGAAACCGGAGCACCCGGAAGAGACCCACGCAGACATGGGGAGAACGTGCAGACTCCGCACAGACAGTGACCCAAGTCGGGAATGGGACCCTGGAACTAATGGCAACAGTGCTAACCACTTTGCTACCATTCCACCCGCAGAATTTCTGGGGTTGTTAATCATCAGCTGGAGGATATCGTTGGGAGAACCAATGAGGCTTTGCAATATGCTGAGAGGCAATACAGGCCTCACAGGTGCAAGACAACGGAGAATAGGAAGAAGCATTTATAGAAGGGCCAGCAGAAAGATCCAGGTCGGAATACTGGATATAAATATTACAGAGGATACCACGTGGAAGAAAAGGTTGTACAACCAGCATGGGGAAGCAGTCATGTAATTACAAGAAGTTGAATCACTCCAGACGCAAGTGTTTTGTTGTAAAGAAGAGAAGCAAGCCGATAAAGATGGGAATAAAAGCAAAATACTGGTCTACCAGTGGCGGCCATGGAGTGCGTGGTTGCACATTTGGTGGCTCCTGTTTGAGGCAGAATTGTTTGGTCCTTGCTACCCGTTCACAGGGGGGTTTGCTGGTACAAAGTACAGGGACAGACAGAGCTAAGGATTTTCCTGCGGGTGGGCATGTCTCAGCCCTACCAAACAAGGACTGCAACTGCAAAGGGGCAACAGGCAGACCAGGAGCTTTCTAGGAGTGCGAAAGAGGGAAAGATAGCAGAGAGCTCATTGGCGTTGTTGCCCGTTCAGTGGTCCATGGAACAGTTGGTGGAGTTTTTGATGACCAAGTTCGGCAGGAAAGGCAGGAGGTCTCAGAAGACCTTGCTAAGGTGGCTGACCCGGTTTGGGCGGCCATTGAGAGAGTGGGGCAGAGGTTGAGGCACATAGTTCGTCACTCCGAAAAGTGGAAGAGTCGGTTGCAGACCATGAGGACCGGCTGGCCTCGTTGGAGGCAGAGATTACGCTGGTGACAGAGGGACAAAGGAAGCTGAGGGAGAAAGTGGATGATTTGGAGAATCGGTCAAGGAGGCAGAATCTCCGGACTGGAGGTAGGAATGTGAGACCAACTCACCATCTTGCAAGGAAAGTTCCAGCTGCACTCAAATCCAACCTGAAAGAAAAGATAGAGGAACTTGAAAAGATGAGAGTAATCAAGAAAGTTACATCTCCTCCAGACTGGTTCAGATACATGGTAACAGTGAAAACAACTTGGACAGCTGAGAGTGGTAGAGATCCAATGGATCTCAATACAGCTGTGAAAAGATCTCACTACCCATGCTGGCCATTGAAAACATTTTGCCGCAGATTGCCAAGGCAAAGACCTTTGCTTTGCTAGATATGAGGATGGATATTGGCAAGTGAAATTGGATGAAAGTAGCAGTTTGCTGACTATGTTCTGGACGTTATTTAGGAGGTATAGTTGGTAACCCATGCCATTCAGCATTTCTACCGCTCTGGATGGTTATCAACACAGACAGCATGAGACAGTCACTGATCGTCCAGGAGTGGACGAGATAATAATTATAATAAAATACATTAACACTGCAATGCAGTTTTTGTGAAAATCCCCTAGTCCCCACACTCCAGCGCCTGTTCGGGTACACTGAGGAAGAATTCAGAATGTCTGATCCACCGAACAGCACATCTTTCGGGACTTGTGGGAGGAAAGCGGAGGACCCGGAGGAAACCCACACAGACACGGGGAGAATGTGCATGTTCCGCACAGACAGTGACCCAAGCCGGGGATAGAACTCGGGACTCTGGCGCTGTGAAGCAACAGTGCTAACCACCGTGCTACTGTGCCGCAAGAAATTAGGAAGACAAATGACATATTACGGTTCATGGCAAGGCTGGAATACAAGAGCAAGGAAATCCTACTCAAATATATAGGATTTGGATGAGACCGCAACAGTGCACAATTGTGGTCTGCATACCTAAGGAAGGATATTCTTGCCTTGAAACTGCTGCAGCACCTTGCCAATCATTACCATAGACCAGCACAGAAGTCTATGATCGCCAATGCCCTTTCAAGGCATGGCATGTGAAGAGAGACTAATACTTGCCTTGAAGACGGTACAACAAAAGTTCACTAGGTTGATTCTGATGATTGGTTGTCTTATGATGATAGGCTGAGTAAATCGGGCTTACATTCTGTGGAGTTTAGAAGAGCGAGAGGTGATCCTGTTGAAAATGCAATGGGCGGCATGTGGCGCAGTGGTTAGCACTGGGACTACGGCGCTGCGGACCTGGGTTGAAATCCCAGCCCTTGGTCACTGTCCATGTGGAGTTTGCACACTCTCCTCATGACTGCGTGGGTTTCACCCCCACAACCCAAAGATGTGCAGGTTAGGTGGATTGGCCATGCTACATTTCCCCTTAATTGGAAAAAAAATATTTGGGTATTCTAAGTTTAAAAAAAAAGAAAATGCGAGATTCAGAAGGGGCGTGAGGGAACGGGAGAAGAGCATGCTCGCATTTCTTTGCCTAAAATCTTGTAATATGGAAAAAAAAAATCAGTAGACCTTTGACAGGACTGTTGTACCTCATAAGACCTGGTGGTTGCATTTCAACAACTGCATCCACCACACCCTCTAGCAACCAAGATGGACTGTGGATAAACATTCTGTAAACTGTTCCCATCCAAGCTCACATAGCTGTTGAGTGGTGAAATAAGCATGAAAACCTCAATTGAAAGAAAGCCCTGTTCCGTCGAGTGACTCCGCAAGGTGTTCCGAGAAAGGCTGAAAAGAAAATGCCCAGATTAGGGATGCTTTTGTTTTGCCTCACTGGCAGGCATCGAGGGTTTGGCCAGAGGCCCGAACAGCAGATGTTTGTGTCAGAACTGCTCAAACTTCCACTAAGTACCATTAGAATGAAACAAATGAAATCTACTCTGCTTTTATCTATAACTGTTTTAGTGTTCTAACTGTTAAAACAAAAGATGGTATATGCACGGCCACCAATACCCCTGCCTCACATTTTAAGAACAGGGGGCAGGATTCATCGTAGGAACGGCATTAGCGCGTCACCTGAAGGCCCTCCCCCGATGCTCCACCTCCGATGGGCGGCGTTCCCGACCACACGGTTGATATGTAGTCGGGAACCCGGTGTGGCGGCTGCGGACTGTGTCCAGCGCCATGTTTTACACGCGAACGCTGTAGGTTTTCGCCCTGCGGATGCGTGACCACAGACCCGGCCAGCCATTATCCGGCCGTTTATACCAGGGGAGCCGGGAGCTTTACTCGATGTGGCTGCTAGCCCCTCACCGGTCGCAGGATTACTGAGGGGCCACCGCCGATTTTCTTTTTCCGCGAAGCGCCACACATCCTCCGCATTTAGTCTCAAAAACAGTGGGCGGAATTCTTCGGAAACCGGCGGGGCGGGCAACTCCAGCGCGAAGGAGTGGCGTGAACCAGTCCGGATCGAGCCGCACCGAAGGTGCGGAATCCTCCGCACCTTCAGGGGCTAGGCCGGCACTGGAGTCATCCTACCGCATGCGCAGGGGGGTTCATCTCCACGCCGGCCATCGCGGACCGGTACACCAGCCGGCGCGGAGGAATAGAGTGCCCCCACGGCACAGGCCCTCCCGCGCATTGGTGGGCTCTGATCACAGGCCAGGCCACCATGGGGGCACCTCCCGGGGCCAGATCCCCCCGCGCCCCCCCCCCCTCCCCGAGGACCCCGGTGGCCGCCCGCGGAGCCAGGTCCCGCCGGCAAATACCTGTCGTAACTTACGCCGGCGGGACCCGCCGAAAACGGGCGGCCACTCGGCCCATCGTGAGCTCAAGAATTCGGTAGCCGGCGGAGGCGGGATTCACGCCGCCCCCCGGCGATTCTCCGACCCAGCGGGGGGTCGGAGAATCCCGCCCAGTGAATCCAGCTCTGGAACTTCAATCAACTTTTCTCCAGATTGAAAATGTTTCTATTTTTTTCAAAATTAAGATATAAATTAAATCCTTTCGAACCTTTAAATGGCTGATTTTGACTAGACAGTGGTATGGAGAAGTTAGGCACATAGCACTGGAGCGGACGGGTACACACTGGTGAATGTGTTTAAATAATGATGCCTGACATTATGCCAATAGGTCATAGATTTGATTCTCAGTCTGGTGCTAAGAAAAATAATGGAGCTCTTAATAAAGGAGAGAATGGAATATCATCTAGCAATTAAGAAATAATACAATGAATTGTCAGCATGGATTTCAAAAGGGGAAAGTCTTGCTTGACCAGCCTTCTTGAAATACTTAAGGAAGTAACAGAGAACATAGACAATCAATGGTAATGCACTAATGTTACAATTATGTGGCTAATAAGATTATTGTGCTGTGGGACTGAGGGCAAGATTCCCTAGCCTCCCGCGCGCACCGTGCTTCTCGACGGCAGAGGAGCCCGCCATTGGACGGCCATGGGATCTTCTGGTCCCACCACTATCAATGGGATTCCCCATTGAATCCACCCTACACTATTCGGAAACCCGCAGCGGGGGTGCGCCGTTGGCAGGACCGGAACATCCCACCAGCGTGAACAGTCAGAAGACCTCGCCCTGTGTCTCTGATTTAAGGTAAAATGAAGGGGGGCATGTGACCTGTCCTGAAGTCTGCCTGACAGAAAGCCTGGATGTTTTGATTGTTGGAGTTTAAAGAGGGCCCAATATGTTTTTAAACAGCGAGGTGTTTTGGCTTGGAGACAACTGCAGCACCCTGTCTGCTAACTTTGACTTCATCATGGGTCTCTGAAGTCCCAGAAAACTGTTGAGAATGTTGAGGTTTAAGCTGTTTATTTACTTCCAAGATTAAGTGATGGACGTCTCAAGATTAGCTAATGGGCATCGCCGCCTGGATAAAAGGCCCATGTGATACATGCTTCTATGGTGATCAACTTTGAGATGGGGTGGGTTAAGAGGAAGGCATTGTGATATCGGGTTACATGCTTTCCTAACATATCATTGAATATCACAGAGGCAAGTTAGTCTGCCAGGGTTCCAGCAGGAGAAAGCAGGTAGAGGACACAACTCTCCATGGTTCGAGGCACTGAAACTGGGTGGGAGACTGAGTTAAAACGAAGTTGTAAGATTAACCTAGCTTGCACTGGGGGGAGGATTTACAGTAATACGGCCACACTGAAGGACACCATTCAGCCCATCCAATCCATGCTGGCTTTATGTAGAGAAATCTAGTCAGTCCCATTTCCCTTCTCTACTATCGCAGCTAAATGGGCAATGGGTTCCAGGTCGTTACCGCTCACTGTGATAAGAAGTACCTCCTTGCATCTGTTGCCCCTGTATCTCTTGCATATCTTTGTCGCATAATCCTTGTATGACAGGCTAAATGGGAACAGCTTTTATTTGTCTACTTTATCTAATCCTGCCAAATGTTTCCTCGATCTGCTTTGCTCCAAGGAGAACAACCCAGTTTCTACAACAATCCTGTAGCTAAAACCCCTCATACCTGAAACCGTTGTGACAAAGCTCCTCTGCACCTTCTCAAGGGCCCTCACATCCTTTCTAAAATGGGGTGACCAGATCTGGACACTGTACTCTCATTGTGGCCTCACCAGAACTTTATGAAAGTTTAGTGTTATGAGACATCCACAATTAACCTGCCGTTTCAGTTTGTAAATGGTTACATTTCTCTCAGTTGTTGCAAGTGGAGAAGTGAGGGGAAGCTTTGCCAGCAGGTAAAATGTGTTCATTAAGGTAAGCAAGGATTTGGGGAAGGGCTGGCATATTGCCAGGCGTGCAATCAAGGGAAGATGGAAGTTTGGAGCAAGGCAGGGCTAAATGACACTCATGGGGCCAGAAGGAGTGACCCTGTTTCAAGTGGATCACAAGGAGTCTCTAAAATTATGTTGTAAAGATTGACTTACCTGGGCTTCCCAACTCCAGGATCCTTGCTCCTGGATCCTTCACATTTGCACTGACTTTCCAAAAGACCAGCCGGAATGTGGCGACTAGGGGCTTTTCACAGTAACTTCGTTGAAGTCTACTTGTGACAATAAACGATTATTATATTATAAGTATTAATCATCACATATTCCCTGGATGACTCGCCTTATTCTAGCTGGAGGTAGGCATGGTTCAAACCTCCTGCCAGTTTGCTATATAGACCTTCTATGTGTGGCATGGGATACTGATCTAAACATTAATTTTATTAACCATTAGTTTATAGTCCCTGAAAAGGGGGACCGATTTGCCAGGCTCTAGGATGGAGACTGCTGGGACAGCCCACTCTCCGAACTGCACTAGTTGTATTATTCCAAGGCTCTTTAACCACTCGGGTTCGGTCTCTACTTAGGTAAATAAAGCCTATGGGAGTGGCCGTGCCCTGAAACATTTGGGTAAGGCATTGGGGTCCATATAAATCGTTGCCCTTTCTCCCTTTATTCTACCAAGACCTTCTTGGATTACCTTGGGGTATTTGCCAATGACCTCGAACAGTCCACCTGTTCCTAGTTTAAAAATTTGTAGCCGGTACAGGCAAATCGTCTGGAGCCAGTCACTGGCCAAAAGGCTGTGTTGTGGTCCGCGTACAATGATGAGTGGGACGCAGGCTGTCTGCTGCCCAAAAGTACCTGGGATCATGGTGGTCCCCATACTCTTCAAAGGTTCCCCTGTACATGTGGCCAATCTGGCCCTGGTGTCCCGCAGGCCTAGGAGCAAGATGCCGATCTGGAGATGCCGGAAAGGCACAAATGTGAGGTTATCCATTTTGGTAGGAATAACAACAAAAGGGATTATTATCTAAATGATAAAATATTAAAACATGCTTCTGTGCAGAGGGACCTGGGTGTCCTAGTGCATGAGTCGCAAAAAGTTGGTTCACAGGTGCAACAGATGATTAAGAAGGCAAATGGAGTTTTGTCCTTCATTGGCGGGTGAAAGCAGAACTAGGGGACATAGCCTCAAAATAAGGGGAAGTAGATTTAGGACTGAACTTAGGAGGAACTTCTTCAACCAAAGAGTTGTGAATCTATGGAAGTCCCTGCCCAGTGAAGCAGTGGAGGCTCCTTCATTAAATGTTTTCAAGATAAAGATTGATAGTTTTTTGAAGAATAAAGGAATAAAGGGTTATGGTGTTCGGGCGGGAAAGTGGAGCTGAGTCCACAAAAGATCAGCCATGATCTCATTGAATGGCGGAGCAGGCCCAAGGGGCCAGATGGCCTACTCCTGCTCCAAGTTCTTATGTTCTCCACATGCTATCAACAGGATTACTTTATGTCTGGCATTTCCTTTTATGCCGTTGGTGTGGACGAAGTAATGCATGCGTAAGGCAAATTGCGGCCAGTTCTCCATGTTTGCATCATAAGCTTCCCAAACAAGGGAATTTCCGAGTTTTGTTTTTGCTTTGTTTTTTACCGGGGAATTTCGAAAGGCTGCTTAGAATCACCTGTTTGATCCTCATCGCCTATGTAATGATCCCAGGAGGGTCACAGTGAGAGGCGAAACAGGTTTGAATGGATAGATGGATGGACAGATAGATAGATAAATAGATAGATCAATAGATAGATAGATAGATAGATAGACAGACAAACAGATAGATAGATAGATAGGCAGGGAGAAAGATAGATAGATAGTTCGATAGATAGATAGATGGACAGACAAACATATAGATAGATAGTTTGACAGATAGATAGATAGATAGATAGACAGATAGAAATGTAGATAGATAGATAAATAGATAAATAGAAAGGCATATAGATAGATAGTAATATAGATAGATTGATAGATTGATAGATAGATAGCTCGATAGTAATATAGATAGGCAGATTGATAGATAGATAAATAGATCGATATATAGATAGATAGATAAATAGATAAATAGAAAGGCATATAGATAGATAGTAGTAAAGATTGATAGATAGACATACAGATATATATATAGACAGATAGAACGATATTTAAAGGTCCTGCTAACGCAGGCCCATGGCCGCTCCCCACAGGAACTCGTATTCCATGGGAAGATGAATCAGTGACACCCCCCCCCGTGGTCCCCATGAGGGTTAACACATCAAGGAAAGAATAAAGTTGGAATTTGATGCCTAATTTTTCAAAGGTTTTTCAACTGTTGATGTCTTCTTATGGGACTCTTTTATTTACTCCAGCTGAGATTCCTTAGCAGTGATCTTTTACGTAGTGGATTGGGGTGAAATTGTTATTTAAGACTGGAACGTTTCCATCATGTTCAGCTGCAGCAGATTCACCTGATCGTAAAGTGTTGCTCCCATTGTAAACTTTGCAAGAATTTTCATTTTCGTTTTTCCCCCCAGAAACTAAAATGTACATTTGCTTCTAACAGTTACATGGTCACCATTACTGATAGTACCTTTTTATTCTCCATTTACTCAACTTACTGAATATAAATTTGCCTGCTGATCCCAGCTCAGTGGAGGTGCAACCCACCCAACACGTATGGGTCCCAACAACCCCGGAAGCAGTCCCAATGTCCCAGAAATCTAAAGCCCTCCCTCCTGTATCAGCTCTCCAGCCACACCTTCACCTGTTCCCATTTTATATTCACTTGTGCATGGTACTCAGAGTAGTCCAAAGATATTGGACATAAAACGGAAACCCCGTTTCTCTCGCCGCCAGGCCTGTTGGGTTTTCCAGCACTTTCTCTAGTTTATTATAGTGTTTGGAGAAATACCTTGGTGCACTTTTTTTTAAAAATTCCTTTACGGGATGTGTAAAGTATGACTCCAACCAGTGGAGAGTTTTCCCCCTGATTCCCATTGTCTAGTTTTGTTAGGGCTCCTTGATGCCATACTCGGTCAAATGCTGCCTTGATGTCAAGGGCAGTCGCTCTCACCTCACCTCTGCCATTCAGCTCTTTCGCCACGTACTGTGGCTTGTCATAGTCACCTGACCTTTGATATCATTCCTTTGTGGGTAAAGGATTGAGGCAGAATGGCTTCCTTCGGCACTACAGGGAGTCTATGATCACTAATTGTTTTTTTCACTGACTGTATGCCAACACCATGCAGCTCTGCTCGCTGTGGGTGGAATCTAATGCCCCTCTTGGGAGTTGGCTGACAGGGGGACTGTTTAAACAGGCAAGGATGTGCAAGGTAAAGAGCCCATCTCCTTTCCAAATCATCCTGATCAAGTCAGGCAGCAAAGGCCAGGGTTGACCGTCCTTTTTTGAGGCCATTAAGGCCCTTAATTAGCCAGTTAAGGGCCACTTAAGGACCTCACCGTGCCACCATTGGTTTCAACCTGGTGACCTTGCTACAGGCTGGGAGGAGATCGCGTGCTCAGGTATCCTGTGTCACATGGAGCGCCCTGATGGTGTCAAGAGCAGCCCTTGTGGAAAGATCCACACTGACCCCCCCCCCCATCTGCTTTCACCTCCCTCACAGGGGTCTTTTCTCACTGACTCCAGTGAGCCTACCTCTCTACCAGGGCCTCCATGACTGCTCTCCATCCTGGGGCCTACTGCAGTCTGAGCAGTCACCACTGCTCCTGATGGTGCTGCTGGGTATGAAGAGCTGCTGTCCATCTGAGTGACTGGCAGTTCTAGGAGGCGGGACCCTGGTCTTGAGGTCCCCGGGGAACCCAAGGGCAGGGAGATAAGTGCCTGATAGGAATTTACTTTCATCAGGACTCCTGATTGATGGCCATTAAATTCAGCCGTGTGTGCCCATGGTCCTTGATTGGCTCTATTTATTGCTACTGGCATTGCTCAGCTCTGCATTCTGTGTCTAAAAGATTGATCCTTTTTAAGTAATCTTTCTCACTTTGACACAGTTGTTCACATTTCAGGTTAATAGATTGGATGCAAGTGTTGTCTTGAGTGGAACTGGAATCACTACAAACATAAAACTCAACATGAGGTGGAAATGAGACTGGAGCTGCTCATAACCTACTTTGGTTGAAAATCTTAAGGTGGAAAAAAAAGTGAAGAAATAGTCATCCTCTTAGCTCTTCCCAATTTTCCCTGGACTTGGCCACTGCAGAGTAGCAGCCTGGGCTCTGAAGCTTAGAAATTAGTGCCGGCAATATAAGCAGAAAAAGCCTTAACACATTTGTATGGCAAATGATTACTCATTCATTTGAAATGGGTTAACTCCTCCATGAAAACATTTGCCTTGAAGGGAGTAGTCCCATACTGGCAGCCTTTTAGTTTGGTTAGGTTCCTGGAACATCCAGGCGTTTGGTGGGAGAGGTGACTGTTAGCGAAACGATGGCAGAACATTCCTCGAATGTTCCTGAAAGGTATTTTGGGGCAGTTTCTGCAGCTTGCACTGTAAAACCAATAATTCTTCCATTTTCTTTCTTTAATCAGAGTAAGAGGTTTTACAACACCAGGTTAAAGTCCAACAGGTTTGTTTTGATGTCACTAGCTTTCGGAGCACTGCTCCTTCCTCAGGTGAATGCTTAGAAATTCACCTGAGGAAGGAGCAGCGCTCCGAAAGCTAGTGACATTGAAACAAACCTGTTGGACTTTAACCTGGTGTTGTAAGACTTCTTACTGTGCTTACCCCAGTCCAACGCCGGCATCTCCACATCATTTCTTTAATCAGGACATGGGGAGTCCACATCGAGTAAAATAAAGAACTTGGATTTATTTACAATTACAGTATATACACTTTCCGGTGGATCCCTACCGGATCTCTCCCTGGTCGGTGTGTTACTGCCTGACCTTTTATACAATGCTTAATGGAGTCTCCCTGCCCCTCAGCGGGGTGTTGCTAACTTTTGGTTGTCTCTTAATTTATCTCTGTTTAATCACGTTTGCTCAAGAGTCGCCAGGTATCTTTTGACACCGCCACAAGGTTCAGAACCGAATACTGATCACAGACTCGATACACCAGTTAGTAAGTTCAAAAGCAATGCTCATTTATTTACAGTCAAATCTACTCATGCATAAACTCTACAAACTAAACTACCACTATTACTAAAGCCTATACTTAACTTCGGGTGCCCACTCAGTCAGAGGAACAATGGCCGTTGGACTAGGAGCGTCTATCTCATAGCGTGCGTTGACTTGGAACTTACTTGGTCTGATGCAGCTGCTAGGCTGGTCTCTCTCTCCGCTGAGAGCCAAAGCCCAAGGAGGAAGATTGTCCCTTGGGGTGATACCTTTTATACTGCAAAGGGCTTCACGTGCTTTTGGTCGGGCCTTGAACTTGGCCTCAACTAATTGGGTCTTTCCCAATCATCTGTATCGATTTTCCTCCAATAGAGGGGTGGTTCCCTGATCACTGGGCGTGTTTTGGTGACTGTCAGTCTGCTTTGTCTTAGCTTCTTCTGGCGCCGGGGGGTCTGTCCTAACATTGTGTATCTAAATGTTTCCCTTTTGTCCCCGGAGATGGCTCATTAGTATGTAGATTGGTAGTTTCTGTCCTAACTGAGAGCTAAGCTTCTAATCAACAGACAGAGCTTGCACCTGCTTGTTTCTTAGCATTGTCCAATTTTCCCTGCATTCTTTGTAAGTGTCCATTTTGTAATCGGGACGTGGCCATCCCAGGTGGCTACAGGGGGGAGCTCACACTCGGCGAGAACCCTGGGAAAGGTAATCATTCCCACCCTGTAAGTCCCACGCGGGATATTACACTTTCCTTCTCTCCTGAAAGCACTTAGTCACACCATGCCTCTGCCCATTGTCTCTGCCAACCCTGTAATATGTGCCCACATTGTCGTTCTTCATATGGATAGGCCGACAGTGACTGGTGGAGGGGCAAGCTTGACAGCTGACTCCTCATTCACAAGCGGCTCCCAGTGACACAGTAATACTGAGTGGGAATGCACACGTTCTTCTGTTCTTTAGTACAGTCATTCTCAGGCCACTTGTTACATTTCTGACACTATTTGTGTTATTTTTCCACTCGTTTCCCTCACAGTGTGGTTCCCAGTGGTGTGTGTATTTTGTTTCGTCTGATGTTCTGAACTATATGTGATGGATGACCAGTTGCCTTCAGCCCAAACATTTAGGGTTGGATACCCACATAAAGAACAAACAGATGTGCCAAAGTTACACCGTGTCTGGTGCTGTTACATGGGCTACAGATCGTTTCTCTCACTGAAAACCACAGACTGTTGTCTTTTTCTATTCTTTTTGGTTCAGTGTCGACCCAGTCAGAGACCTGTGTAAACCTGAAGCCAGTTGGCGTGGGAACAAACAATCTGCAATGATTGCTTTTGAAAACATTCAGGTGTTCCTTAATTAGTTATGTAAGACACGGTTTGCGGAACTGTAGGCTGCAAAAATGCAGCTTGATTAATTTGTACATGCCTGATTGCACTGAATGGAGACGCTTACCACATGTGTCTGTGTAACAATCTCTAATTTAGACACCATACAATTATGCAGAAATAGGTTCAAAGGCCTGCAGCTATTTTTGAATGGGAGTAGTTAGCTTCATCAGTTATTGTGTGGTCTGAGTGGAGCAATGATGAAAAGGTCCTGCAGATTGTACTGAGATCAAAGCCTTTGAGCACCATAGTCGTGATTATTTTCCTCCATTCACAGCTCGAACACTAGACGGAGCACCTCATGAAAAACAGAGGTAACATTCGAGACAGTGTTGTGTTGTATAATTTGGAATAACACAAGCTGCCATTTGATGCAGTTTTGTTTAAAAGATGCTCCAGACTTTGAAGTGAGTTCAATGTGTTTTATTGAGCTATTAGCACAGTTCTCAATGAGTTCGACTTTCTGCTAATCTAAATGTAGTAACTCAGTCTAACTGAACCAGCCTTGCTCTAAGCTACATGCTGGGGTGTGATGCTGAGAACACACCCTGTCTCACTCTAGATGTTGGTCTGGGGAAAGAGGCGGGGTGTGAGTGCCTCATCCCTTTTATAGTGAGATACCACCCCTGAGTGTCCTGACTGCTCATTGGTCGTGTCCTATTCTATGTGTTCATTAGCTGCATGTTTGCGTATCATGACATCTCCCCTTTTTTAATGTTTTGTTGGCGTCTGTGAATGTATTTACATGTGAATGAGTCCGTCTAACGTGATTGATGGAGGACAACAGAACAGAGCAAACAAAACAAACGTTCACAAGTCCAGTCTCTGAGGCTTGCGTCTGATCCTGGTCGACCGCCAGAGAGGTGGCGGAGGGGATGACGCCGCCTTGACAGGCGGGATGGAAACCTGACTGGTGGCCTCATGGTGCGAGGTATCAGGAGGTGGCAATTCAACATATGGAAATGGAGGAGAAAGTGGTTGCGGGCAGGCAACTTTGCGCAGGCCCGTCGATTCCTTCGCACGATGGAGCCATCAGCCATACGTACAAAATAAGAGCGGGGCAAGGCCTGTCGAATGACAGCCGGGGCAGACCACCCACCATCCGGTATCTCGATCCTGACAGTGTCTGCCGGGGATAGCACGGCCAGATCGGTGGCATGGGCATCATAGCCCTGCTTTTGATGGTCTCTGAGCTGCTGCATCTTCTGCAGCACTGGGAGGTGATCCAGGTTGGGCAGGTGTATGGCTGGACGTGTCGTCCGCAGATCCCTGTTCACCAGGAGTTGAGCTGGCGGCATGCCAGTGGACAATGGAGTCGCCCTGTATATGAGCAGTGCAAGGTGTATGTCGGAAGCAGAGTCCATGGCCTTGCATATGATCTGTTTCACAATGTGCACCCCTTTCTCGACTTTTCCATTGGACTGGGAATAGTGCGGATTGGAGGTGACATGCTGCAAATTGTATGACCTGGCAAACGTGGACCATTCTCAACTGGTAAAGCACGGGCCATTGTCGCTCATGCCGGTGATTGGGATGCCATGCCTTGAGAACGTCTCCTTACAGGCTATGATGACGGTCCGAGAGATGAGGTCCGGGTGTTTCAGCACCTCAGGGTAATTCGAGAAATAGTCGATGATCAATACGTAGTCACGACCATTCGCATGAAAGAGGTCGATGCCAACCTTGGACCACGGAGAGGTCACTATGTCATGCTGTTGGAGCGTCTCCTTGCTCTGCGCTGACTGGAACTGCTGACAGGTAGCACAGTTCAGGACCATGTTCGTTATGTCCTGGCTGATGCCGGGCCAGTAGACAGCTTGCCGGGCTCTGCGTCTGCACTTCTCGACGCCCAGGTGTCCCTCGTGAATCTGGCGCAGCACCAAGCTCTGGAGACTGAGCGGAATGACAATCCTGTCCAGCTTGAGGAGGATACCATCAATCACCGTCAGGTCATCCTTCACATTGTAAAATTGTGGGCACTGCCCTTTCTGCCAACCATTGGTGAGGTTGTGAATGATGCGCTGCAAGAGGGGGTCTTTGGCTGTCCCATCACGGATGAGAACTACCTTCTCATCTGTCACCGGGAGAGTGCTAGCACACAGCTGCACCTGCGATTCGATGTGCTGGATGATCTCCAGCGCCTCACTGAGCGAGGTGACGGAGCGGGACAATGCATCAGCTATGATGAGCTCCTTGCCAGGTGTGTACACCAAGTTGAAGTCATACCTCCTAAGTTTAAGAAGGATTCTCTGCAACCGAGGCGCCATGTCGTTCAGGTCCTTGTGGATGATGTGGACCAGAGGCCTATGATCTGTCGCGACAGTGAATGTCGGCAGGCCGTAGACATAATCATGAAATTTGAGGATGCCGGTGAGAAGACCCAAGCACTCCTTCTCAATCTGTGCATATCTGGTTTCAGTGGGCGTCATCGCCCTTGATGCGTAGGCTACTGGTGCCCAGGATGATGTGTCATCTCGTTGAAGCAACACCGCACCGATGCCATCCTGACTCGCATCTGTGGATATCTTTGTCTCCCGGTCCGGGTCGAAGAATGCCAGGACTAGTGCAGTGGTGAGCTTGGCTTTCAGCCCCAGCCACTCTGTCTGGTGTGCCGCCTTCCACTCAAAGGCAGTTGACTTTTTCTCCAGGTTGCGTCGGGCCGTGGTGTGTGTGGCCATGTTAGGAATGAACTTGCCCAGAAAATTGACCATACCCAAGAAGCGCAGCACCGCCTTTTTGTCCTCGGGGACCTTCACCGCCTCGATGGCCTTGATTTTGTCTGTGTCCAGGCCCACACCATGCTGTGAGATCTGGTTGCCTAGGAACTTAAGCATCGATGTGCCAAAACAACATTTGGACCTGTTTAACTTTAGGCCGTTGGCACGTACACGGCAGAATACCTTCTGGAGACGGGACACATGTTCTTCAGGGGTCATGCACCATATGATGATGTCATCCATGTACACACAAATCCCTTCAATGCCTTCCATCATCTGCTCCATGATGCGATGGAAAATCTCCGATGCCGAGATGACGCCAAATGGCATGCGATTGTAGCAGTACCCCAGCCGAAAGGCGTGTTGAAGGTGTAGAGCCTTCCAGCTGGATTTGTCAAAATCCCTGTGATGCATCCAATTGGGTGAAGAAGCACGCATGTGCCATCTCACCCGTGAGTTCTTCTCACTTCGGGATGGGGTAGTGTTCCCGCTTGAATTCTTATTGACATCCTTGAGATCAATACAGATGCACAGGTCCCCCGAAGGCTTCTTTACGCACACCATCGAGCTGACCCAGTCAGTCGGTTCGGTGACCTTGGATGTGATGCCTATTTACTGAAGATCCTTGAGCTGTGGCTTCAGACACTCTCTCAGTGGAGCAGTGACTCACCCTGGTGCGTGGACCACTGGCTCGGCATCAGGTCATAGCAGAATCTTGTATCGATACGGCAGCCTTCCCATCCCGTTGAACACATATGGATACTGGGCGAGGATGTTGTTGATGCCGGCCTGAAGATCCATATGGGAGGATGTTGAGGTGGAAACCCTTTGAATGAGGTTCAGCTGCTTGCAGGCGTGCGCACCTAGTAGGGATGCCCTGTCCGGCTTAACAATTTCAAAACATAACTGTGCTTGTGTGTGTCGGTTGGATACGTGCAGGTAGCAGGGTCCCAGTGCCGTGATGGCATTCCCGTTGTAATCCAGGAGCTTGCAGGCAGCTGGAAGGACCGTCGGGGGCATCATAATGCGTCTGAAGTCTGCCTGTGAGAGGAGGTTGGCAGAGGCACCTGTGTCCAGCTTGAACTGGATGGGGCAATGGTTGACCTTCATCACTGCTCGCCATTCGTCCTCGGAATCCACAGCTAGGATTGACTGGACTTGCGATGAGTCTGGTGTGGCATATTCACACGTTGTAATAATTTCCACATGGTAGGCATTGTCCAGGCATTCATCATCTGGATCCATTGCACTGCCGGGGTCAGAATCCTGTAGGTATTGTTGCACATTTCGGATGCGCCGTCGTCGGAATTGGGAGCGCTGGCTCCTGACTGGTGCTGCAGATCTGCACAGGGCTGCATAGTGGCCTGGCTTCCTGCAGTTTAAATAGCGTCTGCCTCTTGCAGGGCAGTGTTTCTTTAAATGGGCGGTGCCACAGTTCGATCACGTCATGACGTTGGCGGCCTGATGCTCGTGCATCGTTGCACATGTGCAGTGCGTTTCTCAGACGTCTACACCTGCGCAGTGCGGGTTTCGGCCGCTTCGTTATTCCGTTCGCATTGCACATATGTCGGGTCCCGGGAAGAGCGCGCAAAATGGCCGCTTTCGTCAATGTTGAGACGCTGCATCCAGGAGATGACCTACACATTCTCCGCCTCGTGGGAGGCTAGTTTATCATGTTCTGCTGTTTCGCACTGGGAATAGCGATTTTCAACGTGCTCATTCACTGTGCATGTTTCAATCGCGACTGGCTGGGTCATATGCTTGATCGTCAGTAACTGCTCTCTCAGGATCAGAGTGAACTCCAAAAACGATTTGGTCTCTGATCATGAAGTCAGTGATATCAACGAAGTTGCAGGATTGCGCTAGCAGTCTAAGGTTAGTTAAGTATGAGTTGAAGGATTCGTCTTTACCATGCATTCGTTGCTGGAATATGTAGTGCGCCAAGATTTCATTGGTGCCCACCTCACAGTGGCTGTCAAACTTGTCCAGGATGGTCTGAAACTTATCCTGTCTTGTCCTGGTCTTCGGCAAAGTGAAAGGAGTTGAATATTTCCAAAGCGTGATCACCTGCTGTGGTGAGGAAAAGAGCTATCTTCCATGCATCAGACGCATCATTGAGGTAAAGCTGAAATTTCTGCTGGAATGTCCGCCAGTTGGTACTGAGACTGCCGAAGGTCCTGACCTGAACTAACCAGATTGAACAGACTCCTGGTATCATGTTGTGTTATGAAATTTGGAATAACGCAAGCTGCCACTTGATGCAGTTTTGAGTAAAAGATACTCCAGACTTTGAAGTGAGTTCAATGTGTTTTATTGAGCTATTAGCACAGTTCTCAATGAGTTTGACTCTCTGCTAATCTAAATGTAGTAACTCAGTCTAACTAAACCAGCCTTGCTCTGAGCCACGTGCTGGGGTGTGATGCTGAGGATACACCCTGTCTCACTCTGTAGATGTTGGTCTGTGGAAAGAGGTGGGGTGTGAGTGCCTCATCCCTTTTATAGTGACATACCACCCCGGAGTGTCCTGACTGCTCATTGGTCGTGTCCTACTCTATGTGTTCATTAGCTGCATGTTTGCATATCATGACAGACAGCAGCTTGATACAAGAGCCATTGGTAGATACTGAAGGTTGAAGGCCCATATTTATCCCTTAAATGTCACCGCATACACTTTTTCCTAAACACTGAACACCACAGCAAACAAAATAATTGAGGAATCTTACACTCTGAAATCTTTCCCTGAACTCTGAAGAGAACTGGGTGACGGTCCAAGCTCCAATCCAATCTTTGAAAACTGCACCACTAGCAGCTTTCCACTGTTGACACCTCCCAGATCCATCAGCGGAAAGCCAGTTGTCCATTTAAATATATTAAGGGGTTAAACTTCCTCCTGTGCCTAACGGTAGCACAGTGGTTAGCACTGTTGCTTCACAGCACCAGGGACCCAGGTTGAATTGCTAGCTTGGGTCACTGTCTGTGTGGAGTCTGCACGTTCTCTCCGTGTCTGCGTGGGTTTCCTCTGGGTGCTCCGGTTTCCTCCCACAAGTCCCGAAAGACGTGCTGTTAGGTACTTTGGACATTCTGAATTCTCCCTCTGTGCACCCGAACAGGCGCCGGAATGTGGCAACTCAGAGCTTTTCACAGTAACTTCATTGCAGTGTTAATGTTAGCCTACTTGTGACTTCCGGTGGCGGCCATGGAGTAAACGGTCACAGATTCAGCTGCTCTCGCAATTAGTGTTTTTTTAATGGTGTTTCAGCCGGAATTTTCAGAACATTTCTCAACATAAGTTGATCGAAGAGAGAGGAAAAGGAGGTGACCCTCAATTTATGGAATTGTGTCCAAATAAGAGTCGAAAAAGGAGAAACCAAAAGATGAGTGAAAGCAAGAATCAGAGGTCATCAAGCTCAATGGTAACGAGACAAAGCGTATCCAGCAGAGGGCAGTAGAGCAGAGTTGCTGATTGGCTGTTGCGGGGAAAATTTGCATCAGTGCATTGTGGTCACTACATCCAGAAAGTGTACCTGAGCAAGACACCCTCCGTGTTCAAGTGAAGGCAAGCATCCAGCAGAGGGCAGTAGAGCGGAGAGGCTGATTGGCTGTTGCGGGGAAAATTAGCATCAGTACATTGCGGTCACCGTATCTTGAAGGTGGTTTGTGGAGGAGCTGTTGTCAAGTGACAGTTAAACCCGAAACACTTCTTCAGTGTTTCCCTCCCTACCTCCTCCTCCAACAAAAAAAAAACACAATCACTGTAAGGATCCCAGCCGAGTAAATATCAAGAGGGAGACTCGAGGGCAGGTAGAAGTAGAAAGAAGTTGAACCGTAACGTCACAGCCTGCAGGTAAGTGATTGGCTGGTGAGTAGTTTTTCTTTTCCCTGAGGTGTTGTCGTGCAGGGCGCAGTGGTTGCTGAGTGAGTGCTTGCTGAGAAGGGGAGTACATTTTTTTACAATCTTACTGTCAGGAGTTTCCAGCTGAATCCGGTCGGAGTGAGGACAGAGTGACTGCTGGGTAAGTAGTAAAGATTTAAATTGTTTGTGCAGGCCCATAACAGCTGATTGCTGTTCTCGTGTGGGGCGCAGTGGTTGCCGGTTAAGTGTTTTATTTTTACTTGTATTTAAGTTGGGCGGTTTCTAAACCCTTGACACTATACTTGTAGTGTCCCCCACCCTTCCACCTCCTTGAACCTAAGGGGTAGAATGACTAACAGGTCAGCTCTTTCTTTTTCTTTTTTTATCTAGAGGGGATGGCAGTGCAATGTTCCTCCTGCAGAATGTTTGAGGTGAGGGACGCCGTCAGTGTCCCTGCTGATTTCACCCGTGTGAAGTGCACCCATCTCCAGCTCCTCAGAAACCGCATTAGGGAACTGGAGCTGGAGCTGGATGAACTTCGGATCATTTGGGAGACAGAGGTGGTCATAGATAGTAGCTTCAGGGATGTAGTTACTCTGAAGAATCAAGGTAGGTGGGTGACGGTGAGAGGGGCTGGGAGGAAGCAGTCAGTGCAGGGATCCTCTGTGGTCATTCCCCTCAGTAACAAGTATACCGTTTTGGATAATGTTGAGGGGGACGACCTACCAGGGGTAAGCCACGGTGAACGGATCTCCAGCACTGAGTCCATCCCTGTAGCTCAGAAGGGAAGGAGGGAGAGCAGGAGAGCAATAGTTATTGGGGACTTGAAAGTTAGAGGGACAGATAGACGGTTCTGTGGCAGCGAAAGAGACTCACGGATGGTATGTTGCCTCCCGGGTGCCAGGGTCCGTGACGTCTCGGACCATGTTTTCAGAATCCTTAAAGGGGAGGGGGAGCAGTCACAAGTCGTGGTACACATCGGTACCAACGACATAGGTAAGAGAAGGGACGGGGATTTTAAAAAAGAATTTAGGGAGCTAGGGTGGAAGCTGACAGCCAGGGCAAACCATGTTGTCATCTCTGGTTTGTTGCCGGTGCCACATGCTAGTGAAGTGAGGAACAGGGAGAGATTGCAGATAAACACGTGGCTGCAGGGATGGTGTAGGAGGGAGGGTTTCAGGTACTTGGATAATTGGAGCACATTCTGGGGAAGATGGGACCTGTACAGACAGGACGGTTTGCACCTGAACCAGAGGGGCACCAATATCCTGGGAGGGAAATTTGCTACGGCTCTTCGGGGGGTGGGGGGGGGGTTTAAACTAATTTGTCAGGGGGCTGGGAAAACGAGCTGTGTTCCAGAAGCCAGTGTCAAGAGTGGTGAGGTACTGAGGATGGTATCAAGGTCGCAGGAGTGTACCGGCAGACAGAAAGGTGGGTTGAAGTGTGTCTACTTCAATGCAAGGAGCATCCGGAATAAGGTAGGTGAACTTGGTGCGTGGATTGGTACTTGGGACTACGATCATGTGGCCATTACGGAGACATGGTTAGAACAGGGACAGGATTGGTTGATGGAAGTTCCGGAGTATAGATGTTTCAGTAAGAGTAGGGAAGGTGGTAAAAGAGGTGGAGGAGTAGCATTGTTAATCAAGGATAGTTTAACGGCTGCAGAAAGGCAGTTTGAAGGGGATCTGCCTACTGAGGTAAAATGGGCCGAAGTTAGAAGTACGAAAGGAGCAGCCACATTGTTAGGAGTTTTCTATAGGCCCCCAAATAGTAATAGAGATGTGGAGGAAGAAATTGCAAAACAGATTATGGATAGGTGTGGAGGTCTCAGGATAGTTGTCATGGGTGACATTAACTTTCCAAATATTGATTGGAACCTCTATAGGTCGAACAGTTCGGGTGGGGCAGTTTTTGTACAGTGTGTGCAGGAGGGTTTCCTGACACAATATGTGGATAGGCTGACAAGAGGGGGGGCCACATTGGATTTGGTACTGGGTAATGAACCTGGCCAAGTGTTAGATTTGTTTGTGGGAGAGCACTTTGGAGATAGTGACCACAATTCGGTGTCTTTCACTATTGCAATGGAGAGGGATAGGGCCATTCAGCAGGGCAAGGTTTATAATTGGGGGAGGGGTAATTATGATGCGATTAGGCAAGAATTAGGGAGCATAAGATGGGAACAGAAACTGTCAGGGAAAGGCACAAATGAAAAGTGGAGCTTGTTCAAGGAACAAATACTGTGTGTCCTTGATAGGCATGTCCCTGTCAGGCAGGGAGGAAATGGCCATGTGAGGGAACCATGCCTCACAAAAGAGGTTGAATGCCTTGTCAAGAGGAAAAAGGATGAGTATGTAGGATGAGAAAACAAGGTTCAGTAGGGTTGCTTGAGGATTACAAGGTAGCAAGGAATGAGCTGAAAAAAGGGCTTAGGAGAGCTAGGAGCGGGCATGAGAAGTCCTTGGCGGGTCGGACCAAGGAAAACCCCAAGGCTTTTTACTCTTATGTGAGAAACAAAAGAATGACCAGGGTGAGGGTAGGGCCGGTGAAGGACAGTCTTGGGAACTTGTGCATGGAGTCAGACGAAATAGGAGAGGCGTTGAATGAGTACTTTTCTTCAGTGTTCACAAAGGAGAGGGGCCATGTTTTTGAGGATGAGAGTGTGATTCAGGCAGATAGGCTGGAGGAAGTAGATGTTCTGAGGAAGGATGTATTAGCAATTTTGAAAAACCTGAGGGTCGACAAGTCCCCTGGACCAGATGGGATATACCCAAGGATTCTTTGGGAGGCAAGGGATGAGATTGCAGAGCCGTTGGCTTTGATCTTTGGGCCAGAGGACTGGAGAGTGGCAATGTTGTTCCTCTGTTCAAGAAAGGGAATAGGAAAGACCCTGGTAATTGTAGGCCAGTTAGTCTTACTTCGGTGGTCGGGAAGATTTATGACCATTTGGAAAGATGTAGCTTAATTCGGGGTAGTCAACACAGATTTGTGAAGGGTAGGTCTTGCCTCACAAATTTGATTGAATTCTTTGAGGAGGTAACTAAATGTGTAGATGAATGTGGAGATTCACACCTGAGGAAGGAGCAGCGCTTCGAAAGCTAGTGACATCGAAACAAACCTGTTGGACTTTAACCTGGTGTTGTAAGACTTCGTACTGTGTAGATGAAGGTAGAGCATTTGATGTCGTTTACATGGATTTTAGTAAGGCGTTTGATAAGGTTCCCCATGGTCGGCTCATGAAGAAAGTAAGGAGGTGTGGGATAGAGGGAAATTTGGCCAATTGGATAAGTAACTGGCTACCACATAGGGTGGTGGTGGATGGAAAACTTTCAGACTGGAGACCAGTTACCAGCGGTGTACCACAGGGATCAGTGCTGGGTCCTCTGCTATTTGTGATTTTTATCAATGACTTGGAGGAGGGGGCTGAAGGGTGGGTCAGTATATTTGCTGATGACACCAAGATTGGAGGAGTAGTGGATGAGGTGGAGGGCTGTTGAAGGCTGCAAAGAGCCATTGATAGGATGCAGAGCTGGGCCGAAAAATGGCAGATGGAGTTTAACCCTGACAAGTGCGAGGTGATTCATTTTGGTAGAAAAAACTTGAATGCGGATTACAGGGTCAACGGCAGGGTCCTGAGGAATGTGGAGGAACAGAGAGATCTTGGGGTTCATGTCCACAGATCTCTGAAGGTTGCCACTCAAGTGGATAGAGCCGTGAAGAAGGCTTATAGTGTGTTAGCGTTTATTAACAGGGGGCTTGAGTTTAAGAGCCGCGGGGTTATGCTGCAACTATACATGACCCGAGAGAGACCACATTTGGAGTATTGTGTGCAGTTCTGGTCACCTCATTATAGGAAGGATGTGGAAGCATTGGAAAGGGTGAAAAAGAGATTTACCAGGATGCTGCCTGGTTTGCAGGATAGGTCTTATGAGGAAAGGTTGAGGGAGCTAGGGCTTTTCTCTTTGGAGCGGAGGAGGGTGAGAGGTGACTTAATAGAGGTTTATAAGATAATGAGGGGGATAGATAGAGTGGACGTTCAGAGACTATTTCCTCGGGTGGATGTAGCTGTTACAAGGGGGCATAACTATAAGATTCAGGGTGCGAGATATAGGAGGGATGTCCGAGGTAGGTTCTTTACTCAGAGAGTGGTTACGGTGTGGAATGGACTACCTGCTGTGATAGTGCTGTTGGACACTTTAGGAACGTTCAAGCGGTTATTGGATAGGCACATGGAGCACACCAGAATGACAGGGAGTGGGATTGTTTGATCTTGGTTTTGGACAATGCTCGGCACAACATCGAGGGCCGAAGGGCCTGTTCTGTGCTGTACTGTTCTATGTCCTATGTATCCACGCCAGCTCACTGGTCGATGGAGCAATGGGTCGAGTACCTGGATGAGAAGTTTGCCCGGCATCACAAGGAGTGTACAGAAGATGGAACCCAGATGATCGCCTCGATTAAGGAGATGGTTGACCCGGTGGAGGAGAAAATGATGACCCAGGGAAAGGAGATTCTAAAGTTGCAGGAGCTGGCGCTGAACGAGACGAGGAGTCCACTGCAATGGCTTTGGAAATTAACATACTACAGGATAGCCAGAAACGACTGCTAGATAAAGTGGAAGACTTGGAGAACTGGTCTCACAGGCAAAATATCCGAATCGTCGGGCTGCCAGAGGGGAAGGAGGGATCAGATGCGGGAGCGTATGTGGGAAAGGTGTTGCAGGAGATGGTTGGGGCCGATGTGTTTGACAAGCCTCTGGAGGTGGACCGGGCGCACAGGGTGCTCGTACGTAAGCCCCAGGGTTGTGAGCCCCCTAGTGCCATGGTGGTGAGGCTACATCGATTCCTCGACAAGAAGCGTATCATGAAGTGGGCCAGGCAGAAGAAACGGTTCATGTGGGAAGAATCAGAGATCCCGGTGTACCAAGACTGGGGACCAGAACTCGCAAAGAGGAGAGCAAGTTTCAAGTGGCCCTGTTTGAGAAAGACATGAAATTCAGACTGTTATACCCGCCGCGTCTTTGGGTGACCAACGAGAACCGGGAGCTGCACTTTAATTCTCCGGAAGAGGTGGTTACTTTCATGAAAGACAATAACCTGGCTTAAGAACTCTTAAATTCTAACTGTGGTGGGCTGAGTTTGAGGGAAGGGATGAAGTGGCGGGGAGGAGAGAAAAATGGTTCTGTGTTCTGCTTTGCCTTGTTTAAAATTTCAGTCTTTTAATTTTGTGAGTTCGGTTGCGATGTTCGGGAAGAAGAGGGTTTGGGTATTTTATTTTGTTAAAAAATATTTTTCTCTCTTTTCTTTTCTCTCATCTTGTGTAATTTGATTTTGATTTATTCTCTGTAACAAAGATGGTTGATTCTTGCATGCATAATTTTGATTCAGCTGCTTGAAGCTTCTTTTATTGTGTTTGATTCTTTGAAGGTGATGTGACTGATAAGAATTGGGGGAGGGGGTAGAACCTGGCAATCTGGTGTAATTACTTTTAAACTCAAACTGTGGGGGTCTGAGTTTGGGGGGGCGGGACAGGATGGCGGGGAGGTGAGAAAAATGGTTCTGTGTTTTGCTATATCTTGTTTAAAATTTCGGTCTTTTGATTCTGTGAGTTAAGTTGTAATGTTCGGGAAGAAAAGGGTTTTGGTGTTTTTTTTTCTTTCCTCTCTTCTTGTGCAATTTGATTTTGATTTATTGCTTTATGTACTAGATAGAGGGAAGAACTTTTAAGATGTGATGGGGTGTTTTAGTTTCTGCAAGAAGAATGGTTGATTCTTGTATGCATAATTTCGCTTCAGCTGCTTGAAGCTCCTTCTTTTGTGTTTGATTCTGTTTGAAGGTGATGGGACTGATAAGAATCGGTTAAAGGGGGAGGGGTTTGCCTCGTTGCCTGCGCGTTGGGGGATAGTATGTTTGCTTTTTGGGAGTGTTGTTGCTGTGTTGAGTCCTTTTGTTATTGCTAGGTGTGATAGAATCTGGCAGTCGGCAGGTTTTTCTGGTGCCAGAGGGTGGAAGATGCTGAGCTAGCTGGATAGCTGGTTCACGGGAGCAAAGTGGGGGGAGAGCTGAGGAAAGACGAAGTGGGGGGAGGGAAGGGGGATGGGAGGGGGGTACTGCTGATGAGTAATGGACAGTTAGGAGACTGGAGATGGAGATCGGATGGTGGTTGCCGCCGAAGGGCAGATCAAGTGAGGTGCGGAACACGGGCTAGGAGCTGGTCGAGGAAAGGTCATGGTTGACCGACAGAGGAGGGGGGCAAAAGCCCCCCCCCCCCCGACTAGACTGGTTACATGGAATGTTCGTGGACTGAACGGGCCGGTTAAGAGAGCTTGTGTGTTCGCACACCTGAGACAGTTAAAAGCGGATGTGGCTATATTACAGGACACACTTGAAGCTGGGAGACCAAATTAGATTAAAGAAGGGATGGGTCAGGCAGGTGTTTCATTCAGGACTGGACTTTAAAACACGCTGATTAATAAAAGGGTGACATTCGAGGTGGGGAGGATAGAGGTAGACCCGGGAGGCAGATTTATTATGGTTAGCGGGAAGCTAGAGGGAATGGCAGTAGTGCTGGTGAATATATATGCCCCAAACTGGGATATGTCGCGTTTATCAGGAAGGTGCTGGGGAAGACCCCAGACCTTGACTCGCACCGGCGGATCATGGGGGTTGACTTTAATACGGTCCTTGACCCGAGGTTAGACCGGTCGAGTGCAAGGTCGGGGAACCTATCAGCAATGGCAAAGGAACTGCGGGGGTTCATGGAGCACATGGGAGGGGTGGATCCGTGGAGATTTGAGATACCAAGGAGCAGGGAATATTCATTCTACTCCCATGTACATAATGCGTACTCCAGGATAGATTTCTTCGTGCTAGATAAAACACTGTTAGCAGGGGTTGAGGACACTGAGTACTCAGCAATTGTGGTCTCAGATCATGCACCACATTGGCTAGACCTACGGGTAGACACGGAATGTCCCAGCTCCCACAGTGGAGACTAGATACAGGGCTGTTAGTGGATGAGGAGATCTGTGAGCGAGTGAGAGAGGCCATTCGGGGGTACATAAAGATCAATGACACGGGAGAGACTGCAGCTGGGGTGGTCTGGGAGGCACTGAAAGCGGTCATGAGAGGGGAATGTATTTCGACTCGAGCCCACCAGGATAAAACTGAGCGGGCAGAGCTGGACAGGTTGGTAGGAGAAATCTTACAGGTGGACAGGAGATACTCAGAGTCTCCAAATGAGGAGCTCCTAAAGGAGCATCAGAGACTTCAAATGGAGTTGGGGCTCCTTTCCACAGGAAAGACGGTGGGTCAGCTGAGGAGGGTAAAAGGGGCAATATATGAACATGGGGAGAAAGCTAGCAGGGTGCTGGTGCATCAGCTGAGAAAACAGGAGGCAGTGAGAGAAATAGGGCAAATAAAGGATTTGAGGAGGAAAACGGTGACGGACCCGGGGGGCAGTGAATGAAGTGTTCCGGGAATTTTATAGCCAGCTATACGAGTCGGAACCCCCAGTTGGGGGGGAGGGCATGAATCAATTCCTGGGGAGGCTAGAGTTCCCGAAGGTAAATGAGGAGCTGGTGGAGGCCCTGGGGGGCCCGATTGGGCTTGGGGAGGTGATAGAGGGACTGGGGGTGATGCAACCGGGTACAGCCCCGGGACCTGATGGGTTCCCAGTGGAATTTTATAAGAAGCTCTCTGGGTTCCTGGGGCTGCTCCTGGTTCAGGCTTTCAACGAGTCCAAGGAGCTGTGAGTACTCCCCCCAACGTTATCACAGGCATCAATTTCTCTCATCCTGAAGCGGGACAAGGATCCGGAGAGCTGTGGATCGTACAGGCCAATCTCCCTCTTGAATGCAGATGCCAAATTATTGGCAAAGATCCCGGCCACTCGAATAGAGGATTGTGTCCCGGAGATAATTGGGGGGATCAGACGGGATTTGTAAAGGGCAGGCACCTGACATCCAACATTAGACGGCTTCTTAATGTAATTATGATGCCAGCGGAAGGGCGTGAGGCAGAGGTGGTAGTTGCCATGGATGCGGAGAAGGCTTTCGACCGGGTGGAGTGGAAGTATCTATGGGATATTTTCGGCAGGTTTGGGTTTGGGCAGGGATTTGTGCAGTGGGTCCGGTTACTGTACCAGGCCCCGGTGGCAAATGTAAGAACGAACCTAGTTCGGTCGGGGGACAAGGCAGGGTTGCCCGCTCTCCCCACTGTTTGCCATGGCCATAGAACACTTAGCAATGGCTCTGAGAGCAGCGAATAGCTGGAGGGGTATGGTGAGAGGGGGGGTGGAGCACAGGGTCTCTCTCTATGCGGGCTATTTGTTGCTTTATATCACGGACCCAGTGGGGGGGGATGACCAAAATCATGGAGGTATAAGGAGAATTTGGGTGATTTTCAGGCTATAAGTTAAATATGGGAAAGAACGAGATGTTCGTGATTCAGGCACAGGGGCAGGAAAGGAGGCTGAAGGAGCTACCTTTTAAAGTGGTTGGGAAGAGTTTTAGGAATCTGGGGATTCAAGTGGCAAAGGATTGGGGCAGCTTCACAAGTTAAATTTGGGCAAAGCAGTGTATCAAATGAGAAGGGATTTTTGTAGATGGGACATGTTCCCACTGACGCTGGCGGGGAGGGTTCAGACGGTGAAGGTGATGGTCCTTCTGAGACTGCTTTTCTTTTTTCAGTGCCTCCCGATTTTTGTCCCAAAGACTTTTTTCAGAAGTATTAATGTGGCAATATCGAGGTTGATATGGGCGGGTAAAACCCCGAGAGTAAAGAGGGCACTCCTGGAACGGGCCCGCGGGGAAGGGGGATTGGCTCTCCCGAGCTTTATTAACTATTACAGGGCTGCCAACATATCGATGGTCAGGAAGTGGGTAGTGGGGGTGGGGTCGGTCTGGAAGCGGATGGAGGCAGCATCCTGCAAAAGTACGAGTCTGGAGGCTTTCCTGACAGCGCCCCTGCCGTTTTCGCCGGCTCGGTACCCTACAAGTCTGGTGGTGGTGGCAGCCCTGAAGGTGTGGGGGCAATGGAGGCAGCATATGAGACTGGAGGGGGAATCAGTGTGGTCACTGATCTGTGACAATCACCAGTTTGTCCCGGGGGGGGCTGGATGGGGGCTTTAACGTATGGCAGCGGGCAGGGATTGAGAGGTTTGGGTATCTATTCATCCAGGAGGGCTTCCCGACCTTGGAGACATTAGAGGAGGAGTTTGATTTGCCGGGTGGGAACGGGATTCGGTACCTTCAAGAACGGGACTTTGTATGGAGACAGGTCCCAAGCTTTCCTTGCCTCCCCCTGAGGGGACTATAGGATAAAGTGCTGTCAAAAACAGGGGTTGGAGGTGGGAAGGTTTCGGACATATACAGGGAATTGTTAGAGTGGGAAGGCGCCCCTATCAGAGAGGTGAAGAGGAAGTGGGAAGAGGAGCTAGGAGGAGAGCTGGAAACTGAACTGTGGGAAAAAGCCTTGAAAAGGGTAAATGCATCCTCGTCCTGTGCTAGACTCAGCTTGATTCAGTTCAAGGTAGTCCACAGGACCCACATGACGGTAGCCCGGATGAGTAGGTTCTTCGAGGAGGTGGAGGACAGATGTGGACGGTTTGGGGTTAGCCCGGCCAACCATGTTCATATGTTTTGGGCATGTCTGAAACTGAGGGAATTCTGGCAGGGATTTGCAGATGTTATGTCGGAAGTCCTGGAAGGTGGGGTAACTCTGAGTCCAGAATTAGCAATATTTGAAGCGTCAGAAGATCCAGGGTCAAAGGGGGGAGGGTGGCCAATATTCTGACCATCTCCTCCCTGGTGGCCCAGAGACGGATCTTGCTGAGATGGAGGGACTTGGAGCCCCCGAAATCAGGAGTGTGGGTCAGCGATATGGCAGAGTTTCTCAGGCTGGAGAAAATCAAGTTTGCTCTAAGAGGATCAGTACAGGGATTCGCCCGGATTCGTTAACAAAAACTGAACATCAGCAGTAAGGGGGAAAGGAAAAAAGGGGGGGGGGGGAGGAAAATAGGAGGCATGGTAATGTTCAATAAGGACATGGAATTTAGTATACGGGTAATTGGGGATAGGGCGGGAGAAGTGAGGTATGTGGTTGATTGTTTGCTGTTCATTTAGGGGGTATTTTGTGCGTCAACCCGCGCGGTTGTTTTGGAAATGTCAATATGTTAAATTGTGAAAATGACAAATGCTTCAATAAAATATTTTCTAAAAAGAAAAGTTAGCCTACTTCTGACAATAAACATTATCAAAATAAAAACATTAAAATGTGACAGAAATAATTTGTCCAAGTACAAAGCCTGGCCTCCCATTCCATGCCTCAGACTGGCTTATCTGTTATACGTTATTAGAAGTTGGAACTTTGGTCTCTTAGTCGATCTAGATTTCTTGGTTGCTTTTATGTTTTGAGTGAGTGATACTGCAGTCATGGACTTGACTGACTGGAGCATCAACGTTTGGAAATATGTCTAGGGGATAGAGACAAATTTATTCCGCTTTGTGCCTGGGAGCTGAGCATTTCAGGCACACTTCCCTTTCATTCTTCCCGCATTTAACTTCATGGCAATAGAGCAACACAGTACCCCACTTAGCAGCAAGAATAATACTCTGTACAATTACATGATGCAAAGCCACATATTATCAGCTTACACTGAGCGATTACATTGCATTATAAGAAAAATGGTTAATGTGTACAGAGACTGGAGAACTTAATCCAGACTTCATTGGGGCTCAGAATGCCGTGCAGATGCAATGCAAGGCCCTGTCTACTTTCTCAGATAGATGTAAAAGATCAGTGGAGCTCTCCCACTGGATAATATTTAACCCTTAAACCCCATCAGCAAAACAGTTTATCCAATCCCTTTGCTGCCTGTGGGATCTGCTGTTGCATAAATTGGCTGGTGTGTTTCCTATGTCACACCAGCAAGTACATTGCGTATGTAGCACTTTGTGGAAATTGCAACGGAAATGCAAATTCTTCCTTTGTCCTCTCAGCACTTGCAATCTTCCAAGCTTCCAAATTTAGCGACTAAATTTAACAGTGAATTTCACCTTAACAGGGTATGCCGACATTGGGTTATGGGATTTTGTGGGGATGAATGCAGAGTAGTAAACAGTGGTTTACAAAACAGTAAATAATACTGCCATAGCAGAGTCATACATTCTGACGTTTATTGTCATCCTGAGAACATTCTGGATCATCCAACTAACTGCGAACAACACAACAGGAAATCTGCTAATACGAGAAATCCGCTGGCACTACGCCACTTTGCTGGTGTTAAATGGGCAGATTTTATGCTGCCTGATTTTTTGGTAAAGGTTCCTGTATTGACATTCAGTGCAAGATTGTATATCGCATTTCAGTCATCTTACGTTTTCATGTAGAAATGTTTTGATTCTCTATATTGCCTGAAATCATAATTGAACAAAAAAGCAATGCACCATTTAGTGGGGGGCTAAATGGGCACAGAAATTTCCAATAAAAATTGAAGGAATTATGGAAAACCCCCCACTGAATAACAGTCATCAAATGCTACTCATTAAATGGATTAGTTAATAATCTCATAGTAAACGTACTCCCAGGTAGCAGTGATTATAACAAGATGAATTTCACATTCAGTTTGAGGGAGAGAAAAGTGGGTCTAAGACTAGTGTTTTGAACTTAAATGAGAACAATTGGGAGGGCATGAAGACAGAGCTGGCTATATCGAAAGGAGAAATTAGGTTAAGGGTATTTGTCAGCAGAGTTACAATTGCAGACATTTCATAACACTCAGCAAAGATACATTCCGGGGAGGAAGAACAGGTATGATTTAACGGAAATGAAACAGAGTCGCGTGTCGGGCGCGTTTTACTGGGTGTTTCCTGATGCTTGCAGCGCCGAGAACTACCTCGCTATTAAATGGGACTCTGCTTCATTTCTGGGCCTCGGCGAGGAATGCCTGCAAGCAAAATTTTTAAATGGCATCCTGACCTCTGAACCTACCCCCCACCATGGCCTCTGGACCCACCAACGCCCCAAATTTCCAATGAGGGCTCTTCAATGCCCCCGTACCCCACCTCATAAGGGCAGGGCACCACGGCCGGATCCCAGCATGGGCAAGATGTCTGGCAGCCTGGCATTGCCCCTGCCAGTCTAGCAGTGCCTTCATGGCACTCTGGCACTGTCAGGGTGCCTGGGAAGCACCTCCAGGTGCCAGGCTGGCAGTGCCATGCACAGGTGGCATCAGGGATACCAGGGTATCACTCTACCAAGAGCCCGACCACCCAGGGACCCCTGATAGCCCGGGAGACCCCCCCCACGTACCGATACACAGTCCACATTGGTGAGTGAGCAGTCTGGATTGGATTACGTGTCAAGTTTTAGGCAACGGTTAAATATAGCAGGTGAATTGGCTAGACAACATCTAAAAGTTGCGCAGCAATGTGATGAAACAGTAAGCGGACAAGAAAGCAAATGTTCAAAGTTTTGCCAGTGGAGATAAAGTTTTAGTATTGTTACCGGTGGTAGGTGAACCTTTAAAAGCAAGGTTTTGTGGACCTTATCAGATAGAAAGGAAATTGAGTGAGGTGAATTATTTTGTAAGGATGGCAGGTAGAAGGAAAACTCACCGAGTGTGTCATGTGAATACGCATAAAAGGTATTTTGAAAGGGAGGGAGAACAAAGGAGGAGGTTTTAGTGATTCTAACTCAAAGTGAAGAACCAAATCCAGATAACTCTGAATTTGACATTCCTAAAATTAAATTGGAAAACGAGGATGTTCTTAAAAATTGGGATAAATTATTGAGTTACCTTCCAGAGAAAAAAACAAACTGACCTGAAAAAGCGACCAATATCACATGGGCAAGTTTGTGGGAATATGTTGGGAAGTACTAAAATGGTTATACATGATGTAGATGTGGGAAATGCTGTTCCAATTAAGCAGCATCCATATAGATTTAACCCTCTAAAATTGGTACAGGTTCAAAAAGAAATTGAATGTATGCTCGAAAATGGCATAATTGAAGTGGGTGCAGTGAGTGGAGCTCACCCATGGTGATGGTACCTAAACCAGATGGTACCCAACGATTGTGTGTAGACTATAGAAAGGTTAATGCAGTTACAAAAACAGACTCTTATCATATCCCATGGTTGGAGGGCTGCATTGAGAAAGTGGGACAATCAGCTTTTATCTCCAAACTGGATTTACTCAAAGATTACTGGCAGGTACCTTTATCCGAAAGGGCAAAGGAGATTTCAGCTTTTGTGACTCCAAATGGTATACACCATTGCTATGCCATTTGGCATGGAAAATACCCCGGCCACATTTCAACAGTTAACTAATAAAGTCATTTCAGGATTACCCAATTGTGCGGTGTACATAGACAATCTGGTGATTTTTAGTCAGACATGGAAAGAACATTTGAAGCATCTGATGGAGTTATTCAATCAACTTCAGGAGGCGGGTTTGGTGGTAAACCAAGCCAAAAGTGAATTTGGAAAAGCTCAAGTCACTTTCCTTGGCCATACAATTGGATATGGACAAATAGTTCCATTGGATATGAAAACAAAAGTTATTGGGGAGTTCCCAATATCCTCGCCACAAAGGGAAACAATGAGATTTCTTGCCATGAGTGGTTTTTACCGTAAATTTGTGCCAAATTTTGGCAGCGTGGTTGCCCCACGGACGGACTTGAAAAATGAAAAATGAAATGAAAAATCGCTTTATTGTCACAAGTAGGTTTCAAATGAAGTTACTGTGAAAAGCCCCTTGTCGCCACATTCCAGCGCCTGTTCGGGGAGGCTGGTATGGGAATTGAATCGTGCTGCTGGCCTGCCTTGGTCTGCTTTCAAAGCCAGCGATTTAGCCCTGTGCTAAACCAGCCCCACTTGCTGAAGAAGCGTAGCAAATTTCAGTGGACGGCGGAGTGTCAACAGGCATTTAACGGCCTGAAGGCTTTGTGTTAACCGCTGCTCCTGTGCTGGCCACCCCAAATTACACAAAACCATTCAAGGTGGCTATTGGTGCGAGTGATATGGGCTTAGGTGCTGTGTTCTTGCAAGATGACAAAGGAATAGAGCGGATATTTTTCAAAAACAATTAAATGATCACCAGAGGACATATTCGACAATTGAAAAGGAGGCTTTGAGTTTGGTGCTGGCTTTGCAACATTTTAACATTTCTGTTGCCAGCAATTCGTCTGAAACAATTATATGTACTGATTATAATACATTGACGTTTTTGGAGAAATTCAAGAATAAAAATACCAGACTGTTATACATGTGGGAGGACGTGAAAACATGATAGCCAATTCTTTGTCACGAATGTGATGAAGAAAAGCAGGTTCGATGGTGGAAGACAAATGGACTATATTATTGTAAATGTTTGCCTGTTTTGATATTATAAAATGTATGTATGTTTATTGTGAAGTGTTAGTGAAAAGGTGCAAAATGAAATCACCTTTGAAGTTGATGGTGTATTTTTTTTCTTGGGGGAGGTGGCATGTGAGCACCCCTTTAAGAAAGGTTTAGTCACTTACCATGTGACCTGTCGCGCATTGGGCTGTGGCTGTCAGGTGAGAGGGTTTTGTTAAAGTTTCAGCTTGACTGCTTTGGACTGTGGAAGGAGAAATAAGTGTTTTTCTCTGATTTCATTTTAAAAGCTGTTCCAGCAACAAAAAAAAAACAGTGGTTGTGGCTAACTGCCTTGGTAACTTTAAAGATATAGTTGTTTTCTGGAAGGAATTGGAATCTGCTGGCTGGACCTGAATCAGAATTTCAGGAAAATGACCGGTCCCATTCAACTGAGAATACAGTGTGCTTGGCCATGCCCTTGAAAAGGGGCTTCAGTTTATTGGATTTTTTTTATTGCGAAGGGGTAATTCATTGAGTGTTATACACAGATTACAGTAGCTGGGTGGTGTCTTGATGTTAGTAATTGATAAAAGAAATTCTTGCTGTGTTTTTATATATATATCTATGTTAACTACATTCTTAGAATAAACCTTGTTTTGATTAAAGCTCCCGGGAAGTCTGATGAATCACACCTGCAGTGAAGGCTTTTGTGCTCATTCGAGCCAAATTCAACATAAAGGTTATAGGTCAGGTGAACGTCATAATACACTTTGGAGTTCCGAAGCCCAGGCCCATAATGCCATTGTAACATCCATCCTCAGAACAGAATCTTCTGTCACTCTCAGGAAAGGATGTGGGGCTGTGTCTTTCCCATGACCGTGGTAGCCATGTGGGGAAAATGCACAACAACTCCAAAGTCGCAAACGTTTTAACATGTAACAGGAAACGGCAGGGCAGAAATGTGTTGGTGATGTTCTGAGCTCAGAAACATGGAGATCGGAAGGTGGCCATTAATATTGGGGTAATGTTAACATTCTGATGTGGAAATTGGAAAGCACTGCAGGCGGGAATGAGTACATACAAGTGCAGAGTTTGGGTTCATAGGGAGGCCACGTGGAGGTCACTGAAAGATGGCCCATTCCCATGTGCCTCTACATTTCATCATCTATCAGACACACTGTACATTCTGCCATGTACAAGCATTGGGGCACTACATAAGCCTCCATCTTACATCATCATTACTTATGATCACATTAACCTCTTAAAGCAGATCTCAGAAATGCCTTGGACAGTCATACATTTGTTTGAGGATTCCACTTCACTAATGTTGACACTGAGCAGAGAACACAATTATGAGATGGTTCTATATAACCTTGAGCTGAGACACATGATGGGACCTCTGCGAGGAGGATAGGTGGGCTGTGGGGGTGGGGAGGAGGTGGGGGGGGCGCGGATGTGTGAAACTTGATTGACCACAAAACATTTCATCAGAAAGAAGAGACATACACACCAGGAGAAGTGGAATGGGTGCAAATTTATTTACATTTGTGGACATGATATACAGATTGTGAACACTGTGCGACCTTTGTCCTCTTAGTATTTCTTAATCTTTCAAACTCTGCCTTGATCTTGGTGCCCAACATCCCCAGCTGAGCTGGAGGCAGCCTGCGAACTGCAACACTCTGTTGTCTGTGATGACTTTGATGGGTTTTGTGAGGGCCACGAAGAATCCAGCACGAGTTTTAAGGATACAAAGAAATAACATTTATTTACGATAACATATATATATACAACAGCAGCAGCAGCAACCTCGCTTGCTGCTTACTCCTTCCTGCTGGTTCCAAACTGGCCAGCTTTATTTATACAGGGAGTCTGCTAATGATTTCTCCGCCCCCCTCATTGGGGAAGCTCATACTCCCACAGGATTGTGGGATTGTCATTAGTCCCCAGCCAATGGTAAGCTGGCAGGTTATAACATCCCTCCCCCTCAAAGTCCAAGGAATCCACCGAAGACCCTGGCGAAGGAGGGCATCGGACTCATTTTGCCGCAGGCCGGATACCATTTGCACGAGGCGCTGGATCGGGCAGCGTGTAACGAGACGGAGACCAGCGCTTCCGTGATGAACGGCGTAACGTTTGTACATCCACGGCCCGTGGGCCCGAGGATTCCCCCTCTGATGCGTCCTGTGTCTCCATCTCGGAGTCAGGGTCTGCTGCCTCCATCATCTCGGCGTCTCTATCTCCACGAGGTTCTGTAATGACCTGCGCAGGCCTTGAGTGAGGCACCAGAGGAAGATTGTGAGGACTACTTTCCATTGTCTCTGGTCTCTGTGACTGTAGAAATGAGCTCTGGGGGCGGGGAATCTGTGGAAGGGATAGTCTTCTGGACCGAACGTGGTCTACATGTATGCGCTGGAGACGACCCTGGGCTTGCACCTGGTAAAATATAGGGCCTGTTTGGCGAAAGATTACGCCAGGGACCTACCCACTGGGCACCACCAGCAAAATTCCGAACAAACACTGGGTCACTGGGCGCAAACTGCCGAATCGGCCGATGCCGAGAAAAATCATTTCCCTGCCGTTCTTGTGTGCAGCGTACTTTTGCGCCAATATCCGGGAAAACCATGCCAAGGCAGGTGTGAAGTCTCTGGCCCATTAGAAGTTCTGCGGGAGCTACCCCAGTCATTGCATGGGGGTTGGTCCTATACGAAAACAAAAAGCGAGCCAGTCTCGTGCCCATTGACCTGGAAGACTGCTTCTTTAGGCCTCGTTTGAATGTCAGCACTGCGCGCTCCACCAACCCATTTGAAGCCGGGTGGTAAGGGGCAGTGCGGATATGGCGTATGCCGTTCATCTTCATGAACCTCGCAAACTCCTCACTTGTGAATAGAGTACCGTTATCCGTGACCAGCACCTCGGGGAGGCCATGCGTACTAAACGACAAACGCATCTTTTCAATTGTTGCGCAGGACGTTGTGCCTAGCATCTTATGCACCTCTAGCCATTTAGATTGGGCGTCGATTAATAAAAGGAACATGGATCCTTGAAAAGGGCCGGCGAAATCCGCATGCAAGCGCGCCCAAGGCCGCCCTGGCCATTCCCAGTGATGTAGGGGCGCGGCCGGCGGAATCTTCTGATGTTCCTGGCAAATGGAGCAGTTTTGGGCTACCTTCTCCATGTCAGTGTTGAGGCCTGGCCACCAGACATAACTCCGGGCCAACATTTTTATTTTGGTCACACCTGGATGCCCATTGTGCAAGTCTGATAGTATCAGCTCCTGGCCTTTTTCCGGGACAATCACACTCGTCCCCCACAAGAGGATGCAGTCTTCCATGCTGAAATCTGACAGCCTGGAGGAAAATGCCCGCAACTCGCCTGGGAGCTGTCTATGCTGCCCACCATACAGGACTATGTGCCGAACCTTTGACAGGGCTGGCTCCGTCTGGGTCCACTCACGGATCGGTGATGCCGTAACAGGCAAGGTGTCCATAAAATTTAGGGTTGCAACCACCTCACCGGTCGTGGGGGTCGACATGGGGCCGGTCGATAAAGGCAATCGGCTCAGTGAGCCGGCATTTGATACCTGGGTTCCTGGTTTGTGCTCCAGAGAATACTCGTATGCAGCGAGCAACAAAGCCCAGCGCTGGATCCTTGCGGACACAATGGGCTTTATTGGCTTATCCTCTCTGAAAAGTCCCAGCAGAGGCTTATGATCAGTCATGATAGTGAAGTGGAGGCCATACACATACTGGTGGAAACGTTTCACCGCAAAGACCACAGCCAGGCCCTCCTTCTCGATCTGAGCGTACTTCTTCTCCGCTGCAATCAATGTGCGGGAGGCGAAAGCTATCGGCCGCTCGGCCCCGTTCTCCATCTTTGTGGGACAGGACGGCCCCAATACCATACGGGGATGCATCACCTGACGAGCAAAGGCTTTCCAGGATCATAGTGGGTTAGTAACCCAGACGACGACAATTGTTGTTTTACCTGCCGGAAAGCGGTTTCTTGCGGCTGACCCCAAACCCAGGTGTGATTTTTCTTTAGCAGAACGTACAACGGGGCCAGCGTAGTTGCCCGATTGGGGAGGAACTTCCCGTAATAGTTTACGAGACCGAGAAAAGAACGAAGATGTGAAGTGTCAGCAGGGGCGGGATCCTGTTGAATCACGCGCACCTTCTCTGCGACGGGGTGCAAACCTTCGCGGTCCACCCGATACCCAGGTAGACTACTTCCTTCGCCTGAAAGACGCACTTTGTGCGACGTAAACGGACTCCAGCCTCCGAAAAGCGTCTAAGGACAGCCTCCAGATTTTCCAAATGTTCCTGCTCCGACGTCCCTGTGATCAAAACGTCATCTAGGCAGACAGCGACACGCGGTAAACCACTCAAAATGCCCTCCATAACACGTTGAAAAATAGCGCAGGCAGAGGATACTCCAAAGGTCAACCGTGTATATTCATACAGGCCCCGGTGTGTATTAATCGTTACATATGGTCGGGAGGCAGGGTCCAGCTCCAACTGTTGGTAGGCGTGACTCATATCTAATTTTGTGAACGAGAGTCCGCCTGCAAGCTTCGTGTAGAGATCCTCTCTGCGAGGCATTGGCTATCGGTCGAGTCGGGAAGCCGTATTCACTGTAAGTTTATAGTCGCCGCACAAGCGAACTGTGGCATCTGGCTTCATTACAGGTACAGTTGGTGCTGGCCAGTCAGCGAAATGGACGGGCCTGATAATACCCAAAGTCTCCAAATGAGTGAGCTCCCCTTCTACCTTCTCGAGCAAGGCGTAAGGCACTGGGCGCGCCCGGAAATAGCGTGGCGTGGCTCCTGGTTCGACTTGGATACGGGCTACGGCCCCTTTTATTTTCCCCAGACCGGGCTGGAATATATCTGGGTATCGTCCTAACACCTCAGTCAATCCTTCAGAAACTGTTTGGAGGATGTGCTGTCATTGCAAGCGCAAATGGCGCAACCAGTCCCGACCCAACAGGCTGGGTCCATGGCCACGCACCACGATAAGTGGGAAACGCTCCTCCTGGCGTCCATAAGCAACAGGGGTCATCGTAGTTCCTGCAATGTCCAATGGTTCCCCGTGTAGGTGGCCAACCTGGCCTGTGTGTCGGTTAATGTAAGGGTCTGTATACCCTGCTTGATGCGGTCGAATGTCCTCTGGGCGATCACGGAGACTGCTGCACCAGTGTCCAACTCCATCTCAAGCGGGTGACCATTGACCCATACTGTCACCTTAATGGGGGCCACACGGGGAGCTGCCACACAATGCAGCTGCAGGCAGTCGCCCTCCGTCTCCACGTCCTCAGGAGTAGTCGCCGCAGGTTCATCCACATGGAAGGTACGGCCCCTGGGCTGGTCCCAGTTTCGGTCGGAACGACGCCGCAGAATCGGCGTCCGCGACGGGGTCGGCGCCTACAAGTCTGACATGGACATGGCTCCTCATCCATTGGTTCTGGAGAAGGCTCCCTTCGGGGAGGAATGTCCAACGGCCACTGGCGTCGATCCGGACATCGCCTCGCCCAAGGTACCGCAGGAGTGCAGGGGGACGTTTTCGGACGGAAGGGGTTGCGCCCCGAGGCATGCACTTCCATTCCCTGTAGGTCCTGCACTCCTCGCTCTGCGCTCTCTCGGGACAACACTCTTTGAATGGCCTGTTGAAAAGTCAATGTTGGCTCAGCTAACAACTTTCTCTGGGTGGCTGCATTGTTAATACCGCAAGCCAAACGGTCGCGTAACATTTCTGACATGGTCTCACCATAGTCACAGTACTCCGCAATCCTGCGTAGCCTGGATAGAAAGTCGGCAAGGGATTCTCCTGGGGTCCTCTCAGCGGTATTAAACCAGGAACGTTGGACTATCGTGCACGGGATTGGGTTAAAATGTTGCCGCACTAAATTCACAAGTTCATCAAACGTTTTGGTGTCCGGCGCAGCTGGGTACATAAGGCTCCTAATCACCCCAAACGTATGCGGGCCGCAGGCGGTGAGCAATATGACCACCTGGTGCTCGTTTTCGGTGATATTGTTTGCCCGGAAATAGTAACGCATCCGTTGTGCGTACGTTTTCCAGCTTTCCAGCGCAGCATCAAAAACATCCAAATGTCCGTACAGAGGCATGGTGTAATAGAAAACAACTTCCAACCTGTATCCAACAAAAATCCAGGGAGGTGGCTTCAGCAGTGTAGACAGCTATTCACTTTAACCCTCGTCGCCAGTTTTGTGAGTGCCACGAAGAATCCAGCACGAGTTTTAAGGATACAAAGAAATAACATTTATTTACAACAACATATATATACAACAGCAGCAGCAACTTCGCTTGCTGCTCACTCCTTCCTGCTGGTTCCAAACTGGCCAGTCTGCTAATGATTTCTCCGACCTCCTCATTAGGGAAGCTCATACTCCCACAGGATTGTGGGATTGTCATTAGTCCCCAGCCAATGGTAAGCAGGCAGGTTATAACAGTGGGGGTCCTCTGGAGTTTGAGAACTGGAGGGCCCCCGGCCTGCTTTGGGTTTCCTCAACCTGTGGTGCTCCAGCTGAGGAAGAGGGAGATGTGGATCGGCTGGACACCTCGGAGTCTCCTGGGTGGATGTCCCCAGGGTGTCCAGCTGCTGGCCCTCATCCCTCTGAGTGCCCAAGAGTCCCTGGCCCACCCCTTATAATAATAATAATCTTTATTGTCACAAGTAGGCTTATATTGCAAGTGAAGTTACTGTGAAAAGCCCCTAGTCGTCACATTTCGGTGCCTGTTCGGACACACAGAGGGAGAATTCAGAATGTCCAAATTACCTAACAGCAGGTCTTTCGGGGCTTGTGGGAGGAAACCGGAGCACTTGGAGGAAACCCACGCAGACACAGGGAGAACATGCAGACTCCACACAGACAGTGACCCAAGTCGGGAATCGAACCTGGGACACTGGCGCTGTGAAGCCACAGTGCTAACCACTGTGCTACCGCGCTGTCATTGAGGACAAGGGGTACCTGGAGTGATGTTGTGGTGCCATGTCCCCCTCTCATTTAGCCACTGATGGATGCCATCGGAGACTACAGTGATGGAGCGCATCTCCAGGCCCAATTGATTTCTTACTCCTGCAACAGCGCAGGCACTGTATCCTGGACCAAGGTATCCATAACAGTCACCATACTACCAGTGTTGACCTTGGTGCGCTGTCATGTCAGTACAATAACATCAGACTCTACGCGGATGGAGCCTTCCATCGTCCTTTGCCATCTGTTGACCACCTCGGACAACCTTGCTGGATATTCCCTTGTCTGTCATTGAAGCATAAAGTATTTTCTAGGACTGAATCCAGAAGCTCACCCTCGGACAGAGACTCAGTGGAATCCTTGGCTCCAGCAGTTCTCCAAGTGTGGGAGGCCTTTGATGTCCCTGCCTTCACCTGCTGCAGAGCAGAATCTGTCGCTGTACTCACCAGGTTGTGATCCGAGCAAGCTCTAGAAACAGGTCGCATTGAGGTGTGTGTCTCTGTGCTGGTGGAGGATGCAGGTGAACGCTGTGACAGATCTTCATCCGATGGGTCCTCTGGATCCTCATCCAAGGTGGTGAGGGGACTGGGGCTGGAGTGTTGGTTGCCACTGTCCCTCTTGTGTTTTTCTCATCGTTACCTGACAAAGAGAAAAAAAAGATTATTAATGATTTGGCTTCATCGTCAAGCATTACAAAGCACCCACAGTATCGTTGGGTGAATGTTGAGCCCGTGCTGGGTCCTGACTTGAAGTGAGATGCTGGTCTAATTGTGGGTACATGCATACTCCCAGTCATCTCCGGCCAGCTCTGCCACACACTTCAAACTCTGTGAGGATTATGAGCTCAGCCAGTCCCAGGAATCTATCCCTTTCGTTGGTGACCAGTTTGTCCTTCATAAAGACAGATGGACAGACTGCGAACATGAAGGCTGCTGAGGCAGGTTCAGAAAAAACACCAAAACGTAGACAGAAAACTCTCAGAAAAGGTGCTGTGCATGAACCCTTTCCCAGCAGTAGGTAAGAAAGCAGCTGTCAGTGTGATTTGATTGAGTAAGACATCAATGGGGCCCGGATTTTCAGTAAGCCGGGATGACTTGGGAGCCCTTTGAAGATGGGAGGTGGGACACATTTAAAGGATTCCCAACCCTGTTCCTGGGATTTCCAATTTTCAAGAGTGCGCTTTTAGAGTGCAGGCTAGCTCAGGTCGCAGCCCCACACTCTGAACTCCTGACCTGGCCGGCTCCATTGCAGGGATAGGCATGTCCAAACCCTCCACAATCAGCATGAAGACAAGCCAACATTTCATGGTTCATGTCACCTCAGAGGTTCAAAATGTCCTCTTCATGCCCCCAATGCCAGGTTTTGACCCCTAAACAACCCCTAAGGCCCATCTTACCCCTATGCCAAACTATGGCACTTCCATGCCCATTCACCAATTTTGTACTGTGTGGAAGTAATGAACACTGTACTAATAATAGGATGTATAAAAAAATGAGCATTCATTCATAAATATAATTTATAACACCCCAATATAAATGTCAATGATGCCTAGAGGGCATAGGTTTAAGGTGAGAGGGGAGAGATACAAAAGAGACCAGAGGGAGGGCAACACGGTGGTGCAGTGGTTAGCACTGCAGTCTCACGGCGCCGAGGTCCCAGGATCGATCCCGGCTCTGGGTCACTGTCCGTATGGGGTTTGCACATTCTTCCCGTGTTTGTGTGGGCTTTGCCCCCACAACCCAAAGATGTGCAGGGTAGGTGAATTGGCCACGCTAAATTGTCCCTTAATTGGAAAAAATGAATTAGGTACTCTAAATTTATTTTTAAAAAGAGACCAGAGGGAAAATTTCTTCACACAGAGGGTGGTGAGCATCTGGAACGGGCTGCCAGAGGCAGTGGTAGAGGTGGGTACAATTTTGTCTTTTAAAAAGCAGTTAGACAGTTACATAGGCAGGATGGGTATAGAGGGATATAGGCCAAATGCAGGCAAGTGGGACTAGCTTAGTGATAGAAACTGGACAGCATGGACAAGCTGGGCTGAAGGGCCTGTTTCCATGCTGTAAACATCTATGACTCTATGATTCTATCATCAGCTGAAACTGTAAGCACTTGAAACTGCTATATCTTATATAAATAAACTTTATGAAATTGACAGAAGATAGAGAGCCAGAGCTGTCAATCAAACAATATATTTTTTTCTGGGGCTCATGTGTTAAGAGTGTAAAAACTTGGAGCAGGAGTAGGCACTTCAGCCCCTCGAGCTCTCTCTGCCATTCAATACCATCATGGCTGGACTCCTCTCAACATCAACTCTGCTATCCTGCCGGTTCTCCAGAACCCTTCAACCCATTACAAATTAAAAATCCATCTATAGGGCCTGTACTGTGCTGTACTGTTCTATGTTCAATGTCCCCACATCCAATGCACTCTGGGATAGTCAATCCCACAGATTCACGACCCTTTGAGAGAAGTAATTTCTCTTCATCTCTGTATTAAACCTGCTACCCCTTATCCTAAAACTATTAGTTCTCTTCTAGATTGCTCACTGGAGGAAGCTCTACTTCTACTTTGTCAATTCTTTTAGCATCTTATATACCTCAATTTGATCTCCCCTCATTTTTCTAAACTTGAGAGAGTATAGGCCTAAACTGCTCAATCTCTCTTCATAAGACAAACCCCTCATCTATGGAATCAATCTCGTGAACCTCCTGTGAACTAATACAACTACTAATACAACTACATCCCTCCTGAAATAAGGGGAGAAAACTGTACACAGTATTCCAGGTGCGGTCTCACCAATGCCTTGTTCAGTTGCAGCAACTCTTCCCTTCCTTTATACTCTATTCCTTTAGCTACAAATGCCAAAATTCCATTTGCTTTCCTGATTTCCTGCTCTACCTGCATGCTAGTTTTCTGCGTTTCGTGCATGATGACCACCAGATCCCTCTGCACTGAAGCGCTCTGAAGTTTCTCTCCATTTAGATAATAAGTTGCCTTTCTATTTTTCCTGCCAAAATGCATAATCTCACTTTTATCCACGTTAAACTCCATCTGCCTAATTTTGTCCCACTTACCTAACCTATCCATACCTATTTGCAAATGTCTTACTTCCTCATTGCACCTTACTATCCCACCTTTTTAGTATCATCTGCCAATTTGGCCATAGTATCTTATTTCCCTGTATCCAAGCCATTAATATATATTGGAAATGTTGGGACCCGAGGACCGAACCCTGTGGCACCCTACCCAAAAAAGGCCCATTCGTCCCGACTCTCTGGGCGGGATTCCCCCCTACCCTGCAGGGCGGGCGGTCCCGGCGCCGAGGAGTAGCGTGAACCACTCCGGCGTCGGGCTGCCCGGAAGGTGCGGAATCCTCCGCACCTTCAGGGGCTAGGCCGGCACTGGCGGGGTTGGCAATGCGGCAACCTGCGCAGCAGGGGCTTGGTGCCACGCCAACTGCCGCCGAAGGGCCTCCGCCCGCCGGCACGAGTTGGTGAATGCACAGGAGCACCAGTGTGTGCTGGCGTCATCCCAGCACATGCGCGGGGGGGGGTTTGTCTCCGCACCGGCCATGGCGGAGGTCCACAGCAGCCGGTGCGGAGGGAAAGAGTGCCCCCATGGCACTGGCCCGCCCGCGGATCGGTGGGCCCCGATCGCAAGCCATGCCACCGTGGGGGCACGCCCCCCGTGCCAGATCCCCCACCCCTCCCCCGTCCCCCCGAGGACTCTGCAGGCCACCCGCAGAGCCAGGTCCCGCAGGTAAGTGCCAGGTCTAATTTACACCGGCGGGACCGGCCTAAAACGGATGGCCGCTCGGCCCATCGCGGGCCAGAGAATCGCCGGGGGGCGGGGGGGGCCCTGCCAGCGGCCGCCGACCGGTGCGGTGTGATTCCCACCGAAACCCCGGAGAATTCGGCAGCCGGCGGGGGCGGGATTCACGCCGCCCCCCGGCGATTCTCCGGCCCTGCGGGGGGTCAGAGAATCCCGCCCTCTGTCTCCTGTCAGTTAGCCAGTCTTCTATCTAGGCTAATAAATTACCCCTAACCCTATTAATCTTCTGTGGGAGACATATCAACTGCGTCCCGGAAGTCCAGATATATTACATCCACAGGATTCCCATTGTCCACTTGGCTTGTTACAGCTTCAGAGAACTCTAGCAAATTAGTCAAACACCTTCATAAAACCATACTGAGTCTGATGGATTGTGTTTTGACTTTCAAATTTCCTGTTATTACTTTCTTAATAATGGATTCTAACAATTTCCCAATGATAAATGTTAAACTAACTGGTCTGTAGTTTCCTACTTTCTGCTTCCCTCCCGTTTTGAATAAGGGCATTACATTAACATTTTTCAAATCTACTGGAACATTTCCCGCATCCAGGAAACTTTGGAATATTGTAACAATGGATCTACTATCTCCGCTTTGATGTTCAATTCCCAGACCTGGTCTCCTTGTAACCATGCCTCAGTAATCACCATCAAATTATGCCCATTTATCTATATTCGTGCTGTTAACTCCTTAATTTTGTTACAAATGCTTTCAGAAAGAAAGCCTTCAAGTTTGGTCAATTATCAAATTTCCCTACTCTTGAGGACTTACGGTAGCGGCCATGGAGTGAGCGGTCGCACATCTGGTGGCTCCCGCTCAAAGTGGATTTGCTTGGTCCTTTTTCATCCAATTTAAGGGGTGTTTGCTGGTGTGCGGTGCATAAGTACTGAGACATATTCGTGCTCCATTGGTGGAGCCGGTTTACGGCTACCAGATGAGGAGTGTAACGGGTACGAGGCAGCAGCCTGGCTGAGAGGTACTTCGAGGTGCAACACAGGAAAAGATGACAGAGGATTCTGGTGTGGTCAAGTGAGAAACTGGTGGTCATTTTGAAGGCCAAGTTTCAGCAGCAGAGGCAGGCCGTCTCGGTGGAACTGGTGGAGGTGGTGGAGCTGCTTAGGGCAGCTATTGAGAGAGTGGATCAGGGGCTGGAGGTGCAGGGTCTGGTGCTCCAGAAGGTGGAGGAGGCGGGTGAGCCTGAGGACCGGCTGGCCTCATTGGGGGCAGAGATGGAGCTTGTGGCGGAGAGCCAGAAGAGGTGGCAGAAGAAGGTAGAGGACCTGGAGAATTGTTCCAGGAGGCAGAATCTTCAGATTGTGGGGCTGCCTGGAGGGATTGAGGGAACGCAGGCCACAGAGTATGTAGAGAATATGTTTAAGATTTTGGTGGGGGAGGTGGTCTTTGATCGTCCCCCCGAGGTGAATCGAGCACACAGTGCATTGAGGAGGAGGCCAAAGGCAGGGGAGCCGCCGAGGGCGGTGGTGGTGTGGCTGCATCGCTTTCTCGACAAGAAGAAGCTGCTGAGGTGGGCGAAGGAAATGAGAAAGTGCACCTGGGTACGGAACGTGCTGAGGATCTACCAGGATTTGGGTGCGGAGTTGGCCAAGTGTTGGGCCGGCTTCAATTGGATCAAGGCTGCCCTCTACCTGGAAGGAGTGATATTTGGATATTGTATCCTTCTCTTCTGTCGGTCACGCACCAGAATCAAGAGTTTTATTTTAGAGGCAGAGAGTCATAGATGTTTACAGCATGGAAACAGGCCTTTCGGCCCAGCTTGTCCATGCCACCCAGTTTCTAACACTAGCCGAGGCGATGAGGAAAACTCATCTCTTTGGGCCGCAGCCTACCCAGTGGCATGGAGGGTCCCCACACAGTGATGTCCTCGCTGCTGTCCTTGCTTGTTTCGGCACGCCGGAGGAGACGAGTCAATTTATGAGAGACCTTAGAATGGGAGATGTGTGAGGACGTGAACTTTGGAGATGTTAATGTGGGGAATTTGGGTCTGTGTACCGGTAGCTTGGTGGATTTAATGTGCCTGAGGGTGGAGTGGGTAAGTGTGTTATGCTGTTTTGGGGGAATTGTGATTGAAGGGCGGCTGGGGGGAGGAGGGGTAGAGGGTGGTCTTGAGTGGGGATCACCATGATAGCTGGTTGGCTAGTTAACGGGAGTGAAGTGGGAGGTTTATCTATGGGGGAGGGGGGTGGTTGGGTTTTCTTTTTCTTTGTTCATTGGCGGGAGGGGTGGGTGGGGGAGATACTGACGTGGGTGGTGTTGGTGTGATGCAGTTGATTGGCGGGAGATGACGGTGGACAATCTTGGGGAGGGCCCTAGGGTGAGTGAGGCATGGACCTGGGGGAGCTGGTTAAAGAGGGGTCATGGCTGATCGGTGAGGGTTGGATGGGTGGGTGGGGAGCTTCCTGACTCAGTTGGTTACGTGGATTGTTCAGGGTTTGAATGGCCCAATTAAACGTTTTTGCATTTTGGCATATTTGGGGGGTTTGAAGACGGATGTGGTGGTTCTTCAGGAGATGCACCTGAAGTGGGAGAGCGGACGAGGCTGGGGTGGGTTGGGCGGGGCAGGTGTTCCAATTGGGGTTGGATATGAAGATGAGGGGGTTGACGGTGCTGATCAATAAGAGGGTGGCTTTTGAGGTGGGAAGTATTGTAAATGACCCTGGGGGTAGGTTTGTGATGGCGAGTGGGAAGCTGGAGGGGACGCTGGTGGTGCTAGTAAATATATAAGCCCCAAATTGGGCCGATGTGGATTTTCGGAGGCGATTTTTAGCAAAGATTCTGGACCTGGACACACACCGGCTGATTATTGGGAGGGGGATTTGAATGCTTTGCTGGATCCTAGATTGGACTGATCATTCCCTAGGTCCCTGAAGGGTTTGTCCATGGCAAAGGAGCTGCTGGGATTTGTAGACTGTATGTTGGAGGGGGGGGGCTGCAGAACCGTGGCAGTTATAGAGGCTGAGGGCAAAGGAATTTTCATATTTCTTGCATGTGTACCAGGTGGGCTCCCAGATTGATTCCTTTCCTTTATCTTCGATAAGGCACTGTTGGACCGAGTATTCAGCGATAGTGGTCTCTGACCATGCGCTGCATTGGGTGGACCTGCGGGTGGTGAAGGTTGAGGCTCAGCGCCCGCAGTGAAGGTTGGATGTGGGATTATTGGCGAATAAGGGGGTTTGCGAGAGGTTGAGTGGCCATCCGGAAGTATTTATTTATTTATTTTTCTAAATTTAGAGTGCCCAATTCATTTTTTTTACAATTAAGGGGCACTTTAGTGTGGCCAATCTACCTAGCCTGCACATCTGTGGGTTGTGGGGGCGAAACCCACGCAAACACAGGGAGAATGTGCAAACTCCACACGGACAGTGACCCAGAGCCGGGATCGAACCTGGGACATCGGCGCCGTGAGGCAACAGGGCTAACCCACTGTGCCACCATGCTGCCCCGCCATTCGGAATTATGTGGAGCAGAATAAGACGGGGGAGGTTTGCCCCTCCACACTGAAGGGGAGAGTTTCTATGGATTCGGGTGCACAGGGAGAGGGCAGAGTGGGCTGAGAGGTTGGATTGGATTGGATTGGATTTGTTTATTGTCATGTGTACCGAGCTACAGTGAAAAGTATTTTTCTGCGAGCAGCTCAACAGATCATTAAGTACATGAGAAGAAAAGGGAATAAAAGAAAATACATAATAGGGCAACACAAGGTACACAATGTAACTAGATAACACCGGCATCGGGTGAAGCATACAGGGGTGTAGTATTAATGAGGTCAGTCCATAAGAGGGTCATTTAGGAGTCTGGTAACAGCGGGGAAGAAGCCATTTTTCAGTCTGTTCGTGCGCGTTCTCAGACTTTTGTATCTCCTGCCCGATGGAAGAAGTTGGAAGAGTGAGTAAGCCGGGTGGGAGGGATCTTTGATTATGCTGCTCGCTTTCCCCAGGCAGCGGGAGGTGTAGATGGAGTCAATGGATGGGAGGCAGGTTCGTGTGATGGACTGGGCGGTGTTCACGACTCTCTGAAGTTTCTTGCGGTCTTGAGCTGAGCAGTTGCCATACCAGGCTGTGATACAGCCTGATAGGATGCTTTCTACGGTAGAGGTTGGTGGAGGACATTCTGAGGTTGGATCAGAGATATAAGGTGGCTCCTGAGGAGGCATGACTGAAGGAAAGGCAGAGGCTCCAGATGGAGTTTGGGTTGGTGTCCACGGGAAAGGCAGTGGGGCAATTCGGTAGAGCCAGAGGGACGGTGTATGAATACAGGGAGAAAGCTAGCAGGTTGCTTGCACACCAGTTGAGGAGGCAGGTGGCGGTGAGGGAGATTGGGAGGGTGAGAGACGATAGGGGCATGGTGGTATCGGAACCAAATGGGGGTGAATGGACTTTATGAGGCTTTTACCTGAGATGGGGGGCGGGATTCTCCGTCTCGTCAGGTCCATTTCCCGGCATGGCACCGCCGGCAGCGGGATCCTCCGTTCCAGCAGCTGGCCAATAGTGCCGCCCCGTGCCGTCGGGAAACCCGCGGATGTGGGTGCGCTGCCGGCGAAGTGAAGCAGTGGACCCCGCCGATGGAGAATCCCGCTGTGCATAATTCGGAGCCTCCGGTGGGGGATGAAGGAATAAAATGGTTTTTGGATGGTTTGATGTTTGCGAAGGTTGAGGAGACAAAGGTGTAGGTGCTGTGGGCGTGATTGGGCTGTGGGAGGTAATGGATTCCGTGAGATTGATGCAGGCGGGGAAGGCCCCGGGTCCGGATGCGTTCCCAGTCGAGTTCTATAAGAATTTCGGGTTGGCAATGGAGGCCCCTGCTAGTGGAGATGTAGAATTTAATAATTTTTTAACAAGTGTTTTTAATAATGGGACAAAATTACTCAAACTGCTTTTTAATAATAATAATCTTTATTAGTGTCACAAGTAGGCTTACATTATCACTACAATAAAATTACTGTGAAAAGCCCCTAGTTGCCACATTCTGGCGCCTATTCGGGTACACAGAGGGAGATTTCAGAATGTCCAAATTACCTCACAGCGCGTCTTTCGGGATTTGTGGGAGGAAACCAGAGCACCCGGAGGAAAGCCACAGGGAGAATGTGCAGGCTCCGCACAGGCAGGTTTAGCACTGGGCTAAATCGCTGGCTTTTAAAGCAGACCAAGGCAGGCGAGCAGCGCGGGTTCAATTCCTGTACCAGCCTCCCCGAACAGGCACTGGAATGTGGCGACTAGGGGCTATTCACAGTAGCTTCATTTGAAGCCTACTTGTGACAATAAGCGATTTTCATTTTCATTTCAGTGACCAAGTGAGTCGATGAGTGAGCAGGGGGGAGCTTCCCCCCACACTCCCGCAGGCCTCTATATCATTCATTTCAAAGGACAAAGATCTGGAGCAGTGTGGATCATAGCACCCAATCTCGCTACCGAATGTTGGTGAAGGTGCTGGTGAAGCGGATAGAGGATTGTGTGCCTGAGTTTCTTTGCACACAGATGATCTCCTGTAGTATATTTCGGACCCGGTCGGGAGCTTTGATAGGATCATGTGGATTTTGTGGGACTTTGGCCGATTTTTTGGTTACAGATTTAATATGGGGGAAAACGAGGTATTCCCAATGAATGCACAAGGACAGGAGAGGAGGTTGGTGGGTGTGAGTGTTCGTTCCCTTGGGATACAGGTGGTGTGGAGTTCCATAAGTTGAACTTGGCACGGCTGGTGGAGGGAATGAAGGCGGAAGAGATGGTATGTGTTGCCGTTGTCATTGGCGGTCGGGTCGAGACGGTAAGGATGACGGTGTTGCCGAAGTTTTTATTTATATTGCAAACCTTCCAATTTTTGTGCCCACGTCCTATTTTAGGAAAGTTAATGAGATGACCTTGAGGTGTATGTGGGTGGGTAAGGCTCCGTGTGTTTTTGGAGAGGGATCGACGGTGGTTGGGGGGTGCGTGGGCAGTGTTAGCATGGCCGAGCTTGTCAAACTACGACTGGGCAGCTAATATTGCAATGGTTAGGAAATGTGTGGTGGACGACTGATCGGTTTGGGGGGCCCATGGAAGCGGCCTCATGTAAAGGAACCAGTTTGAGGGCACTATTGTTGGCGCCCCTTCTATTATCACCGGTCAGGTACTCCACGGGCCCAGCGGTGGTATCAGCACTGAAGGTTTGGAAGATGTTGGCAGCACTTTGGATTGAAAGACAGATCTTTGTGGGTGCCGATTTGTGATAATCATAGGTTTGCTCCGGCGGGGTTGGAGGCGAGGTTCCTAGGGTGGCGGCAAGTGGAGGTAGAATATTTTAGGGATTTGTTTATGGGAGGTAAGTTTGCAGGCCTGGAGGAATTGGAGAGGATATATCAGTTGCCAAAGGGAATGGGTTCAGATTCTGCAGGTGAGTGACTTCATGAGAAAGGGGGGGTGCCATAGCTTCAGATGCTGCCGCCCCACCAAGTGCTGCAGGATAAGCTTCAGGGTGAGATAGGGGAGGGCAAGGCTGCAGATATATATGGGGAACTGTTGAAGAGAGTGTCCCGGTGGAGGAGGTTAGACGTAAGTGGGAGGAGAAGTTGGGGGCCGGCGTATGGAGTGAAACTCTGCGGAGGGTGAATGCGTCCTCGCCATGTGCAACACTTCACCTTATCCAGGGTGAGTTGGTTCTTTCCAGGGGTGGAGGATAAGCGTGGGCAGCGTGGGGGGAGGCCAGTAAATCATGTACATATGTTTTGGGCGTGACCGAGGTTGAGGAGGTTTTGGAAGTGATTTTTGGACGTAATGTCAAACATTTTGGGAGTAGAGGTAGCGCCAAGTCCGGAGATGCCGATATTTGGAGTGTCGGAGGATCCAGGAGTGCAGGTGGGGAGAGAGGCCGACATGTTGGCCTTTGCCTCCCTGATAGCCCAGAGATGGATTGTGTTGTGCTGGCGAGACTTGGAGCTGTCGAGGGCAGGGATGTGGGTGAGTGATTTGGCAGAGTTCCTGCATTTGGAAAAGATCAAGTTCGCCAGTCCAGATTCAGAGGAGGGGTTCACGTCGAGGTGGAAGCTGATCATTGACTTCTTATTGGGTCACCAACGAGGGTGGGAGCGATTCATTTTTATTTATTTATTTTTTGTTTATTTGGGTGGGTGAAAAACTGGAAGGAGGGGCGGGTGTCAGGTGGCAACGGGGTGAGTGGGGGTGTTAGGTTGGGGGGGGGGGTTGTAGGCAGTGAGGGGCTTGTTTCCTGGTGCCGCAGTTGGCTTTTGTACTTCTCGGTTATGTATATATTGAAAATGCCTTCAATAAAATGTTCTTCAGAAATAAAAAATTCCCTCCTCTTGTTTGACTCCTTGGCACAATATGACATTCACCCCTTCTGTCTGATCCTTTTATTTTCTGGTAACAATCTGTCTCACCACTAATCTGCACACCTACCTCCTCCTTATAAAATTGATTTGCTAATTTTCCATGCAATTGAATCCCCCTTCCCGCCCAACTATTTGTTTAAAGCTTTAATTTCAGTGTTCTGGCACCTCTAATAGAGGCCTAGGCTCTCAGCCAAGAATATATAATAAGGCTTGGCAGAGTGCTCAGAAACCCATTCATCTGTTGAAACACCTGAGTCCCAGGGAAAATATTACTTGATTGACAGCTCACATTCTCTGATCTCTTCAGTCAATTTCACAATGTTTATTTACACAAGATAAAGAGATTTTGAGTGCTTGCAGTTTCTGCTATTGAAACTTTAAAGAGTCAGGATGTTAGTAGAAGCTTTTTTTAAGAATGAATGAATGACTGTTTTGAAAACTTTTTTTACATATTCTACTGTCACCATAAGGATCATTGTGAATGGTCATGGAAGTACCATAGCTTGGTATAGGAGGCATGATGGACCAGAGAAGTTATTTGGGGGGGCATAATTTGGCTTGGAGTGCACGAGTGGCCAAATTATTGGAGAGTGGAGAAATGTGTAAGGAGGTGTAAAAGGTGAGGGCTGGTGGGCCTTTTTTGTTTTTACTTTAACTGGGGTGGGGTCCCGCAATACATGAACCTTTTCCCAGGCCATCTGACCTGAATGCAGCCCGCACCCAACAAGGAAAATTCTGTCCTTGACGTCACTTCATCCAAGGCAGGCAGGTGAGCCGGGAATGTCCCAACTCCCTCTATCCGCCTTGCGGATGCAAACCCAAACCTTGGTCACAGGAAACTAATCAGAGCTGGCAATGGGCGCACCCACAAATGTGGGTGTGTTCAACAATACTTTGTGGTGCATTATCCAACATATCCCTAAAATGGAAAGAGTCCAGGTTGCTTTATTGAGCACACATGGTCAACAAATAATGTAATAGACTCTATCAAACTTAAATCCAGCAGACAAGGGGAGCTTTATAAAACAAGACTTGCAAAAAAGGAAATGAAAGGCTGATATTGCAACCTTCGAGAAAGAAAGCAGTAAGGGGAATCATGAACCATTTATAGAGGAAGCAGTGGAAGATCTAATGGATAATTAGGCAGTGGCAGACATGCTAAATGGATACTTGGCATCTATTTTCGCAGAACAAAATACTAGTGGTATAAGGATCCCTAATAGTAAGTCGAGAGGAGGAATTTAGTGGATTTAATATAAGCAAGATTATCGTAATGGAGAAAATAATGATCGCCTAATCTCCAGGATCTGATGGTTCCCCCTCCCCGAGAGCATTCAAAGAAACAGGTGGGGAAATTACAGATGCACGAGTCATAATTTTCCAATGGTCTTTAGATTTGGGAACTGCGCCTCTGAATTGGAAAATTGCAAATGTCTCTCTGTTATTTAGAAAAGGAAGGACTGGTAAGTATTAGCCTGTTAGTTTAGCATTAGTTCGGGAGTGGGTTTGCCAAACATCCAGGATTGGCCGAGCGTCTCTATGAATTGACGTTCAATCTGCAGGACATTGCTCTGTGTATAAGCCTGTGGAAAACTCATCGGGACATTAAGATGATTGGGTTTTTTTTTGTCATTTTCCTTGAACCTTTCTTTTTTTGAAAAGATTTGAAAATATTGAAAATCGGAGCGGGCGGTGGGGGGAGGGGGGGGTGGTTGTAGGTACTATTTGGCTGATAATCAAGCATCATCTAATTATGTGAAGAGCATTTTTGTTTTCCAATTGGTGTAGGAGGCAGTGCGTCACAAGGATGGATGTGTTGACTGACTAATGGCTGGGCCATGGGAGCAAATCATGTGATGATGAAGCCTCCAGGAATAGATTTAATCACAGTTGGCAAAGCAATTGGGGAGAATCCATTGGAATCTTTCATCAGGGACAGAGTGACTGCACATTTAGACAAGTATAAGCTGATCAAAGAGAAACAGCACGGATTTGTGAGGGGTAAATCATGTCTGATTGAGTTAGGTGATTCTTTTTTACGAAGATCACTAGCATGGCAGACAATAATAATAATAGCTTATTGTCACAAGTAGGCTTCAGTGAAGTTACTGTAAAAAGCCCCGAGTCGCCACATTCCGGTGCCTGTTCGGGAATTGAACCTGCGCTGCTGCCTTGTTCTGCATTACAAGCCAGCTGTTTAGCCCACTGTGCTAAACCAGCCCCAGATAGGGGAATGTCAATCAATACTGCCCATACAGAATTCAAGAAGGCCTTTTATAAGATGATCTTAAGGGGAACTTGCTGAGGTGTTCAAAATTATGAACAATTTCGACAGGGGAAAGAAGGATTGGCCTGTAAGTCAGTGACTGGGGGGGGGGGGGGGGGGGTCACAATTTGAAGATGGTCAGCAAGAGAGCTGGGAGTGAGATGTGGAGAAACCTCTTTGCTCCGAGAGTTGTTGGGATTTGGAATGCGCTGCCTGGGGGAGTGGATTCCACAGGAGGTTTCTAAAAGAGAGCTGGATACATATTTGCAAGTGATGAATTTAGAGGGTTATGGAGATAGGGCTGGGGAATGGGACCAGCTAGATAGTTCTATCGGGAGATGGTGCACACATGATGGATCATATAGCCTCCTTCTGTGCTATAAAATTCTATGATTGCACACTAGATTCTTATCAGAAACAAAAGAGCATCGAAAGTAACATTTTGGAATGGGTTGTTTGTTTTGTTTACATGTTCATGGGATGTACGTGTCGATGGCTAGGAATACATGGAACATACTCTGGTGAAAAAAAGGTGTTCCCCAGGGCTGTCATCTTAGCTTTCCACCATGTCTGCCAAAGATTCAGATGAAGGAACAGAAAGGATAGCAGATCCAAGCTTGCAGATGGCATTACGTTAGGAGGGAGGTGTTGTAGATGAAAGCAGGAAGTTACTATTGTAACCGCCCCCCCCCCCCCCTCCCCCAGAAGAAGGTGTCCACAATAGGTTGCAGGGTAAGTTGGAGATTATTGAAGTTTGTGATAGAGGGCGGGTTTCTCCGACCTCCCGCCGGGTCGGAGAATCCCCGGCGGGCGGTGTGAATCCTGCCCCGCTGCCCCGATGCCAGCTGTCGTATTCTCCGGTGCCAGTTTTCGGGCGGGGGCAGGGATCATGCCATGCTGGGCGGGGATCATACCATGCCGGTCGGGGGCCATTGGCAACGCCCCCCCCCCGGCAATTCTCCGGGCCCCGATGGGCCGAGCGGCCGCCGGTTTTTAGCCAGTCCCGCCGGCATGGGTTGGACATGTTCCCACACGGCGGGACCTGGCAGGTAAGCTGGCTGGTGCGGTCCTCGGGGGGAGGGGGGGGATCCGACCCCGGGGTGGGGGGGACCCCACGGTGGCCTGGCCCGCGATCGGGGCTCACCGATCTGCGGGCGGGCCTGCGCCGTGGGGGCACTTCTTCCTTCCGCGCCGGCCCTTGTAGGGCTCCACCATGGCCGGCGCGGAGAAGGTACCCCCCTGCGCACGCGGCAGAATACGCCGGCCAGTCTGCGCATGCGCTGATCCACGCTGGCTGTTCTGCGCATGCGCTAACTCGCGCAGTCCCTTCAGCGTCGGCTGGCGTGGCGGTAATCCCTCCAGCGCCAGCCTAGCTCCCGGAAGTGCGGAGAAATCTGCTACTTCCGGTCGGCCCAACGCCGGAGTGGTTCGCTCCGTTTTTGACGCCGGCGTTGGGCCATCACGCCAATTTGGGAGAATCCAGCCTAGCGACTTTCATACAAGCTACTCCTATGAGTGAGTGCCGGCAGATTCTGCGCTGATCGGCTTTATATCGATGTCCTCGGAAGCTCCACCCCCTTTCAGCGGGGTAGCGTGAATTCTCTGAGGGCTTCCGGGAAAACCAGATCCCCTACTCCGTAGGCTTTCGTCGGGCCCCGGATATAGCATCCCTCCCCCACAAAGTTCAAAAACCCCTCCATGATCCATTGACAAGAGGGAGGAGGAGCGATTGTGGGAGAAGATGGCCGACGAACCATCTTTGGTGCCGGAGGAACCACTGAAGATTGAGGCAGTGACACCCCCGGTGGAGTGGACCACGCCGGAGAATGACTCTTACGATTGGAACATCGTGGCAGGACAGTGACAGGTGGAACCTGTACCTCGGGTCCCCCCCCCCCCCCCCCCCCCAGATGCCCCAGGGGCTTTGGATTCCATCTCTTAATCCGAAGAGGATACTGCCATCAGGAGGTCCAGGGGGTGGGTGGACGACGGCATCACAGGCTCCTGGAACCCTGGCCCTGGATTCTCAGGAGTGGGACTTGCCACTGGTTGTGGACACAAAGGCGGTTGGCACACACGCAGATGATCTAAATGCCGTTGTAACTGTAGAGCCCCTACTTGAACCCGATAGGACCCCGGACCAGTCTGTTGCAGCACAGTGCTGGATAGCCAATGGATACCAAGGGTGTAATTCTGGACAAAAACCTTGCCTCCTGTGGCAAAATGACGGGCTGGACGACGTGGGGCAGGGGCACGCACCTTCTGACCTTGGGCACATTGCACCTTCACCCCGATGCCCAGGAGTAACAACCCTAAGTGGGTGCAGAGGCATTGGCCCATGATCAGTTCTCCTGGAGCCATCTCGGTCACGGTACATGGTGTGGTCCAGTACGTGAGAAAAAATTGGGCCAAGCGTGTGTCCAAGGACCCTTTCTGCTGCTTGCGGAGGCCCTGCTTGAAGGGCTGGACAACTGTCTCTGCCAGTCCCTTGGAGGCCAGATGATAGGGGACTGTCTTCTCATGCCGGATGTCATTTGCCTGAATAAACTCCAAAAAGTCCACTCTCGTTGTCCATCACAAGCACCTCCGGGATGCCACGTGTGGCGAAAGAGAGACGCATCGTCTCCATCGTTGCGAGAGAGGTGATCACCGCTATCCGATGGACCTCTAACTATTTAGAATGGGCGGCCACTAAAAGAAGGAACATGGAGCCCAGAAACGGGGTGGTGAAGTCTGCATGGTCTCCGGCCCATGGGCCACTCTCAGTGGTGGAGGGGTGCGGTGGCAGGTAGCCGCTGGTGTTCCTGGCAGACGGAGCATTGCTGCGTTAACTTCTCAATGTCGGTGTCGAGGCCCGTCCACCAGACATAGCTCCTCGGCAGCATCTTCATCTGCTCACTTCCAGAAGGCGTTTGACAAGGTGCCGTATGAAAAACTGATCCAGAAGGTGCGATTGCAGTGATTGGACCAAAAGTACTAGATTGGATCAAGGGTTGGCTGATTGACAGAAAGCAGAGGGTGGGGATAAATGGGACCTTCTCTGACTGGCAAACTGTAACTAGTGGGTTGCCGCAGGGGTCAGTCCTCAGACCTCAACTGTTTACAATCTATATAAATGATCTGCAACCAGGGACAGAGAGTAATATTGCAAAATTTGAGGATGATACTAAAATAGGTGGGAAAGCAGGCAGTGAAGAGGAGATAAAGATTTTACAGACGGATATAGATAGGCTAGGAGATTGGGCCAAAATTTGGTAGATGAAGTTTAGAGGTTATCCATTTTGACTGAAAAAATAGTCAGGCAAATTATTATCTAAATGGAAAGCAGGTTCTAAATGCGTCTGGGCAGAGGGATCTGGGTGTCTTTGATCATGAATCGCAGAAAGTCTGTATGCAGGTACAGCATGTAATAAGAAAGGCAAATGGAATGTTAGTGTTTATTGCAAAAGGTCTGGGGTATAAAAGTAGAGAAGTATTGTTGCAATTATATAGGGTGTTGGTGAGACCACGTCTGGAATACTGTGTCCACTTTTGGTCTCCTTATTTGAGGAAGGATGTGATGGATGTGATGGAGGCAGTTCAGAGATTGATTTGGGGGACCAAAGGGTTGAGGTAGGAGAAGAGATTAAACAGTCTGGCTTATACTTGCTGGAGTTTAGAAGGATGATCGAGGTATATAAATGCTAACCGGGATTGATAAAGTAAACGTAGACCAAATGTTCCCCCTTGTGGGGCAATCTAGAATGAGAGGTCACGGATATAGGTTGAGAGATGGTAGATTTAGAACTGAGATGAGGAGGAACTACTTCTCGCAGAGGGTGGTGTATTTGTGGAACTCGCTGCTCCATAGTGCGGTGGAATCGGAGTCATTAAATGTTTTCAAGAAGGAGATAGATATTTCTGCGACAAGGGAATGGACACAGTACGTGCATAGTAGACAAAAAAGAATAATCAACAGAGTACATTGACAAAGGATACATCGACAAACAGTGATTGGTTACAGTGCGGAACAAGGGGCCAAACAAAGCAAATACATGAGCAAGAGCAGCATAGGGCGTCGTTCTTACATGGAACAGATCAGTCCGAGGGGGAGTCATTGAGGAGTCTAGTAGCTGTGGGGAAGAAGCTGATCCTATGTCTGGATGTGCGGGTCTTCAGACTTCTGTATCTTCTGCCTGATGGAAGTGTCAGGAAGAAGGCAATGCCTGGGTGGGAGACAATGCTGTCTGCCTTCCTGAGGCAGCGAGAGGTGTATACAGAATCAATGTGGGGGTGGCAAGCTTGTGTGATGCATTGGGCTGATTTCACCGCACTCTGCAGTTTCTTGTGATCTTGGGCCGAGCAGTTGCCATACCAGGCTGTGTTGCAGCCGGATAGGATGCTTTCTGTAGAAGTTTGTGAGAGTCGATGCAGACATGCTGAATTCCTTTAGCTTCCGTAGGAAGTCAAGACGTTGTTCGGCTTTCTTGACTATTGCATCAACGTGAGTGGACCAGGACAGACTGTTGGTGATGGTGTCCCCCAGGAACTTAAAGCTATCGACCATCTCCAATTCGGAGCCATTGATGCAGACGGGAGTGTGTGTCGCGCTACGCTTCCTGCAGTCGATGATCAGTTCCTTGGTCTTTCCGACATTTAGAGAGAGGTTGTTTTCGGTACACCATGCAACCAAGTGATTTATCTCCTTCTGTAGTCTGATTCGTTGTTGTTTGAGATACGACCCACCACAGTCGTATCATCTACAAACTTATAGATTGAGTTGGAGTTAAACCTTGCCACACAGTCATGTGTGTATAGGGAGTACAGTAGAGGACTGAGCACACATCCTTGCAGAGCTCCGGTGTTGAGGACTATTGTGGAGGAGGTGCAGTTGCCTATCCTGACAGATTGCGGTCTGTTGGTGAGGAAGTCAAGAATCCAGCTGCACAGGGAGGGGTCAAGTCCAAGATTGCAGAGTTTGGTTATCAGTCTCGTCGGGATAATGGTGTTGAAGGCGGAGCTGTAGTCCATGAACAGCAGTCTGACGTAGCTGCCCTTATTGTTGAGGTGTTCGAGTGTTCATTGTAGAGCCATCTGCTGTGGACCGCTTGCAGTGATAGGCGAACTGCAATGGATCAAGACTGTCTGGGAGGCTGGTGTTGATCCGTCTCATGACTAGCCGCTCGAAGCATTTCATGATAACAGATGTCAGAGCCACCAGTCGGTAGTCGTTGAGGTAGGCTACCTTGTCTTCTTTGGTACTGGTATTATGGTAATCTTCTTGAAGGAGGTGGGACCTCGGAGCGGAGGAGTGAGGTGTTGAAGATGTATGTGAATACACGCGCCAGCTGGTCTGCGCCAGCTCTAAGTGCTCGCCCAGGGACTCTGTCGTTTTCTGCAGGTTCACTTTCAGGACGGCAGCTCTTACCTCCGCGGCTGTAATAGTGGGTATGGGTGTGTCCAGGGCTGTTGGGGCGGGTGGCTCTGATGTATTGGCTGACTGCTCAAAGCGGGCACAGAACTTGTTCAGTTCATCGGGGAGGGATGCTTCAGCCCTTTCGTACATTCATAGTTGAAGTCAGTCAAAGTGGGTAAAACAATGGCAAATAGAGTTCAATGTGAGGAAGTGTGACTTCACTCACTTTAATCTGAGAAAGACAAATCTGAATATTTCTTAATGGCGGGTCATTAGACACAATGAAGGTGTGAGAAAATTTGACTTTTTAAGCTCATTGCCTTGAGCAGATGGTGTGGGCTATCTTGTTGTATTATTGCAATCTGCACATTGGAGAAGCTTCTGCAATGCTGTCAGGTAGGGGACTGGATTCTCTGTCAGCGGGATCCTCCGTTTCATCGGCAGTGCACACACGGCAGCGGAATTCCCAACGACGTGGGGGAGCCCACAATGGGAAACCGCATTGGCCGGCTGCCGGGACAGAGAATCCCGCTGCCTGGCGGGGGCGCGGCGCACCAGAAAACGGATGCGGCGGGTCAGAGAATCCCGCTGCCTGGCGGGGGCGCGGCGCACCAGAAAACGGATGCGGCGGGACAGATAATCCCGCTGCCTGGCGGGGGCGCGGCGCACCAGGAAACGGATGCGGCGGGTCAGAGAATCCCGCTGCCTGGCGGGGGCGCGGCGCACCAGAAAACGGATGCGGCGGGACAGATAATCCCGCTGCCTGGCGGGGGCGCGGCGCACCAGGAAACGGATGCGGCGGGTCAGAGAATCCCGCTGCCTGGCGGGGGCGCGGCGCACCAGAAAACGGATGCGGCGGGTCAGAGAATCCCGCTGCCTGGCGGGGGCGCGGCGCACCAGAAAACGGATGCGGCGGGACAGAGAATCCCGCTGTCTGGTGGGGGCGCGGCGCACCAGAAAACGGATGCGGCGGGTCAGAGAATCCCGCTGCCTGGCGGGGGCGCGGCGCACCAGAAAACGGATGCGGCGGGACAGATAATCCCGCTGCCTGGCGGGGGCGCGGCGCACCAGGAAACGGATGCGGCGGGTCAGAGAATCCCGCTGCCTGGCGGGGGCGCGGCGCACCAGAAAACGGATGCGGCGGGACAGATAATCCCGCTGCCTGGCGGGGGCGCGGCGCACCAGGAAACGTATGCGGCGGGTCAGAGAATCCCGCTGCCTGGCGGGGGCGCGGCGCACCAGAAAACGGATGCGGCGGGTCAGAGAATCCCGCTGCCTGGCGGGGGCGCGGCGCACCAGAAAACGGATGCGGCGGGTCAGAGAATCCCGCTGCCTGGCGGGGGCGCGGCGCACCAGGAAACGGATGCGGCGGGTCAGAGAATCCCGCTGCCTGGTGGGGGCGCGGCGCACCAGAAAACGAATGCGGCGGGTCAGAGAATCCCGCTGCCGGCGGGGGTGCGGCGCACCAGGAAACGGATGCGGCGGGTCAGAGAATCCCGCCCAGGGTGTTTTAGCATTTTGATTCAACGATGATAAAGGAACAGAGATAGATGCCCAAGTCAAGATGACATGGGACACAGAGGGAAACCTGGAGATTACGTTGTTTCGTTGTACTTTTCCTTCAGCGTTTCAGCAAATCTTAATACCCTAAAGGTGAGTTTGGAGTCAAGGGGGGCATTTTAGGGGCTGGTTTAGCTCACAGGGGCTGGTTTAGCTCACTGGGCTAAATCGCTGGCTTTTAAAGCAGACCAAGGCAGGCCAGCAGCACGGTTCAATTCCTGTACCAGCCTCCCTGAACAGGCGCCGGAATGTGGTGACTAGGGGCTTTTCACAGTAACTTCATTGAAGCCTACTCGTGACAATAAGGGATTTTCTTTTTCATTTCAAGGGGGGCATTTGAGGGGCATGATGTTGCTGGGTGGGGACAGCATCACCTTCCTCTCTCTGTGGGTGGTGAATCTGTGGAATTCTTTACCGCAGTGGGCTCTAAAGGCTGAGGTGGACAGATTTTTAATCAGTAAGGGAATCAGGGGTTATGGAGATAAGGCGGGAAAGTGGAGTTGAGGATTATTTTATCAGGTCACTCATGATCTCGTTGAAAGGCAGAGCAGAATGTACAGCATCCATAGACTCGATGGGCCGAATGACCTACGTTTGCTCCTATGTTTTATGGTTTTCACACCTCAACCTTGATGAAGTCCAGGTCAGGAAGCCTTGTAGATGGCCTCCTTCCCCGATGTCAATTGAGTCCCTTAAGTGCAGGGTAACTACTGCTAATTATTATCCAGTATCCATATGCCAAAAGCCAGGTTGGGTTGAGCTGTAATGCACCTGGTAAAATGGCTGAGCTACCGTTCACTGTCTGGACTCACACATGGGCCAGGATTCTCCAACCCTGCGCCAGGTTGGAGAATCCCCGGGGGGAGGCTCTATTCCCGATGCCGGCTTACCTATTCTCCAGCGCCGTTTTTTGAGGGCCGGCGGCATTCCCGCCACGCCGGTCGGGGACCGTTGACAGAGGCCCCTCCGCCGATTCTCCGGGCCCCGATGGGTTGAGTGGTCGTCAAGTTATGCCCAGTCCCGCCGGAGTGGATTACTCACCGCGCACACGGTGGGACCTGGCAGGTAAGTATGCGGGGGCCATCCTGGGAGGGGGGGGCCCCCACGATGGCCTGGCCCGCGACCGGGGCCTACCGATCTGTGGGCGGGTTGGTTCCGTGGGGGTCTTCTTTACTTCCCGCCGGGCCCCTGTGGGGCTCTACCATATTTCCCGGGGGCCGGCGCGGAGAAGGGAATCCCCGCGCATGCGCGGAAATACGCCGGCCGGTCCGCGCATGCGCAAGATCACGCCGGCCGTTCTGCGCATGCGCGAACTCGCGCCGGCCCTTTGGTGCCAGCTGGAGCTGCGGGAACCACTCCGCCATCAACCTATCCCCTGAGAAAAGTGAGAATTCCTCACTTTCGGGGGCCGTTAATTCCAGAGTGGTTGGCATCGGTTTTTACGCCGGCGTGGGGACATATCCCCATTATTGCAGAATCCTATCCATGATGTATGCACACGTGGGTGAGGTAGTGAAGGAGTGCCAGCGTTTGCGGAGCTGCATCGCAGCGTGAGTCAGTGCCTCCAGGAAAATAGAGAAGGAGAGAGATGTAAATAGAACCAAAGTGGGTGGCGGCCGGGTGGGTGGGTGAAGAAACTTTTGGCTTCGCCAAAAATTATCTGTCGGGTGAGATCAAATATCGTACAAGAAATTAAAGGAGCAGGGTCCCATCTGGAAGTAACAGTCATTGTGGAGTTAACTTATGGCATCTATGTCAATAAAGATTGGAATGGCTGAAGATAAATATCCAAAAAACCTTGTGTGAAAGCAGCCATTGCACAGTTGGAAAAACAACTGTCACCCAAAGCAGCCCAGCCAAGCTCTGAGTCTTAGACGTTTGCACCATTTTTTACGTCAGTTATATTTATCTTAGAGCTGATTTATTTCCTCCTCGACATATTGGATGAGAAATGCAGCATTCAGGGCACAAATCTGAACAGTTTCATCTGAGCAGACTTATAGAATTACACGATGAAAATGATGATGGATGAACAAGATTGAATCACACATGCCAATACCTAAAATATTTCTTTGCCTGGGCTGGGTGCCATCAGCTGTTCGCTCTTCAAACAGTGTTAGAAACATTCCTGCTGTGGTCTCACAGTTCACAGGAATCTTCCTTACCTTCCGAAGAATATGTAGATGAATTTGCAGCTTTGTCAGTCACACAGCATTGACAGACGTACAAACAAATCATGGCGGAAAAGCGTATTCTTAATCCGTAAAAACATAGCAAAGGGCAAGGCTGTTAGGGTTTGGCATTCGAAACTGCTTCAAAATAAGTTTTTTTTGTGGTTTGTCAGTTTATTCATGGAACTGGCTGTTTCACATATATGATTAGAACTATTCTATGAATTAACCACCAGGGTTTAGGCGATGTTGGTTTGTGTTGTCACTGGAATCCTATTTTGTTGCACACAACTCGCTCCAACCCGACTCAAAGTGATATATTGTGCACACAGCGCACATTGGCAATTGACAGGGCTGTGAAACTCACTGCTGTTTTCCAGCAAGTCCACCACTCGAAGATGGCAGATGTATTTATATCTGACAACAGGAAGAGGTGTATAACATGTTTGAAATCACAGTCCCCTGCTACATTATTTCATTTGCCATTGATAGAGGGGAACTTATTTGCATTAAGGAGATTCATTGACTGAAATGTGAGCTTAATGTGGAAGCAAATCCCTTCTGCCTCTGAATTATAGCAACAATGGAGTTAATTGTTGGGGTGGCTCCAATTAACATTCCTATGAACAGGGTGGCACGGTAGCACAGTGGCTAGCACTGTTGCTTCACAGCGCCAGGGACCCGGGTTAGATTCCCTGCTCGGGTCACTGTCTGTGCGGAGTCTGCACATTCTCCCCGTATCTGCGTGGGTTTCCTCCGGGTGCTCCCGTTTCCTCCCACAAGTCTCGAAGGACGTGCTGTTAGGTGAATTGAACATTCTGAATTCTCGCTGAGTGTACCTGAACTCAGGGGTTTTCACAGTAACTTCACTACATTATTACTGTTAGCCTACTTGCGATACTAATCAAGATTATTATTACATTCATACTCTGCTGCACACGCTCTGGTACACCAGTACTACAAGTTACATTTGCAACAAAAATACTATTTTGGTAACATGGTCTATATTGTGTTGATTTACAAAAGGGTCTGAGCTGAGCATTCGATGATCTTGTTATTTGAAGGATCGTCCACAAGGTGGTATTGTGGATAAGGGTAACCTCCCCTGTGAAAGAGCTGGAACTGACTCCAATGCATTGGAGTACAGGCTCCAGTTACATTGTGGATATTCTTTGTGCTATTTGTGACTGAAGAACTTATGAACATGCGTGTTTACTGGTGCTGTTCATGCTTGCTTCTTAATCATGGTAATTCAGTTCCCCAATGGGTGATGGGGGCTGTGCTTTATCATGTGCAACTGGCACTAGTTGCGACTGATCTGAGGTGGAAGTACAACAGTTCTCAGATGGGTGAACATGCTTGTGAGTATTGCAATTGAAATAATGCGATATTGTATTATGTTGCTGCAGGAGACAGGACAAAACAGGACTGACAGTTTCACTGAACATTCAATGAGCCATTTATAAACCTGACGGGCAGGAAGAGACTAGTTGGTCCTTCGACACCATGATGAACGGACGGACCATCATGGTTAAGAAATTCACATCTCTGCTCCCCCACCCACCCCACCACCACCTCCCATTCATACCTGCAGCTATGCAATCTCTTGGCAAAGGTAACCAGAGTGAAAAGACCTAAGACCAATAAAACAAAAATAAATATGTGTGTCTGTCTGTGGATGGAGGCCAAGAAACCTGTTCCTACTAAAGAAGCCAGACACACAGTGGGTGAAAGTTCCAAGAGAGGTGGATAGCTACCACTGCTAAATGACAATTTTCAGGGCCACAACACGACTATTGTGAGTTAACAGGTCCCAACAGGGGACATGACAGGGGTGAGCTGCCAATTAGTCCACAAAGCTATAAAATAGATTACTGCTAAACTGTTTTGTTATACCCACCACCGCTTCTACTTCAATGTAGAACAGAATCAGCAATGTTCAAGATGACAAGGTCTCTATTAGTGTGTCCAGGTCACAAGACTTCCAAAAGTGATGACCTGCAATGAGATTGTGTTTTGGGCATTATTCTTTCACACCAAGGTATGAATTCCAGTAAGGTTCAGATGGTATGTATGGTGTGTGCCACCAGTTTCAGTTAATGTGTTTCAATGCCTAGTCTCCTAGGAGTCCTTTCAGCAGTTTCTGGCTTGCTCTTACAGTTACAGCGTTGGCATGGCTGATTCATTCACCCTGTAACAATTGAAGACTCGACAGTTAGACTCAACCATTGTTCATGAATGCTCTGCGCAACTATACCAGGGTTAAGGCATTCTGCAACACGGCTCATGCCTGGTTCACAGTGCTGGTCAGAATAGGCCTTTTTTACATTCAATCTTTGCTTCATGTATCTGGACTGCCTTGGCAGTGTGATCCTGGGAAAGTGGTCAAAATAGTGACAATGTGCTGCTTAGTGCATTGCATTGCTTTTGACAGAGACATTAAAGGTTGCATGTCAGTAATATCCAGCAATGGTAAGGGGTGGATGAGGACAAGGAGATGCAATTAGAACTGAGGAAAAAGGACTGCCTTCTGTAAGAGAACAGTGGCAGCAATCAATTGGCTACTTCTTTCCCTGAGGGAGGAGGTGTTGTCAAAGTAACTTTGGCGGGTTTCTGCAATGTATGTAGATAATGGTCGGAATTCTCCATCCGTTGCAATTACTGTTCCTGTCCGCAGCGCACCCCCACCAGTGGGGTGGCTTCAATGGGGAATCCCATTGACAAGCGGTGGGGGTATAGAATCCAGCCGCTAGCGAATGCCGCGCCACTGAGAAACCCGCAGCTGGAGGACCGAAGAATCCAGTCCAATATATAATGAATACCAGTGTACTAGTGATGGAGGAGGTTGTCACTCTGTCCAGTAACAGGGACTGTGTTCTGGATGGTATCAAGCAACTGGTGAGTACTCAGTCCTGACTTGAGTCATGTAGACAGTGCAGATGTTGCACAGTCAGATGGGCCAGCCATTATAGAATATGCAGCTTTTGGCCTGCTCTGACAGTTGCAAAGTTGACATAGCTAAACCGGTTTAGATCCGCTGACTCCAGATTGATGCTGGTGGAAACTGAATAGAAAGATAGAAAATAGAAGCAGGAGGAGTCCATTTGGCCCTTCGAGCCTGCTCCTCCATTCATATTGCTCATGGCTGATCATCAAGTTCAATACCCTGATCTCGCCTTCCCCCATATCCCTTGATCCCTTTAGCCCCAAGAGCGATATCTAATTCCTTCTTGAAACCACAAAACATTTTGGCCTCAACTACTTTCTGTGGTAGTGAATTCCACTGATTCACCACTCTCTGTGTGAAGAAATTTCCCCTCACCTCTGTCCTAAAAGGTTTACCCTCATCCTCAAACTATGGCCCCCTAGTTCTGGACTCCTCCACCATCGGGAATGTTCTTTCTGAATCTACTCTGTCTAATCCTGTTAGAATTTTGTAAGTTTCTGTGAGACCCCTCTCACTCTTCTAAATCAGTAAGAAGTCTTACAGCACCAGGTTAAAGTCCAACAGGTTTGTTTCGATGTCACTAGCCAATGAATATAATCCTAATTGACTGAGTGTCTCCTCATATGACAGTCCCGCCATCCCAGGAATCAGCTTGGTAAACCTTCACTGCACTCCCTCCATAGCAAGAACATCCTTCCTCAGATAAGGACACCAAAACTACACACAATACCCCAGGTGTGGCCTCACCAATGCTCTATACATTGCAGTGAAACATCTCTATTCCTATACTCAAATCCTCTCACTATGAAGGCAACATACCATTTGCCTTCTTTACTGCCTGCTGTACCTGTGCACTTACTTTCAGCGACTGATGCACGAGGACACCAAGGTCTTGCTTAATGGACTTAAAAGGAGTAAAATATTCTGGTTGAACTAAAGGTTTGCAGATAAAGCTGGATGGAAGAGATAGCGTTATGCGTTTTAATGTGGATATGAACGGCCATGCAGGTCGTGCTGTGATGAATCAGGGACAAGATACAACAGTGCACGTCATTCCAAACACAGGGCAGATGAATCTTAGACTTTACAGTGCAGAAGGAGGCCATTCAGCCCATCGAGCCTGCACCGGCCCTTGGAAAGGGCACTCTACTTAATCCTTCGTGATCTAGTACTTCCCCAGAGCGGAGAAACTATGACATCTTCTTCGCAGCCTTCAACATGTCATTGATGAAGACGAACATCTTGCCAAGGTCATCCCCACACCCCCACTACTTGTCTTCAAACAACTGCGCAATTTCAAACAAACCATTGTTTGCAGCTAACTACCCAGCCTTCTGAACAGCGACCACGACACCACACAACCCTGCCATGGCAATCTCTGCAAGACGTGCCAGATCATCGACATGGGGACGACCAGTACACGTGAGAACACCACCCACCAGGTATGTGGTACATACTCGTGCGACTCGTTGCCTACATCATACGCTGCAGGAAAGGATGTCCCGAAGCGTGGTACATTGGTGAGACCATGCAGACGCTGCGACAACGGATGAATGGACATCGCGCGACAATCGCCAGGCAGGAATGTTCCCTTTCAGTCGGGGAACACTTCAGCAGTCAAGGACATTCAGCCTCTGATCTCCGGGTAAGCGTTCTCCAAGGCAGCCTTCAGGATGCGCGGCAATGCAGAATCGCCGAGCAGAAACTTATAGCCAAGTTCCGCACACTTGAGTACAGCCTCAACCGTGACCTTGGATTCATGTCACATTACATTCACCTCCCACCATCTGGCCTGGGCTTGCGAAATCCAACCAACTGTCCTGGTCTGAGACAATTCACACCTCTTTTAACCTGTGAATATCCTTCTCTCTGGATCTGTGAAGACTTAATTACCTGCAAAGACTCGCAAACCAAGTATCGTCGTGCATCTTTGACTTTGTCTATATATATATGTTTCTGGAACCTACCTCTTCATTCACCTGAGGAAGGAGCAGTGCTCCAAAAGCTGGTGATTTGAAACAAACCTGTTGGACTTTAACCTGGTGTTGTAAGACTTCTTACTGAGCTCACCCAGTCCAACGCCGGCATCTCCACCTCATGCTCCTGGGTGTTAGATTTAATAGCGGTAGATGCAAAAGTGTGAAAACTCGGATTGCCTGCATTTGCCAGATTTCTACACTAACAATAATATCAGCGTTGTGAAGAGCCACTCCCAGCTGAGGATCCCCGGGTTTTCAGATTGGGGAATGTTCGTGTTGATAATCCCTAAACAAATCTCACACACTAAAACTGAAAACACATACAGCGTCTGAGGAGATTTGCTGGGAAGTCAACCGGTTCTACCAGCCACAGCCTACACATTGCATAACATTGACTGTGTGGGGATTGCTTCTAACCTGCACACTTGATAAAAAGAAAAACTCCTATTTGCAGGGGTGGAATCAGAATTCCTACAGTGCAGAAGGAGGCCATTCGGCCCACCGGGTCTACACCGACCCTCCGAAAGAGCACCCCATCCACGCCCAAACCCCACACCATTCCCACACCTCCACCTAGGGCTAGTTTAGCACAGCCAACCCACCTAACCTGCACATCGTTGGACTGTGGGAGGAGACTGGAGCACCCGGGGGATACACACGCAGACATGGAAAGAACGTGCAAACTCCATACAGACAATCACCCAAGGCTGGAATTGAACCCGGGTCCCTGGCACTGTGAGGGAGCAGTGCTAACCACTGTGCCACCCTGGACGGTACTGGAACAAACAGTATACAACTCTCGGGAAGGAATTTGGTCTCTGTCCTCTGGTAAAGAGAAAGATGACGGGTGGCCTGATGGAAGTCTTTTAGCCCAAGAAAGGATTTGAAACGGTAGAAAATCTGTCCATTTTGGGGGATGCAAAACTAAAGAGCATACACTGAAGATGTTAATAAATCAATTAGCAATTTCAGAAGAAACTTAGTTACCAAGTTGTGGGAAGTGACTACCTTAAGGAGTACCTAAGGGAAAGAGCACAGATCTTTGTAAAGGGAAGCTGGATAAGCAAATGAGAGGGAAAGGAATGAAAATAAATTCTGATAGGACCCAATTGACGGGGTCCGAAGGAGCTTTGTGTGCCTTTTAGGACCTTAGGAGGTCCCAAGCACTTCATAATGAAGTGTTCTGGAAATGTAGTCACTGCCGTAATGTAGGAAAAGCAGAAGCCGATTTGCACAGTGGCCTCAAAATAGCAAAGAGATAATGCTGAGATTATCTGCTCTTTTGTGATGCTGGTTGAGTGAGAATCCCCCCCCCCTCTTTTCTGTTGGGGGATCTTTAAAAGATGTGAGGACAGATTGGGCCTCTGTCTAATGCATTATCTGAAGGGTGCCACCACAGACAGTGCAGCACTCCTTTAACACTGTATTGAAGCGTCAGCCTAGTTAATGTGTTCAAGAATTAGAAAAGTGGGAGAAGAATAGAAGGCCCTTTGTGCATGCTCTGTCAATCAATACAATCATGATCGATCTTGGACCTTAAATCCACTTTCCCGCCTTGATTCTTACTACCAAAGAAAACACTCTCACATTTCCTCACATTATACTCCATCTGCAACTTTGTTTTCCTCCACTCACTTAACCTGTCTGTATTTCTCTGGGCTAGATTCTTCGTCTTAGATTTTAGTCCCTTAAATCTCTGCAGTGGAGCTTGTAGCCACTGCCTTTTGATTCAAATGTGAGAGTGCTGTTTTGAAAATAACATTGGAAAGTTATTCATTTATAGAATGCGGACGTTGCTGGCAAGGTCAACATTTGCTCTGAGCCCTAATTGTACTGGAGACGGTGCTTGTGGTGAGCCATGTTCCTGAACTGTTGGAGTCTATATAGTGAAGATATTCCCACAGAATTGGCTAGGTAGGGATTTCCAGGATTCTGATCCCACAACTAAGTCGAGATAATATCCTGCTGGTGTTCTTGTGACCCTGATTCCTTTGTCCTTCTGGGTGGCAAAGGTCACAGGTTTGGAAGGTGCTGTGGACTGGGCCTTGGCGAATTGCTACAGTGCATCTTAGGACTGATGCCACTGTACGCCGATGCTGGAGCAAGTGAATGTTTTAAATGGTGCACGGTGTGCTGATCATGTGTGTTGCTTGGTCCTGAATAATGCTGAATCTCTTGAATATTGTTGGAACAGCACCTACCCAGCAAAGTGGGGTGTACTTAGAGTCATAGAGGTTTACAGTATGAAAACAGGTCCCTCTGCCCAACTTGTCCACACCACCCAGTTTTTACCACTAAGCTAGTCCTAATTGCCTGCATTTGGCTCATATCCCTCTATACCCATCTTTCCCATGTAATGCTTCTTAAAAGACAAAATTGTACCAGCCTCTACTACTGCCTCTGGAGTGCCGCCTGGGGTGAAGTGTGTTGCTGATTTTCTCCTTGGTTCAATTGCTCTGTTTTATTGCCTTTGCTCTCGAGTCGCCAGGTATCTTTATGATACCGCCACGAGGTTCAAGTCCGAGTAATGATCAATAACCCAGTACACCGATTAGTAAGATTTAAATCAAAGCACATTTATTATACACAGTAATCGCTACTCATGCACAAATTCTACGTCTAAGCTACTTCTACAACTAACAGGCCTATACTTAACTTCGGACTGGCCCACCAGGTCAGGGGAACAAATGGGCTTTCGTTCGGGTTCTGAGTCTGTGTGATTCGAAGTTGGTATGGATTGGTAGCTAGGAGTGCCTATCTCGTAGCGAGCGTTGAATTAAGACTTGCGTCCGTCGAAGATCACTACACCGGTCAAGGTCAATGTTGGTTCGTGTTGCTGGGTGACCCGGGCAGGAAGAAGAGAGAGCGATTTGAACTTGGGGCTCAACTCTTATAGTCCCCAGGGGCTTCCCGCCTTTCGGGGCGGACCCTGTACCTGGTCCCAAGTGATTGGACTTTGTCCCAATCGCTTGGTTCGATTTTCTCCAATACTGGAGCGTTTCCCTGATCGATGGGTGGTCTTGAGGTGCTCGTTCACCTCCTTTGTGTAGGCTCCTGCTGGCGCCGAGGAGTCTGGCTTTGCTTTGTGTGTCCAAAATGTTACTTTTTGTTCCCGGGGATTGCTCATCAGTATGCAGATAGCTGCTACTTTGTTATGCTGATGGCCGCTGGTATCGATGTTGTCTGGCCTTTTTCCGAGGTAAATACACAGCAAACCTGCAGCTGCTGGATTCTGTCTTGTTGGCTGACTTTCCCATCAGCCTTTGCCGTTCGCCATTTTAAATCGGGAGTTGGCCAAGTTAGGTGGCTACAAGTGGCAGTGGCTATCATCTCGGGAAGCGTGACTCTGAGGACTAGCCTTCAGTGCCACAAGAAGGTGAATAGGTGAATGACCTATACTGTATACTGGGCCGTACAGGTGAGTTGACCCCCCCCCCCCGAGACCCTCCCACCCCATGTGAGCAACCCCACAACCCTCCCTGTGCCCCCCAACCCTCCCTTCACTCCCCCTCGCTTCAGATCCCCCAACCCTTCCTTCTAGAACTAGAGGGCATAGGTTTACGGTGAGAGGGTAGAGATACAAAAGAGACCAGAGTCGAAGATTTTTCACACAGAGTGGTGAGCATCTGGAACGGGCTGGTAGAGGAAGATACAATTTTTTCTTTTAAAAAGTAGTTGGAGAGTTACATCTTTTATTGTCACAAGTATGAAGTTATTGTAAAAAGCCCCTAGTCGCCACATCCCGGCGCCTGTTCGGGTAAGCCGGTACAGGAATTGAACCTGCACTGCTGGCCTTGTTCTGCATTACAAACCAGCTGTCTATCCCACTGAGCTAAATCAGCCCTGTATGGGTATGGAGGGATATGGGCCAAATGTGGGTAAGTGGGACTAGCTTAGTGCTAGAAAGTGTGTGGCATGGACAAGCTGGGCTGAAGGGCCTGTTTCCATGCTGTGAACATCTATGACTCTATGACTCTTCACCACCCCCCCCCCCCCCCCCCACAACCACTGTGAATCACACGTGCGGCTAACAATGTGTGTACGCAGGTGAAGCACTCCCACAATCAGCGGGAGAGGGTGGCGGCCGGGTGTCGGACATAAGAATCCTCACAACGTTCGAGGACCGGGCACTGGTTACAGGGGTGGCCGAGGACAGAGCGGTCACTAACCCATCCCTCCTACTGACCACGTGTTCATTCTCCTGCAGATCATCCAACTGACCCATCGGGCTGGCCCCATCCCCTCCCTCCCATCAGATCACCTCGGAGGAGAGCTCCGATGATGCTACAGTCAACACGTCATCGCTGTCATCCCCACCCTCCAACAGCGCAAAGACACAAACCTCGGTGGGCAACGTTAGTGGTCAGGCTTCTGGGGCACATTCTGGTGAGCACCTCACAGTTGCTGATGCACATCAGGTGGAGACAGGGACCCCCAGGCGAGACAGCAGTCGGGAGGGCTGCTGGATCCCAGGACCCAGCTGGGTCCCAGACAGTTGCTGAGCCTTTTGGACCAGGCTATCCTGGAGCTGATGGAGATGTTAAAGATCGGTCGGGACATTCAGAGGGAGATGTCAGTGACATTCCAATAGGTCCATAGTCAATTGGAGGAGTCCCAGAGACTACGGGTGCAGGAGATGTCGCCGGCAATGCGTGGCACCAAGACCAACACTGCTAGGATGGCGAGTGCAGTGGAGAGTGCAGTGGAGGTCCTGGTGCACAATGTCGGCACCATTAGTGGAGGTGTCCAAGGCTTTGTGCAGTTGGTGGCGGCCATGGCCTCGGGCCTCGGCAGAATCTCCAATTCACTCGGGGACATGACCCAGTACCAGGCTGGCCTTGATGAGGTGCTGAGAGACCATGTCCCGATCTCAGATGGGAAAGGCCGAGGCGCTGATGAGCTTGTCCCAGTCGCAGGCAAGCATTGCTGAGGCACCTCAGAGCGTGGCCCATTCACCGAGGAGCATCGCCGAGGGCGTCGACACCACGGTGCAGACATTGGGTAGCCTGTCCTCCAGCCCCTGATGGTCCAGCGCCTCTTCATCATCTACGTCTTCCTTCTCCTCGGAGGTGGCCACATGTTCCTCATCCCCCACCTGCAACACGTCACTCCGCTGCTGTGCCAGGTTGTGGAGGACACAGCAGACCACCACAAAGTCGGTGACACTGCGGTGGTGTTGTACTGCAGGGCAACATCGGAGCAGTTGTGGCATCAGAACCGCATTTTCAGTAGTCCGATGCACCGCTCTATCACAGCCTGAGTGGCCACATGGGCCTCGTTGTATCGGGTCTCCACATCGGTCTCCGGTATCTGTACTGGCATCATTAGCCAGATCCGCAGTGGGTACCCCCTTATCCCCAAGAGCCAACCGGCCATCCTGCGGTGGTCCTCGAAGAGGTTCGGGATGTCTGACTGCCCCAGGATGTAGCTGTAATGCACACTCCCTGGGAAGGGTGCACAAGGCGACATGTGTGCAGTCCATCAGCCCCTGGACCTGGGCATCCCGATGGTGGCGGAGAATCCTGCTGCCCGGCCAACTTGTTAGGCTTGGTCCATGTCAAAGTTAATATGGATTTCTGCCTGCGGAAACATGGCATCCGTTACCTGTGGTGCCACACAGGTCTCCGCTCGAGCCTTGGAAGGATCCAGAGGCATGGTGGTTCAGGGCTGCGGTGACCTTGACGGCCACAGAGAGCAGGTGTCCTCCTTCTCCACGCGATGCCAAATCCACGAGGACATGATACAGGTGCCACACTGTCTCCTTGTTGAGGCGGAGCCTCCTGTGGCACGCGCTGTCCGTCATCTGCTCGAGTGACCAGAAACGTTTGCACATCCTGGCCATCGCGGGCCTTCCCCTCTTGGTCTCTCCCTGGTCTGATGGGTGGCCGGGTCCTCAGGATGCGGGGCGGGGTCTGGCACATGGGCTGCCGCCTTGAGTCTCTGTAGACGCTGCCGCTGCCACCGTCTCCGACGTCTGGCTGCCAGACCTACCAGAAGCACCTCTAGGGTCTGTTCCGCAGGGTCCAAAATACCGTCCATAGCGTTCAATACCTGTAAGGAATTGGGAAAGGGTATTGGACTGACAAACAGCGATCTTCCACCCCAGGATACGCCATTCCTCTATTGATCTCCACCTCCCTCTCCCCCCCCCCCCCCCCCCCCCCCCACCCTCCCACGCCTGGAACACCTCGCCCACGTGCTCTCAGAGCAGCAGGCCCCCCAACTCCGCTCACTGTACCCCTGACACCAGCACACAACGTTACCTGGACCGGGCGTTGGGTCCCTTCCCTGTTTCACTCACCCACCCTCTGACCGTGGACATGTCCCCGGTGCTGGGACCCATCCCCTGGGTGTTCAGATCTCAGCTGCTCTGTGTGAGGTGCTGCCTCCCGCAGTGTTCAGGTACAGTGTCCAGGCAGCACGGTCTGATTGGGATGCTAGGCAATGACTCCCACATGCTACATGGCCCACCCACCCACAGGAGCCCACTTGGGATGTGTGAAGTGCTCAGTTAACCATGATAGCCAATTCAGCAAGAGCCTTCAGCCGCACAGCCAAAGGCCTCAGCAGTCGGTGAGGGTTACGGGTGGTCGGTGAGGCAGATTGGCAGGGACAAGGGTTGGCCCTGGAATGGGTAGGTATGATCCAGGGGTTAGCATTGAGGAGCTGCGTGCAGTTGCCCCCTCTCCCCTCCGCTACTCCGGCCCTCCCCCTTTCCCCGAGCAGCACAACCCAGTCAATTGTCTCCCGATCCCCCCTCCAAGCACACAGGTGGTAAGCCCAGTGCCCCCGGGCTTTGCCTGTGGGCGAGAATGGCTACTCACCTTCTCGGCTCCCAGCAGAAGCGTTTCCGCCAGGTTCATGTTTTTCAAAAGAGGTTCTAATCACTGAATGACAGGAGGCGGTTGGATATGAGATGGCTCCCGTTAATTGTATAGAAATAGGGTGATTATTGGTTTCTCACCTCGCTACGGCGAGATCCCGATTTTGCCTACAGGAGTAGGCCGATTACCTCCGAAACTATTTGGCACCTGGCGCGGTTCTCGCTTTTGGCCTCTCCCTCTATTCATTGGCGTTGTCGTGCTCTCTCTCTCTCGCTCTCGAGCGAAACAAGGCCAGAGGATCGTGCCTAATGAGTTGGTTGCGTTAAAATGACACAGACTGAAGCACTAAACCCACTTGTGGATGTGTGCCCCCCCCTTCACCTCACCCCTGATTCCCTATGATACAGACTGCCATGCTCCCAGCATGTATCACCATTAATATTGGGGTCCACATCTTCTTCTTGCTCTTAGAAGTAACACATTAGAATGTTTTGAACTGATATCAGTGACTGAACAAAAGTGATACTTTTGTTTTTGAGTGGATGCTGCATAATTGACCATGGGCGGGATTCTCCGTCCCGCCACGGCACGTCTCCGCCGGCATCGGGATTCTCCATCCCGCCAGCCCGTCAATGGGATTTCCCATTGTGGGCAGCCCCACGCGGTCGGGAAATCCTCGGCCGTAGGTGCGCTGCCGGTGCAACGGAGAGTCCCGACGGCAGAGAATCCAGCCCCATAACATGCTTCACGTCTGACAGATGGAAAATACTGACTCAATATTGTTTTATCACATCGAAGAGCAAAAATCCACTTCAAATATGTAAAACGCCATAATTATTTTCAAAGAAGATCTTTCAGTACAAGCTGATGATATAGTTTCCATCCTCTTATGCAAACTTTAAAAACCTCAAGCTACACGACAGTCTAAATGGATGAAAATGATCTGGCGTCCAATTTATTCTAATTGTAAACTTGGACGATGCTTCAAAGTAAAGAAGAGATGGTTTGATTTTGGGTTATATCAAGCTGATCAAAGACCGACTAAAAACGAAAAATTAAATGCTAAAGAGCCTTCCCACAAGCCTAATGCAATGAGCCAAGTATTTAAACGATGACATGAGCATTTAATGCCGATGATTTAATTTACAGAGTGCAGAATTAGAGGACATGGATACAGAATTAACAGCATCAAGAAGGACTTAAGATTGGAAAGAATTCCTGTTCATCTTGAGTTTTGCACATATTAAACAGACTACCATCTGAAACATTTTATACTGTGGGTTTAGTCCCTTCAGGAACATTTTTGCATTATGCTGTGTTGGTTAAAGCCTTTCAGAACAAAATAGTTGCAAGAATAATAATAAGGAAAATAATTTCGAAACAAAGGATAAACATGACTGGATCCTTTGTGAAACAAGGTGGTTCCTGTGCCACCAAGATCATGCAATAATCCCAAAAGAAGCAGGGATTTAAGGTTAGACAAGTCTACCACAGTTCATGGTGTCAACCTAGGCCCAGTGGCTCTTAAAAGGAGGCTACATTCCCTTCTGGCTGGTGCTCTGTGAGATTATTGCTGGAATATTTCCTGACATTCCATGCTACGGGCCACCACTCCTCCCCCGCCTCCCCCCCCCCCCCCCCCCCCCCCCCCCCGCCACTCCCACGGACAAAGTTACAATAGGGTGGACGTGTTGACCTTGGGTAGGGTGCTCTTTCCAAGAGCTGGTGCAGACCCGATGGGCCGAATGGCCTACTTCTGCACTGTAAATTCTATGAAAACAGCTGAGAGCTAGTAGGGGCGTACTCTTTCCTATCAATGTTGGGTTTCGTCGTCAATCTCTGCTCACACTGAGAGGAGGCTCCCTTGGTATGGGAAATGATCCACATTGTCCAGGGGCTCACCATGGATCTTGATGGTGTGGGAGCAGTGTTGTGTGGCAGGAGCGGGCAGGCAGAGAACCTGTGTTTTCCGGTTGTTTAATCTGAGGCCCATTCTCTCATATGCCTTGGTGAATGCGTCGACGATGGTTTGTAGCTCGTCCTCTGAGTATGCGCACACACAGGCATCATCTGAGTACTGCAGCTCGATGACAGAAGTTGGGGTGGTCTTAGTTCTGGCCTGGGAACCTCAGAGGTTGAACAGTTTCCTGCTTATCCGGTAGGTTAGCTCCACTCCAGCGGGGAGCTCCAAGGTGACGGGGTGAAGTGCTGCTGCGAGGAAGATGGAAAAGAACATTGGTGCGATGACACAGCCCTGTTTGACATCAGTTTGCACACATATTTAGTGTGCAGTGGTTCTGTTGGTGAGGATCATGGCTTGCATGTCATTGTGGAACAGGTGGAGAATGGTGACAATTCCAGCATCAACTCCAATGCGAGTCAGTCTTCGGACGACTGAGAAACAGAGTATTCGAGAGCCAGCACCAAGCTCATGGTCTACAGAGCAGCCATGGTCCCCGCCCGCCTGTATACACCAGAAACATGGACCATGTACAGCAGGCGCCTCAAATCCTTGGAGAGATATCACCAACTCTGCCTCTGCAAAATCCTACAAATCCACTGGCAGCATAGAGGTACCAACGCGAGCGTCCTCTCCCGGGCCAATATCCTCAGTATCAAGGCACTGGCCACGCTTGACCACCTTCGATGGACGGGCCATATTGCCCGCATGCCCGACGCAAGACTCCCAAAACAAGTGCTCTACTCCGATGGCAAGTGATCACTTGGAGGGCAGAGGGAACACCACAAGGACACTCTGAAAGCCTCCCTAAATAAATGCAACATCTCCATCGCCACGTGGGAATCGCTTACCTTAGATCACACAAACTGGAGAAAAAGCATCCGCAAAGGCGGCAATCACCTCGAGCATCACAGGGTGGAGCACGTGGAGGCCAAGTGTAAAGAGCAAAAGGAGAGGGCGGAATGCAGAGCATTCTACCCCATCAAACACCACCTGCCAAACCTGTGGCAAAGTCTGCGGATCCAGGATCGGACTGTTCAGCCAGCAAAGAACCCAACTCCCCAGAGCGGAAGCAAGTCATCCTCGACACTGAGGGACACCCCAAGAAAAAAATTAACTCCTTCCCGTCAGTGGCAGGATGATGTTAAAGATTAGCATCCATTAGGTTGGTCACTGGAACATCAACCAGGACTGGGATTCAAAAACCGAACAAGGACAGCAAAGGTGTGCTTTGCTCTTCAGTTCTCCATCTCTCGAGAAACAGTCTGGCAAAGCCCCAACAATCCCACCTTTGCCACACACCCCATGCGCACGTAATGCCAGCTTTTGTTCTCCATTCAGACACACACTTCCATCTTTCCTGTCTTCACCTCAGCCACGAACAACATTCTGCTCTCTCAGTCGGTAACATTCGTGACTCTGAGTCACAGGTTCTCATGTTCCACTCCGGGGCTTCAGCACAAAAATCAAGACTGATTTGCCAATGCGGTATGGGAGAGTGCTGCGCTATCTGAAGCTTTAGAACGCACAAAGGCCTTTTGTGCGAGATGTTAACACAAGGCCCCATCTGCCTTCTCGGGTGGATGTAAAAGATATCATGGCACTATTTTGAAGAGGAGCAGGGGAGTTGTGCTCAGCATCCGAGCCAATATTTATCCCTCAATCAAAGTCATAAAACCAGATCAACCAGTCATTACCACAAAGCTGATTCCGGTTGCTTATTGCACCTATATTTGCTGCCTTGTTTTCTACATTACAACAGTAACTCTTCTTCTTTGTAGGCAGTCACTGGGGATCGAGGATCACATGCTCCTGCTCAATGGAGATTCCTGTACCAGCCTCCCCGAACAGGCGCCGGAATGTGGCAACTAGGGGCTTTTCACAGTAACTTCATTTGACGCCTACTTGCGACAATAAGCGATTTTCATTTCATTTCAATGGGTTCGGAAAACTCCCAAGTGCAATCTGCAGACCTTGCCATATCTGGGGCAGGTGGTGCTTAAAGGGCCAGATCGCCTCTATATTCTTGATGAAGTCTCTCAGTGTGTTCAGCTGCTTCCCGAATGAAACCTCTCTGTGTGGTGGGTCATAAGCCGGGAACTTCTACGAGTCAGTGGAGATGTTCAACCTCTTCAAGGATGCATTGAGTGTCCATGACTACACTTCAAAATGTACTTTGTTGCTTGCAGTTTTGGTCTGCGAACCCGCCGCCTGCGTTGTGATGCTGCTCTTCCTCCAACTATCCCTCCATTCGAGGCTATGAAGACGAAACAGCACCTGTCATTAAACAGGTTGAGCAGAGGGAAGGCCAAAAACCAGAAAACTCACACCAATCCCTCTGAGCTACAACAGCCCGCAGATGTGGAATATGCTGAGTGCCCTGTGAAGCAGGGTTTCCAGTCAGCCAGCCATGCCTGAATCCAATCCCACAAGCTTGCAATCAGTGTGTTGGTTGTTAGGTGAGGCTTCCCCACCCGCTAATTTTATCACAGGATCCCTATTTACTTTATCCAGGGACGGACCTGTTACTGGCAGGCATCACAATTACAGAATAACAGCCAGGCTATTACTACAGGAACTGGCCACTGAGTTGGATTTGGATTGGATTTGTTTTATTGTCACGTGTACTAAGGTACACTGAAATGTATTGTTCTGCGTACAGTCCGGATAGGTCATTCCATACGTGAAAAACAACACAGGGCACACATAAAAACACAACATTGGCGCAGGTTTCGTGCGAAGCATTCGGGGTGTACAATAATCTTTTTTAGTGTCACAAGTAGGCTTACAGTAACACTGCAATGAAGTTACTGTAAAGAAGATGTGTGGAGAGATCAGGGGCGGGATTCTCCAATAATGGGGCTATGTCCCCACGCCAGCGTGAAAAGTGCCGCCAACCACTCTGGCGTCAACGGACCCGATAATGGGGAACGCTCCCCTTCCAGGGGGCTAGATCAGCGCCGGAGTGGTCCCCGCAGCTCCAGCCGGCGCAGAACGGCCAGCGTGAGTTCGCGCATGCGTAGAACGGCCGGCGTGATTCCGCACATGTGTGTTACGGCCGGCGTATTTCTGAGCATGCGCGGGGGTTCCCTTCTCCGCGCCGCCCCCCGGGCAATATGGTGGAGCCCTACAGGGGCCCAGCACGGAGGAACATAGGCCCACATAGAACGAGCCCGCCCGCCGATCGGTAGGCCCCGATCGCCGGCCAGGCCACTGCCCCGGGGTCGGATCCCCCTCTCCAGGACAGCCCCCCACAGACTCACCTTCCAGGTTCCGCTACGTGGGACCTGAGTAACGCACGCCGGCGGGACTCGGCCGACCTCGTTGGCCACTCGGCCCATCGGGGCCCAGAGAATCACCGGGAGGGCCGCTTTCAACGGCCCCTGACTGGCGCGGTGGGAAACCCCGTCGGCGCCCGAGAATCGGCGGGGGCGAATCGGGAAACCGGCATCAGGGCGCGATTCCCACATTCCCCCATGGATTATTCGACACGCCGTGGGGTTGGAGAATCCCGGCCCAGTTCAGTCCATAAGAGGGTCATTTAGGAATCTGGGAAGAAGCTGTTTTAGAATCTGTCAGTGCGTGTTCTCAGACATTTGTATCTCCTGCCCGATGGGAGAAGTTGGATGATGTACCATCAATTCACTACAAGACGATGAGAACGAGTGAACATAGGCTTTATTATCCAAGAGCTTGCCTGCCTGTGACTGCTTTAACAATGAGCGCCACCCACAGGCGGCAGGTCTATATACCACCCGGGGTTGCGGAGCCAGAGGCAGAGCCCACCAGGGTTCCAGTACAATACATGGAAGGAGATCATGGGCAAAATTCTCCGGTATCGGCGCGATGTCCGCCAACCGGCGCCAAAAATGGCGCAAATCAGTCAGGCATCGCGCCGCCCCAAAGGTGCGGAACCCTCCGCATCTTGGGGGGCCCAGCCCTAGCCTTGAGGGGCTAGGCCCGCGCCGGACTGATTTCCGCCCCGCCAGCTGGCGGAAAAGGCCTTTGGCGCAAAAATGACATCTCCGGGCGGCGCATGCACAGGAGCGTTAGCAGCCGCTCACGCCATCCCCGCGCATGCGCTGTGGAGGGAGTCTCTTCCGCCTCCGCCATGGTGGAGACCGTGGCAAAGGCGGAAGGAAAAGAGTGCCCCCACGGCACGGGTCTGCCCGCGGATCGGTGGGTCCGGATCGCGGGCCAGGCCACCGTGAGGGCGCCCCCCGGGGCCAGATCGCACCGTGCCCCCCCATCCCCCAGGACCCCGGAGCCCACCCGCGCCGCTTTGTCCCGCCGGTAAGCGAGGTGGTTTAATCCACGCCGGCGGGACAGGCATCCTAGCAGCAGGACTTCGGCCCATCTGGGCCGGGGGGCCCGCCAACCAGCGCGGCACGGCGCGATTCCCGCCCCTGCCGAATCTCCCGTGCTGGAGAATTCGGCAACCGGCGGGGGCGGGATTCACGCCAGCCCCCGGCGATTCTCCGACCCGGTGGGGGGTCGGAGAATCTCGCCCCATATTACCATTCCCTGGCCATAGGCCACAGTACTACACAGACAACTTATATTATGGTGAATACATTCACCACATTCACCCCCGGTTAAAAATGAAATCCAGCGGGGGTGAAGTGGTGGCATCAAACGTTCAGTCAGTCTAGAGGCCGGATTGTTCTTTTGGGCCTCCTTAGCTCTGGCGGTGCGGTGGGTACGGGCGTTGTAGTTGTTGACTCCGAGAGCGTGTTGTCTGGGGCTTCGGTCCGGCGTGTCAGCGATGGTTGAGGGGTGGTGGATGGCGGGGGGGTGGTGGATGGCGGCAGGGAAGGCGCTTGACCGTACAGGAGCCCCAGGGGGGCGTAAGGGATTCGGGGGGTGGCGGTAGGTGGTGAGGAGGTGGGCGCGTTGACATGGGAACCAGCGGGCACCAGGTCCCGGAGGGAGACCGTATCTTGCCGTCCGTCTTGGTGCGTGACGTAGGCATATTGGGGGTTGGCATGCAGCAGCTGGACCCTCTCGACCAGGGGGTCGGTCTTCTGGTTCCTCGTATGCTTCCGGAGAAGGACAGGATGGAAGAGAGACCCCGGAGATGAACTTCCTAGGGAAGACAAACAAACGGTTATGAGGGGTCTCGTTCGTGGCTGTGCAGAGGAGAGATCTAATGGAGTGGAGCGCGTCGGGGAGGACCTCCTGCCAGCGGGGAATTTGGAGACTTCTAGACCGAAGGGCAAGAAGAACAGTCTTCCATATCGTCGCATTCTCCCTCTCCACCTGCCTGTTTCCCTGCAGGTTGTCGCTCGTCGTCCTGCTCGAGGCGATGCCCTTACTGAGCAGGTACTGACGCAGCTCATCGCTCATGAAAGAGGTGCCCCGGTCACTGTGGACGTAAGCGGGGAAACCGAACAGAGTGAAAATGCTGTGCAGTGCCTTTATAACAGTGGCCGAGGTCATGGCGGTACATGGGATAGCGAAGTGGAAGCGGGAGTACTCGTCAACGACGGTCAGGAAGTATATATTGCGGTTGGTGGAAGGGAGGGGCCCTTTGAAGTCGATACTGAGGTGCTCAAAGGGCTGGCAGGCCTTTACCAGGTGGGCCTTGTCTGGCCGGTAAATGTGCGGTTTGCACTCTGCGCAGACTTGGCAATCCCGGGTCATGGCCCTGACCTCCTCGGTTGAGTAGGGCAGATTGCGGGCCTTAATAAAGTGGATAAGCCGAGTGACCCCCGGGTGACAGAGGACATTGCGGATAGCCCGAAGTCAGTCATCTTGCGCGCTGGCACATGTGCCGCGGGACAGGGCATCTGAGGGCTCGTTGAGCTCCCCACGACGATACTTGAGATCGGAATTGTAGGTGGAGAGTTCAATTCTCCACCTCAAGATTTTGTCATTTTTAATTTTGCCCCGTTGTGCTTTGTCGAACATAAAGGCAACCAACCGTTGGTCGGTGACGAGGGTGAACCTCCTACCGGCTAGGTAGTGCCTCCAATGCCGCACAGCTTCCACAATGGCTTGCGCTTCCTTCTTGACAGAGGAGTGTCGAATTTCGGAGGCATGGAGGGCTCTAGAAAGGAAGGTTACTGGCCTGCCCACCTGGTTGAGGGTGGCGGCCAGGGCGACGTCTGATGCATTGCTCTCTACCTGGAAGGGGACGGACTCGTCCACCGTGTGTATCGCGGCCTTAGTGATATCGGCCTTGATGCGGCTGAAGGCCGATCGGGCCTCAGCCGTCAGGGGGAATATAGTGGCTTTGATAAGTGGGCGGGCTTTGTCTGCATAGTTGGGGACCCATTGGGCGTAATAGGAGAATAGCCCCAGGCAGCGTTTGAGGGCCTTGAGGCTGTGGGGAAGGGGAAGTTCCATGAGGGGGCGCATGCGGTCGGGGTCGGGCCCTAGGAACCCGTTTTCCACGACATAGCCGAGGATGGCTAACCGGGTTGTGCGGAAAACGCATTTCTCCTTGTTATATGTGAGGTTGAGGGATTGGGCTGCCTGGAGGAACCTCTGAAGGTTGGCGTTGTGGTCCTATGATCATGGCTGCAGATGGTAACATTGTCCGAGTACGGGTATGTAGCCCGCAGCCCGTACTGGTCCACCATTCAGTCCATCGTTCTCTGGAAGACCGAGATCCCATTAGTGACACAGAAAGGGACCCTGAGGAAGTGGAAGAGTCGGCCGGCTGCTTCAAAAGCAGTGTAGTGGCGATCTTCCGGGCGGATCGGGAGCTGGTGGTCGGCAGACTTCAGATCTACCGTGGAGAATACCCGGTACTGTGCGATCTGATTGACCATCTCCGCTATGCGGGGGAGGGGGTAAGCATCAAGTTGCGTGAACCGGTTTATGGTCTGGCTGTAGTCCACAATCATCCGATTCTTTTCCCCGGTCCTGACAACCACCACTTGTGCTCTCCAGGGGTTGTTGCTGGCCTCGATGACCCCCTCCCTCAAGAGTCGCTCGACCTCCGACTTGATAAAAATCATGTCTTATGCACTGTACCGACTGCTCTTGGTGGCAATGGGCTTACAGTCGGGGGTGAGGTTTGCAAAGAGCTAAGGGGGGGTGACCTTAAGGGTCGCGAGGCTACATACAGTGAGAGGGGGTAGGGGTCCGCCGAACATTAGGGTCAAGCTTCGGTGACTGCATTGGAAGTCGAGTCCAAGCAGTAGGGGGGGCGCAGAGGTGAGGGAGGACATACAGTTTAAAATGGGCATACTCAGCACCCTGTATCGTGAAGTTCACGACACAGTACTCCCGGATCTGTACCAAATGGGATCCGGAGGCAAGGTAGATTGTCTGGGACGCGGGGTAGATGTGGAGGGAGCAGCGCCTTACCGTGTTGGGATGGACGAAGCTCTCTGTGCTCCCGGAGTCGAAAAGACAGGGGGTCTCGTGCCCATTGACCCGGACAGCCATCATCGAATTCTTCAGATGTTTTGGCCGCGACTGGTCGACGGTGACTGCGCCGAGCTGCGGGTTGTCTGCGTGGTCGGAGGTATCGGGGTCACAAGATGGCGGCCCCCACGAGTCGCACATGTCGGGCTGAGTTGAAGATGGCGACCAAGAAGGCCGCCCCCATCGGTCGCACGTGTCGGTTGGTGTTGAAGATGGCACTCCCCTCGAGCTGCAGGAGGCGGATGACGCGTCTGAAGAGGGCGGTACAGGCAGGCACGCAGCCACATTGTGGGGTCTGCGGGCCTGTGAGTCCGTGGATCAGGCCTGGTAAGTTTTTGACTTTGGGACTTTGGATCAGGCCAGACAGACTCTGGCAAAATGTCCCTTTTTGCCTCAGTCGCTGCATGTCGCGGTGCGGGCTGGGCAACGCTGCCGGGGTGTTGGCCCTGACCGTAGAAGTAGCAAGACGGTCCCCCGGGCTGAACGGGCAGCCGCGCGGCACAGGCCTGGGACGTAGTTGGGTCTGGTGAAGGCCGCTTCTGTGGTGCCCAAGAGGGGTTTGCTGGGTCTGCCGGGAACACGCTGAGGCTGTGGTAGGCCACCTCTAACGAGGTGGCTAGTTTTACCGTGTCCTGTAGATCAGTGGCCCCGTTTTCCAGCAGTCGCTGCCGGACGTAGTTAGACCGGACCCCAGCCACGTAGATGTCCCGGATCATCAGCTTCATGTGCTCATCGGCCTTCACATCCCTGTAGTTGCAGTTGTGGGCGAGTCGAGTCAGGGTCTCTAGATACTCATCCAGCGATTCCCCAGCGCGTTGACGTTGGGTAGTGAGGAGGTGCCACGCGAACACTTCGTTCACGGGCTTCACGAACTGTCTCTTTAGAATCGCGACCGCCGCTTCGTACGTGACTGCATCCTCAATCATACCCGAAATTCGGTGGCTCACCCGGGCGTGGAGGAGGTGCAGCTTGAGGGCATTGGAGGGAGGCGTTTCAGAGGAGTCGAGGTAGGCCTCAAAACAGCAGAGCCAATGGAAAATGTCCTTAGCTTCTGCTGCTCGTGCGTCGAGTTCCAGTTTATCAGGCTTCAGAGCGGCTTCTATAGTGATGTCTTTAGATAATAAATTGATGTACCATCAATTAACTACAAGACGATGAGTACGAGTGAACATAGGCTTTATTATCCAAGAACTTGCCTGCCTGTGACTGCTGTAACAATGAGCGCCGCCCACAGCCGGCAGGTCTATATACCACCCGGGGGTGGAGCCCACCAGGGTTCCAGTACAATACATGGAAGGAGATCATATTATCATTCCCTGGCCATAGGCCACAGTACTATACAGACAACTTATATTATGGTGAATACATTCACCACATTGGAAGAGTGAGTAAGCCGGGTGGGAGGAGTCTTTGATTATGCTGCCTGTTATCCCCAGACAGCGGGAGGTGTAGATGGAGTCAGTGAATGGGAGCAGTTTTGTGTGATGGACTGGGCTGTGTTCACGACTCTCTGAAGTTTCTTGCGGTCTTGAGCCGAGCAGTTGCCATACTAGGCTGTGATGCAGTCAGAAGGATGCTTTCTATGTTTCAGGCGGGATAGAGGGGGATGTAAAAGGGGAGGCGGAGTTGCGCTACTGGTTCGGGAGAATATCACAGCTGTACTGCGGGAGGACACCTCAGAGGGCAGTGAGGCTATATGGGTAGAGATCAGGAATAAGAAGGGTGCAGTCACAATGTTGGGGGTTTACTACAGGCCTCCCAACAGCCAGTGGGAGATAGAGGAGCAGATAGGTAGACAGATTTTGGAAAAGAAGTAAAAACAACAGGGTTGTGGTGATGGGAGACTTCAACTTCCCCGATATTGATTGGGACTCACTTAGTGCCAGGGGCTTAGACGGGGCGGAGTTTGTAAGGAGCATCCAGGAGGGCTTCTTAAAACAATATGTAGACAGTCCAACTAGGGAAGGGGTGGTACTGGACCTGGTATTGGGGAATTAGCCCGGCCAGGTGGTAGATGTTTCAGTAGGGGAGCATTTCGGTAACAGTGACCACAATTCAGTAAGTTTTAAAGTACTGGTGGACAAGGATAAGAGTGGTCCTAGGATGAATGTGCTAAATTGGGGGATGGCTAATTATAACAATATTAGGCGGGAACTGAAGAACATAGATTGGGGGCGGATGTTTGAGGGCAAATCAACATCTGACATGTGGGAGGCTTTCAAGTGTCAGTTGAAAGGAATTCAGGACCGGCATGTTCCTGTGAGGAAGAAGGATGAATACGGCAATTTTCGGGAACCTTGGATAACGAGAGATATTGTAGGCCTCGTCAAAAAGAAAAAGGAGGCATTTGTCAGGGCTAAAAGGCTGGGAACAGACGAAGCCTGCGTGGAATATAAGGAAAGTAGGAAGGAACTTAAGCAAGGAGTCAGGAGGGCTAGAAGGGGTCACGAAAAGTCATTGGCAAATAGGGTTAAGGAAAATCCCAAGGCTTTTTACACGTACATAAAAAGCAAGAGGGTAGCCAGGGAAAGGGTTGGCCCACTGAAAGATAGGCAAGGGAATCTATGTGTGGAGCCAGAGGAAATGGGCGAGGTACTAAATGAATACTTTGCATCTGTATTCACCAAAGAGAAGAAATTGGTAGATGTTGAGTCTGGAGAAGGGTGTGTAGATAGCCTGGGTCACATTGAGATCCAAAAAGACGAGGTGTTGGGAGTCTTAAAAAATATTAAGGTAGATAAGTCCCCAGGGCCTGATGGGATCTACCCCAGAATACTGAAGGAGGCTGGAGAGGAAATTGCTGAGGCCTTGACAGAAATCTTTGGATCCTCACTGTCTTCAGGGGATGTCCCGGAGGACTGGAGAATAGCCAATGTTGTTCCTCTGTTTAAGAAGGGTAGCAAGGATAATCCAGGGAACTACAGGCCGGTGAGCCTTACTTCAGTGGTAGGGAAATTACTGGAGAGAATTCTTCGTGACAGGATCTACTCCCATTTGGAAGCAAATGGACGTATTAGTGAGAGGCAGCATGGTTTTGTGAAGGGGAGGTCGTGTCTCACTAACTTGATAGAGTTTTTCGAGGAGGTCACTAAGATGATTGATGCAGGTAGGGCAGTGGATGTTGTCTATATGGACTTCAGTAAGGCCTTTGACAAGGTCCCTCATGGTAGACTAGTACAAAAGGTGAAGTCACACGGGATCAGGGGTGAGCTGGCAAGGTGGATACAGAACTGGCTACGTCATAGAAGGCAGAGAGTAGCAATGGAAGGATGCTTTTCTAATTGGAGGGCTGTGACCAGTGGTGTTCCACAGGGATCAGTGCTGGGACCTTTGCTGTTTGTAGTATATATAAATGATTTGGAGGAAAATGTAACTGGTCTGATTAGTAAGTTTGCAGACGACACAAAGGTTGGTGGAATTGCGGATAGCGATGAGGACTGTCAGAGGATACAGCAGGATTTAGATTGTTTGGAGACTTGGGCGGAGAGATGGCAGATGGAGTTTAATCCGGACAAATGTGAGGTAATGCATTTTGGAAGGTCTAATGCAGGTAGGGAATATACAGTGAATGGTAGAACCCTCAAGAGTATTGAAAGTCAAAGAGATCTAGGAGTACAGGTCCACAGGTCATTGAAAGGGGCAACACAGGTGGAGAAGGTAGTCAAGAAGGCATACGGCATGCTTGCCTTCATTGGCCGGGGCATTGAGTATAAGAATTGGCAAGTCATGTTGCAGCTGTATAGAACCTTAGTTAGGCCACACTTGGAGTATAGTGTTCAATTCTGGTCGCCACACTACCAGAAGGATGTGGAGGCTTTAGAGAGGGTGCAGAAGAGATTTACCAGAATGTTGCCTGGTATGGAGGGCATTAGCTATGAGGAGCGGTTGAATAAACTCGGTTTGTTCTCACTGGAACGAAGGAGGTTGAGGGGCGACCTGATAGAGGTCTACAAAATTATGAGGGGCATAGACAGAGTGGATAGTCAGAGGCTTTTCCCCAGGGTAGAGTCTGAAGAGATAGGAGATAGGAGAGGTCTTGAATGAGTATTTTTCTTCTGTATTTACAAATGAGAGGGGCGATATTGTTGGAGAGGACAGTGTGAAACAGATTGGTAAGCTCGAGGAAATACTTATCAGGAAGGAAGATGTGTTGGGCATTTTGAAAAACTTGAGGATAGACAAGTCCCCCGGGCCTGACGGGATATATCCAAGGATTCTATGGGAAGCAAGAGATGAAATTGCAGAGCCGTTGGCAATGATCTTTTCGTCCTCACTGTCAACAGGGGTGGTACCAGGGGATTGGAGAGTGGCGAATGTCGTTCCCCTGTTCAAAAAAGGAACTAGGGATAACCCTGGGAATTACAGGCCAGTTAGTCTTACTTCGGTGGTAGGCAAAGTAATGGAAAGGGTACTGTAGGATAGGATTTCTGAGCATCTGGAAAGACACTGCTTGATTAGGGATAGTCAGCACGGATTTGTGAGGGGTAGGTCTTGCCTTACAAATCTTATTGAATTCTTTGAGGAGGTGACCAAGCATGTGGATGAAGGTAAAGCAGTGGATGTAGTGTACATGGATTTTAGTAAGGCATTTGATAAAGTTCCCCATGGTAGGCTTATGCAGAAAGTAAGGAGGCATGGGATAGTGGGAAATTTGGCCAGTTGGATAACGAACTGGCTAACCGATAGAAGTCAGAGAGTGGTGGTGGATGGCAAATATTCAGCCTGGATCCCAGTTACCAGTGGCGTACCGCAGGGATCAGTTCTGGGTCCTCTGCTGTTTGTGATTTTCATTAATGACTTGGATGAGGGAGTTGAAGGGTGGGTCAGTAAATTTGCAGACGATACGAAGATTGGTGGAGTTGTGGATAGTGAGGAGGGCTGTTGTTGGCTGCAAAGAGACATAGATAGGATGCAGAGCTGGGCTGAGAAGTGGCAGATGGAGTTTAACCCTGAAAAGTGTGAGGTTGTCCATTTTGGAAGGACAAATATGAATGCGGAATATAGGGTTAACGGTAGAGTTCTTGGCAATGTGGAGGAGCAGAGAGATCTTGGGGTCTATGTTCATACATCTTTGAAAGTTGCCACTCAAGTGGATAGAGCTGTGAAGAAGGCCTATGGTGTGCTCGCGTCCATTAACAGAGGGATTGAATTTAAGAGCCGTGAGGTGATGATGCAGCTGTATAAAACTTTGGTAAGGCCACATTTGGAGTACTGTGTACAGTTCTGGTCGCCTCATTTTAGGAAGGATGTGGAAGCTCTGGAAAAGGTGCAAAGAAGATTTACCAGGATGTTGCCTGGAATGGAGAGTAGGTCTTACGAGGAAAGGTTGAGGGTGCTAGGCCTTTTCTCATTAGAGCAGAGAAGGATGAGGGGCGACTTGATAGAGGTTTATAAGATGATCAGGGGAATAGATAGAGTAGACAGTCAAAGACTTTTTCCCCGGGTGGAACACACCATTACAAGGGGACATAAATTTAAGGTGAAAGGTGGAAGATATAGGAGAGATATCAGAAGTAGGTTCTTTACCCAGAGAGTAGTGGGGGCATGGAATGCACTGCCTGTGGAAGTAGTTGAGTCGGAAACATTAGGGACCTTCAAGCAGCTATTGGATAGGTACATGGATGACGGTAAAATGATATAGTGTAGATTTATTTGTTCTTAAGGGCAGCACGGTAGCATTGTGGATAGCGCAATTGCTTCACAGCTCCATGGTCCCAGGTTCGATTCCGGCTTGGGTCATTGTCTGTGCGGAGTCTGCACGTCCTCCCCGTGTCTGCGTGGGTTTCCTCCGGGTGCTCCGGTTTCCTCCCACAGTCCAAAGATGTGCGGGTTAGGTGAATTGGCCAATGATAAATTGCCCTTAATGTCCAAATTGCCCTTGGTGTTGGGTGGAGGTGTTGAGTTTGGGTATGGTGCTCTTTCCAAGAGCCGGTGCAGACTCCAAGGGCCGAATGGCCTCCTTCTGCACTGTAAATTCAATGATAATCTATGATTAATCTAGGACAAGGGTTCGGCGCAACATCGTGGGCCGAAGGGCCCGTTCTGTGCTGTGTTTTCTATGTTCTATGTTCTAGAGGGGTCAATTACTAGGGGGCATAGGTTTAAGGTGAGAGGGGCAAGGTTTAGAGTAGATGTACGAGGCAAGTTTTTGACGCAGAGGGTAGTGGGTGCCTGGAACTCGCTACCGGAGGAGGTGGTGGAAGCAGGGACGATAATGACATTTAAGGGGCATCTTGACAAATACATGAATAGGATGGGAATAGAGGGCTACGGACCCAGGAAGTGTAGAAGATTGTAGTTTAGTCGGGCAGCATGGTCGGCACGGGCTTGGAGGGCCGAAGGGCCTGTTCCTGTGCTGTACATTTCTTTGTTCTTTGTTCTTTGTTCTATGGTGCATCTGTAAAAATTGGTAAGAGTCACTGTTGACATGCCGAATTTCATGAGGAAGTATAGGCGCTGTTGTGCTTTCTTGGTCGTAGTGTCGACATAGATGGATCAGGAGGGCTTGTTCGAGATGTTCACACCTAGGAATATGAAACTGCTAACCATCTCCACCTCGACACCATTGATGCTGACAGGGGTGTGTACGATACTTTGCTTCCTGAAGTTAATGTCCAGCTCTTTAATTTTTGCTGCCAGTGAGGGAGAGATTGTTGTCTTCACACCATGCCACCAGGTTCTATATCTCCCCCCTGTACTCTGACTCATCGTTGTTTGAGATCCGACCCACTACGGTCGTGTCATCAGCAAACTTGTAGACGGAGATGAATCGATCGATTTTAATTAACTCACACTAACATCCTGCCTGTCCACACATTCCATTCCCACTGGGCAGGCTAGGTTAAAATCAGGCCCATTTTCATTTGGAATTTGAAGCATAGAATCCCAACAATGGAGGTGGAGGCAATGGGGCCCATCAGGCCTGCACCAGCCCTCCCGAGCACTCTACCCAGGTCCACTCCCCCGTCCACCCCAACCAATTCACGTAATCCCGTAACTTAACCTGCACACTAAGGGGCAATTTCTCATGGCCGACCCAACTAACCCGCACATCTTCGGACTGTGCGCAGAAACCAGAACACGCAGAAGAAACCCACGCAGACACTGAAGGAACGTGCAAACCCCATGCAGTCACCCAAGGTCGGAATTGAACCCAGTTCCCTGGCGCTGTGAGGCAGCAGTGCTAACCAGTTATAACATATTTGGGGCAGCAAGGTACCATAATGGTTAGCATTGTGGCTTCACAGCGCCAGGGTCCCTTTTCGATTGCCTTCTGGGTCACTGTCTGTGCGAAGTCTGCACGTTCTCCCCGTGTCTGCGTGGGTTTCTTCCAGGTGCTCCCGTTTCCTCCCAAGACGTGCAGGCTAGGGGGATTGGCCATGCTAAATTGCCCTTAGTGTCCAAAAAGGTTCGGAGGGGTTATTGGGTTACGGGGATAGGGTGGAAGTGAGGGCTTAAATGGGTCGGTGCAGACTCGATGGGCCGAATGGCCTTCTTCTGCACTGTATGTTCTATGTTTTATGTTCTAAATCTGGATTATGGTCTTTAGCTCCTAGTCCATCCCAAATGAAGAGCAACAGTTCCCTTTATTAAGCAAATAGCCGCTGAGAAAGGAATTCAGCATCACACGCCACTTCACCAATCCTACAGGCATCCTGTTACACACTTCACAGCTCATGGACGATATTTTATATTTTTAGAAAATTTAAGAAAGTCAAAACATAGTTATAAGTTGCGGCAGACACTTATTTTGACTTTATATAGTGATATGTTACACATTGCAGAATCTAATATTTCCAGAAGTTAATTTATCGTGGTCAAATATAATAAAAAATCCCGTGGATCAAGTTTAGCATTGGAAAGATATTTCAAATGGGTCCTCTGTAAAGTGTTTCGGGTTTTTTTTTTCTGAAGTCATACACACTAGGACAAGGGTCAGGGTAGCTTTAATCATGCTGTTCAATATCAATTTGACAGAGTAAATTAAGGAGAAACTGTCTCTATTGGAAAGTGGCCAGAAGTTGGTGGCCAATTAACCCAATCAACAGGCAGCACGAGCCAATTAACCCAATCGGGCAGCATGATAGCAGAGTGGGTAGCACGCTTGCTTCACAGTGCCAGAGTCACAGGTTTGATTCCCGGCTTGGGTCACTGTCTGTGCGTTCTCCCCGTGTCTGCGTGGATTTCCTCCGCCTGCTCCGGTTTCCTCCCAAAGTCCAAAGATGTGCAGGTTAGGTGGATTGGCCATGCTAAATTGCCCTTCATGTCCAAAAAGTTTAGGTGGGGTTACTCTGGGTTACGGGGATAGGGTGGAGGTGTGGGGCTTAAGTGGGGTGCTCTTTCTAAGGGCCGGTGCAGACTCGATGGGCCGAATGGCCTACTTCTGCACTGTGAATTCTATGTCCTATGTTAATGGCCATTTTAACCAGTCCGTTAGGGGTTAACGAGTCTCAGAGCCACCCCACCATGCAGTGAGTCCACCAGCTACATTGAGGCAGTCTCCCGGTGGTTTCCCAGTCGAGGCATTCCTTTACGGAGATTCCGTGGCAAACTAGGAGACCTCGGTTACAATAATTACCCCCCACAGCTTCGATTCCACCACTGGAGGTTTCACCCTTCCAATTGCTGGGTCCTTCCTGTGCAGCCCTTGCACGATTCACTGAGCAGCCCTTTGATGGTGTCTCAACATGGTTTTAACTCCTTTTCCTTCAGCCTCAGTTGCGACCACATCTATTGGCAGTGCTGCCGAGGTTGCTGAGCTGTTGATCTTCTTAAATGGCTGTTGCTGGTAAAGTCACACCCGGGGGTCCTACTGTCCTGTGCACAGGCCCGGGAGCCACAGCTGGTCTTGATGTCAAGACTCTGACTCATGACATACCAGTAAGGTTCTGGCCTAAGTATTAAATAATCCAGATTGGTGCTCAGTCGTTTGAAATGATGCCCTTTGGAAACCTGTGATGATTTATGGCCCATTGCCCTTACGATTATTAATAATAATAATAACAATAACCTCTTACTGTCACAAGTATAAAAGCCCCTTTTACAACAACTTCAATATATAAGCAGAAATTATTTTAACAAATGTTTTCAAAATTGCAAAACGGTAACACAATTTTTAGACTTGCACAGGTTGACTCCAAGCACTGGTTTTATGCAATTCTTTAAACTGCACCATTGTCATTCTTCAACTTCAGAGTACTCGTTCCAATTTCACTAAAGCAATTTTTCCCATTCCGTACAAAGTATTCTGACAGCTCTTCTATTGCCACGGCCTGTGGTCTAAGGCTGCTTGTGATTTAGAGTCAATGACACAAGCGAGGAGACGACCTCAGCTCTTCAATCACTCAGGGCACCGCAGTAAACTCCTACTGGAACTCCAGTAAGGTTCTAGCAGGGTGGCTGAAAACTTTGGTGTGATCCGGACTCACCGGCTGCTGGACTAGCTTTGGAGTTTCCCAATGGTCTTGGCTGGAGGCATCTCCACCCAGCCCAACCATGGCCACTGAGCAAGCGGGGGTAAGGATGGAGTCTGAGGGTGGGGGGTTCTGAGTGAGGTTCCCCCTTCCTTGTTGTAGGAAGGAGCTGAGATGAGTATGGATGCTGATAAGTGCAGGTCAGGAGGTGTGTTGGCCTCCTGAAGAGAGGAGTTGAGTCAGGAGTTCCAGGCCAGAAGTGTCTTGGATCTTTGAGACAAGAGGCAAGAGCTTCTGGCTGTTCACGCTGATGGTCCTGTTGACGGTGCACCCCCGCTGCTGGTTTTCCGATGGTGTGGGGTGGAATCAATAGGAAATACCATAGACACGGGCCGGACCGGAAGATCCCATCGCTGTCCAATGGGGGGCCCCCACCCGCGGCCGAGAAACACGCCAGAGGGCAGAGAATCTCGCCCAAGGTTGTTAGAAAACAGTCTACTCAGCAAAAGTTTTTATAGGGCTCGCAAAACTTGTCTTCCGCAGGGGACGGGGCAAGGGTCAGTCAGTCCTTCCAACAGAGCAACAAACCTCCAAAACTGTGCGTGCAGCTAGGTGTCTGTGATGTAACCTTAGTGGTTCCTCTGACTGAACCCTCCAAGCAATAAAAGGAAGCACTCCTACCCCGAAGATTCTGGGTTCAAGTCCCACTCTGAGTTTGACCATAGAAATTAAGGCTGGTACTCCTGTATCTGGGGATGTATAGTGAGGGAATGCTGGCTTTCTGGTAGGATATTAATCAGAGGCTGTGTTTGCTGCTCAGTCGGATATTAAAAAAACCCACCCTGTCATTTTGAAGAAGAGCAGTGGAGATATCCCAAGGGCCCTGGTCAATATTTATCCTTCAGTCGACAGATTACCTGGTCATTGTCACATTGCTGTTTGTGGGAGCTGGCTGTGTGCAAACTGACTGCCATGTTTCCCACATAACGACAATAACTACACTCCAAAAGTACTTCACTGACTGTGAAGCACTTTGAGAAGTCTGGTGGTTGTGCTATATAAATGCAAGTCTTTCTTTTATTTAAATACTAGCCAAGTTGTGCACAGCAACAGTAAAAACAATGACTGCATAATCTGTCCTTGGGTCACATTAATTGAGGCACAATCATAGCCCAGATCACCATGAAGAATCCATAGAATTCTTACAGTGCAGAAGAAGGCTAGTCAGCCCATCGAGTCTGCATTGAGCCTCTGAAAGAGGACCCTACCTAGGTCCACTCCCTGCTCTATCCCTGATTGAATGGCGGAGCAGACTTGATGGGCCAAGTGGCCTAATTCTACTCCTATGTCTTATGGTCTTATGGTAACCCCATAACCCACCTAACCTGCACAACTCTGGACACGAAAGGGCAATTTAGCTTGGCCAATCCACCTAATCTGCACATCTTTGGACTGTGGGAGGAAACCGGAGCACCCAGAGGAAACCCACGCAGACACGGAGGAGAAAGTGCAAACTCCACACAGACAGTCACCCAAGGCCGGAATTGAACCCGGGTCCCTAGCGCTGTGAGACAGCAGTACTAACCAGTGTGCCACCATGAACATCCCTGATCCTTTGCAAATTTTGCCATGGGATCTTTTACACCCACACTGGCTTTTAAAGCAGACCAAGGCAGGCCAGCAGCACGGTTCAATTCCCGTACCATTCTCCCCGAACAGGCGCAGGAATGTGGCAACTAGGGGCTTTTCACAGTAACTTCATTTGAAGCCTACTTGTGACAATAAGCGATTTTCAAATTTTTATTTTCTCCCAAGGGTGCAGAGGGGACATTGGTTTAATGTCTAATCTGAAAGACAGTGTTGGCGCTCTCTCAGTATGGCTCTGGATTATAGCTTGGACTTTGTGCTTAAGTTCCTGGAGTGGGGCTTGAACACACAACTTTTAGGGATGGGAGTCACAGCAGCTTCTTAAGTTGCATGTCTTCCACTGACAAACTTGGTTGGCAGTGGGTGGTCAGCTGCACTGGGCACTGGTGGGTATGATCCGAGGATGACTGTCGAGATTAGATCTTGCCCGGGCAGCACGGTGGCACAGTGGTTAGCACAGCTGCCTCATGGCGCCGAGGTCCCAGGTTCGATCCCGTCTCTGGGTCACTGTCTGTGAGGAGTTTGCACATTCTCTCTGTGTCTGCGTGGGTTTCACCCCCACAACCCAAAGATGTGCAGGGTAGGTGGATTGGTCACACTAAATTGCCCCTTAATTGGAATCGGGTACTCTAAATTTATTTTAAAAGAGAGATTACATCTTGAAGCAACTTTGTGACCCATGGGTCTGCATAACGTGTCCTGCATGTATTATAATTACATTTTGGCCTGAATTTTGCATCATCAGGAGCGTGTGATCGGCAGGAACGGAAACAACCGCAAACATCCAAAAGACAAAATATCACGCTGGCTGGCCAACTAAGGGCAGGCCAGTGTGAAACATGCACCCCTCCATTGGAGCAGGGCTGTCGGCAGGGGAGGGAGTGTGGTGAGAGTCAGATCCAATGGGAACCTGCTGGGGGCTGGAGGAGGGGGGGGGGGGGAGGTGAACACGGCTGTGGCAGACAAGTTACAGAGGAGGCACAGGGAGCTAGGCCAGTGATGGCAGCAGCACCCAGACGACACGCCAGGTGTGCGGGAAATCCAGGTGGGTATTCTGCCCACTGCCCCCCCCCCCCCTTCTCGGATGAGCGCCTGCACAATCTTGTGGAGGCGGTGAATGTCAGGTGGGACATCCTGACGCAGCGGGATGGCAAGAGGAGGCAAACTCACCAAATGTGGAAGGCCCAGGCAGAGGTGGCAGCCGAGGTCAGCGGGCATGGTCTGATACACCGCACAATGATACTGTGTCGAGGAAGTTTCAATGATCTTCCACGCTGAGCAAGGGTGAGTACTAGGTTGGCATGGTCCAGTATGGAGAAATCTGGAAGGGTGGCCATTCTTAGCAGTGCTCAGGAGTTTAGGAATCAGAGTTTGGAATGGCACATCTACCTGTGTGTGTTAATGCTGGGAGATGAGATCAGAAGCCCTGGGTCCATCTAACTGTCAGGTGCACAAACAATACCGGAATTTTAACATGGTTTACAAGGGTGATGAGGGAGGAGCGGGGAACGGTGGAGTGAGAGCATGGTATGGTGTTGGAAGTGGAATAATGAATGGACCTTTTTACTGACGGGAGAAGAGAAGCCATAATTCTGCCGAGCGCTCAGTTACTGGTGGTTGGGTGGCCAATCTGCTGATCCCGAGCACATCTGAGATGGTTCCCCATGAGCAAGCACGAAGGAAGAGTTCTTCAGGTGAAGCAATATTTCACTTGCACCTCCTTCAATTTTGCCCCCTGTATTCACTGCCTCCAAAGAGGTCTCCTCTACGCTGGGGGGACTACATGCATGACTGCTTTGTGGGACACCTTCACTCAGCGTGCAAGCGTAACACCAATCATCTTGTCACTTGCCATTAAAACTCAGCACTTTGCTCTCATAACCACGTGTCTGTCCTCGGCCTGCTGCAATGCTCCAGCGAAGCCCAACTCAAACTGGAGGAGCAGCATCGCATCTTCCATTTAGGCACGCTACAGCCCTCAGGACTCAACATGCAGTTCAACAGCTTCAGACTGTGACCTTTCTCCCCCATCTCGTCTACTTTTTAATGTCCCAAACAATTTTTGTCCCGAAGCAAAAAAATCCTCCCCCTCCCCTATCTGTCCCTTGTTCTTAAGTTTTGCCTTCGCTGAGTACTGCACTTTATTTTTATATTAACACATTCTGATATCTTTATGCAACTACCAGGAAGATGGTTGTGGTGGTTGGAGGTCAATCATCTCAGCTCCAGGCCATCACTGCAGGAGTTCCTCAGGGTAGTGTTCTAGGCCCAAAAATCTTCAGCTGCTTCATCAATAACCTCCCTTCCATCATAAGATCAGAAGCGGGGATGTTTGAGGATGACTGCACAATGTTCAGCATCATTCGCGACTCCTCAGATAATGAAGCAGTCCATGTCCAAATGCAGCAAGACCTGGACACTATCCAGACTTGGGCTAACAAGTGACAAGTTTCATTCGCGCCACACAAGTACCAGGCAATGACCATCTCCTATAAGAGAGGATCTAACCATCGCCCCTTGACATTCAATGGCATTACCATCGCTGAATCCCCCACAACCAACATTCTGGGGTTACCATTGATCAGAAACTGAACTGGACTAGCCACATTAATACTGTGGCTATCGGGCAGGTCAAAGAAATGTATCTCTCCCCCTGACCCCCAAAGCCTGTCCACCATCTACAAGGCACAAGCCAGGTGCGTAATGGAATACCCTCTACTTGCCTGGATGAGTGCAGCTCAAACAACACTCAAGAACGTAACTTGTCACTTGTCAACCCAGGCCTGGATATTGTCCAGGTCTTGCTGCATTTGGACATGGACTGCTTCATTATCTGAGGAGTCGCGAATGGTGCTGAACATTATGTAGTCATCCGCAAACATCCCCACTTCTGACCTTATGATGGAAGGGAGGCCATTGATGAAGCAGCTGAAGATGGCTGGGCCTAGGACACTGGCCTGAGGAACTCCTGCGGTAATGTCCTAGGTGTCTGGGTGCAGTCTTCAATGATGTGAGACATTGATTGGGATGCACCACAACTGCAGTCAGTGTTTCCTGCAAGGATCCCTTTGCTGCACAAATGCCTTGGCCAGTGTGTAAATGGTCGAGGAGTGCCCAAGGTTGGTGTGGCAGTTTGAAGCCGGGTGGTAGGGCTGTGGCATCCATGTTTTTTAATGGTGGCATGATAGTTCCATTCCTGCTCCATTGGGCCTCTGCTATTATTCCTTGGCACAGTGGCCTTAGTCATTCAGGCTGGCGTGATGGGAGGTGAGCAGCAGGCTTGGGTTGATGTAAACCTTTGCCAGGAACTTTCTCGGTGCAATCTCCCTCCATATGTGAAGGGGTGGGATGTTGCTGAAAGCTTAGAACAAAATTGCAAACTCTGATGCCCAACCTTTTTAACCAATTAATCAAGGAACTGTAATCCAGTCTTCAGTCGTCTAGGATCCACGTATCAGGCTCTGATTACCAACGGCAACTATCACAAATCAAAATGCTGTATTTCAACTTTAATCATAGCTATTGAGTAGGTTGCCAGATTACGGGCAATCTTGAATTATAGAAATCGCTTAACCATGCCCCAAAGCCATATCTCTGTCTTTAATCTAGGTGACAGTTAACTAGAAATGACGGATGGTGATATCAGCTGAGAAATGATTAAACAATTCAGTTGACATATTCTGTCATCTATTTTGGTGTAGTTTTTAACTGACTGGAGATAATTCCTAGCTCCAGACGCGCTGCAATGAAAACAGGCTAACCTATTAAAGAAAACCTTAAGGCATGGAACAGAATGCCCCAAAATTACAATCGGAAGCATAAAATTAGACAGTTTTTAGGCTAGTTGAAGAGAAGACTAAGGTTTCTAGCCCCAATCTATATTAATCTTTTTTGTGTTCATCCCTAACTTTGTTCTGCAGAATTTTCCTTCATCCTTTACAAATGTTTACTTGAGATTAATAATCTGCGCCGGTGGGAGTATGATAATGGGTCATTTGAACCCATTTGCATCTATTAACGGGCTGGACACTGGACTCTCCATACCTCTGTGATGCTCCAGCTCTTTGGGTTGGGTTTCACTCAGGCATTGGTGCAAGTATTTGCCAGTATGGTCCTGACGCGGCAAATCTCAAGTTGGGTCCCTGCAAGGATGTGTGCTCAGTCCTCTACTGTACACCCTATAAACACATGACTGTGTGGCAAGATTTAACTCCAACTAAATCTATACGTTTGCGGATGATACAACTGTGGTGGGCCGTATCTCAAACAATGACAAATCAGACTGCAGGAGGGAAATAAATCACTTGGTTGCATGGTGTACCGAAAACAACCTCTCTCTAAATGTCGGAAAGACCAAAGAACTGATCATCGAATCCAGGAAGCGTAGCATGACACACATTCCCATCTGCATCAATGGCTCCGAAGTGGAGATAGTCGATAGCTTTAAGGTCCTGGGGGTCACCATCACCAACAGTCTGTCCTGGTCCACTCACGTTGATGCAACAGTCAAGAAATCCCAACAACGTCTCTACTTCCTACGGAAGCTAAAGAAATATGGCATGTCTGCATCAACTCTCACAAACTTCTACAGATGTGCGACAGAGAGCATCCTATCCGGCTGCATCACAGCCCGGTATGGCAACTGCTCGGTCCAAGATTTCAAGAAGCTGCAGAATGTGGTGAACTCAGCCCAACGTATCACACAAGTTTGCCACCCCCACATTGATTCTGTCTACACCTCTCGCTGCCTCAGGAAGGCAGACAGCATTATCAGAGACTCCTCCCACCCAGGCATTGCCTTCTCCCAGACTTTTCCATCAGGCAGAAAGTACAGAAGTCTGAAGACCCGCAAATCCAGACATAGGAACAGCTTCTTCCCCACAGCTACTAGACTCCTCAACGACTACCCCTCGGACTGATCTGTTCCCTGTAAGAACACTATTCACGACGCCCTATGCTGCTCTTGCTCATGTATTTGCTTTGTTTGGCCCCTTGTTCCGCACTGTAACCAATCACTGTTTGTCGATGTAGCATTTGTCAATGTTCCCTGTTGATTAATCTTTTTGTCTACTATGTACGTACTGTGTACGTTCCCTCGGCTACAGAAAAATACTTTTCACTGTACTTCGGTACATGTGACAATAATTCAAATCAAAATCAAAGTCAAGGGGGAAAATATTTAATGCAGATGCCCCCAAAGTCCATCGGGGGACCCCCTTCGTCCCATAATGCAAATCTAGGATTTAAGTGCTTTCACTTCCCTTTTTCTCAGCGAAAAGCACTTGACTGTTTTTGATGTAGTCAAGAGCTGTGAATCATAGCTATATATTTATAAGCATTGTGGTTAGATTCAAAGCAGGGTATTTGCAATGCATTCAACCATGAAGGGGAATGAAAATAAACAATCCAGACACCTGGCTGTCTGGAAGCTTTTACTACTGAAAGCATTTTCTCTTTGAAAGTGAATAGAAGCGTTGCAGATCAAAGGATTTGAGAGTATTTAAAGCTTTGGGATGTGGTTTTAGCTTTCTATGAAGTAACAACTACTGCTTTCTACACTTCTGTCTGAGGCAGCAGGTGTAAGGGACAGGTGGGTGAAAAAACAGTGATATTTCACTGTTTCTGCCTGAACTTCTCTTTAGCTTCCAGACAGGGGTGAATGATAGATGGGGGAGGTGGTTCTCTGATCTCTTCTGGGGATCTCTGATGGGGGTCACTGGTGGGGGGGGTCTCTAATGAGGGGGTCTAATAGGGGGGTCGGTAGGAGAGGATCAGGTCACTCATGTGTACGTGGTGCGGCGGGGGGGAGGGTCATCCAATAATTCTAGTGTTGTGGGGTGGGGGAGCCCATTGCTGGACTTCGCTATCGGGCCACCCACTCAAAATGGCAGCCCAATTGCAGGATTCAGAACAGAATTCCTCCCCCCCACCCCCACCCACCCCCCACCCCGCACCATGTATAAACCTGCATTGCAAGGGAGGTGTCCTTCCTCCTTTGTAGTCATGAGGCAGGGAGCTAAAATGGCCTCTAGCCAGTGACGACATGAATGCTTCCCACAACCCTGAGTTAAAGTGAGGAACTTTTGGATCAGTTTGTTCAGAGTAGGAATCCAGTTGCATGACTCTGGGGTCTGATTGGTGGAGAGTGGCTCGTTTGATAAACAACAGGCTCATAATATCCTCCCAGAAATGTTTTACATTTCTCTAATGTGACTCTTCCCCAGAGTTTAAACGACTGAATTGATAATGAAGGGTTTCCTGTGCAATCTGCCACAGATGGCCAACAGCGTAAACAGCTTATTCATTTTTTAAAACATTTATATTTGGTAAAGTTCAGAGACACTGAAAGTCTGATCCTGATCAATAACTGTATATCACTGGAAAAATTCAAGAGGTCAATATTTGTCAGGTTTGACAATTTAAAGAAGCTGGCTGTCTGTCCCCGGAGCACAATTATATTCAGAACGGAGAAAGAAAAATACCCATCAATTTGGGCCTTTCATCTGACAGATTCATGATGACATCAGTTCTGATCACGCAAAAGAAGATTTGTCCTGCTGTGCTGCCTAAGTGGTATCTCCCTATCATGTTTTGTGCACGCTTTTCAGAGGAGGAGCAGAGTGGTTGCTGGAAATACCAATAAAATATCCGAGAGGCTTTCTCCCAGGTAGATTTCGGAGGCGGGGGAGTTCATAGAATCATAGAATTTACAGTGCAAAATGAGGCCATTCAGCCCATCGAGTCTGCACCGACCCTTGCAAAGAGCACCCTCCACCCTATCCCTATACTTCCTCAGGAAACTAAGGAAATTCGGCATGTCCACATTAACTCTTACTAACTTTTACAGATGCACCATAGAAAGCATCCTATCAGGCTGCATCACAGCCTGGTATGGCAACTGCTCGGCCCAAGACTGTAAGAAACTTCAGAGAGTCGTGAACACCGCCCAGTCCATCACACAAACCTGCCTCCCATCCATTGACTCCATCTACACCTCCCACTGCCTGGGGAAACTGGGTAGCATAATCAAAGATCCCTCCCACCCGGCTCACTCACTTTTCCAACTTCTTCCATCGGGCAGGAGATACAGAAGTCTGAGAACACGCACAAACAGACTCAAAAACAGCTTCTTCCCCACTGTTACCAGACTCCTAAACGACCCTCTTATGGACTGACCTCATTAACACTACACCCTGTATGCTTCATCTGATGCCGGTGTTTATGTAGTTACATTGTGTACCTTGTGTTGCCCTGTTATGTATTTTCTTTTATTTCCTTTTCTTTTCATGTACTTAATGATCTGTTGAGCTGCTCGCAGAAAAATACTTTTCACTGTACTTTGATGCACGTGACAATAAACAAAATCCAATCTAATCAGAACAGGCTGAAGAACTTCACAACTCAGAAATTTGAAAATGCGGACAATGCTTCTTGCTGAAGGAGAAAGATGAATCATCGGCTGTCCTCTCAAATTCCTTGTTTTCACATTGTAGATCTAGCTTCCCGTTCTTGCTGGTCTCCTGAAGCAATGCAAGCCCATGATTACTTGGTAGCACAGCTTACCTAATCCTTCAACAGCACTGAGCTGGCCTGGGAAAAGAAGAAAAATAAACAGGGAAAAATGGCAGGAAGAGACATTTTAACTGTTATAGGGAATGAGTGTTTCAAATGATTAGGGGTTCTCCGGCTGCCAGTAGTGATATTGGTTCTATATTTTTATTCAACACAGTCAATCAGCTCAGTGCTAGCGATAGTAAGCCTTAGAGAGCGTCAGGCTACCCAATCTCTCCCAGTCAGCCCAATCTCTCCTCATACGACAATCCTGCCGTCCCAGGAACCAGTCTGTTACAATACACAGTAGGATACAAAGATCCTTGAATAAAGGGTATCGGACATTTTATACTGCAATTTTATACTGTACCAACAGTGTCGCAATAAATGTCAGCCCTCAGACCAAGTATTGCAGACATTTGACACTGGGCTTGAATTCAACTTCGAATTTTCCTTATTCATGAATCCCAAGACCTAACCTTAACCCAAATGTCCCATTAGCCAAGCGCAATCCTTTCTTCACATAATATTAGTACATAATCCAGGGGTCGCTAAGTGACAATTAACCTTGGAATAACAGGCTGGACCTTCACTTTCTAGGCTCAGAGATCAATCATACTGTTTGTGTTGTCACTCCAGTTCAGGTCAGCTAACATAGATTGAGGATCACACCTCCATTTGTCTCGTCTGCAGCTCAGTGGTACATTACAGGCAAGGCTACTAGGGGAGGCTTTTGTAGATTCGATTGTCAACTGGCTTCCAGGTCCCATTCCTGCAGGGTTATGCGGTTCGATCAACGTGACCAAGCAACCAAAAGATAGAACTTGCTGGATAAATAGACAACATGACAATTCCGCGTAGCAGCCCAGCTGTTGGCTGGCTCGAAGTGATGTTTTCCTCCCTTTGTGCAGGAGCCCATCAGTTGTTACAAGGGCAGCTGATTGAAATAACAAACATTGAGGGCTCGTGCAGCTTCTGATAGCAGTGAAATTCTTTACCATTCCATAGGAGGGAGGACAAAGCATTTTGGCCTCTCCTGCATCCGAAGCCAAGTGAGTTCCAGAAAGTTCAGGTCAGAAGGAAAAAATGCTGCCCATTGCTCTGGGAATTCCTCCCGTAGTTTTGTGTGGAAACAATTCCGTAGGTTGCACAATGAAATCCTTGCGAGCTGTTTGGAAACACAACAATTATTTTCAGGCTTATTTGGATATTAATGTTTCAAACGCTAAGTGTTTTTGCATTGTTTCCCTTCCTTCTGGAGTTCTGTTCCAGCAAGCTCTCAATTTGAAAGGAGAGTACGCTTTTCTTGCACTGGGATTCTCCAGTTTCATCAGTTGGCTGAATGTTTGTAACCTATACTTTAAGGTCTGAGATAACAATTTCCATGATTTTCTTTTTCGAAGAATGAATAAGTCAAGCTGCGACTTTGCTCTATTATTTAACTCCGTTTTTTAAAAAATTCTGGGGCTTAGCCATGAAAGGGGGCAATAAAAATGACTGGCTCTGCAATGCTGAATTGACAAATTATCACAATCTTTTGTGAGGTGTTAAAATGTCTCACAGTCGTACTATTTTAAACAGCTATGTGCACTGGTAAGTTATACAATGATAGAATTCTATGGGTCAGTACAGTAGCGTGATGGTGATGTTGGTGGATGAGAAATCCAGAGGCCTGGACCGATGCTTCAGAGACATGGGGTGCGATCGAATGGCCTCATCATGTCTGGCTTGGTTATTTAGAAGCCTTTCGCGAGGCTCATTTAAATAGATCGCCGCCCGATTCCCCCGAGGCCCGGGAACGAACGCCTGACCCTGGGAGACCTTGCCATGGCATTGTTTAGGACTCTTGGACCAGGCATAATGGCATCTGGGGAGGGGGGATCGCCCAGGCTATCGGTAGCCTTCCGATGGTAGGACTTTGGGCAGGGTTGTGCCCTGGCACTCCTGCTGCCACCCAGGCATTTTGGCACTGCCAGCCTGGTACTGTGGCACTGCCACCTGGGCACCCTGTTATGTGGGCACCCTGCCAGGGAGCTTGGGTGGTACTTGCAGGCAGGCAGGAGCACTGCCAATGTGCCAGGTAGGCAGTGCCAAGGTGCACAGATGCCAAGTTGCCAGTGCCAGGAACCTCCGGTCGGCGACGCCAAAATTGCATTCGCTGACCGGCCGGAGAATCACCGTTTGCAACGGAACCGGGGGGCGGCGCCGCTTTCGCGATGCTCTACCCCCTCCTAAGCGGCATACTCTAAGATGCTCCACCCCCGACTAGCCGGTTTCCCGACGGCGTGGGTCTCTCATTCTATTTTTTGTCGGGAACTTGACGTAGCAGCTGTGGTCTCAGTCTAAGGCCGTCACTGTCGGGGAGAGCTGAGCCACGGGCCGGGGGGACTTTGGCAGGGGCTGGGGGGCACTGTTGTGGGGTGGTCTGGGGGTCGCGAGCCTGGCAAAAGGATGGGCACTATTTGGTAGGCCGGGTCTGCGCACGTCTACCGTCATATTGCCCACCGCGGCCGCTGCAGGCTGCCGCCGTGCGCATGTACGGCCATGGACCTGGCAATTCTCCGGCCGTACTGGCAGCTAGAGCCAGGTGCTCTGCACTGCCTGCCTGCGAGCGCCCCACAAAACGGAGGATCGGTGGCCATTTTGCGCCGATTCTTTGGTCATAAAGCGCCATTGTTCCCACGCTGGCGTCAGGACATAGCCTGAAAATCGGAGAATCCAGCCCTGGAGTTATAGAGCGTTTGATTGCAGTGGTTATGTTTTTAAACAAGGATTTTATTTTGTAAAGGCCTGGGAGTTTTTAGGAGAGAAATTGCCCAAAGGAATATGGTTTTCAGTCTGAACTAATGCACTGTGGTTTGATTGGGGAAAGTCCCTGGGGAGTTATGGTACTTTCAGTCTGTGCAGCAAATTTGTTTTTTAGCTTAGGGAGATGTTATAATTGTTGGGTGGAGCCAAGGAATGCGGTGAGGGGCAGTTTTGGAGAATGCTTTGCAGAGAGAAGAGGCAAAGTCTGATCTGCCTGACACTGAGTCCACAATTCTCTCACAGTAGGATAATTATAAAAGAGAAATAATATGCAAGGCAGAGTAGTCTTATCTGGGGACAAGGAAGCTGAAACATGCCAGTTGAACCAGCTTTTTGAAGATATTCAGCCAGAGTCTGAACGGGTTCTAACAGGAGCCAAATCTGTTCTGGAAAGCAAGTATTACTCGATTTTAAGGTAGATTTGAAAGTTGCATGTTTATTTTCTTCTTGCTGAATGGTAAATTGAGCAGTAGTGTTTAAGGGGTAATTATAAGCTGTTCTTTTCGGGTGTGAAGTTGAAAAGTTTAATATATTCATAATAAAGTTTTGGTTTAAGAATAACAAATCCCTATTTATCATACAATCACTTCCGGAGTGAATCATTCTTTCACACAGTCTTACAAATAAATTAAATATTGGGGTTCCGGCTCAGAATCCGAGCCGCGTTGGGGTCTGGACTGGGATCGTAATAGCGCCCAAAACGTGACTCTGTTTTTTGGGCAATAAATCCCATCACCTGCATCTGGGAATTTAAATTCAATAAATTAATCTGGAATAAGAATCTCGATTCAGCAGTCATGAACATGAAAGTGCCAGATTGTCATTAGAAACTCATCTGGTTTGTTTTTAGGAGGAGATCTGTCATCCTTACATGAGCTTCAATGACTCCAGACTCCCAGAAATGTGGTGCCCCATCACTGCCCTCTGAAATGGCTGAGCAAGCAGCTTAGCTGTATCTAACTACAATTGGTAAGTCTAATTGCAATAAAACTGGAGCAGGAGATTTAGAGGGGATTTGGGGGAAACCTTTTTCACCCAGAGGGCAGTGGGAACCTGGAGCTCACTGCCTGAAAGGGTGGTAGACGCGGGAATCCTCACAATATTTAAGAAGCATTTACAATGCCATAACATACAAGACCATGGACAAGTGCTGGAAAATGGGATTAGAAGAGAAAGGTGCTTGATGCCTGGCACAGATATGATGGGTCACAGGGTCTTTTTCTATGCTGTCTATGTCTATGACTATGAGGCACCAGACAGAACAAGGGTGCACCCATCCCAATCAACCTTGCAATGCCCTCCTCATTGACATCCGGAAACTTGTGATATGATTGGGAGAGCTGCCTCCCAGACGAGTCAGGCGATAACCTGACATATTCATACTTATAGCATCATACCATACAACCAATGTCCCAGACACCTCCACAACCATCCCCAGGTAGGAGGAGGAGGCTGCACAAATATCCTCATCCTCAATGATGGGGGAACCCAGCACATCAGTGCAAAGGATAAGACTGTAGCATTTGTAATCATCTTCAGCCAGAGGTGCTGAGTGGATGATGCATCTCGGTCTCCTCCTAAGGTTCACAATATCACCGATGCCAGTCTTCAGCTAATTCACTTTGTTCAACATAATATAAAGAAATGGCTGAAGGCACTGGATACGGCAAAGACTATGGGTCCTGCCAACATTCCAGCAATAGTACTGGAGACTTGTGTTCCAGAACTTGCCATGACCCCAGCCAAGCTGTTCCAGGGCTGATAAAACGTGACATTACAGTACAGCTATAACACTACCCAGCAATGTGGAAAATTGCCCAACGATGTCCTGTCCACAAAAAACAGGATCAAGCAACCAGGCCAATTACCAACACATCAGTTTACTCTCGATCATCAGTGTCGTGATGGAGGGGATCATCAACAGTACCATCAAGCAGAAGCTAGATAGCAATAACCTGCTCCAAAATACTCACTTTGGGTTCTGCCAGGGTCTCTCAGCAACTGACCGTACATTGGCAAAAGAGCTGAACTTGGTGGGCGGCTCGTTAACACAGTTGAATAAACTAGGTTTGTTCTCACTGGAACGACGGAGGTTGAGGAGCGACCTGATAGAGGTCTACAAAATTATGAGGGGCATAGACAGAGTGGATAGTCAGAGGCTTTTCCCCAGGGTAGAGGGGTCAATGACTAGGGGGCATAGGTTTAAGGTGAGAGGGGCAAGGTTTAGAGTAGATGTACGAGGCAAGTTTTTTACGCAGAGGGTAGTGGGTGCCTGGAACTCGCTACCGAAGGAGGTGGTGGAAGCAGGGACGATAGTGACATTTAAGGGGCATCTTGACAAATACATGAATAGGATGGGAATAGAGGGATACGGACCCAGGAAGTGTGGAAGATTTTAGTTTAGACAGGAGGCATGGTCGGCGCAGGCTTGGAGGGCCGAAGGGCCTGTTCCTGTGCTGTACTTTTCTTTGTTCTTTGTTCACAGTGGTTAGCACTGTTGCTTCACAGCACCAGGGACCGGGTTCAATTCCCAGCTTGGGTCACTGCCTGTGCGGAGTCTGCACGCTCTTCCCGCATCTGCCTGGGTTTCCTCCAGGTGTTCCGCTTTTCTCCCAGAAGTTCTGAAAGATGTGCCGTTAGGTGAATTGGAAATTCAGAATTCTCCCTCAGGCGCTGGAGTGCTGCGATGAGGGAATTTTCACAGTAACTTCATTGCAGTTCTAATGTAGTCCTACTTGTAACATTAATAAAGATTATTATCATTAGATGAGAGTGGCTGTCCTTGATATCCAGGCATCATTTGACCAATTGTAGGATGCCTAGAAAGCCTGGTCAATGGGAATCAGAGGTAAAATTCTCCACAAGTTGGAATCACAACTAGCATAAAGGAAGATTGGAGGTCGATCAGCTCAGTCTCAGGACTTTGCTGCAGTAGTTCCTCAGGGCAGTGTCCTAGGCTCAACCATTTTCACATGCTTCATCAATGACCTTCCCTCCATTAAAAGGTCTGAAGGGGGAATGTTCACTGATGATTGTACAATGTTCATCGTGTCTCCTCAGATTCAGAAGCAGTTCATGTCTATATGCAGCAAACCTGGACAACAATCAGACTTGGGCTGATAAGTGGAAGTGATATTTGTATGACATAAGTGCCAGGCAATGACCATCTCCAACAAGAGAGAATCTAACCATCTCCTCTTCACATTAATGACATTACCACACAGTCAACATCCTGGGTGTTACCATGGCCAGAAACTGAACTGGACTAGCCACATCAATACTGTGGCTACAAAAGTAAGTCAGAATCTGGGAACTCTGTTGTGACTCACATCCTGACTCCCTAAAGGCTGTCCACCATATGCAAGGCACAAGTCAGGAGTGTGATGGAATAGCCTCCACTTGCCTGGCTGAGTGCAGCTCTAACAACACTCAAAAAGCACTACACCATCCAGGACAAAGCAGCCCGCTTGATTGCTCCCCCTTCCACAAATATTCAAACCCTTCACCACAGACGAACAACGGCAAAAGTGTGCACCATCCACAAGATGCACAGCAGTAACTCACCAAGGTTCCTTCGACAGCACCTTCCAAACCCACGACCTTTACCATCTAGAAGGACAAGAGCAGCAGATACCTGGGAACCCCGCCACCTGGAGGTTCCCCTCCAAGTCACTCACCACCCCGAACTTGGAAATATATCGCCGTTCCTTCACTATCGCTGGTGCAAAACATTGGAACTTCCTCCCTAACAGCACAGTGGGTGTACCTACACCTCAAGGACTGCAGCAGTTCAGGAAGGCAACTCACCACCACCTTCTGAAGGGCAATAAATGCTGGCTTGACCAGCGACGTCCACAAACAGTAATTTAATTTTTTTAAATAGGATGTGACTGGACAATTGGCTTGGTGTGCGGCTATTGTTGGAGCACAAGTCTTCAGTATTATTGCTGCATTGCCATCGTGATGCTGGTGACTTCAGGAGGAGGTCAAGATGGGTCATCCAGTCTTTCCTTCTGGCTAAAGGTGATTAAAAAGCCTTCAGCCTTGTCTTTGGTATTGGTGTGCTGCGCTCCACCATCATTCAGCATTCGTTGTTTAATTGTCCACCGCATAAACAACTGGATTTGGCAGGACTGCAGAGCTTTATACTGATCTGTTGGTTATGGGATCACTTAGCTCTGTCCATCATACGCTGCCTCCCCTGTTTAGCATGCATGTAGTCCTGTGTTGTAGTGTCACCAGCTTGGCTGCTCTTCGGTATGCCTGGTGCTGCTGAGAGCTTGCTCTGCTACACTCAACATTGAACTAGTGACAGCCCCTTGGCTTGATGGCTATGGTAAAGAACCAATCCATGACTTGACCTACTCCTCGTCCTGATGCTTGATTTCTGTTCAGAATAATTCAGTTAAAATTCATTGGCTTCATGGGGGTCACGGTAGCACAGTGGTTAGTACTGTTGCTTCCCAGCACTACGGACCTGGGTTCGATTCCCGGCTTTGGTCACTATCTGTGCAGAGTCTGCACGTTCTCCGTGGTTACCTCTGGGTGCTCCGGTTTCCTCCCACAAATCCCGACAGAATTTTCACCGTAACGTCATTGCAGTGTCAATGTAAGTTTACTTGTAACACAAATAAAGATTATTATTATTCTAAGGGCCATATAATGCTACTTTGATCTTCGTTAAGTGGTAATAAGAATGCAGTTGCAAATAGTACATAGAAATAGCCTTTACATCCTTTGAGTGTAAATGAGCATTACAGAATCCCAATTACTTCAGAAAACATCTGGAATTTTATGAATGAGAAACACACTATATAACATTTCTGTATAAACAGCAATTTCTAAAAATGAAAATTTGAGGCTGTTGTTCTGAATTTACTTTGTTATTTTTTAAGATTCCAGCACGTTTCAGAAATATATGAGACTCCACCAGAGATTTCTCTCTGATTACATGTTACTGTTAGGCATTTAAATTGCCCAATTTAACCAGATGCTTGTTCCAACTGAAAAGAATAGAAGAACTGGCATCTGTCATGGATAAATATTGGGCATATTTTATTCCAACGCGAGAGGACAACCACCAAGCTCCCAGGGTCAGATTTTGTGCTTTCTCTAATCATTGCAATGTTGGGTTCTTTAGCCTCTCGTTGGAATTTTACTGGTCCACTGGCAAGGAGGCAGGGTGATATGGGGAAAGGGCAGTAAAATACCTCTACCACCCAGAAACACAAGGGCAACAGATGTATGGGAACATCATCACCTGCAAGCTCTCCTTTGAGCCACTCCCCTTCCTGACTTAGAACTATACTGGTATTCCTTCAATGTCACCAGGTCAAACACCTGCAACTCCCTCTCTAACATTGGAAGGTACATTGAACATTGCCATAGTCCCCGAGGACCATAGGCTACCGTGTCCTTTTGAGAGAGAGCAGACTAGTGGTGATTTAACTTGAGGGTCACCACATCTCAGGCGAGGGGCAAGGTTGAGAAAGCAGGTCTTCATGGATACCTCAGCTGGTACACGAGTTGAACCCGTGCTGTTGGTGTCGCTCCGCATTACAAAGTAGCCATCCCTAACAGCGCTGTAGGTGTACCTGCACCACAAGTACTGTAGCGGCTCAAGATGGTATCTCAGCACCAACTTCTCAAGGTCAATTAGAGACAGGCAATAAACGTGCCAGCTGTTATAACCCGCACAAGACCTCTAGTATTGGAGCAATTAGTCTCCCCGTGAGCCTCATTGAGTATGAGCTCCCCCACTGAGGAGCTGGGTGCACATGGACAGGATGATGAACTTTGATATAAAGGTTGGCCAGACGTGGAATCGACAGCTCAGACCAGGCTGGAATGTGAAGAGCATTGTACATATTATTACTTTGCAACAAAACTAGTTTCTCGTTATCCACTCGCCTTGGGCTCGCCTGTGGTCACTAAACAAGAATAAAAGTGGAGCTACAGTCGACGCTGCTGACCATTGGATGGACAACCACCTCCTCTGCATTACCAGACTAAGGTTGGAATTTATTTTCACAATGCCGCTATTCGGAAGACTGTACGCGTTTGATGCGAGCATCGAGGAATGGATGCAGTACGCTGAACGTATGCATTACTTTTATTGGGCAAATACTGTTGTGTTCTTTACTATTTAAAGTTGTCCACCTCTGGCAGCATGTTGTTCTCTATTTTGCTTGAACTCGGTGGCTTGGATGCGTAGTGTTAAATAAAGAACTCAAAGCTTTGTTAACAAACAAAATTATACATTTATTACACTAGTAACTAAGATTCGTTCACATTCCTAAAGTAAAAGGTTTCTATATTAAACTATGTTATCTCTAACTAACAGAACTTCTAAGTACAACTGCTCTCTCTCTCATTCCTCACTATCTTATCCCAGAATCCCCAAGTCACATGATATATATATGATTGTTCTGTGGTTCCCTCTCGTGGTAAGAAGCATTATCATTAACTTGTTAATTCTGCATCCCAGTCAATATACATATCATTACAAATACTATCAGCGGTGAAGATCGACAGACGGTAGGTAATATATAACTGAATCTGCAGGACACAGAGGCAAGGTCAGCAACGTATATGGGGGAGCCTCTCGCCATTGCGGGGACCACATAACCCTAGTGATTTACGGGCAGCAGTCAATAAGACTCCCACTGATCGTAGTAAAGGTACACGGCCCCAGCCTATTAGACCACGACTGGTCGCAGCGCCTCCACCTGAAATGGCAACAAATGTTTCAGATGGGGACTAGAGGCCTCTACGAGGTGTGGAAGTAACCCAAGGTTTTCCAGCCAGGATTAGGAAAAGTTAAGGGGGCTACGTTGAAGATACAGGTGGATCCAGACGCACAGCCAAAATAACTTGCCGTCCGTCTGGTTCCTTATGCGCTATTGACAGCTAGAGGGTCTCGGAATTATCAAGCCAGTCTAGTTCACCGGTTGGGCAGCACCGGTGGTCCCCATGCTTAAACCAAACAAAACAATTAGACTCTGGGGCGATTACAAGCTGACAGTAAGTAGGGATTCCAGGCTGGACAGATACCTGATGCCACGCACTGAAGTCTTATATGTAAGACTGTCTGGCGGCCATTCATTCATGAAACTCGACATGAGCCGTGTGTACCTACATCTCGAACTGGACTCTGCATTGTGGCAATATGTCACTATCCTCAGGCGAAGGAGCAGTGCTCCGATAGCTAGTGATTTGAAACAAACCTGTTGGACTTTAACTTGGTGTTGTAAGACTTCTTACTGTGCCCACTCCAGTCCAACGCCTGCATCTCCACATCATGACTATTAATACTCAAATGGGTATATACTAGAATATAATAGGCTGCCCTTTGGAGTATTGTTGGCTTGTGCAGTTTTCCAGAGAGTCATGGAGAATATATTGCAAGGATTGCCACATGTAGCGTTTATCTCAACGGCATTTTGGTCATTCGACAGTCAGAACAAGACAGTTGACCGATTTGAACAAGATTCACCGCTGCTTCTTGGAGATGGGCGTCCGTCTAAAAAGGAAAAAATGTGTGTTCCATGAGCAGGAGGTGGTTTATCTAGGTTACCGTGTGGACCGGGATGGTTTTTACCCTGTCGTGGAGAGAGTGAGGGCTATCCAACAAGCTCCTACAGTAGGTAACACGACTGAACTTCGTTCCTTCCTAGGGTTAGGAAACTACTATGGGGAGTTCATTCCCAGTGTCGTGATTTTGTTGGCCCCCCCTATAACTCTCACTAAAAACAAACCAGGAGCGGGCGTGGAGAGCACAACAGGAAGAAGCGTTCACTCAAGTCAAAAAGCAATTGACCGCATCAGGCTTGTTCAGGCATTACAGTCCCGCCAAACCACTCATAGTCATGTGATGCCTCGGCATACGGCATTGCCGTCATTTTGTTACACCACATGGACGATGGCAGAGAGAGGCCGGTTGCGTAGCCTCCAGGGTGTTTGCCGTGGCAGAGTGCAACTATGCGCGGATTGAAAAAGAGGGACTATCCATCGTGTTTGCTGTCAAAAAATGTCACCAGTAGATGTATGGCTATCAATTCACAATTCTTACGAACCACAAGGCGCTACTGGGACTTTTCAAATGGACAAAGCAATCCCGCCCATCGCCTCCACTAGGATACAGAGATGGCCTCTATTACTGGCGGCATATGAGTATTCTTTCAAGCACGATCAAGTACCCAAATCGCGAACGCGGCTGTGTTCAGCAGACTGTCATTGCCGACGCGCTCTCCGTCTCCTCCCAGGTCTGATGAAGTAGTAGCCATGCTAACGTTTATGGACACGCTGCTGGATACAGAGTCCCAGATATGGGAAGGGACTTAGAAGAATCCAATACTGTCCAAGGTCCGTTACATATGTGGTGTTGGGTGCTCTGGTGCACAGATGAGCCAACACAGTTGTATGTGGTACAACTCTATTTTATTATAACTCTTATAATACAGTTCGTTCTGGATACTCTGCACGTGCTGTCTCCCTGAGTGTGTTTGGCAATAGATGTGTCCTGGTTCTCCTCTCCAGCTAATACTGACCACCGGGGGTCGTGTCTGTGCTTTTATATCTTTCTGTCATTGGTTGTGGTGTTGTGTGTTCTGATTTGTCTGTTGGTGTGTCTATCATGATGTGTGTGTTTGAATATCATGACATCCCCCCTTTTTACAAAGACAAGTGCCTACGTGGTTATAAATATAATTGTGTCGTGAGTGCATCTAAGAGTGTGCGTTTGTGTTGTGTACAGCGTGTGTTTATGACGTAACTATTTACATGGGGCGATGTCGGGTGCGTCACACTAACAAGGTTGTACCATAACAAAACTTGGATGCGAGAGAAAAAAAAAAAAAAAACTTGAACATTGGTCTGGTCAGACGATATCTGGAACAATAAACAACAACAGGTTATAATACAGAAGTGTTTGACTTTTTGAACGTATGAACAGCGTTATAAGTCCAGTCTAATGGGTGACTGCCTCAAGAATGGGCTGGTCCTCAAGCCGGTTCAGCTGTGGAGATTTGGGGTCACACTGGTTCACCTTGGACTGTTGGAGGTGATGCTGTTGCCGAAGTCTCTACTTTACCATTAGTGGAAAGCACACTTGGTTCACTTGAAACTGCTGTGGGTTTTAAATTCGTTATCTGGCTACTCGATGTCGGTGTCCTCAGGATTCTTGCTCCAATGTTCTGCTCAATAATCAGTGGAGTGTGTATAGGTTCAATGCAATTAATGTTCCCCTCCAGGTTTGAAGAGTCATTACTGACTAACTGCTGGTCTCCGAAGTTGGGATTTTGCGGCATTGTGTTGAAGGGAGACATTTGTCCCTGCTGTAGATATGATTCAGGTTGTGTTATTTCCATTACCTGAGGATCAATGTCTTGTCCATTTTTTCGATCCGTACTAAAACACTGGCAATTCTCAGTCTGCTCCTTGCAAGTTAAACATTCAATTAATTTCGTTAGCAAATCCTCAGCATCCTTCTGTGGCCGTGCAGCATTATTAATCTCTGTTCGGCTACAATGATCCTGAAGGTCAGCGCATAAACCTTTTTTCTTCGGGCTTGGACGAGGCGATTCCTTTGGCTTGTCTTCAGTTGGGCTTGAACAGTCTTCAGCGCTGTGCCCTTCATTGTAGCATGAGAGACCGTCATGGTCATGCTGCTGTGTAGTGGAGCATGGTAGGCTGTTATAGCCTTCTTGCTGTGTTCACGTGAGCATGGCAGACTTGCATCGTCTGCCGCTGGTTGGTCAGGAGAGGTTGCTAGACCCTCATGGTCTTGTTCCTGCAAGGACTGCGCTCTGGAGTCTTGCGTTCCTTCCATCGTGGAGGCTGTCCACGAGCTCTCTGTGGAGGCTTGTGACACTGGAGTCACTTCTTGTTCGTGCAAGGACTGCGCTCTGGAGTCTTGCGTTGCTTCTATCGTGGAGGCTGTCCACGAGCTCTCTGTGGAGGCTTGTGACACTGGAGTCACTTCTGGTTCATGCGAGGACTGCACTCTGGAGTCTTGCATGTCTTCTTTCATAGAGTCGGGAACGTTGAGCGGGACGTGGACCACGCTCTGTGTGGCAGCAGGGCACTCTCCGTGTGCTTGCACCGCTCCCTGTCTGTTAATGTCAGGCTGCAGCATCATCCGGCACTGATAAGTTGGAACGTCATATCTGCTGGATTGAAGATCCTCAAATCCGAAAAATGAATCCGCATCTGCGTCGGATTCAATGTGGGGGCCGCCAATGTGCAACACGAAAGGTTCGTCCGAGTCATAGTCATATAGGACCACGGAGCTATCATTGGGCTCGCGAGGTCCGGAAACACTGTAAAAATCGTCATCGAAGTATTCAAGGTCGGAATCATCGGCTTGTGCGTAGGTAACTGCTTGTCGGAGGGTTCTTCGGAGGTCAAATTCATCTCCTGGGTCAATTTGCGGCACTGTGCTGTCATTCCAGGTGAGGGAAGGTTGTTTTACAGCTTTAACAGATTTTTGTTTTTTTGATTTGGGACGTTTCCCTTTTAAATTGGATTTGGGACATTTCCCTTTTAAGTTGGTGCAGTCTGGGGCCTCTGACATCCTGACGCTCGGTATGTAGCACGTAGGAAGCGACTGCGCATGCTCAGATCGCTGTTCCTTTACCGATGGCCGTTTTCTTGACTGCGCATGCGCAGCATCTCGCGCATGCGCAAACGAAACTTCCGGTTCTGCGCACTTCTCGCGCAACTGTGCTAGCGTTATACCTTTAGCAAGATGGCCGCCGACCTCGACCCAGCCTTTTCTCAGGCCCGGGATTTCGGGCTCCGGGATCCCAGCCACGAGGTGAGTACTGCAGCTTTTCTTACCTTTAAGTGCCGATTGGATTGCGTTTTCTTCACAGTACTTGGAGAATTTGTCCAGGACTGCCTGGTAATCGTACCTTTGCTGCCTCCTGAAGAACCTGAACCTTCTGAATATTGCTCTTGCCCTTGCACCGGCGACGGTGAGGAGAAATTCAATTTTTTCCTTATCATCCAGGTCTTTGAGTTCAGCTGCCGCCAGGAACAACTCGAAATCCCGCCGGAACCGCCGCCAGTTTTCGTGGAGGTCGCCGTCGCACTGGAGCGCCTGCGGAACCGGGAGCTTGTACATCATGCCTGGGCACTGCTGGTTGTCTCTGTATACTGAGGTATGCCGGCAGGTATCGATCCACTCCTGTACCATGTGGTGTTGGGTGCTCTGGTGCACAGATGAGCCAACACAGTTGTATGTGGTACAACTCTATTTTATTATAACTCTTATAATACAGTTCGTTCTGGATACTCTGCACGTGCTGTCTCCCTGAGTGTGTTTGGCAATAGATGTGTCCTGGTTCTCCTCTCCAGCTAATACTGACCACCAGGGGTCGTGTCTGTGCTTTTATATCTTTCTGTCATTGGTTGTGGTGTTGTGTGTTCTGATTTGTCTGTTGGTGTGTCTATCATGATGTGTGTGTTTGAATATCATGACAACATAGTCCTGTATGGCGGCTAACATCGGAAGCTAACCAACGAGTTAAGGGCATTTTCGACCAAAATATCCGAATTCAGTATTGAAGAAGGCATCCTTCTGTGGGCAACGCGCGTCGTCATCCTGGACGAGAGCCGAGACTCCACCTTGTCGGACCTGCATTGGTAGATAGGCCTGGTTGTTATTTCACTGGCTAAATCCAGATGCCTGGATCGCTAATCCTGAGGTATGTGTTCAAACCCCACCTTGGTAGTGAATTCATTTAATTATGTAAATTGGGAGTAAAATACTAGTATCGACAATGGTATCCACGAAACTACCAGATTGCTGTCAAAGCCTCCAGTTCACTGACTTACTTTAATTATACCCACATGATGAAAATTGGATGGGTGGATGGGCAGTTTAAATTATCCAGGTTACTTACCCTTCAGGAACTCGCTGTTCCAGATTGTGACCCAGTGCCAACATTGGAACCTAACTGTGATTGATGCTGGAAAGACCACTGCAACATTCCTTTCAAGTGGAAACACTGCCAGAGGAATGAAAGGGTCAGAAAAGCCCAGCTTAGTTTTTTTCCACTTTCCGTACAGGAAGCAGGTAAATTCTTCCGGCCTTCACAAGGAAAACGTAGGTGTTTCCTCCCACGAAGCCCCCCCCCCACTCTCTGAACACAAGACCCCACCCCTGCTACGCGCCACTTTGGACAGGGTTTTTATTTTGGGGTTGGTATACCCACATCAGGATCATTTTCAAGGTCACGACCCCACACATTGCGGCCGTGACAGGCCCAAAAGGTTTTTTGTTAGATTGGCCGTCAGTGGCCGGAGGGTGGGCTTGCCATTTAGTTAAAGGTGGTGGGTGGGTGGGCGGCCTCTCGAAGCTGTTGGGATGGGAGGTGGGGGAAAGGGAAGCCCTCCAACACAGAACGATCTGCAGCCTGTCAATGTGCAAGGCAGGAAGAGAGGGAGCGCCTCAAGATGGAAGTGCCCATCAGCACTCCTTACAAGCCTTATGAATGAAATGCCCACAGTTTCTGGACCAACCAGTGGCGCAGTTGGAGGGAGTGGGGGGGGGAGGGACCTCAAGTTGACCCTGGGGCGCTGGACCTCTGACCAGGAATGTGTCTCCAGGCATCTACCGGCTCCGGATGGTGTGGAGGGCCCACAGGCCAATTGGAAAATGAGGCTTTTTGATTATTTTAAAAACCTACCCAGTGCTTGCGGGCAGGTAGCTGGTCACCCTGCCCTGCCTGTCATCTTCAAAATGGCCCAGAAGTGGGAAAATGCCGGCAAACTGGCATATCGGTTGGCAGCAGCAAATTCTGAGCATGCCTCCCTCCACTCTTGCTTCTGATCCTGTCTCTGCCAGGCTGCCAAACTCCAGCCTTTGGTGTCAGTGCTGGTGGTGGAGTGGGGGGTGTCTCCAAACCACATGTATTGTGTGGCAGGAAGCCAGTCACTGTGAATGAAATGAGGCGTGGGGTTAAAGTACTCTGAGCCTCAGTTTTCAGACAGTGAAAAATCTCAGTGCAGTTTGTCACTTCAAAATTACATATTATTAAATTCAAGTAACAATTATATTTTGTGGCTATATTTTGTAATGATGCCATGTAATTATAGGTGGTTGTTTAAGACGCTGCCATTCTGTGTCTTCAAAGTGATGTGGGAACATCACGGCCTGCAAGCTGTCCTCAAATCACACACCATCCTAACTTGGAACCAGGTTCCAGTCCATTCACTATTATTGAGCCAAAAACCTGGAATTCCCTCCCCTACAGGACTGTGTGTGTACCTACAGCACATATACCATGGAAAGGTTCTTCATTAATAAGGGGATCAGGGGTTATGGGGAGAAGGCATGAGAAAAATATCAGCCATGATTGAATGGGCCGAGTGGCCGAATTCTGCTCCTCTGTCTTGTGGTCTTATAGTTTTATAGGTTCAAGAAGGCAGCTTACCACCTCCTTCTCAAGGGCTGTTGGGAATGGGCTATAAATGTGGGCCGTGCCAGGAATGCCCACTTCCCACAAATTAATGAAAAACGGAATGTGAAACCCGCTACCTGAGGTAGTAGTGAAAGCAGAGTAGTTACTTTCAAATGGAAAATCAATGAGCGCATGAGAGAAAAAGGAATCGAAAGATATCCTGAAAGACGAACTAGAATCATAAAATCTCGACAGTGCGGAAGGAGAGCATTCGGTCCATCGAGTCTGTACTGACCCTTGGAAAGAGCACCCCACTTAGGCCCACGATTCTACCCTATCCCCATAACCCCACCCAACCTTTTTGGACACTAAGGGGCAATTTAGCATGGTCAATCCACCTAACCTGCACATCTTTGGAATGTGGGAGGAAATTGGAGCACCCGGAGGAAACCCACGCAGACAGTCATCCGAGGGCGGAATTGTAACCAGGTACCTGGAGGTGTGAGGCAGCTAACCACTGTGCCACCGTGCCGCAGTTAGAATGGGAAAAGACTCATCTGGGAAAGAAAAGGCAATTTCGATAAATTGGGTTGAAAGTCTTGCAGTACTTGAGACTAGAAGGTTTGATTTTGATTTGATTTATTATTGTCCCATGTTTTGGTATACAGTGAAAAGTATTGGGCTGGATTTTCCGCCCTGTTGCGCCACTTTTCTGCCTCGACGCGCCGGCGGGATGCTCCGTTACGCCGGCCGGTCAATGGGGTTTCCCATTGTGGGGCAGCCCCACGCCATCGGGAAACCCCCGGGCACCGGCAAAACGGAGACTCCCGCCGGCGGAGAATCCAGCCCAGTGTTTCTTGCATGCTACGCAGACAACGAATTCCATACATTGGGAAGGAAGGAGACACTGCAGAATGTAATGTTACAGTCATCGCTCGGGTGTAGAGGAAAGATCAACTTAATACGAGGTAGGTCCATTCAAAGGTCTGGTGATGGTGGAGTAGCAGTAATGGGACTAGAGCAGAAATCCTAGCTCATGCTCTGGGTCAAATCCCAGCAGAGCAACTGATGGAATTTAAATTTAATTCATAAAATCTAGAATTGAAAGATAATCTCAGGAATGGCGACCCTGAAACTACCATTAGTTAAAAACCCACTTTGCTAATGTACTTTTAGCGAAGAAAATCTGCCATCCTAACCTATGTAACTCCAGGTTCACTGCAATGTGGTTGATGCTTAGTGCCCCTCTGAAATAAAAGTTTGTGCTGTAGAGTGTAACATATTAGCCTGATAGAAAATTGTTTGACTGACAGAAGGCATGGTAGCTAAATTTGTAGACGATACAAAGATGGGTAGGAAAGTATATTGTGAAGAACACATAAGGGGGGAGGGGGGGGCTAGTTTGTGAGGGCCACGAAGAATCCAGCATGATTTTGTAGAGTCAAACGGAAAGTAATTTTATTTATAACAATATGTACATAGGGCCAGCCGTTCAGTACTGGTTCCCTCTCTAGCCGGTACCACACTGGCCAGTTCTATTTATACAGCTGCACTGTCAATGATTGCCCCACCCACCCCCTCACTGTGGGAGCTCATGTACCCAAGGAACATGGGGTAACCAATTGTCCCCAGACAATAGGATCCGGGCATGTTATAACAGGAGGGATTCTCCGTCGGCCGACGCAGAAATCGGGAAAGGCAATTGGGCGGAGAATTGGTTATGAAGCCAAAATGGTGGTCAGCGCTGGGAGCCTGCCACAATGCCATGCTCCGGTGCCTCAACAGCAGTGTCCCACTCCCTATAAACAGTAAGTGCCATTCACATATCATTAGTGGGCCTGACCCAGCATTCTCTGGGGCCTCTGCAATGCTCCGCCTCCGCCGGGTGGGGTTGGTATTACCGACGGCAAGTTTCACTTGTGGTTTCAAAAATGGGGGAACAGGTGCCGTGGCTGATGAAGGAGAGAGAGAAGGTAGGACACAGAGGGTTGGTACCCAGCACCCCATTCTCCCACTCAGTGACAAGAGGGCCTTGGGGTTCACCTTGGGAGGGAGGGGCAACTGGTTCGAGCCCCGGCTGCCACTGCATCGTCTGGCAGCTCCCCGATGCCTGCACCATAGTGACGATGCCCTCGGCGATGCTCTTCGCTGAAAGGGATATGCTCTGCAGCGGCTCGGCAATGCCCACCTGCGACTGGGACAAGCTCCGCAGTGCCTCGGCCATTCCCATCTGAGACATGGACATCTCCCGCAGCGCCTCATCAAAGTCAGCCTGGTACCTGGTCACAAACCCATCAAGTCGGACAAGTCTACTAAGGCCCTCGGCCATGGCTGTCACTGACTGCGCGACGCCTTGGACACCTTCACTCATGGTGTCGACATCATGCTCCATGATGTCCACTGCGATCGCCACCCAGCAGTGTTGGCTCCGATGCCACACATTGCCGGCGACATCTCCTGTGCCCGTGGCCTCTGGGACTTTTCCAATTGGCTATGTACCTGCTGGAGTGTCGTTGACATCCCTCTCTGAATCTCACGGCCACTCCTTAACATCTCCATCAGCTCCGGGTAAACCTGGTCCAGAGGCTCAGCATCCGACTGGGACCCAGCTGGCACCTGGGATCCAGCAGATCTCTGACTGCTGTCTCGCCTGGGCATTCCTGCCTCCACCTGATATGCATCAACAACAGTATGGTGCTCACCAGAATGTGCCTCAGAAGTCTGTCCACCTGCCCACCAAGATGCGAGCCGCTACGCTGGTGGAGGTTGGCGTTGACAGCTGTGAACCGCCAATGTTGGATCCTCTCCTCCAAGGTGGTCTCTTCGGAGGCAGGGCGGGGGATAACCCCAGATGGGGCGGGAGGAGTACCTGCGGGAGAATGGACTTGTGGTCAGTGGGAGGGATGGGTGAGTCAGTAAGACAATAACAACTCATGTGTGACAGTCCATCAGGGTGGAGTCCGGTGGATCCTCAACTCTGCAGCAGGCGCCAACCTCCGTATTGGTGACTGCTCTGTCCTCGGCCACACCCGTAACTCTAGGGCCCGTTCCTTGAAGGTGGTGAGGATTCTAATTCTGGCACCCCATCGCCAGTCTGGGCCCTCTGCCGAAGATTCGGGGACAGAGAGGGCATTGATAGTCTCATGCCTGGTTCAGCGCATGGGGGGGAGGGGGGTGTTCTGGGAGTGCGGTATGGTTGGGGAGGGGGGGTTGTGGTGGGGGGGCATGAACGTTTCAGGTAGGAGTTTGTGGAGGGGGCAGCATGGACGGACCAGGGTTCAGAAAGATGCTGGGCAGGGACAGTGCCACGTGCAGGTTCGTTGTGGGGGGGGGGTGCCAACTCATCCATAAGGCCCTGTGTAGGTCGTTGACCTCCTTATGGCACTGGGTACCGGACCTCATGGTCACGCTTCCTGAGCTGACGGCAACTGCCATTTCATCCCAGGAGGCACTGGTTGCCCTGTGACTCATCCTTCGGGGCCTCAGGGGAACAGGACATCCCTCCTGGTCTGACCGCCTCTGATAGTCTCCCCAGGTCTCTGCATACCATGGCTGCGCAAGTGCTGTTTAAGTGCTGCTCGACCTCGTTAGCGGGGGGCTGGTGAGCGTGGTTCTGGCGAATCAGCTGGCAAGCCTTCATTTGTGGCGTGAACCAATTAATTAACGCTGTATTGTGGTGTCGGTCTTGCCCGGCTGAGCGCCGGGAAGCTCGCGGCAGTTCACTACCACATTTAGAATCTTTTTGGAAGAATCATGCCTTTAGTCTCTGGAACAGAGAATCCCGCCAGGGAGTTTGCCGATGGATGTAAATAGGTTGAGTGAGTGGGAAAAAATCTGACTGATGGAGTATTATAATTTGGAAAAATGTGAAGTTGTTCACTTTGGCAAGAATAAAAAAAGCAGAGAATTACTCAAACGGAGAATGGCTGCGGAATTCCGAGGTGCAAAGGGATCTAAGTGCTCCCGTGCATGAGTCACAAAAGGTTAGTATATGGGTATAGCATGTAATCAAGAAGGCTCATGGAATGCTACCCTTTATCATGGGAGGAATTGAACACAAAAGTAAGGATTCTTTAGTTAGACACAACATTAGTGAGACAGCATCTTGAATGCTGTGTGCAGTTGTGGTCTCCTTATTTAAAGAAGGATCATAGAAATCATAGAATTTGCAGTGCAGAAAATTTGCACCGACCCTTGGAAAGAGCACCCTACTTAAGGCCACACCTTCACCTATTGTAGCCACCTAATTTGGCCAACTCCCGATTTAAAATGGCAAACGGCAAAGGCTGATGGGAAAGTCAGCCAATAAGTCAGAAACCAGCGGCTGCAGGTTTGCTGTGTATTTACCTCTGCAAAAGCCAGACAACATCGATACCAGCGGCCATCAGCGTAACAAAGTAGCAGCCATCTGCATACTGATGAGCAATCCCGGGAACAATAAGGAACATTTTTGACACACAAAGCAAAGCCAGACTCCTCGGCGCCAGCAGGAGCCAACACAAAGGAGGTGAACGAGCACCTCAAGACCGCCCATCGGTCAGGGAACCGCTCCAGTATTGGAGAAAATTGAACCAAGCGATTGGGACAAAGTCCAATCACTTGGGACCAGGTACACTGTCCGCCCCGAAAGGCGGGAAGCCCCTGGGGACTATAAGAGTTGAGCCCCAAGTTCTAGTCGCTCTCTTCAGCTCTCTTCTTCACCTCTGCATCCTGCCCGGGTCACCCAGCAACACGAACCAACATTGACCGTGACCGGTGCAGTGACTCCAGTGATCGCCAAAGCCTGTAAGTCTTAATTCAACGCTTGCTACGAGATAGGCGTTCCTAGCTACCAATCCGTACCAACTTCGAATCCCGCAGACTCAGAACCCGAACGAAAGGCCATTTGTTCCCCTGACCTGGTGGGCCAGTCCGAAGTTAAGTACAGGCCTGTTAGTTGTAGAAGTAGCTTAGCCGTAGAATTTGTGCATGAGTAGCGATTACTGTGTATAATAAATGTGCTTTGATTTAAATCTTACTAATCGGTGTATTGGGTCATTGATCATTACTCGGACTTGAACCACGTGGCGGTATCATAAAGATACCTGGCGACTCGAGAGCAAAGGTAATAAAACAGAGCAATTGAACCAAGGAGAAAATCAGCAACACTATCCCCATAACCCAGTAACTCCAAATAACCTTTTGGACACAAAGGGCAATTTAGCATGGCCAATCCACCTAACTTGCACATCTTTGGACTGTGGGAGGAAACCGGAGCACCCGGAGGAAACCCACGAAGACACGGGGAGAATGTGCAACTCCACACAGACAGTCACCCGAGTTCAGAACTGAACCCGAGACTCTGGAGCTGTGAGGCAACAGTGCTAACCACTGTGCCACCGGTCATTGAAGGTGGTTCAGAGAAGGTTTACTAGATTGATACCTGGATACCTGGAATGAGTGGGTTGCCTTATGAGGAAAGGTTGGACAGACTTGGCTTGTTTCCATTGGAGTTTAGAAGAGTGAGGGGTGAATTAATTGAAATAAAAAAGACCCTGAATGGTCTTCACAAGGTCGATGTGGCAAGGATGTTTCTTCTTGCTCCATAAATAGGGGTCAGTTTTAAAATTAGGAGCCGACCTTTTAGGACAGAGATGAGTAGAATTTGTTTCTCTTAGAGGGTTTTGCAACTTTGGAACTCTGCCTCAGAAGGTGGTGGAAGTGGGATCACCAAATATTTTTAATGGTGTGGAGATGGAACCTCACCAGTCTGACAGAGGAAGTAAAAAAGGACCTGCAAAGATGGAACACACTCCCACTCTCCCTTGTGGGGAGAGCACAGACGATCAAAATGAATGTGCTGCCCAAGTACCTCTTCCTATTCAGATCCATCCCGATCTACATCCCCAAGGCCTTTTTCCAAGCATTAGACAAACTAATCATGGAACTCGTATGGGGAGGGGGGGAGGGGGGGGTGGGGGGAAGTGGGGAGAGAATGCTAGGATCCCAAAGAAGGTCTCACAAAAAACAAAATCAAAGGGAGGGCTAGCCCTCCCAAACCTAGAATTCTACCACTGGGCGGCGACGGCCGAGCGAATAAGGGGATGGATCAAGAAGCCAGAAGCCGAGTGGGTGTGCGCGGAAGAGGCCTCCTGTAAGGGGACCTCCCTCCGGGCCCTCGCCACAGCTGCACTCCCATCCCCACCCAAAAAACACTCCAGCAGTCCGGTGGTGATAGCCACCCTCCAGTCCTGGAACCAGCTACGGCAGCAATTTGGCCTGACCAAAATGTCGGACAAAGCTCCCATCTGTAACAACCATAGGTTCACACCAGCACTGACTGATGCCACCTTCAAAAAGGTGGAGACAGGACGAGGGGACACCGACAGTCAGGGACCTGTACACCGACGGCAAGGTTGCGACACTGGACGAACTGACGGAGAAATTCCAGTTGGCCAGTGGGAACGAGCTAAGGTACCTGCAGCTCAGAAACTTCCTATGAAAGGAGACAAGACTTAGCCACAACCGCCACGACAGACATTACTGGAAGAGTTACTGGACGCAAGCATATTAGAGAGTGGAAACTGTAGCGACATGTACAACCGACTGGTAGAAGGGGCCGACAACCGTACTGGACGCAACAAGAAGGAAATGGGTGGAGGACCTGGGGATCGAGATAGGGTGGGGACTCTGGAGCGAAGCACTGCATTGGGTCAACTCCACCTCCACCTGCGCAAAGCTCAGCCTGACGCAACTAAAGGTGGTACATAGAGCCCACTTAACAAGAACTCGTATGAGTAGGTTCTTCCCGGAGGTGGAGGATAGATGTGAACGGTGCCAAGGAGGCCCGGCCAACTACGCCCACATGTTCTGGTCTTGTCACAGACTTGTGGAGTACTGGACTGCCTTCTTCGAGGCAATGTCCAAAGTGGTGGGGGTGAGGGTAATACTATGATGCCTGAAAGTGGCGGTCTTCGGGTATCAGACAAGCCAGATCTATTCCTGGGGAGGAGGGTGGACGCCTTTGCCTTTGCATCCCTGATCTCCCGCCGTAGAATCCTGTTCGGCTGGCGGTCAGCAGCCCACCCAAAGCTGCAGACTGGCTGTCCGACCTCTCGGAATCTCTCCAAATGGAGAAAATCAAATTCGCCATCCGAGGGTCAGACGATGGCTTCCACAGAACGGGGGAGTCATTCACCCAATTGTTTCGAGACTTGTTTGTGGCCAACAAACAAGCAGAAGAATAGCCAGGTAGCCAAGAAACAGGGGAAAGCAGCCAAAGCATGAGAGGGAGAGATCGACCGGGAGAATGGGGGGGGGGGGATAACTCAGTATAAGAGGAAGGAAAGGCGAACCACAGGAGGGGGGGGGGGGGGGAAGAGACAATAGAGGGAACAATAGAGGAGAGCCAGGGAGGTAGGTGGGGGGGGGGGGGGGAGGCTGGGAAACGTTAACTAACTTGACATCCACAGGAACAGAGAAAAAGGAGAATACAGGTGGAGGACTGGAGGGCTGGCTGAAGCGGTAGTGAGCACAAGAAGACACCGGCGGCAAAATCTGACCGGGAGAAGCGAGGGGCAACACCGGCACCAGACCCACTCAAGGATTGCCCTCCGGAATTGTCTTGCCGGCACAAACAGGTGCCTACTTATATATATACATATATCATATCCTGTGTACATAACGGCAAAATATACTCTGTTCAAAAATCCAATAAAAAACATTTATAAAAAGGAAATGATGTGGAGATGCCGGCGTTGGACTGGGGTGAGCACAACACTCACCTGATGAGGGAGCAACGCTCCGTAAACTTGTGATTCCAAACAAGCCTGTTGGACTTTAACTTGGTATTCTAAGAATATTTTTAAGGCTGCAGTAGAAAGATTCTTGTTGGACAAGTGAATCAAAGGTTATTTGGGGTAGATGGGGAAAGTCGAACTTGAAACGTGAACAAATTAACTATGGCCTTATCGAATGGCAGAACAGGATCGAGAGGCACACGTCTGCTCCGATTTTGCTTGATCGCATATTCGTAAATGGCCACACGGTTGTAGGGCAATTAGGGATGGGCAACAAATACTGGCCCGCTTCCCGTGAAAGAATAAAAAATAATAATTTATGCAATTCCATGTAATTATAACCGCAATATTCAGGAGGAACCCATAAACACAAGCGGACATGATCTCTTGCAAAGGGATATTGGGCTCAAACAAAAACGTTTTTGTAAATTAAAAGAGAGTAACTCCCAGGAGATTAGGGATATGTATCAGGATCAACTAAACACAATAGAAACTGCTGCAAGAACAGCCAAATGGTTAGTGGGTAACTGTGGTAGCTAAAGCCTTCTTCAGCTGTTTGGACTCAGGAAGGATTAAGACTCCATCAGTCTCTTAGACCACACCAAAGCTCAAATACTTTCAACAAAAAATTAAAAACTAAATTTAGAGTAGCCAATTCCTATTTTTTCCAATTAAGCGGCAGTTTAGCGCGGCCAATCCACCTACCCTGCACATCTTTTTGGGTTGTGGGAGCGAAACCCACGCAAACACGGGGAGAATGTGCAAACTCCACACAGACAGTTACCCGGGGCCGGGATCGAACCCGGGCCCTCGGCGTCGTGAGGCAGCGGTGCTAACCGCTGCGCCAGCGTGCTGCCCTCCACAGCTCAAATTCTAGTCAACTACCAGGGCAGAGGGTTGCCAAGTCTCCAGGATTGGCCTGGAGTCTCCAGGAATCCAACGAACATCAATCTCCAGAAGACTGCTGTGTGCAACCATGGAGAAGAATCATCAGGACAAGAAAGATTGTTTTATTTTGTCATTTACTTTAAACATTTCTCTTTACCAGGTATAATAAAAAATATTGAAAATGCGGGGCGTGGCGGTGGGGGGAGGCTGTTTGGCTGACAGTCAATCATCAACCAACCAAGTCATGCATCTTTCTACTTTCCAACTGGCTTAAGAAGAGGCACATCAGAAGGATGGATGTGTTGGCAGATGAATGGCTGGAGTGTGGGGACAAGCCATGTGGTGAAATCTCCAGGAATATATTGAATCACAGTTGGCAACCCTACCAGGACATTCCAAATGGAGGTTGGGTAGGAGCACTTCTCTCCAGTACACTATTTGTCCAGGATTAAAATCAAAAATGGGATTCAGAAGTTTTTTTTTAAATAGAAAATGTTTAAACGCAGCATATCTGGAAAACTCTGTGGAGAGAGAAACATGTCAGGGTCAATGACCTTTGGTGATGAGTGTTCTGATGAAAGGTCATCGACTTGAAAAGTTAAGGCTGAATTTTCACTTTGGGGGGATGGGAAAAAGGAGCTGGGTCAGTTTCCGACCCTGAGCCTGGCCCAGGGGGAAGCAGTCACTCACTGGGATTTTCACCAGGGACCTGTTAGTTAGCCTGCAGATTGAGTTCCCGTCCAATTAACGATAGCAGGCGGGCTCTCGAAGCTGGAGGGCCAATCAGAGACATTCGAGCTTGAAGCAGCAGGCTTCAATGTGTAACTGAGACGGCGCTTCAACAATTTGTGTTAAAAATGTAATGAATCTAATTTTTAAAATAGAGACAGCAGTTCGGCCATCACTGTTAGGGTGGCTGGTGAGGGGGGGATCCCCTCTGGACGATTGGCTGCAGCGACACCCAGGCAGGCAGGGAGGGTGTCATAACCCACAAGTATCTTACGGGATGGGAACAATTAACTCTTCAGTGAACCTTGCAGAATACCAGCTCCCCATTAAGGGAATCCTCTAAACAATGTCCAGTTGTATGATATATAAAGTTAGGCACTGGCAAGGCAGACCCAGTTGGGATCTACCGTGTGATGTATGTCTAGTTATTGTAAACAAACTAAGCTTCTTGCTGACTACCTATGGAGCACATATGTTTGAAGTGATACGAAGCCTTACCTATTCAGCAACGCCCACATGCAAACCTTCGGCCAACTAGTAACTCTAGTGGAGCAGCACTTTAACCCAACTCCATCCGTGATCATACAGCAGCATCGATTTAATACTGTGGAGAGGACCCCGGGTCTGGCACTAAGTAATGTGCGAGGGTGGGCAAGGGTGCTGAGTTTTGCGAATATGGCACTGCTCTGCAAGAAATGCTGCGAGACCGTCTAGTGTGTGGCATTAACAATGCAACCACCCATAAGAAACTACTGGCCGAGCCTTCCCTGAATCTACCACAAGCCATACAAATTTCGCTTTTCCAGGAAAGCGCAGAGCGAGGGGTGCGGGAGATACAAGGCATAGAAGTGAACGTCTTGGAGTGAACCCCCTCCCAGTGTAGGACCCCTCCCAGACCACTACCCTTCCCTGGAAGAGCACCATAAAGGTCCGACCCATTGGGAGTTGAGTCTTTCTGCCAGGAAACTTCCCCAGAACCCGTTGAGGGTGAGCTGGGTCATTGCGGGACGTGTGAACTCCGGCCCAGTTGGCAGCGTAGACCACAGCCCAACCAGAGATCCACGTCACCCAATAGTCAGCCTAGAGCACATATCTTCCATCTGGATGAGCCTGAAGATGATGACTACATAAGAACATAAGAACTAGGAGCAGGAGTAGGCCATCTGGCCCCTCGAGCCTGCTCCGCCATTCAATGAGATCATGGCTGATCTTTTGTGGACTCAGCTCTACTTTCCGGCACGAACACCATAACCCTTAATCCCTTTATTCTTCAAAAAACTATCTATCTTTATCTTAAAAACATTTAATGAAGGAGCCTCTACTGCTTCACTGGGCAAGGAATTCCATAGATTCACAACCGTTTGGGTGAAGAAGTTCCTTCTAAACTCAGTCCTAAATCTACTTCCCCTTATTTTGAGGCTATGCCCCCTAGTTCTGCTTTCACCCGCCAGTGGAAACAACCTGCCCGCATCTATCCTATCTATTCCCTTCATAATCTTATATGTTTCTATAAGATCACCCCTCATCCTTCTAAATTCCAACGAGTACAGTCCCAGTCTACTCAACCTCTCCTCGTAATCCAACCCCTTCAGCTCTGGGATTAACCTAGTGAATCTCCTCTGCACACCCTCCAGTGCCAGTACGTCCTTTCTCAAGTAAGGAGACCAAAACTGAACACAATACTCCAGGTGTGGCCTCACTAACACCTTATACAATTGCAGCAGAACCTCCCTAGTCTTAAACTCCATCCCTCTAGCAATGAAGGACAAAATTCCATTTGCCTTCTTAATCACCTGTTGCACCTGAAAACCAACTTTCTGTGACTCATGCACGGGCACACCCAGGTCTCTCTGCACAGCAGCATGTTTTAATATTTTATCATTTAAATAATAATCCCTTTTTGCCGTTATTCTTACCAAAATGGATAACCTCACATTTGTCAACATTGTATTCCATCTGCCAGACCCTAGCCCATTCACTTAGCCTGTCCAAATCCCTCTGCAGACTTCCAGTGTCCTCTGCACTTTTTGCTTTACCACTTATCTTAGTGTCGTCTGCAAACTTGGACACATTGCCCTTGGTCCCCAACTCCAAATCATCTATGTAAATTGTGAACAGTTGTGAGCCCAACACTGATCCCTGAGGGACACCACTAGCCACTGATTGCCAACCAGAGAAACACCCATTAATCCCCACTCTTTGCTTTCTATTAATTAACCAATCCTCTATCCATGCTCCTACTTTCCCCTTAATGCCATGCATCTTTATCTTATGCAACAACCTTTTGTGTGGCACCTTGTCAAAGGCTTTCTGGAAATCCAGATATACCACATCCATTGGCTCCCCGTTATCTACCGCACTGTTAATGTCCTCAAAAAATTCCACTAAATTAGTTAGGCACGACCTGCCCTTTATGAACCCATGCTGCGTCTGTCCAATGGGACAATTTCCATCCAGATGCCTCGCTATTTCTTCCTTGATGATAGATTCCAGCATCTTCCCTACTACCGAAGTTAAGCTCACTGGCCTATAATTACCCGCTTTCTGCCTACCTCCTTTTTTAAACAGTGGTGTCACGTTTGCTAATTTCCAATCCGCCGGGACCACCCCAGAGTCTAGTGAATTTTGGTAAATTATCACTAGTGCATTTGCAATTTCCCTAGCCATCTCTTTTAGCACTCTGGGATGCATTCCATCAGGGCCAGGAGACTTGTCTACCTTTAGCCCCATTAGCTTGCCCATCACTACCTCCTTGGTGATATCAATCCTCTCAAGGTCCTCACCTGTCATAGCCTCATTTCCATCAGTCACTGGCATGTTATTTGTGTCTTCCACTGTGAAGACTGACCCAAAAAACCTGTTCAGTTCCTCAGCCATTTCCTCATCTCCCATTATTAAATCTCCCTTCTCATCCTCTAAAGGACCAATATTTACCTTAGCCACTCTTTTTTGTTTTATGTATTTGTAGAAACTTTTACTATCTGTTTTTATATTCTGAGCAAGTTTACTCTCATAATCTATCTTACTCTTCTTTATAGCTTTTTTAGTAGCTTTCTGTTGCCCCCTAAAGATTTCCCAGTCCTCTAGTCTCCCACTGATCTTTGCTACTTTGTATGTTTTTTCCTTCAATTTGATACTCTCCCTTATTTCCTTAGATATCCACGGTCGGTTGTCCCTCTTTTTACCGTCCTTCCTTTTTGTTGGTATAAACCTTTGCTGGGCACTGTGAAAAATCACTTGGAAGGTTCTCCACTGTTCCTCAACTGTTTCCCCATAAAGTCTTTGCTCCCAGTCTATCTTAGCTAGTTCTTCTCTCATCCCATTGTAATCTCCTTTGTTTAAGCACAAAACACTAGTGCTTGAATTTACCTTCTCACCCTCCATCTGTATTTTAAATTCCACCATATTGTGATCGCTCCTTCCGAGAGGATCCCTAACTATGAGATCCTGAATCAATCCTGTCTCATTACACAGGACCAGATCTAGGACCGCTTGTTCCCTCGTAGGTTCCATTACATACTGTTCGAGGAAACTATCGCGGATACATTCTATAAACTCCTCCTCAAGGCTGCCTTGACCGACCTGGTTAAACCAATCAACATGTAGATTAAAATCCCCCATGATAACTGCTGTACCATTTCTACATGCATCTGTTATTTCTTTGTTTATTGCCTGGCGGCGCCTCGGGTAGCCCCCATAAGAATTGTGGTGCAAGTGAATGGGCATTTTCTGGATATGGAAATGGGTATTGGCATGGCAGTTTCCGTTTGGGGCTGAATATGTTCCACTGCATTAAACAAGGAAGACAAAATTTGGACCTAACCGATAACAAAGCTAGGTTGGCCACGTACACTGGTGAGCCACTGGACATTGTAGGTACTACCATGGCTCTGGCGGTTTATGGTCGCCAATCGGCCCACCTCCCCCAGTTTGATGAGCTGTGATTGTTTGAGCCATTTACAGCTAAATTGGCCGCGCATCCACCCGATGGGGTCCGGGAGCTTAAGCAAAGTGTTGGGCAAGAACCGGAAGTCTTTCGACCTGGACTGGTAAAGATCAAAGGGGCCTTAATTCACATTCATGTTGACACGGGAGCCCAACCTCGGTATTTCTGGGCATGCCCTGTCCCCTATGCATTATTGGAAAAAGTAGAAGCTGAACTCATTCAGTTGGAGAATGTGGGCATTATCAGGCCCGTTCCTTTCACAGATTGGGCAGCACCGGTGGTGCCAGTGTTAAAACCAGACAAGATAGTCCAGTTCTACGGGGACTATAGGTTCACCATGAATATGGCTTCAAGGCTGGATCGCTACCCCATGCCCCGCATTGAAGATCTTTAGGTGAAGCTGGCAGGTGGATGATCGTTCATTAAGCTCGACATAAGCCACGAGCATTTCACCATGAGTTGGACGCGGCCCCCTGGAAATATGTTACAATAAATACACACGGAGGACTTTGCCAGAACACCTGGCTGCCTTTCTGGGTGTTTTCTGCCTGTGCTATATTTCAACAAGTAATGGAGAATATCCTCAGGGGGTTGAGGCACGTGGCAGTTTATTTAGATGACGTGATGGTCACAGGAGTGACTGACCGTCGACGCACTGAGCCATGTGCTTTACCGACTAGCCCCACTTCGCCCCCCTCCCACCCTCCCCCAGGCAGAGGAGGTGGTCATCATTCTAAATTTCATGGACATTTTGTCTTTCACAGCATCTCAGATCCATGAATTAACTCAGACTCGACTCTCGCTAACGTTCGACACGTTGTGTTATATGGAGATCAGCATCGACAGCTACCAGGCGAGTCAAGGGTGTTTTCGTCAAACCCGTCCGGGTTTCATTTGGAGGACGGATGGGGCTCGTGTGTCGTCATTCCAGAAAAAGGCCAGGAGTTGATATTGAAGGACCTCCACAATGGACATCCAGGGCTGTCCAAAATGAAGATGTTGCCGCGATGTTACATCTGGTGGCTGGGCCTGGATTTTGACATTGAGAAATTGAGACGTTGGCCCATCAATTTTAATTCTGTCAGGAGTACCAGAAGCTCCCACCAGCTGAGGTCCATTAGGACGTGGGCACGATTGCTGACTTTGCCCGTCCACTTAAGATTCAATGTTCATTCAAAATGGTTGGAGGACCACAGCATGGCAGCAACCACCCCTCGGGAACCATTGAGAAGTTGCAATTGTCATTTTGCATGCCTGGCATCACCAAAGTGCTCGTTGCAGATAACAGGACCCCCTTCAAGAATGAGAAGTTCTCGGGGGTTTTGAAGGAAAATGGGTCATGGCATCGTTGACCTGTACCACCCACCTTTTTAATAATAATATTTATTATTGTCACAAGTAGGCTTACACCGGTGGATGGAGTTCACCAGGGATGGAGTTCAAGACTAGGGAGGTTATGCTGCAATTGTATAGGGTGTTGGTGAGGCCGCATCTGGAGTATTGTGTTCAGTTTTGGTCTCCTTACCTGAGAAAGGACATATTGGCACTGGAGGGAGTGCAGAGGAGATTCACTAGGTTGATCCCAGAGTTGAGGGGATTAGATTATGACGAGAGGTTGAGTAGACTGGGACTGTACTCATTGGAGTTTAGAAGGATGCAGGGGGATCTTATTGAGACATATAAAATTATGAAGGGAATAGATAGGATAGATGCGGGCAGGTTGTTTCCACTGGTCGGGGAAAGCAGAACTAGGGGGCATAGCCTCAAAATAAGGGGAAGTAGATTTAGGACTGAGTGTAGGAGGAACTTCTTCACCCAAAGGGTTGTGAATCTCTGGAATTCCTTGCCCAGTGAAGCAGTTGAGGCTCCTTCTTTAAACGTTTTTAAGAAAAAGATAGATACCTTTCTAAAGAATAAAGGGATTCGGGGATATGGTGTACGGGCCGGAGAGTGGAGCTGAGTCCACAAAGATCAGCCATGATCTCATTAAATGGCGGAGCAGGCTCGAGGGGCCAGATGGCCTACTCCTGTTCCTAATTCTTATGTTCTTATGTACATTATCACTGCAATGAAGTTACTGTGAAAAACCCCTAGTCACCACACTCCGGAGCCTGTTCGTGTGCATAGAGGGGGAATTTAAAATGTCCAATTCACCTAACAGCATGTCTTTAGGGACTTGTGGGAGGAAACCGGAGCACCTGGAGGAAACCCACACAGACACGGGGAGAATGTGCAGACTCCATACAGACAGTGACCCAAGTTGGGAATCGAACCTGGGACCCTGGCGCTGTGAAGCAACAGTGCTAACCACTGTGCTACCGTGCCCCCCTAATGGCTTCTAATGGTTTAGCGGAGTGGCGGTACAGACCTTCAAAAAGGGTCTCAAGAAGCAAGGTTCAGGTTCAATGGACACGATGCTAACTCGTTTCTTATTTTGCTGCAGGCCCACCCCACACGCAGTGACCGGGGTAGCCCTGGCTGAAATGCTGATGGGACGTGAGGTTTGAACCTGCCTCAGTATGATTTTCCCTGACATGGGTGTGAAAGTGCCCCAGAACCAGGAGCTGCAACAGCCCGTAACGGGGACCCCGAGGGGGTCAAGATGCTGAGATGACTGAGGCCATGGGCACAGATTCGGGAATGGAAACTCAAGCATCTGAAATTTCTGATGGAAATTCAGCTCTACAGCAGCCACCGGCGGGGCAGGCAGATCAACGTTCTACTCGGAAGCGGCGATCGCCTTCCAGGTTCCCGCCGCCCGACCCAGCACCTCAGGTGCGCGACGTCCATCCAGAAGCAAAAATAGCCCACCGCCCTCCTTTCCCACAGACGTCAGAGGATTCTTCGGACTTTGCGGGGAGGAGGGGTGTTATAACCCACAAGTATCTTACAGGGTGAGAACAATTAACTTCCCCGTGAACCTTGTAGAATACAAGCTCCCCCGTTATGGGGGGCGGGAGTCCTCAAAACAATGTCCAGTTGTATGACACATAAAGCCAGACTGTTAGGCACCAGCAAGGCAGGCCCAGTTGGGATCTACCGTGTGACGTATGTAATAGTTACTGTAAACAAACTAAGCTTCTTTGAACTTCTTGGTGTGGGCTCCTTTGTGGGTTTATAACAGAGGGCTTGTACACTGCCTGTAGTGCTGGTACAGCACGCATCCCTGGTCATGTTGGGAAATTGAAGGCTGACTGGAAAATTCCAGTCAACTTCTCAACTTACCTCTGGGCTCTGAATTTGGCTGCCTGCCTTTTATGGCAGCCCTACTGGGCCCCAAACCTGCCTCAGCCCAAATGACTGGCGCGGGAGCCAGGAAACTGGCCCGCCAGCCAGTTCCAATATTTTTGGATCCTGTCCACTTTTGATCCTGACTTTTGTGGGACTCAAAAACCTTGCGCGTTTTCTCTCTCCATAATTGATGCCTCACCTGCTGATTATTTCTGCTGTTGGTGCAACATCCAGCTAACGCAGAAATGTGAACAGAGAACGTACAAAGAATCCAGGAAAGAATAAGCGGTTTCAGATCTGTTAGGCCCAATGCCAGTTGCACAAAGCTCAAAGAATTGAAGAAGGTGTTCAGTGAGCCCCTAGCGCACATATTTAGTAACTCAGTTAAGACACAGAGGGGCTGGATTCATCACTGCCCACGCAGGCAGCGACATTCGGATTGGGTGGAAAATGTTGTGTGGAGCAAAAAACACGATTGCAGCCCGATGCTGAATCTGGTGTCCGCACCCTCACGCTTGAAGTGTTGGGTACTCTGAGACACAGACGTACCAACACGGTTGCGAATGGTACAACGCAGTTTTATTTCATTTAACTATTGTCATAGTAAACTCTGGTACTCAGCACATGGTGACTGTCTGAGTGGCTGGCAATGAGGTCTGTGCCCTGAGCCATCTCCTGATGGACTGCCCAGGAAGTGTCGTGTTCCTTGTTTTGTACTGTGTATGTTCTTGTCTGTGATTGGCTGTCGTGTTGTGTGTGCTAAATGGTCCGTTGATCTATCGATCATTATGTGTGTGTGTATGTGCTGTGATGTTCACTTGAATATCATGACATCCCCCCTTTTTTACAAGATTACGTGCCTACGTGGTTATAAATAGAGATGTGTACTGAGTGCAGCTAAATATGTGTGTGTGTAATATTTACAGCATGTACATGGGGCTTAACTATATACAAGGGGCGATGTCGGGTGTGACATAATAACGAGGTTGTACCATAACAAAGAACGGGGAAATGTGGAACGATAAAACAAATTCCTGTAACGATAAGAACATAGACATGTTAAAACAGTGGTTGCATGAGTTCAGCGTGTGAACAGTCTCATAAGTCCAGTCTAGTAGGTGGGCGACAAATTTGGGTTGACCGCCTCAAGGGTAGGTCTGGAACCATCGGCTGAGGTGCGGGCCTGGCCACGGGCGATGACGGAAGGGGCATGGTAGCAGACAGCTCCACGAAGTCGCTATCAGGAACATCAGGGCTACATCCTAGAGTTCTAAAGGAGATAGCTGAAGAAATATTGGAGGCGTTAGATATGATCTTTCAAAAGTCACTGGAGTCAGGGAAAGTCCCAGAGGATTGGAAAATCGCTGTTGTAACCCCCCTGTTCAAGAAGGGAACAAGGAAAAAGATGGAAAATTATAGGCCAATTAGCCTAACCTCGGTTGTTGGCAAGATTCTAGAATCCATTGTTAAGGATGAGATTTCTAAATTCTTGGAAGTGCAGGGTCGGATTAGGACAAGTCAGCATGGATTTAGTAAGGGGAGGTCGTGCTTCACAAACCTGTTAGAGTTCTTTGAAGAGATAACAAATAGGTTAGACCAAGGAGAGCCAATGGATGTTATCTATCTTGACTTCCAAAAGGCCTTTGATAAGGTGCCTCACGGGAGACTGCTGAGTAAAATAAGGGTCCATGGTATTCGAGGCAAGGTACTAACATGGATTGACGATTGGCTGTCAGGCAGAAGGCAGAGAGTTGGGATAAAAGGTTATTTTTCGGAATGGCAACCGGTGACGAGTGGTGTCGCGCAGGGTTCAGTGTTGGGGCCACAGCTGTTCTCTTTATATATTAACGATCTAGATGACGGGACGGGGGCATTCTGGCTAAGTTTGCCGATGATACAAAGATAGGTGGAGGGGCAGGTAGTATGGAGGAGGTGGGGAGGCTGCAGAAAGATTTAGACAGTTTCGGAGAGTGGTCCAAGAAATGGCTGATGAAATACAACGTGGGCAAGTGTGAGGTCTTGCACTTTGGAAAAAAGAATAGAGGCATGGACTATTTTCTAAACGGTGACAAAATTCATAATGCTGAAGTGCAAAGGGACTTGGGAGTCTTAGTCCAGGATTCTCTAAAGGTAAACTTGCAGGTTGAGTCCGTAATTAAGAAAGCAAATGCAATGTTGTCATTTATCTCAAGAGGCTTGGAATATAAAAGCAGGGATGTACTTCTGAAGCTTTCTAAAGCATTAGTTAGGCCCCATTTAGAATACTGTGAGCAATTTTGGGCCCCACACCTCAGGAAGGACATACTGGCACTGGAGAGGGTCCAGCGGAGATTCACACGGATGATCCCAGGAATGCTAGGCCCAACATACGATGAATGTCTAAGGATCCTGGGATTATATTCATTGGAGTTTAGGAGGCTGAGGGGAGATCTAATAGAAACTTACAAGATAATGAATGGCTTAGATAGGGTGGACGTAGGGAAGTTGTTTCCATTAGCAGGGGAGACTAGGACCCGGGGGCACAGCCTTAGAATAAAAGGGAGTCACTTTAGAACAGAGATGAGGAGAAATGTCGTCAGCCAGAGAGTGGTGAGTCTGTGGAATTCATTGCCACAGAGGGCGGTGGAGGCCGGGACGTTGAGTGTCTTTAAGACAGAAGTTGATAAATTCTTGCTTTCTCGAGGAATTAAGGGCTATGGAGAGAGAGCGGGTAAATGGAATTGAAATCAGCCATGATTGAATGGTGGAGTGGACTCGATGGGCCGAATGGCCTTACTTCCGCTCCGATGTCTTATGGTTTTATGGTCTTAACAACAGGAGGACACGGTGTCAGTGTAAGGTCTCGTAGTGAGTGTGGAAGTAGGCGAAGAGCCCGGCGATTGCGCCTACGAACGGATCCATCAGGCATGCGAACCAGGAACAAGCGGGGAGCCACGCGTCAGAGAACTTCGGCAGGTGCTGACCAGCCACCTTCTGGTAGGTGGATGCGGACTTCGTCTCCAGGGGCCAGGGCGGGAAGATCAGTTGCCCGTGTGTCACATGACCTCTCCTGGCGACCGCGCTGCAGTTGCATCCTGTGCAGTACCGGAGCATGGTCTATTGCGGGTGCCAGGATGGGAGGCACAGTGGTCCTGAGGGCGCGACCCATCAGCAGCTGGGCTGATGAGAGACCAGTGGCTAGTGGGGCCGAGCGATAGACCAGCAGGACGAGGCAGAAATCAGATCCGGCAGCAGCAGCCTTGCAGAGGAGCCGCTTTACAATGTGAACGCCCTTCTCCGCCTTTCCATTGGACTGGGGGTGCAGAGGGCTAGATGTCACATGTGTAAAGCCATAAGAGGCAGCAAACGATGACCATTCCTGGCTGGCGAAACAGGGCCCATTGTCCGACATGACAGTCATCGGAATGCCGTGGCGAGCGAATGTGTCTTTGCAAGCCCTCATGACAGCAGACGACGTCAAATCGTGCAGGCGTATGACTTCTGGGTAGTTGGAGAAGTAGTCAACGATGATGACATAGTCCCTGCCGAGCGCGTGAAATAGGTCCACACCCACCTTCGCCCAGGGGGACGTCACCAGCTCATGGGGCAGAAGCGTTTCAGGAGGTTGCGCCGGCTGAAACCTTTGGCAGGTGGGATAGTTGAGCACCATGTTGGCAATATCGTCACTGATGCCCGGCCAGTATACCGCCTCTCGGGCCCTCCGTCTGCACTTCTCGACCCCCAGGTGGCCTTCGTGCAGTTGGTCGAGAACCAGCTACACGAATGCGAGACTTCACAGGCAATTAATGGTGGAGCAGGCTCGATGGGCTGAATGCCTCATCCTGATCCCTGTTGCTATGTTCCTATTACAAATATGGGTATAGAACCCACTGTAGCAGTTTGAGAATCTGTATTCAGTTTGACAGAGTTCAGAAAGTGGAAACATTAAAAGCGACAATAACGCTATCAAATTGTCACATAAACCCAATGAATTCACTTATGTCCATTAGGGAAGGAAACATGTTTCCCTTATCTGGCCTGACCCAATGCAGTTGACTATTAAGTGGCCTAAGACACAACTTCATTGCATCCTGGGTAACTAGGAAAGGGCAATCATTTTCAGCCTTGCCTTTGATGTCCCACAGAGAGAATGAAATAAAGCGCAGGCAGAAAATGGCACACCTTTCTTTCTCAACACTTATTTAGGGGCTCAATAAGTATTGATGTTGTTTCTTTTTTATTATTCTTTCATGGGATGTGAATGTTGTTGGCAAAGCCAGCATTTGTTGCTCATCCATAATTGTCTTTCAGACGGTGGTAGTAATTGCTGCAGTCCATCTGGTGTAGGTATATCCACAATGCTATGAGGGAGGGAGTTCTGGGATTTTTAACCCAGTAACAGCAATAATAGATGGGATTCTCCAATCGCTCCCGCCCCGAGGCTGGAAATTCCAGCCCAGGGTCGGCGGACCTTCAAACGGTCCGTCAAATATTCCTGCCCCCGACAATTCCCCATGGCCAGCGGGACCGGAAAATCTACCTCATCGTTCTGGGTATGTATTTTTCAGAAGATTCGGGAAATGGATTTTTTTTTCTCTGGAATTCGTATTGGGAAAAGTTAAGGCTTCCGGTGAGATGTTCTTCACTTCTATTCAGTAAAGTGCGTGAGTGCTGGCCTTTGGAGCATATTCATACTCACTCTTCTCCAGCAGTATACTTCAGCAGAAGAAAATGTGTGTGGGAGGACTGGATGGTATGGTATGTCAGAGCGCTGGCCTCAAACCAATCGCACACAATGGGAAAACGTCTTATTTTCAACTGATTTTTTTTTTTAATGATGTTTGTTGTACCCTTGGGATCCATGATGCAGTCTGCTTCATAATTTATGATGAACTGCAGTGCAGTTCAATGTCGCCAGCTTGGCCCAGCTCCTGGCCTCACAGTCATAATATTGCGGGGTTAAGATGTACATGATGTCACCTCCAGTAAAACAGGGAGAGAATGCGGCCTGGCGATTGACACCATCACAGTGTCAATCAGTGAGGCAGAGTTGGGGTGACAGCAAACAACGTACCTGACAGCAATCGAGGTCTATTACTAGAGCCTATTTAAAAAGTGTTGAAAAACTGCAGCAAAGAGACACTGTTATTTCTCCAGCAAAGTGCAGCGAATTATTCCATACAAACTATTGTCTCTGATTGCCCTCGACAAGGTGGTGGAGAGCCTCGTCTTGAACCGCTACTGTCCATCTGATGGAGGTACATCCACAGTGCTGTTAGTAAGGGAGTTCCAGGATTTTGCTCCAGCAACAGTGAATGGTCACTTCCAGCAGCAACTCTGCCAGAACACTGCCTCTATTCATTTACCTACAAATATCCAGAGCCTTGGTTTACATCTCATCTGATAGTGCAGCACTCCCTCAGTACTGCACACCGGGTCAATATTGACTTACGCACACAGGTTCTGGAGTGAGACTTGAATCCATAGCCATTGGATGTAGAGACAAGTGTGCTATCAACTGAGCCATAGCAGGCACCAAACCTTACCCGTAAACCATGCCAGTGACCTTATTAGTAATCACAAGTGAAGTAATCTTGTGGAGAAAGGTTATGGAGTCTGATATATAGAAAGTGTTATGGGTCTGGGTTTACAGAACCCCAAAGTGATTCATGGAGTTCAACCGACCCACAACTTTTAATAGATTGTGGTGTGGGAAGCACACGGTGTACTCTCCAGGTGCGATACAACAGAAATGGACAAATGGGGCGGGATTCTCTGACCCCCCGCCGGGTCGGAGAATCGCCGGGGGCTGGCATGAATCCCGCCCCCGCCGGTTGCCGAATTCTCCGGCACCGGATATTCGGCGGGGGTGGGAATCACGCCGCGCCGGTTGGCAGGCCCCCCTGGTGATTCTCCGGCCCGCGATGGGCCGAAGTCCTGCTGCTGGAATGCCTGTCCCACCGGCAAGAATCAAACCACCTTTCTTACCGGCGGGACAAGGCGGCGCGGGCGGGCTCCGGGGTCCTGGGGGGGGGGCGCGAAGCGATCTGTCCCCGGGGGGTGCCCCCACGGTGGCCTGGCCTGCGATCGGGGCCCACCGACCCGCGGGCGGTCCTGTGCCGTGATGGCACTCTTTTCCTTTCGCCTTCACCATGGTCTCCACTATGGCGGATGCGGAAGAGACCCCCCTCCACTACGCATGCGCGGGGATGCCGTGAGCGGCCGCTGACGCTCCCGCGCATGCGCCGCACGGCAAAGTCATTTCCGCGCCAGCTGGCGGGGCACCAAAGACCTTGCCCGCCAGCTAGCGGGGCGGAAATCAGTCCGGCGTGGGCCTAGCCCCTCAAGGTGAGGGCTTGGCCCCTCAAGATGCGGAGAATTCCGCACCTTTGGGGAGGCGCGATGCCGGACTGATTCGTGCCATTTTGGCGCTGGTCGGCGGACATCGCGCCGTCTGCGGAGAATCCCACCCATGGTTTTTAAAACAAAACAATGTTTATTCTATGAACTCAAGTTAACCTTTTAAAAACAAACATTGAATATCTTAATACCCATTACTTCAAAGATAACCCCAAACGAGTACAACACTAAATAATCCTTTAAATTGTTCCTTTAAACATCCAAAAGACTTCAAACCTTCACAAATTGGAACACATTAGGTTACATTCAATATATTTATAGTCTTTGGACTTCAGAAATCAACAGACCAGCTCTGTGTTTCTTCCTGCAGCTCTCAGCAAAACACACAGACATTCCCAGCTGCCTTCTCAAACTGAAACTCAAAAAAGCAGAAGTGAGCTCAGCTCCCCCCACCCTCTGACATCACTTCAGTAATATGATCAGCTCCGTTTCTTAAAGGTACATTGCTTAAACATCCATTTCTTAAAGGTACTCTCACATGACACCTCCCGCAAGAAAAAAAAACCCATCAACTTCAAGATGATTTCATTTTTCACCTTTGCACCATCAATTAAGAAATGCACACAGTAAAAACATTTTACCGGTTCAAACAAAACAACACACGCAAACAGGTATAATAATATAGTCCATTTTCGTTTTTCGTTCTTCTTCCTCCAACCGAAATCCTTCTCGATTGTCAGTCTCTTTGAACAAGAAAGTCTCTGCATGATCCAACCGTTCCTCTACGCCTCGGCATTTCTCTTCAAAGTTAGATACTTCAGTACAATCTGATCACAGAGTCCCTTGCAATTCTCCAATACAGGAGCGTCCGTTACCACAGCTTTCAGGCAGTCAAATGCCTGTTGAAAGTCCACTCTCCGTTGAAATTTTTGACTTTTCATCAGTAAGTCCATCAGTGGAGCAACCACGCCACAAATCTTTTGCACAAAGGTTCGATCAAATCCACTCATGCCAAGAATTTGCATTATTTCCCGTCGTGTCGAGTGTATCGGAAACTCCTCAATAACTTTTGTTTTCACATCCCATGGGACCAATTGACGTTGTCCGATTGTATGGCCAAGGAAAATGACTTGGGCTTTTTCAAATTCACTTTTGGCTAGGTTTATCATCAAACCCGCCCCCTGAAGTCGATCGAATAACTCCATAAGATGTTTTAAATGTTCTTTCCATGCCTGGCTGAAAACTACTAGATCGTCGATATATACCACACAATTGGGTAATCCTGAAACGACTGTTGAAATGTGGCTGGGGCGTTTTTCATGCCAAATGGCATAACTTTGAATTGGTATACACCATCTGGAGTCACAAAAGCTGTAATCTTCTTTGCCCTTTCGGATAAAGGTACCTCCCAGTAACCTTTAAGTAAATCCAATTTGGAAATAAAAATGGATTGTCCCACTTTCTCAATGCAATGCTCCGAACGTGGGATAGGATAAGAGTCCGTTCTTGTAACTGCATTCACCTTTCTATAGTCCTCACACAACCGTTTTGTACCATCTGGTTTAAGTACCATCACTATGGGTGAGCTCCATTGGCTGCAACCCACTTCAGTTATGCCATTTTTAAGCATACTCTCAATCTCTTTGTTAAACTGTGCCAATTTTAAAGGATTAAGTCTGTATGAATGTTGTTTGATATGAACAGCATTTCCCACATCTACATCATGTATAGCCATTTTAGTACTTCCCAATTTATCTCTACAAACTTGCCCATGGGATATCAATAACTCTTTCAGGTCGGTTTGTTTTTCCTCTGGAAGGTAACTTAACAATTCATCCCAATTTTTAAGAACATCCTCATTTTCCAATTTAATTTGAGGTATGTCAAATTCACATTCATCTGGATTTGGTTCGTCACTTTGGGTTTGAATCATTAAAACCTCCTTTTTCTCGCCTTCCCTTTCAAAGTACCTTTTAAGCATATTCACATGACACACTCGGTGAGTCTTCCTTCTATCTGGTGTTTTTACCACATAATTCACCTCACTTAATTTCCTTTCAATCTGATACGGTCCACAAAACCTAGCTTTTAAAGGTTCACCTACCACTGGTAACAACAGTAAAACTTTATCTCCACTGACAAAACTACGAACTTTGGATTTCTTGTCCGCTACCCATTTCATAACATTTTGTGCAACTTTCAAATATTGCCTAGCCAATTCGCCTGCTCTATTTAATTGTTCCCTAAAATTTGACACGTATCCAAGAGTGTAACTTCCGATTTCTCACCCACCAATTTTTCTTCCATCAGCTTAAGTGGTCCTCTTACCTCATGACCAAAAATTAGTTCAAAAGGACTAAATTTGGTTGACTCATTAGGTGCATCCCGAATGGCAAACAGTACGAATGGAATTCCTTTATCCCAATCCTTTGGATAATTTTGACAATAAGACCTCAACATTGTCTTTAATGTCTGATGCCACCTTTCTAACGCTCCCTGCGATTCTGGGTGGTACGCAGTTGGTTTAAATTGTTTTATTCCTAAACTATCCATAACTTCTTTGAATAACTTTGAGTTAAAATTTGATCCTTGAGCCAATAGAATTTCCTTTTTTTAAAAAAAATTTCAAAAATAATTTTTATTAAAGGTTTTTATAAAATATCAATAACAAAATGAGAAAGAAAAAAGAACCCAACAGGGGTAAGTACAAAACACAATCTAAAAAAGAAACCCCCCAAACCCCTCCCCCCCCCTGTACCTAAATAATAAATTAACATTAACACCCCGACTTAAGACAACAGGTGTATACACCCCCTCAGACCCTTCCAGTGTAAATAACATGAACAAAAATAAAGTAAACCCCCCCCCCCACCCCCCGAGCTGCTGCTGCCATTGACCAATGTCTACCGTTCTGCCAGAAAGTCTAAGAACGGTTGCCACCGCCTAAAGAACCCTTGTACCGACCCTCTCAAGGCGAATTTCACCCTCTCCAATTTAATGAACCCTGCCATATCGCTGATCCAGGATTCCACACTTGGGGGCCTCGTATCTTTCCACTGAAGGAGAATCCACCGCCGGGCTACCAGGGACGCAAAGGCCAGAATTCCAGCCTCTTTCGCCTCCTGCACTCCCGGCTCCTCTGCCACCCCAAATATTGCGAGCCCCCAGCCCGGTTTGACCCTGGATCCTACCACCCTCGTCACCGTCCTCGCTACGCCCTTCCAAAATTCCTCCAGCGCTGGGCATGCCCAGAACATATGGGTGTGATTTGCTGGGCTCCTTGAGCACCTAATACACCTGTCCTCACCCCCAAAGAACCTGCTCATCCTTGTCCCGGTCATGTGTGCCCTGTGCAGCACCTTAAACTGTATGAGGCTGAGCCTCGCGCATGAAGAGGAAGAGTTCACCCTCCCTAGGGCATCTGCCCACGTCCCCTCTTCGATCTCCTCTCCCAACTCCTCCTCCCACTTACCTTTCAACTCCACCACCGAGGCCTCCTCCTCCTCCTGCATCACCTGGTAAGTTTCCGAGATCTTCCCCACTCCCACCCACCCCCCCGAGAGCACCCTGTCCTGTACTGTGTGTGGCAGTAGCCGTCGGAATTCCACCACCTGCCGTCTGGCAAACGCCCTTAACTGTAAGTACCTGAAGGTGTTCCCCGGGGGGAGCCCATACTTCTCCTCCAGCTCACCCAAGCTCGCGAACTTCCCGTCCACAAACAGGTCCCCTAACTTTCGTATGCCTGCCCTGTGCCACCCCGAAAACCCTCCACCTGTTCTTCCTGGGGCGAACCGGTGGTTCCCCCGTAATGGGGTCCACGCCGAAGCCCTAACTTCCCCCCTATGCCGCCTCCACTGCCCCCAAATTTTGAGGGCCGCCACCACCACCGGGCACGTGGTATACCTCCTTGGAGGGAGCGGCAGCGGCGCCGTTGCCAGCGCCCCCAGACTCGTACCCACACAGGACGCCGTCTCCAGCCTCTTCCATGCAGCCCCCTCCCCCTCCATCACCCACTTGCGCACCATTGTCGCATTGGCGGCCCAGTAGTACCCACAGAGGTTGGGCAGCGCCAGCCCCTCCCTATCTCTACTCCGCTCCAGGAACACCCTTCTCACCCTCGGAGTCCCTTGCGCCCACACAAACCCCATTATACTCCTGTTAACCCGCCTGAAAAAAGCCTTCGGGATAAACACGGTGGGGGGGGCACTGGAACAGGAACAAAAACCTTGGGAGCACCGTCATTTTTATTGACTGCACCCTACCTGCCAGGGACAGCGGCAACGCGTCCCACCTCTTGAACTCCTCCTCCATTTGCTCCACCAGCCTTGTAAAGTTAAGCCTATGCAGGGCCCCCCAGCTCCTGGCCACCTGGACCCCCAAATATCTGGAACTCCTCTCCGCCCTTTTTAGTGGGAGCTCACCAATCCCCCTCTCCTGGTCCCCTAGCTGAACTACGAACAGCTCGCTCTTCCCCATATTGAGCTTGTACCCCGAAAAGTCCCCGAATTCCCTAAGCATCCTCATTACCTCTGGCATTCCTCCCACCGGGTCCGCCACATACAGCAGCAGGTCGTCCGCATAAAGCGACACCCTGTGCTCCTCCCCACCCCGCACCAACCCCCTCCAGTTCCTCGACTCTCTCAGTGCCATAGCCAGGGGTTCAATCGCCAGTGCGAAGAGCAGGGGGGACAGGGGACACCCCTGTCTCGTCCCTCGGTGCAACCGAAAGTATTCGGACCTCCTCCTATTTGTGGCCACACTCGCCATCGGGACCTCGTACAACAGCCTAACCCACCTGACAAACCCCTCCCCAAACCCGAACCTCTTCAGCACCTCCCACAGGTACCCCCACTCTACCCTATCGCAGGCTTTCTCAGCGTCCATCGCCACCACTATCTCCACCTCCCCCTCCCTCGCCAGCATCATGATAACGTTCAAAAGCCTCCGCACATTCGCGTTCAACTGTCTCCCCTTCACAAACCCCGTCTGGTCTTCATGGATGATCTGCGGCACACAATCCTCAATTCTCGTGGCTAAGACCTTCGCCAGCACCTTGGCATCTACATTTAGCAAGGAAATCGGTCTGTAAGACCCACATTGCAGGGGATCCTTGTCCCACTTCAGGATCAAGGAGATTAGTGCCCGGGACATCGTCGGGGGTGAAGCCCCCCCCCTCCCTTGCCTCATTAAAGGTCCTAACTAACAGCGGGCCCAACAGGTCCATATATTTTTTATAGAACTCGACCGGGAAACCGTCAGGCCCCGGTGCCTTCCCCGCCTGCATGCTTCCTATCCCTTTGATCAGCTCCTCCAGCCCAATCGGGGCCCCCAGTCCCGCCACCAGTCCCTCTTCCACCTTTGGAAACCTCAATTGGTCCAGGAAACGGCCCATCCCTCCCTCCTCCCGTGGGGGCTCGGATCGGTACAATTCCTCATAAAAGTCCCTGAAGACCCCATTGATGCCAACCCCACTCCGCACCACGCTCCCACCCCTGTCCTTAACTCCCCCGATCTCCCTAGCTGCGTCCCGCTTCCGAAGCTGATGCGCCAGCATCCGGCTTGCCTTTTCCCCATACTCGTAGACCGCCCCCTGGGCCTTCCTCCGCTGCACCTCCGCCTTCCTGGTGGTCACCAGGTCAAATTCGGCCTGGAGGCTGCGCCTCTTCCTCAACAATCCTTCCTCAGGTTCGTCCGCATACCTCCTGTCTACCCTCACCATCTACCCCCCCAGCCTCTCCCTCTCCCCCCGCTCCCTCCGCTCCTTGTGGGCCCTGATGGAGATCAGCTCTCCCCTCACCACCGCCTTCAGTGCCTCACACACCATCCCCACTCGGACCTCCCCGTTGTCGTTGGTCTCCAAGTACCTCTCTATTCTTCCTCGGACCCGCTCGCTCACCTCCTCGTCCGCCAACAGCCCCACCTCCAAGCGCCACAGCGGGCGCTGGTCCCTCTCCTCCCCCATCTCTAAGTCCACCAAATGCGGGGCGTGGTCCGAAATGGCTATTGCTGAATACTCGGTATCCTCTACTCTCGCTATCAGCGTCCTACTCAAAATGAAAAAGTCGATTCGAGAATAAGCCTTGTGGACATGTGAGAAGAATGAAAATTCCCTAGCCCCCGGCCTTGTAAATCTCCAAGGGTCCACCCCTCCCATTTGGTCCATAAATCCCCTTGATCCATTTGAATTTCTGTGGGTAGTCCATATCCAGTAAAGAATTTAAGTAACTCCTCCACAATCTTTTTAGCTGTAATATCACGTACTGGAATGGCCTCTGGAAACCTAGTGGACACATCCATTATAGTCAAAAGATATTGATTCCCACTTTTTTTTCAGGAAGCGGTCCTACACAATCAATTAGGACCCTTGTAAAAGTTTCCTTGAATGCTGGAATGGGTATTAAGGGCACTGGTTTTATCACTGCATGAGGTTTCCCTATCACTTGACATGTGTGACATGATTGACAAAATTTAACTACATCTTTATGTAGTTCAGGCCAATGAAAGTTTTTGTGGATTTTAGCTTGAGTTTTCCTTACCCCAAATGACCTCCCACTGGTACCTCATGTGCCACTCACAACACCTCCTTTCTATACCCCACCGGCAATACTACTTGATGAACTTCTGCCCACTTTTCATCCGCCTGCATATGTAAAGGTCTCCATTTTCTCATCAAGACATCACTTTTACGGTAATAACACTCTGGTATACTCTCAGATTCCTCTTCCGTATATACTTTCTGATATATCCGTTTTATTTCTACATCTTTCTGTTGTAACTCCGCCAATTGTCCTGAACTAAAAATATCCGCCTCATCCTCCACCTGTTCTTGTTCTTTTTCAACCATCTGATCAAAAATCGTTTCTGATAATTGCACTTCAACTTCATCTTCACTCTTTGATTTCTCCTCTTGTCTTAACCTGTGACTTTGTGACCTTGTTACTACACAATCCGGAAAAATCCCAGGATGTTCGTCATTCAACACTTCAGTTGTCTGACTTTCCACTGGCTTATCAACCACAGTAGGCACCACTCCCACCTGCGATCCAGCTATATCATTACCCAAGATAAACTGTATTCCTGGACAAGATAGTTTATCTATTACTCCTACTACCACTTCACCACTCTTCATTGGACTTTCCAACATTACCTTATATAATGGAACGCTACTCCTCTCACCCTGAATTCCACATATCACCACCTTTTCTGGCAACATTCTTCCCAAACTACATAATTCCTCATCTCTTACCATTAAAGATTGACTAGCCCCTGTATCTCTTAAAATTGTGACTTCTTTACCTGCTCCTCCTGATACACATGAGTAAACTTTACCCACACAAGTAAATTCTTTAAAGACATCTGGCACCTTCTTATCAATTACTTCTTGAACAGGCTGTACAATCGTTTGCACCTCCTTCGCTTCCCTTGGGCTTTCCTTCGCCACTCTAACAAACCCCACTGTCTTAACCTGTTTTACCACATCAGCCTTCCCAGTGCTTTTCTTTAACCACCAACACTGTGACTTTACATGGCTTAGTTTATTACAGTGAAAACATTTGAAACTTTTCATTTCTCTTCCACCCTCCTGCATTTCTTTTTTAATCTGAGGTACACTCTCTTTATTATCTCCCATCAGATCACCTTTACCTTTACCACTTGAGTATTTCTCATGTCCCCAGTTTCTATCCCTCACCGGCTGAAACTGATGCCGGAAACCAAGCCTTGATTTATCAACTAATTCATAATCATCTGCCATTTCTGCTGCTAATCTCGCAGTTTTAACCCTCTGCTCTTCCACATGAGTTCTCACTACATCAGGAATTGAATTTTTAAACTCCTCCAAAAGTATAATTTCTCTGAGAGCTTCATACGTTTGGTCTATTTTCAAAGCCCTTATCCACCTATCAAAATTAGTCTGTTTGAGCCTTTCAAACTCCATGTATGTTTGACCAAATTTGTTCCTTAAGTTTATAAACCTTTGTCTGTAAGCTTCAGGCACTAGCTCATGTGCACCTAAGATGGATTTTTTCACTTCCTCATACGTTCCAGATGCCTCCTCCGGTAGTGATGCAAACACTTCACTAGCTCTACCTACCACCTTTGTTTGAATCAGTAACACCCACATGTCCTGTAGCCATTTCATTTGTTTAGCTACCTTCTCAAATGAAATGAAAAAGGCTTCTACCTCCTTCTCGTCAAACCTTGGCACTGCTTGGACATATTTAAATAGATCCCCACCATGTCTTCGAATATGACGCTCTGTCTCACTATCCTCATCAATCTCATCCAACTGTATGTTTCCCTTTGCGAATGCCAATTTTAACTGATTTAGATGTTTCATGGCCATTTTATGAAGTTCAAACTCTCTCTCTTTTTCCCTTTTCTCTCTATCTCTTTCTTTTTCTTTGCTTCTTTCTTCCCTCTCCTTTTCTTTTTCCTCTCTATCTCTATCTTTGTTTCTCTCTTCGCTCTCCTTTTCTTTTTCTCTCATTGCATATTCAAATTCCTTAATCTGCAACTGGAGCTTTGCCATTTCTAATGAGTCAGAATGTATCTCAAGCAAAATTAAATGCTCAGCTACCTCACCTTTTCGCATTTTGTCAGGCAATGTTAACTGCAATGCTTTTGCCAAATCTAACAGTCTGCTTTTAGTCTTTGTACCACATGATTCCAGCTAGATGGTTGTGGTAGTCTGTGTAGAGGTATTACGGTACCTGGTAATGCTGGAACACCATTGGTAGATATTGTATGCTTCCTATTGGTCAATCTGTATGGTAGCTCCGCCCTGCTAGGCGGGGTATTAGAGCCCGTGCCACCCCAGCAGCCTTCATTCTGTACCTGAGCTGCTGGGGGAAACATCTAGCTTATTAAAGCCTTCAGTTGGACTACAACTTCGCTTTAGTGGTCATTGATCGTGCATCAATTTAATAAGCTAGATTTAAAAGGATGGAGCTCCAAATCAAGCCGGAGTGTCTGCAACTCAGTCCCCCACGCGGCAAACTCAGCGGCAATCTTCAAACACTGGCTGGCGCGTTTTAAAGGATACCTCGGAACGGCCGAAAACACACCCACGGGAGAACAGAAAATGCAAGTCCTGCACTCGAGGGTGAGCCCGGAGATGTACACCCTCATCGAGGCGCGGACAACTTCGATGCAGCAATGGAGATGCTAAAAGGACATTATATTCGCCCGGTTAACCAGGTCTACGCCCGACATCTGCTAGCAACGAGGCGACAAATCCCTGAGGAATCGCTGGAAGAATTCTGCCTTGCACTCCTGGTGTTGAGGAGAAACTGCAGCTGCCCGCAAGTTTCGGCGAGCGACCACACAGAACTCTTGATCCGGGACGCTTTCGTGGCAGGTAAGCTGTCCTCCCAAATCCGTCAGCGATTGCTGGAAAAAGACACCCTAGGCCTCAAGGAGGCACGGGCCCTTGCAGACTCCCTGGACGTGGCCTCCAGAAACGCCCACGCTTATGTTCCAGACCGCGCAGCAGCCCCCTGGGCAACGTGGAACCCCTCCGCGGCCGACCCTGAGACATCCCCCAACCCCCCACAAGCTTGTGGTGCAAGGCGGCCTGGCAACCCTTGGGGGCCCCGCTGCTACCTTTGTGGGCAGGCCAAGCACCCCCGGCAGCACTGCCCGGCCAGCGCATCCACCTGCAAGGGATGCGGTAAAAAGGGCCACTTCGTGGTGGTATGTCAGGCCCGTGCGGTCGCCGTGGTCTCCGGCGGCGAATGCGGCCCGCCACCACAAACCTCTCCACGGTCCACGTGCGGCCAGCGGGCGCCGCCATCTTCTTACTCCAGGGCCACGTGCGGCCCCCGGGCGCCGCCATTTTATCCCACGGACGCCACGTTCGATGGGTGGGCGCTGCCATTTTGTGCACCCCCAGTCATGTGCGACCACTGGGAGCCGCCATCTTGGATGGACTCCCAGGACCCAGCTCGGCTGACCTCACACCGCCCGAAGAGAACACCCAACTGCTGAGATTAGCCTCGGTGTAGCACAATCAATCACTCACGAGACGGGATGAGAAGGAGTCGAACGATGGCTTTATTACGCAGATTTGTTCCCCAGCAGCACAGTTACAGAATGCGGCTGCTGGGAGAACCCGGGCTCTTATACTCCGCTTTACTGGGTGGAGCCAGCAGGCGGCTGATCCAATCGGGACCCAGTGTCTATCCACCAATAGCCCCTCAGAATCACAGGGTACTTTAATACCCCTAATACATACCACCACATTCACCCCTTGTTAAAAAATAACCTGGCGGGGTAGTGGGCCGTATGGTGGTAGGGGTTTACAGAGTCGGTACCTAGGATGTCGCTAATATGGCGGCTATGCTCCAATATCAACTACTAGTACTACTTACAATGCCGCTTTTACTGGGCAACCAAAAAAAAATTATTTACAGAGGCATTTCTTGCTTTACTATACTGATTCGATGAGTCGAATGGGTGCCCTGGTCGTCCTCGCCGATCGTCTTAGCCCCGGTGATGATGCAGGCGCTGGTTCGAGTCCCGTCATCTCTGGAACGTCGCGATGCTTCTTCCCGCTCCAATACTCCTATTAGGGACCGTGGGAAGGACCGATCCACCCGTGAAGGCTGTAGGGTGCGCCGGTGGTAGGGAGGCGGTGATTGGTGTTGGGGTGGTGTGTGCAGCTCCAGAGGGGGTGACTGGTGTTGGGGGGGGGGGGAGCTCCGGCGGGTGCCAGGTCCCGCAGGGAGACCGTGTCCTGTCGGCCGTCGGGGTACTTCACGTAGGCGTATTGATGGTTCGCGTGAAGGAGATGAACCCTCTCGACCAACAGGTCCGATTTGTGCGTCCGCACATGCTTTCGGAGCAGGATGGGACCCGGGGCTGCCAGCCAGGTCGGAAGTGACGTTCCGGAGGAGGACTTCACAGGGAAGACAAGGAGGCATTCGTGAGGTGTTTGATTCGTTGTTGTACATAGCAGCGACCGGATGGAACGGAGGGCGTCCGGGAGGACTTCCTGCCAGCGGGAAATTGGGAGACTTCTGGACCGTATGGCCAGTAGGACGGTCTTCCAGACCGTTCCGTTCTCCCTCTCTACCTGACCGTTCCCCCGGAGGTTGTAACTGGTCGTCCTGCTCGAGGCGATGCCCTTGCTGAGCAGGAATTGACGCAGTTCATCGCTCATGAAGAAGGGCCCCCTATCGCTATGTATGTAGGCTGGGAAACCGAACAGTGTAAAGATGGTGCAGAGGGCTTTAATGACCGTGGCCGCGGTCATGTCGGGACAGGGGATGGCGAAAGGGGACCGGGAGTATTCGTCGATCACGTTCAGGAAGTATGTGTTGCAGTCGATGGAGGGGAGGGGCCCTTTGAAGTCCAGACTGAGGCGTTCAAAGGGACGGGAAGCCTTTATCAGGTGCGCTTTATCTAGTTGGTAGAAATGTGCCTTGCACTCTGCGCAGATCTGGCAGTTCCTGGTGGTGGTCCTGACCTCATCGATGGAGTAGGGCAGGTTGTGTGTCTTTACGAAGTGATAGAACCAAGTGACCCCCGGGTGGCAGAGGTCCTCGTGGAGGGTTCGGAGGCGGTCCACTTGTGCGTTGGCACATGTGCCGCGGGATAGGGCATCGGAAGGCTCATTCACCTTTCCGGGACGATACAAGATCTCATAGTTATAGGTGGAGAGTTCGATCCTCCACCGCAAGATTTTGTCGTTCTTGATCTTGCCCCGCTGCACATTATCGACCATGAAGGCCACCGACCGTTGGTCAGTGAACCTCTTACCGGCCAGGTAATGCCTCCAATGCTGCACAGCTTCCACTATGGCCTGGGCCTCCTTTTCCACTGAGGAGTGGCGGATTTCTGAAGCGTGGAGGGTGCGTGAAAAGAAGGCCACGGGTCTGCCCGCTTGGTTGAGGGTTGCCGCCAGAGCTACGTTGGACGCGTCGCTCTCGACTTGGAAGGGGAGGGACTTGTCAATCGCGTGCATCGTGGCCTTTGCGATATCCGCTTTGATGCGGCTGACGGCCTGGCGGGCCTCTGTCGACAGGGGAAAAACCGTGGACTGGATTAGCGGACGGGCCTTGTCCACGTAGTTGGGGACCCACTCGGCGTAATAAGATAAAAAGCCCAGGAAGCGTTTCAGGGCCTTGGAGCAGTGGGGGAGGGGGAACTCCATGAGGGGGCGCATGCATTCGGGGTCTGGGCCTATCACTCCATTTCGCACTACGTAGCCGAGGATGACTAGACGGTCGGTGCTAAACACGCATTTCTCCCTGTTGTATGTGAGATTCAGGGCGTTCGCGGTCTGGAGGCATTTGCGGAGGTTGGCGTCGTGGTCCTGCTGGTCGTGGCCGCAGATGGTGACGATGTCGAGGTACGGGAACGTGGTCCGCAAACCGTACCAGTCAACTCTTCGGTCCATCTCCCGTTGGAAGACCGAGACCCCGTTAGTGACGCCGAATGGAACCCTTAAAAAGTGATAGAGCCGCCCACCTGCTTCAAAAGCCGTGTATTTGCGGTCGCTCGGGCGGATGGGGTGCTGGTGATAGGCGGACTTAAGGTCCACCGTGGAAAAGACTTTGTACTGTGCAATCCGATTGTCGGATATGCGGGGGAGAGGGTACGCATCCAGCTGCATGTGCCTATTGATGGTTTGACTATAGTCTACGACCATCCTCTGCTTCTCCCTGGTCTTTACAACTACCACCTGAGCTCTCCAGGGACTATTGCTGGCCTGGATTATGCCTTCCCTCAGCAGCCACTGGACTTCTGACCGGATAAAAGATCGGTCCTGGGCACTGTACCGTCTGCTCCTAGTGGCGACTGGTTTGCAATCCGGGGTGAGGTTCGCAAACAGGGAAGGCGGATCGACCTTTTGGGTCGCGAGGCTGCAGATAGTGAGTGGGGGTATAGGGCCGCCGAATTTAAACGCTAAACTCTGGAGGTTACACTGAAAATCCAACCCCAGGAGTGTGGCAGCGCAGAGGTGGGGGAGAACGTAAAGCTGGTAGTTCTTGAACTCCCTCCCCTGCACTGTGAGGTTCGCGATGCAGAACCCTTTGATCTCTACAGAATGGGACCCTGCCGCCAGAAAATCTTTTTGATTACTTGGGTGGATCGGAAGGGAACAGTGTCTTACCGTATTGGGATGTATAAAACTCTCCGTGCTCCCAGAGTCGATCAGGCAGGGCGTCTCGTACCCGTTTATAAGTACTGTCGTTGTTGCTGTTTGGAGCGTCCGGGGCCGCGACTGGTCCAGGGTCACAGAGGCCAGTCGCAGTTGCTGCATCGGGGCGTTTTCTTTAGGCCCCGTGGGGCCGTTCATCCCGGGGTCCTTGGCCGTCAGCCAAGTTGGCGGCGTCCACGGCTCGCACACGGTCGGGGGTGGACAAGATGGCGCCGCCCATGGATCGCACGTTGCCGAGGAAGCACAAAATGGCGGCGCCCATCCATCCCGCATGGAGTCCGGGACCCAAGATGGCGGCGCCCCTTGGCCGCACATGGATCGCTGGGGCGGTTGAGTTTGGGGTTCTCCCCCAGAGATTGTGGCTACCCCCGGGCCTGGCACACTGCTAAAAAGTGCCCCTTTTTGCCGCACCCTTTACAGATGGCCGAGCGGGCCGGGCAGCGCATTCGGGGGTGTTTCCCCTGCCCACAAAAGTAGCAGCGGGGCCCCCCCAAGGGTGATCTGCTGCTCTGGCAGCGCAGGCCTGCAGTGGGGCGGGGGGCCCCAGGGGATCGGTTGCGGCAGGGGTCCATGGTGCACAAGGGGCTGCAGCGCGGTTGGGGGCGTAGGCACGGGCGTTCTGTGATGCCAGATCGAACGAGGCCGCGAGGGCCCATGCCTCTTTGAGGCCTAGTGCGTCTCTTTCCAGCAATCGCTGGCGAATTTGGGATGAAAGCATACCTGCCACGAACGCATCTCGGACCAGTAGCTCTGTGTGTTCATTAGCCGAAACCGATGGGCAGTTACAGTTTTTCCCCAGTATTAACAGCGCACTGTAGAATTCATCCAGCAATTCCCCGGGGATTTGCCGTCTTGTCGCGAGCTGGTGGCGTGCGTAGACCTGGTTGACGGGCCAAACGTAGATTCCGATCAGCAATGGCATGCGCCGCCTGGAAATCGTCCGCATCCTCTGAGAGTGTAGATTTCAGGGCTCACCCTGGCATGCAGGACCTGCATTTTCTGTTCTTCTGTAGGTATGCCGGGGGCCGTTCGGAGGTATCCCTGAAAACACGCTAGCCAATGTTTAAAAGTGGCCGCTGAGTTTGCCGCGTGGGGGCTGATTCGGAGCTCCATGTCCTTTAAAGTTTGCGTAATAAATTGTAGCACAATCAATCACTCACGAGACGGGATGAGAAGGAGTCAATCGATGGCTTTATTACGCAGACTTGTTCCCCAGCAGCACAATTACAGAATGTGGCTGCTGGGAGAACCCGGGCTCTTATACTCCGCCTTACTGGGTGGAGCCAGGAGGCGGCTGATCCAATTGGGACCCAGTGTCTATCCACCAATAGCCTCTCGGCATCACAGTGTACCTGAATACCCCTAATACATACCACCACACTCGGTGACCCTGGATCAGTCCCGGCCTCGAACACTCTCAACTGGTACAACAACGGCTGGTACAATAACAGTACTAATCAACGGGCACAAGACTTCCTGCTTAATCGACACTGGGAGCACGGAGAGCTTCATACACCCCGACACGGTAAGGCACTGTTCTCTCCTCGTCCACCCCGTTAATTAAAAAATCTCCCTGGCCTCCGGTTCCCACTCGGTCGAGGTGAAGGTGTTTTGTGTAGCAACCCTCACAGTCCAGGGAAGGGTGTTTAAAAATTACCGACTCTATGTCCTTCCCCACCACTGCGCGGCCACACTCCTAGGTTTAAACTTCCAGTGTAATCTCCAAAGTCTAACTTTCAAATTCGGCAGCCCTATACCCCCCCTCACTGCCTGCGACCTCGCGACCCTCAAGGTCGATCCGCCTTCCCTGTTTGCGAACCTCACCCCGGATTGCAAACCCATCACCACCAGGAGCAGACGGTACAGTGCCCAGGATCGGATCTTTATTAGGTCAGAGGTCCAAAGGCTACTGAGGGAAGGAATCATTGAAGCCAACAACAGTCCATGGAGAGCTCAAGTAGTGGTGGTAAAGACCAGGGAGAAGCATAGGATGGTCATCGACTACAGTCAGACCATCAACAGGTTTACGCAGCTGGACGCATACCCTCTTCCCCGCATATCCGACCTGGTAAACAGGATCGCGCATTACAAGGTCTTCTCCACGGTGGATCTTACGTCCGCCTACCACCAGCTCCCCATCTGCACTAGTGACCGCAAATACACTGCCTTCGAGGCAGATGGGTGGCTCTACCACTTCTTAAGGGTTCCCTTCGGTGTTACCAATGGGGTCTCGGTCTTCCAGCGCGAAATGGACCGAATGGTTGACCGGTACGGTTTACGGGCAACATTCCCGTATCTCGATAATGTCACCATCTGCGGCCACGACCAGCAGGACCACGACACCAACCTCCGAAAATTCCTCCAGACCGCAAAGATGCTTAACCTTACATATAACAAGGATAAATGCGTGTTTAGCACCGACCGCCTAGCCATCCTCGGCTACGTAGTGCGAAGTGGATTTATAGGCGCTGACCCTGAACGCATGCGCTCCCTTATGGAGTTCCCCCTCCCTCACAGCTCCAAGGCCCTGAAGCGCTGCCTAGGGTTTTTCTCTTAGTATGCCCAGTGAGTCCCCAACTATGCGGAAAAGGCCCGTCCCCTGATCCAATCCACAGCTTTCCCCCTGTCGATAGAGGCCCGCTAGGCTTTCAGCCGCATCAAAGCAGACATTGCAAAGGCCACGATGCACGCCATCGACGAGTCCCTCCCCTTCCAGGTCGAGAGCGATGCGTCTGACGTAGCTCTGGCGGCCAACCTCAACCAAACGGGCAGACCTGTGGCCTTCTTCTCACATACACTCCATGCTTCCGAAATCCGCCACTCCTCAGTCGAAAAGGAGGCCCAGGACATAGTAGAAGCTGTGCGACATTGGAGGCATTACCTGGCCGGCAGAAGATTCACTCTCCTCACTAACCAATGGTCGGTTGCTTTCATGTTCGATAATGCACAAAAAACGATAAGGTCTTGCAGTGGAGGATTGAACTCTCCACCTACAACTACGCGATCTTGTATCGTCCCGGGAAGCTAAATGAGCCTCCTGATGCCCTGTCCCGGGGCACATGTACCAACGCGCAAGTGGACCGCCTCCGAGCCCTACACGAGGACCTCTGCCACCCGGGGGTCACTCACTTTTTCCACTTTATCAAGACCCGCAACCTGCCCTACTCCATCGAGGAGGTCAGGACAGCCACCAGGGACTGCCACATTTGCGCGGAGTGCAAACCACACTTCTACCGGCCAGAGAAAGCGCACCTGATAAAGGCTTCCCGTCCCTTTGAACGCCTCAGCATGGATTTCAAAGGCCCCCTCCCCTCCACCGACCGCAACACGTACTTCCTGAACATGATTGACGAGTACTCCCGGTTCCCATTCGCCATCCCCTGCCCCAACATGACCGCAACCACCGTCATCAAGGCCCTCCATAGCATCGTTGCACTGTTCGGGTTCCCCGCTTACATACACAGTGATAGGGGGACCTCCTTTATGAGCGACGAACGACGTCAATTCCTGCTCAGCAAGGGCATCGCCTCGAGCAGGGCGACCATTTACAAGCCCCGGGGTAACGGACAGGTAGAAAGGGAGAACGGAACGGTCTGGAAGACTGTCCTGCTGGCCCTACGATCCAGGAATCTCCCAGTCTCCCACTGACAGGAATTCCTCCCGGATGCCCTCCACTCCATCTGGTCACTGCTTTGTACCATAAACAACCAAACAACTCACGAACGTCTCCTTGTCTTCCCTAGGAAGCCCTCCTCTGTGACCTCGCTCCCGACCTGGCTGGCAGCTCCCGGACCCATCCTGCTCCGAAAACACGTGCGGGCGCACAAGTCGGACTCGTTGGTCGAGAGGGTCCATCTTCTCCACGCTAACCCCCAGTACGCCTACGTGGCGTACCCTGACGGCCGACAAAATACGGTCTCCCTACGAGACCTGCCGCCCGCCGGAGCCCCACGCACACCCCAGCCACCAGTCCCACCCTCCCTCCCACCAGTGCAGCTTACAGGAGGATCGGTCCCTCTGCCGGCCCCATCTAGGTCCCCCACCCACCGACGCACCCCGCAGACGCTCCCTTCCCAGGTCAACCATTTTCCCCACCAGCGCCGTATAGGGGTGACGAAGCTGCCATGGAGATCGAAGCCACGCTCCCGGAGTCACAGACGCCCGAGCTTCCACCAGAGTCACCACCGAAGCTTCGACGATCACAAAGGACCACCAGAGTCCCCGATCAACTGATTGCTTCATTTTAAAGTGTATAGTTAATTATGAATCATAAATTTTAAATAGTAAATAGAATTGTATATAGTTACAAAATGCTGTACGGAGGTATTGCGGTACCTCCATAACTATAATTGCTACCACGTTACCATGTTGTAATATCAAGCCACCTCCCCCGCCGGACTCTTTTTTAACAGAGGGTGAATGTGGTAGTCTGTGTAGAGGTATTACGGTACCTGGTAATGCTGGAACACCATTGGTTATTACTGTATGTTTCCTATTGTTCAAGCTGTGTGGTAGCTCCGCCCTGCAAGGCGGGGTAGAAGAGCCTGTGCCGCCCCTGCAGCCTTCATTCTGTACCTGAGCTGCTGGGGGAAACATCTAGCTTATTAAAGCCTTCAGTTGGACTACAACCTCACTTTAGTGGTCATTGATTGTGCATCATTCAGCCAATCCAATCGATAGACTTTTATCCCCCTCGAGCCCCCAATTGTTTACAGAACCCCAAAGTGTTTCATGGAGTTCAACCGAGCCACAACTTTTAATAGATTGTGGTGCGGGAAGCACACGACGTACTCTCCAGGTGTGCTACAGCAGAAATGGACACATGGTTATTAAAACAAAACAATGTTTATTCTATGAACTCAAGTTAACCTTTTAAAAACAAACATTGAATATCTTAACACCCATTACTTCAAAGATAACCCCAAAAGACTACAACACTAAATAATCCTTTAAACTGTTCCTTTAAACATCCAAAAGACTTCAAACCTTCACAAATTGGAACACATTAGGTTACATTCAATATATTTATAGTCTTTGGACTTCAGAAATCAACAGACCAGCTCTGTGTTTCTTCCTGCAGCTCTCAGCAAAACACACAGACACTCCCAGCTGCCTTCTCAAACTGAAACTCAGAAAAGCAGAAGTGAGCTCAGCTCGCCCCACCCTCTGACATCACTTCAGTAATATGATCAGCTCCATTTCTTAAAGGTACATTGCTCAAAACATCCATTTCTTAAAGGTACTCTCACGTGACAAAAGGTCATATAAATGTGTTCTCCTGAGGTTGAACCAAATATCTTTCCACAGCAGGGAGAGTTTAGTGGGCAATGATGGTTCAGCAATAGAGTAATTGAATTTGTAACCCAGCTGGGCCAGGCTAATTCTCTGGGGGTACAAGTTCAATTCCCATCACAGCAGCGGGTGAAATTTAAGTTCTATTAATAAAATCTAGAATTGTAAACTAATAATGGGTGCTGGCTCTCATTGATTATTGTAAAACCACACAGAGTTCATTCATGCCCTTTGGGGTAGGAAATCTACCATCCTTACCTGGTCTGACCTACACATAACTCCTGACCCACAGTAATCAGGTTCATGTTACTGCCGTCTGAAATGGCCGAGCAAATCACTCAGTTCAAGTGCAATTAGGGATGGGAAACAAATGCCTTGTTTGTGGTGATCACAATCCCAGGAAAGAATAAATTAAAAACAATTTTTGACCTATCTTCTCCAAGATTTCAATGTAACTTTAGACACTGAATTAAAATATCACCAATTCCAGCACTTCCACATTTATGAGCAAAGTTTAATACAAATTTACATCTATATTACCATTCTCTCCCTTCATACATTCTCACCCTTTGTTCTTTTAGACAGAAGACAGATTACAAATAGAACTGGAGATCTATACCCACTGCGGACTTCAAAGAAATTATCTACAATTCTTAAGAACATATTTATCTCCTGTCCTTGATCTCGATTCAAACTCACTGGTCTTTGATTATGAAGTGTATTGGAACACTGTGTAAAGTTGGCAGTTATATGATAAATATTATTTCAGATTATTGAATTCATTGCCAATCCCATAAATATGTTCACAAACACATGCTCTTATTTAGGCAATGATGACTGAGAGGTAATTTCATGGGTATTTGCCAATTAGTCGAGTGTGTGTTTTGGAATAATTTGCGGGTGCATCAGGATCTACATTTCCCAAATTTCCCAGCCCACAAATCAGGTGAAGCTGCAATTGTAGGCAAGCAACCTGGTCTTGGGTTTCTGGCAGTACCTCACCGAGTTGGCCGTTATGAGGGTAAACTGATTATGTCCTCCCAGTCTTTCCCCATCAGAGGGATAAATCCAAACCCAACTTTGGCTGCCCTCCCCCAATCCCTGAGCAGCAGTATAACAGAGATCGGAACCTGCATTCTTCATTGCCGCTCCTTTGTTCGCTAGAGCTCTGATGACATGTATCACTGGGTTCTACATTTATCTTTAATTGTTCAAGTGTGGCTGCCACTTGCTGCACTCATTCTGATGCAGCAGTGAAGAGATTCTGGAGCAGTGTTACGATCTGTCTGACCTGAGTTCACCACAGTCTTGACCCGTCACACTTTATCGAATGACAGTTAGGAAGGTGAGAAGGATTGGGGGTTTCGCAGTCCATTGAGATGACAATTTAGACCAATGAAAACAGAAAGTAAGAGGAATGCGTGAGCAAATGCATTGAAACCTCAGTAAATAGTTTCTCCTTTTTAATAACGAATATATCAGCGGCAACTAGTTAGGAGAATTCGTACAAATAGAAGCAAAGCTTACATTATACCAAAGAGGACACAAATCAGATGCGAGAAATGTTGGAGAATGAAAGGTTTAGTGAGAGGGAAGAACTGAGGAAGGTCAATATTAGTAGAGAAATGGTGCTGGGAAAATTGATGGGATTGAAGCGGATAAATCCCCAGGGCCTGATAATCTGCATCGCAGAGTGCTTCAGGAGGTGGCTATGGAAATAGTGGATGCATTGGTGGTCATCTTCCAGGATTCTATAGACTCTGGAACTGTCCCTGCAGATTGGAGGGTAGCTAATGTCACTCCGATATTCACAAAGGGAGATAGAGAGAAAACAGGGAATTATAGACCAGTAAGCCTAACATCGGTAGTGGGGAAAATTCTTGAATCCATTATCAAGGACTTCATAGCGGAACATTTAGAAAGCAGTGGCAGGATCAGTCAGAGTCAGCATGGATTTATGAAGGGGAAATCATGCTTGACAAATCTATTGGAATTCTTTGAAGATGTAACTCATACCGTTGACAAGGGGGAACCAGTCGATGTGGTATATTTGGACTTTCAGAAGGCGTTTGTCAAAGTCCCGCATAAGAGATTATTGTGCAAGATTAAAGCGCATGGGATTCGGGGAAGTGTATTGAGTGGATAGAAAACTGGTTGGCAGAGAGGAAACAAAGAGTAGGGATTAATGGGTCCTTTTCAAATTGGCAGGCAGTAACTAGTGGGGTGCCACAGGGATCGGTCCTGGGACCCCAGCTATTCACAATATATATTAATGATTTGGATGAGGGAACAAAATGTAACATCTCAAAGTTTGCAGATGATACCAAGTTGTGTGGGAGGGTGAATTGTGACGAGGATGCAGGGATCCTACAGCATGATCTGGGTGAGTGGGCAAATCAATGGCAGATGCAGTATAATTTGGATAAGTGTGAGGTTATTCACTTTGGAAGCAAAAACAGGAAGGCAGATTACTACCTGAATGTTTGTAAATTGGGAGAGGGGAGTGTGCAGTGGGACCTGGGTCTCCTTGTGCACCAGTCGCTGAAGGTAAGCATGTAGGTGCTGCAGGCAGTAAAGAAGGATAATGGTATGTTGGCCTTCATTGCGAGAGGTTTTGAGTACAGAAGCAGGGATGTGTTGCTGCAAATGTACAGGGCCTTGGTGAGGCCACACCTGGAATATTGTGTGCAGTTTTGGTCTCATTTTCTGCGGAAGGATGTTGTTGCTCTCGAGGGAGTGCAGTGAAGGTTTACCAGACTGATTCCAGGGATGGCGGGACTGTCATATGAGGAGAGATTGACTAGGTTAGGATTGTTCTCGCTGGAGTTCAGAAGAATGAGGTGGGATCTCATAGAGACTTATAAAATTCTAACAGGACTAGACAGGTGAGATGTAAGGAAAATGTTCCCGGTGGTGGGTGTGTCCAGAATCAGGGGTCACAGTCTGAGGATTCAGGGTAAACCATTTTGGACAGAGATGAGGAGATATTTCTTCACCCATAAAGGACCCATTAATTCCTACTCTTTGGTTCCTCCCTGCCAACCAGTTGTCTATCCACCTGTGGAATTCATAGCACAGGAGGTAGTTGATGTTAAAACATTGAATATATTCAAGAGGCAGATATATATACCACTTGAGTTGAATGGGATCAAAGGTTATGGGGAGAAAGCAGGATTAGGCTATTGAGTTGGATGATCGGCAATGATCTTGACAAATGGCAGAGCAGGCTCGAAGGGCCAAAAGGCCTCCTCCTGCTCCTATCTGCAATATATCTATGTATTTAAGGGTGGAGTAGATTCAAGAATAGAGGGCTGGATTCTCCGCCACGCCACTTTTCTGTCTCGACCCGCCGGCAGGATTCTCCGTTACGCAGGCCGGTCAATGGGGTCTCCCTTTGTGGGGCAGCCTCACACCGTCGGGAAACCCCAGGAGAATCCCACCAGCGGAGAATCCCGACCACTGATTTTCTCTCAACTGTCTTCACCCCAAATTTTATTATCCCCACTCCATCATATCCATTTAATCTATCTCTTCTCAATGGCAAGCATCCTGGAAAAGTTTATTTCCAATCTTGGGCTCATGTCTGTAATGCCTACAGGTCTGAATTTATCCCTCTGATGGGGAAAGAATGGGAGGACGTAATCAGGAAGAGACACCCTGGGGCTGCTGACGTTTACCCTCATAACGGCCAACTCGGTGAGGTACTGCCGGAAACCCAAGACCAGGTTGCTTGCCTACAGTCGCAGCTTCACCTGATTTGTGGGCTGGGAAATTTGGGAAATGTAGATCCTGATGCACCCGCAAATTATTCCAAAACACACACTCGGCTAGTTGGCAAATACCCATGAAATTACCTCTCAGTCATCATTGCCTAAATAGGGCCATGTGTTTGTGAACATATTTATGGGATTGGCAATGAATTCAATAATCTGAAATAATATTTATCATATAACTGCCAACTTTACACAGTGTTCCAATACACTTCATAATCAAAGACCTGAGTTTGCATCGAGATCAAGGACAGGAGATAAATATGTTCTTAAAGAATTGTAGATAATTTCTTTGAAGTCCGCAGTGGGTATAGATCTCCAGTTTAATTTGTAATCTGTCTTCTGTCTAAAAGAACAAAAGATGAGAATATACAAAGGGAGGGAATGTTAATATAGATGTAAATTTGCATTAAATTTTGCTCATGAATGTAGAAGTACTGGAATTGGTGATATTTTAATTCAGTATCTAAAGTTACATTGAAATTTCTATTTAAACTGTTAATTTACGTAATTTTCTGCACTTCATGCATTCAGATTTATTCAGCGGAATTCTCAATCGGCGGGATTCTCTGTTAAGCTGTTAGCATACCCACACCCAGGGGTTTCCCGGCGGCATGGGTCGGCCACAATGGGAAATCCCTTTGGCATGTGATGGGAAGGGATACTCCCGCTGCTGACAAGGGTGCGCCCCCCAGGAAAACACGGCTGGCGGATCAGAGAATCCCTCCCATTAACTTTGACTTTTTCCAATCTTTCCTTCCAATATCGTTGCCACTAATGCCCATTGCCTTTGTTGCTCTCACTGTCTCTTGCTTACTCACTCTGGAGCCTTGATATTTTCCCTGCTGCCTATGAATTTATCCATTCCTGAATCCTCCTATCAGTTTGAAGCCCCACCTCCAGCAGCTAATGTAGTTCAATGTCGCAAAATGCCCCAAGGTGCTTCATAGGCTTCATTATCAAAACAGTTAACCAATAGCTTGACCAAAGAAATAGGGGCTGCGATTGTACGGCCTCGTCACGCATGACTCGGTGACGCGACGGGACTGGTAAATCTCGCCAGAGGCCTCTCGCAAGGTTTATGACAATTGGGATGCCTCATGATATCTGACGCCCTCCAGTGAGGGTGCGATCCACATTTGCATATTTAAGTGTGCAGTTAAGCTCACTTAAATATGTTTGCGGCAGAGTCTCCAAAGACCCAGGATGGAACGCCTTGGAGACTGCGTTGTGGCACCATTTAGCACTGGTCTGGACTAGGCGTAACGACACCTGGGGGGTCTCCCAGGAGATCAGAGGCCCCTGGGTGGTCAGGGTTTGTGCAGGGTGATACCCTGGCACTCCCAATGCCACCTAGGCACCTTGGCACTGCCACCAAGGCATCCTGACAGTGCCAACTGGGCACCCTGGAATTGCCACCCAGGCACTGCCAGGATGCCCATGTGGCAGGGTGCCCATACCAGGATAGGGTCCGGGGTTGCCCAGCCCTTATGGTGGGGTGAGGGAGGCTCGAGGACTCCCGAATAAGTAAGTTGGAATGTGGGGGGGATCCGGAGGCTGCAGTGATGGGTCGAGAGATCGGGCCAGCACTTAAAAATGGCGGCCCGATCTCTTCCTGTACTGATGCGCTGAGCAGGAAATGAATGTAAGTGCGACCTCAATGGGGCTCTCCTCGCCGGTGCCCAAAGCAAAACAGATCTGATTATTAGTCCATGCTTTTGGATTACTGGTCCAGGAACATATTACACGATCCATACTCCATAATCTGAATGCACAGACTATCATGGCGGGCCCGCCATGGCTTTGAATGCATGCTGAATACACAACTCTCCGTACACATGAACCCTAGAGAGGAAGCTATTCATTTTCAGTGCTGCCAGGGATATTTAATGCTCAGCACAGTGAAGTGGAGAAAGGGACTGAGACACAGGGGCCGGGATTCCCCCCTACCCGGCGGGGGGGTCGGAGAATCCTGCCCAGGATTTCCAGGGCTTCCCCAACTCAATGTAACCTGGCAACTCAAATTCACTTTCAGCATCCTGGGTGATTCCAGTTTCCAGCCTCACTATCTTTACCACGTATCCATTGGGACACACAGTGCAATGGTCCCAAAGAAACCGCTAGAGTTCATGTCAGGATCTTCAATGGACTAGAAGGCATTTGGGATCCCAGGAGAAACCAACAAATTGGAGACGATGGAGTATTAATGTTGGAAATTTCACCCGCACATGCTGGAATTCCTTTGTACTCAGTGGGCGGCACAGTGGCGCAGTGGTTAACACTGCTGCATCACAGCTCCAGGGACCCGGGCCTTGGGTGACTGTCTGTGTGGAGTTTGCACTTTCTCCTCATGGCTGCGTGGATTTCCTCCGGGTGCTCTGGTCTCCTCCCACAGTCCAAAGACGTGCGGGTTAAGTGGATTGGCCATGATAAAATGCTAAAGGTTAGGTGGGGTTACTGGGTTACGGGGATAGGGTGGAGATGTGGGCTTTGGTAGGGTGCTCCTTCAAGGGCCAATGAAGATTCAATGGGCCTAATGGCCTTCTTCTGCACTGTAAATTCTATGATCCAGTGCCTGTTTTCCAGCACTGACCAGGAGGCTCTGCTGCCAGTTCCCCAGGTAGACAGTCCTACCCCAACTACGAGGCGAACACAAGGCCTGTCCAGGAATCAGGCCTAGGCTGGGAGTTCACCTGGGCTATGCGAGTTGCCCAAGCCAGAAAAGTAAAGGTTACCTCTCCCCTCACTGATGTATGGCACTTTGATTACACTGTTCCACTGTGGATCTCGAGATGAAATTTGACCCTTGGAGTTTATTTCTTCCTTAGTTATTCTATATCATTCAGTGGATTTTAAAACCCCAGGTATGGGCATAGATCAATCAGCATTGGAGTATAAAAGGAGTGAAGTGATGTTACAGCTATGCAAAGCATTGCCGAGACCGCACCTAGAGTGCTGTGCACAGCTTTTGTCTCATTATTTGAGAGATACAGGGTGGGATTTTCTGCCCTGGCGACCCTGCTGTGTGTTTTGCAGCAGCAGAGGCAATGGGGGTTTCCCATTTTTCTCACCGTCCACCGCTGGGGAACCCGTGGCAGGCACTCGCTGTCGGCTGGATTGGCTCATCCCGCTGGCAGGAATGGCTGGAAAATCCCACCCATAATTGCATCGAAAGTGGCTCAGAGAAGGTTTAGTGGATTGATTCCTGGGATGTAGGGGTTGTCTTATGAGGAAACGTTAAGACGTTTAGGTCTATACTCACTGGGGTTTAGAAGAATGAGAGGTCTTATTGAAACTTACAGGTTTCTGAGGGACCTTGACAGTGTAGACGCTAGGAGGATGTTTCCCTTTGTGAAGGAACCTAGAACTAAAAGGTACAGTTTGAAAAGGTTGCACATTTAAGTCCGAGATTAAGAGAATTGCTTTTTCTCTTAGGGGACCCTTAGACTTTAGAATTCTCATAGGAACATAGGAATTGAGAGCAATAATAGGCATTTCAGCCCTTCGAGCCCGCTCCACCATTCAATTAGATCTTGGCTGATCTTTTCCTGGTGTTAAATCCACCTCCCTACCTGTTCCCCATATCCCTTTAACCTGTTTCTTCTAATCAGAAATATATCCATTTCCTTTTTGAAACCATTTAATGATTGAGATTCGAACGCATGATGGGGCAGCGAAATTCACCACCCTCTGCGAGAAATAGTTTGTCCTCTCAGTTCTCCCCGGAGAACAGTGGACGCTGGGTCAATGACTATATTCCAGGCAGAGTTAGAGAGATTACTGATCGACAAGGGAGTCAACAATCATAGGGGGCAGGTAGGTAAATCGAGTTGAAGTCAGATTAGCATGATGTTATTGTATTGTGGAGCATACTCAAGAGGCTGAAGGCCCTACTTCTGCTCCTATTTCTTACAATCTTATGAGTATTTCCTGCCACCTTCTCATTTTATGTTTCAAGATCAGCAGGGAACACAGAACTGTTCCAAAAACAATCATCTTTCTTACTCTTTATTGCCAAAATAGGAAAATCTATACCATAAGGGTGTGATAACGTATTTTCATCATTTCTAATTTGCCTGTAAAAAGCTTTAGTAATAGGGAACAGCCAATGCCACTTACACACACTGCACTAGACTGCTGGGATCAGGTGAACAGAGTTAGCAAAAAGGCATTGCATTTTCCACTAGACTCACTCTACATGAGGGCCCATGTACCTTTAAGCACATAAATATCAATAACTGGATAAAGATGAGAAAATAGGCAATTAACTTTGCACCATTTGGAGCAGAAACCCAGAGCGACCAATGAGGCATGTGCACGCTCACGCACATAGAGTTCTTTTGTTTAAAGAAAGTTTATGGCCGGCTGATTGGGACAAATTTGGATTTCTGCAAATTAATCTCAGCAAGCGTTATTTGGATCAGCCTGGATTATGCTTCAGAATACCAGTGAGCTCCAGGAAACGTTCAATTCATGAGAAAGCATATTGGAACATAACCAAGCTTACAAGGTTTTGTAGCTTTGTGTATTTCTCATATGGATGAAAGACCACCAGTTATTCAGTCTCGCTGGAGAACTACCAACCTCGCCTACATCAGGCACGGTAGCACAGTAGTTAGCACTGTTGCTTCACAGCTCCAGGGCCCCAGGTTCGATTCCCGGCTTGGGTCACTGTCTGTGCGGAGTCTGCACATTCTCCCTGCGTGTGAGTGGGTTTCCTCCGGGTGCTCCAGTTTACTCCCACAGTCCAAAGATGTGCAGGTTAGGTGGATTGCCTAAGCTATGTTGCCCTTAGTGTCCAAAATGTTTAAGTGGAGTTACTGGGTTGCGGGGATAAGGTGAAGGTGTAGGCTTAAGTCGGGCACTCTGTCCAAGGGCCGGCGCAGACTCGATGGGCTGAATGGCCTCCTTCTGCACTGTAAATTCTATGATCAGGCTCTGTTATGACTTGAGCCATTGAGATGGTTTATTTTCTTACAAATTGACCAAATTACTGGCCACCTGCTTGAGGAAGCTGAGCCAAGTCACTCGAATGTTCCTTAAGTGAACGCAAATTAAAATTGTTGCCACACAAAATTAAATTCCGCCCTTGTTTGTCCAGGAGGAGTTAAGAGTGTTAAAGACAGTGCACAGATGACGTTTTTGTTGGACATCAATTTAGAAGAGCAAGCCAAAGTCATTTTAAGCACATTACAGAAATTATCTTTACATTGGCGTTTGTACGACAAACCGTAATTTAAGTAATGCACATACAGAGAATTATTCCATCTCTATTAAAAGTGAAATTCACCAGTCATTTTCATACCACAAGCAGTTGTACTGACAAAAGTATCTTGGAGTGGCGGATGCCATTTCTTTCTGGACTGCTGATGTAATCATTTGTTAATTACATCTTAGTCACCGATATAACACATGAATAAGAAAAAGACAGCTCAGCTTATTGAAACTTTCTTTTGACGAGACCAAGCACAATTGGTAAGGTCTTGGGCCTCACAATTTATTTTCTGTCCAAGGAATAGTCAGTACATGGGAAACCTCCAACCAGTGACAGCTCTGATATCTTCTCCTGACCTCCAACAATTGGGAATCAGAAAGCGCTGGGGGCTCTGTGGATAGACCTTTCAATGACACTGTGGAGGCACAATGGGTCTGTGAAGCCTATGAAAGCAGACCCTCCAGGATATCACTTTAAACGCAACATTTAAATTATGCTACAAAGATTAGTGATAACCTCAGTGACCAATCTGGGCTGAGACAAAGGGTTCCGGAGCATTCCACCATTTGTTTTATCATGAAGCAGATTTTTGACTGGAAGCCATCTCGCATAGGGGAGGCAGTGGCGTTGTGGTATTGTTGCTGGACTAGTAATCCAGGGACCCGGGGTAATAATGCTCTGGGGACAAGGGTTCTAATCCTGCCACGGCAGATGGTAAAATTTGAATTCAAGTTGTGGAAGCAGCTACGTTAATGGTGTTCAAAAGGCATCTTGACAAGTACACGGTCAGGATAGGTATAGAGGGAAATAGCACGAGGAGGTGCTGAGGGTTTTGGCCAAGGGTGGTGTTATAACCTGCCTGCTTATCATTGGCTGGGGACTAATGACAATCCCACAATCCTGTGGGAGTATGAGCTTCCCCAATGAGGGGGGCGGAGAAACCATTAGTAAACTCCAAGTATAAATAAAGCAGGCCAGTTTGGAACCAGCAGGAAGGTGTGTGCAGCAAGGGAAGTTGCTGCTGCTGTTATATCTATATGTTATTGTGAATAAATGTTATTACTTTGTATCCTTGAAACTCGTGCTGGATTCTTTGTGGCCCTCACCAAAACTGGTGACGAGGGTTAAAGTCAATAGCTGTCGACACTGCTGAAGCCACCTCCCTGGATTTTTGTTGGATACAGGTTGGAAGTTATTTTCTATTATACCATGCCTCTGTACGGACGTTTGGATGTTTTTGATGCTGCGCTGGAAAGCTGGAGCCAGTACACACAACGCATGCGTTACTATTTCCGGGCAAACAATATCACCGAAAACGAGCGCCAGGTGGTCATATTGCTCACCGCCTGCGGCCCGCATACGTTTGGGGTGATTAGGAGTCTTACGTACCCAGCTGCGCCGGACACCAAAACGTTTGATGAACTTGTGAATATAGTGGGACAACACTTTAACCCAACCCTGTCTACGATAGTCCGGCGTTACCGGTTTAATACCGCTGAGAGGACCCCTGGATAATCGCTTGCAAATTTTCCATCCAGGCCGCAGGATTGCGGAGTACTGTGACTATGGTGAGACCTTGTCAGAAATGTTACGCGACCGTTTGGTTTGCGGTATTAACAATGCGGCCACCCAGAGAAAGTTGTTAGCTGAGCCAACATTGACTTTTCAACAGGCCATTCAAATAGTATTGTCATGAGAGAGCACAGAACAAGGAGTGCAGGAGCTACAGGGAATGGAAGTGCATGCCTTGGGGCGCAACCACTTCCGTCCAAAAACGTCCCCCTGCACTCCTGCGGTACCTTGGGCGAGGCGACGTCCGGACCGACGCCAGTGGCCGCGGACATTCCTCCACGAAGGGAGCCTTCTCCAGAACCAATGGATGAGGAGCCATGTCCGTGTCAGATTTGTAGGCGCCGACCCCGTCGCGGACGGCGGTCCTGGGGGCGCCAGCCGTTGTTCCGACCGAAACTGGGACCAGCCCAGGGGTCGTACCTTCCATGTGGATGAACCTGCGGCGACTACTCCTGAGGACTTGGAGACGGAGGACGACTGCCTGCAGCTGCATTGTGTGGCAGCTCCCCGTGTGGCCCCCATTAAGGTGACAGTACGGGTCAATGGTCACCCGCTTGAGATGGAGTTGGACATCGGTGCAGCGGTCTCCGTGATCGCCCAGAGGACATTCGACCGCATCAGGCAGGGTATACAGACCCTTACATTAACCGACTCACAGGCCAGGTTGGCCACCTACACGGGGGAACCAATGGACATTGCAGGAACTACAAATGACCCCGTTGTTTATCGACGCCAGGAGGGGCATTTCCCACTTAGCGTGGTGCGCGGCCATGGGCCCAGCCAGTTGGGTCGGGACTGGTTGCGCCATTTGCGGTTGCAATGGCAGCACATCCTCCAAACAGTTACTGAAGAGTTGACTGAGGTGCTAGGACGATACCCAGATATATTCCAGCCCGGTTTGGGGAAAATAAAAGGGGCCGTAGTCCGTATCCAAGCCGAACCAGGAGCCACGCCGCGCTATTTCCGGGCATGCCCGGTGCCTTACGCCTTGCTCGAGAAGGTAGAAGGGGAGCTCACTCGTTTGGAGAGTTTGGGTATTATCAGGCCCGTCCGTTTTGCTGACTGGGCAGCATCAATTGTACCTGTAATGAAGCCAGATGCCACAGTTCGCTTGTGTGGCGACTATAAATTTACAGTGAATACGGCTTCCCGACTCGACCGATATCCAATGCCTCGCATAGAGGATCTCTACGCGAAGCTTGCAGGTGGACTCTCATTCACAAAATTAGATATGAGTCACGCCTACCTGCAGTTGGAGCTGGACCCTGCCTCCCGACCATATGTAACGATTAATACACACCGGGGCCTGTATGAATATACACGGTTGACCTTTGGAGTATCCTCTGCCTGCGCAATTTTTCAACGTGTTATGGAGGGCATTTTGAGAGGTTTACCACGTGTTGCTGTCTACTTAGATGACGTTTTGATTACAGGGACATCGGAGCAGGAACATTTGGAAAATCTGGAGGCTGGCCTTAGACGCATTTCGGAGGCTGGAGTCCGTTTACGTCGCACAAAGTGCGTATTTCAGGCAAAGGAAGTAGTCTACCTAACTTATCGGGTGGACCGCGAAGGTTTGCACCCCGTCGCAGAGAAGGTGCGTGCGATTCAACAGGCCCCCGCCCCGACTGACACTTCACATCTTCGTTCTTTTCTCGGTCTCGTAAACTATTACGGGAAGTTCCTCCCCAATCGGGCAACTACGCTGGCCCCGTTGCACCTTCTGCAAAAGAAAAATCACACCTGGGTTTGGGGTCAGCCGCAAGAAACCGCTTTCCGGCGGGTAAAGCAACAATTGTCGTCGTCTGGGATACTAACCCACTATGATCCTGGAAAGCCTTTGCTCATCACATGTGATGCATCCCCGTATGGTATTGGGGCCGTCCTGTCCCACAAGATGGAGAACAGGGCCGAGCGACCGATAGCTTTCGCCTCCCACACATTGACTGCAGCGGAGAAAAAGTACGCGCAGATCGAGAAGGAGGGCCTGGCAGTGGTTTTTGCAGTGAAACGCTTCCACCAGTACGTGTATGGCCGCCATTTCACTATCGTGACTGATCCTAAGCCTCTGCTGGGACTTTTAGGAGAGGATAAGCCAATACCACCCATTGCTTCCGCACGGATCCAGCGCTGGGCTTTGTTGCTTGCTGCATACGAGTATTCTCTGGAGCACAAACCAGGAACGCAGATAGCAAATGCCGACGCACTGAGCCGATTGCCTTTATCGACCGGCCCCATGTCGACCCCCACGACCGGTGAGGTGGCTGCAACCCTAAATTTGATGGACACCATGCGCGAAATTCTCCCCAAACGGCGCGATGTCCGCCGACTGGCGCACAAAACTGCGCCAATCAGACGGGCATCGCGCCGCTCCAAAGGTGCGGAATGCTCCGCATCTTTGGGGGCCGAGCCCCGACATTGAGGGGCTAGGCCGGCGCCGGAGGGATTTCCGCCCCGCCAGCTGGCAGAAACAGCGTTTGTTGGCCCGCCAGCTGGCGCGGAAATGACATTTGGGGCGGCGCATGCGCGGGAGTGTCAGCGGCCGCTGACAGTTTCCCGCGCATGCACAGTGGGGAGAGTCTCTTCCGCCTCCGCCATGGTGGAGGCCGTTGCGGAGGCGGAAGGGAAAGAGTGCCCCCACGGCACAGGCCCGCCCGCGGATCGGTGGGCCCGATCGCAGGCCAGGACACCGTGGGGGCACTCCCGGAGTCAGATCACCCCGCCCCCCCCCCCAGGACCCCGGAGCCCGCCCACGCCGCCTTGTCCCGCCGGTGAATAGCTACTTTAATTTACGCCGGCGGGACAGGCAATTTCTCGGCGGGACTTCGGGCCGGAGAATCGAGCGGGGGGGCCCGCCAACCGGCGCGGCCCGATTCCCGCCCCCGCCCAATCTCCGGTACCGGAGACTTCGGCAACCGGCGGGGGCGGGATTCACGGCGGCCAACGGCCATTCTCCGACCCGCTGGGGGGTCGGAGAATGACGCCCCTTGCCTGTCATGGCATCACAGATCCGTGAGAGGACCCAAACGGAGCCAGTCCTGTCAAAGGTCGGCACATAGTCCTGTATGGTGGGCAGCATGGACAGCTCCCAGGCGAGTTGCGGGCATTTTCCTCCAAGCTGTCAGAATTCAGCATGGAAGACGGCATCCTCTTGTGGGGGACGCATGTGATTGTCCTGGAAAAAGGCCAGGAGCTGATACTAACAGACTTGCACAATGGGCATCCTGGTGTGACCAAAATGAAAATGTTGGCCCGGAGTTATGTCTGGTGGCCAGGCCTCGACACCGACATTGAGAAGGTGGCCCAAAACTGCTCCATTTTCCAGGAGCATCAGAAGATTCTGCCGGCCGCGCCCCTACATCATTGGGAATGGCCAGGGCGGCCTTGGGTACGCTTGCATGCAGATTTCGCAGGCCCTTTTCAAGGATCCATGTTCCTTCTATTAATTGACGCTCAGTCTAAATGGCTAGAGGTGCATAAGATGCAGGGGACAACGTCCTGCGCAACAATTAAAAAGATGCGTTTGTCTTTTAGTACGCATGGCCTCCCCGAAGTGCTGGTCACGGATAACGGCACTCCATTCACGAATGAGGAGTTTGCGAGGTTCATGAAGATGAACGGCATACGCCATATCTGCACTGCCCCTTACCACCAGGCTTCAAATGGGTTGGCAGAGCGCGCAGTGCAGACATTCAAAAGAGGCCTAAAGAAGCAGTCTTCGGGATCAATGGACACGAGACTGGCTCGCTTTTTGTTTACGTATAGGACCACCCCCCATTGAATTTCGGCGGGAGCGGTGCGCAAGTGATTTCTGGGAGGTAAGTTTCTCCTTTAAAAACACTAAAGCACTTCTTTTCTGTTTTATTTTTTTCCCGACCCGCGGACTTCTGGGAAGGCCCCCCCCAACCAATAAATTCTGGTGGAGAGGAAACCCGAGACACTACACGTGTAGTGTCTCCCACCCACCCTCCTCCTCTAACCTAATAATAAGATCCATTGGTGTGAGGTAAGTGCCATATTATATTATTATTTTTTCTTTTTTTTTAAATTTACTGATTAACCAGATCTTGGTTGGAAGTTAGAGGGATGGCAGGGAAGGGAGTGCAATGTTCCTCCTGCAGGATGTTTGAGGTGAGGGATGCCGTTAGTGTCCCTGCTGATTTTACCTGCAGGAAGTACAGCCATCTCCAGCTCCTCCAAGACCGAGTTAGGGAACTGGAGCTGGAGTTGGATGAACTTCGGATCATTCGGGAGGCAGAGGGGGTCATAGATAGCAGCTTCAGGGAATTAGTTACACCAAAGATTGGAGATAGATGGGTAACTGTAAGAGGGACTGGGAAGAAGCAGTCAGTGCAGGGATCCCCTGCGGTCGTTCCCCTGAGTAACAAGTATACCGCTTTGGATACTTGTGGGGGGGACGACTTACCAGGGGTAAGCCATGGGGTATGGGCCTCTGGCATGGAGTCTGTCCCTGTTGCTCAGAAGGGAAGGGGGGAGAGGAGTAGAGCATTAGTAATTGGGGACTCGATAGTCAGGGGCACAGATAGGAGATTTTGTGGGAGCGAGAGAGACTCACGTTTGGTATGTTGCCTCCCAGGTGCAAGGGTACATGATGTCTCGGATCGTGTTTTCCGGGTCCTTAAGGGGGAGGGGGAGCAGCCCCAAGTCGTGGTCCACATTGGCACTAACGACATAGGTAGGAAAGGGGACAAGGATGTCAGGCAGGCTTTCAGGGAGCTAGGATGGAAGCTCAGAACTAGAACAAACAGAGTTGTTATCTCTGGGTTGTTGCCCGTGCCACGTAATAATGAGATGAGGAATAGGGAGAGAGAGCAATTAAACACGTGGCTCCAGGGATGGTGCAGGCGGGAGGGATTCAGATTTTTGGATAACTGGGGCTCTTTCTGGGGAAGGTGGGACCTCTACAGACAGGATGGTCTACATCTGAACCTGAGGGGCACAAATATCCTGGGGGGGAGATTTGTTAGTGCTCTTTGGGGGGGTTTAAACTAATGCAGCAGGGGCATGGGAACCTGGATTGTAGTTTTAGGGTACGGGAGAATGAGAGTATAGAGGTCAGGAGCACAGATTTGACTTCGCAGGAGGGGGGCCAGTGTTCAGGTAGGTGGTTTGAAGTGTGTCTACTTCAATGCCAGGAGTATACGAAATAAGGTAGGGGAACTGGCAGCATGGGTTGGTACCTGGGACTTCGATGTTGTGGCCATTTCGGAGATATGGATAGAGCAGGGACAGGAATGGATGTTGCAGGTTCCGGGGTTTAGGTGTTTTAGTAAGCTCAGAGAAGGAGGCAAAAGAGGAGGAGGTGTGGCGCTGCTAGTCAAGAGCAGTATTACGGTGGCGGAGAGGATGCTAGATGGGGACTCTTCTTCCGAGGTAGTATGGGCTGAGGTTAGAAACAGGAAAGGAGAAGTCACCCTGTTGGGAGTTTTCTATAGGCCTCCAAATAGTTCTAGGGATGTAGAGGAAAGGATGGCGAAGATGATTCTGGATAAGAGCGAAAGTAACAGGGTAGTTATTATGGGAGACTTTAACTTTCCAAATATTGACTGGAAAAGATATAGTTCGAGTACATTAGATGGGTCGTTTTTTGTATGGTGTTTGCAGGAGGGGTTCCGGACACAATATGTTGACAGGCCAACAAGAGGCGAGGCCACTTTGGATTTGATTTTGGATAATGAAACAGGCCAGGTGTTGGATTTGGAGGTAGGAGAGCACTTTGGGGACAGTGACCGCAATTCGGTGACGTTTACGTTAGTGATGGAAAGGGATAAGTATACACCGCAGGGCAAGAGTTATAGCTGGGGGAAGGGCAATTATGATGCCATTAGACATGACTTGGGGAGGATAGGTTGGAGAAGTAGGCTGCAAGTGTTGGGCACACTGGATAAGTGGAGCTTGTTCAAGGAACAGCTACTGCGTGTTCTTGATAAGTACGTACCGGTCAGGCAGGGAGGAAGGCGTCGAGCGAGGGAACCGTGGTATACCAAAGAAGTGGAATCTCTTGTTAAGAGGAAGAAGGAGGCCAATGTGAAGATGAGGTGTGAAGTTTTAGTTGGGGCGATTGATAGTTACAAGGTAGCGAGGAAGGATCTAAAGAGAGAGCTAAGACGAGCAAGGAGGGGACATGAGAAGTATTTGGCAGGTAGGATCAAGGAAAACCCAAAAGCTTTCTATAGGTATGTCAGGAATAAAAGAATGACTAGGGTAAGAGTAGGGCCAGTCGAGGACAGGGATGGGAAGTTGTGTGTGGAGTCTGAAGAGATAGGCGAGATACTAAATGAATATTTTTCGTCAGTATTCGCTCAGGAAAAAGATAATGTTGTGGAGGAGAATGCTGAGACCCAGGCTATTAGAATAGATGGCATTGAGGTACGTAGGGAAGAGGTGTTGGCAATTCTGGACAGGCTGAAAATAGATAAGTCCCCGGGGCCTGATGGGATTTATCCTAGGATTCTCTGGGAAGCCAGGGAAGCGATTGCTGGGCCTTTGGCTTTGATTTTTATGTCATCATTGGCTACAGGAATAGTGCCAGAGGACTGGAGGATAGCAAATGTGGTCCCTTTGTTCAAAAAGGGGAGTAGAGACAACCCCGGCTACTATAGACCGGTGAGCCTCACGTCTGTTGTGGGTATAGTCTTGGAGGGGATTATAAGAGACAAGATTTATAATCATCTAGATAGGAATAATATGATCATGGATAGTCAGCATGGCTTTGTGAAGGGTAGGTCATGCCTCACAAACCTTATCGAGTTCTTTGAGAAGGTGACTGAACAGGTAGACGAGGGTAGAGCAGTTGATGTGGTGTATATGGATTTCAGTAAAGCGTGTGATAAGGTTCCCCACGGTAGGCTATTGCAGAAAATACGGAGGCTGGGGATTGAGGGTGATTTAGAGATGTGGATCAGAAATTGGCTAGCTGAAAGAAGACAGAGGGTGGTGGTTGATGGGAAATGTTCAGAATGGAGTTCAGTTACAAGTGGCGTACCACAAGGATCTGTTCTGGGGCCGTTGCAGTTTGTCATTTTTATCAACGACCTAGAGGAGGGCGCAGAAGGGTGGGTGAGTAAATTTGCAGACGACACTAAAGTCGGTGGTGTTCTCGACAGTGCGGAAGGATGTAGCTGGTTACAGAGGGACATAGATAAGCTGCAGAGCTGGGCTGAGAGGTGGCAAATGGAGTTTAATGTAGAGAAGTGTGAGGTGATTCACTTTGGAAAGAATAACAGGAATGCAGAATATTTGGCTAATGGTAAAGTTCTTGGAAGTGTGGATGAGCAGAGGGATCTAGGTGCCCATGTACATAGATCCCTGAAAGTTGCCACCCAGGTTGATAGGGTTGTGAAGAAGGCCTATGGAGTGTTGGCCTTTATTGGTAGAGGGATTGAGTTCAGGAGTCAGGAGGTCATGTTGCAGCTGTACAAAACTCTGGTACGGCCGCATTTGGAGTATTGCGTACAGTTCTGGTCACCGCATTATAGGAAGGACGTGGAAGCTTTGGAGCGGGTGCAGAGGAGATTTACCAGGATGTTGCCTGGTATGGAGGGAAAATCTTATGAGGAAAGGCTGAAGGACTTGAGGTTGTTTTCGTTAGAGAGAAGAAGGTTAAGAGGAGACTTAATAGAGGCATACAAAATGATCAGGGGGTTAGATAGGGTGGACAGAGAGAGCCTTCTCCCGCGGATGGAAATGGCTAGCACGAGGGGACATAGCTTTAAACTGAGGGGTAATAGATATAGGACAGAGGTCAGAGGTAGGTTCTTTACGCAAAGAGTGGTGAGGCCGTGGAATGCCCTACCTGCAACAGTAGTGAACTCGCCAACATTGAGGGCGTTTAAAAGTTTATTGGATAAGCATATGGTTGATAATGGCATAGTGTAGGTTAGATGGTTTTGTTTCGGTGCAACATCGTGGGCCGAAGGGCCTGTACTGCGCTGTATCATTCTATGTTCTATGTTCTATGCAGTAACTGGGGTAGCTCCCGCAGAACTCCTAATGGGCCGGAGACTTCGCACCCGCCTTAGTATGGTTTTCCCGGACATTGGAGCAAAAGTACGCCGCACACAAGAACGGCAGGGACAGGGATTTTCTCGGCATCGGCCGATTCGGCAGTTTGCGCCCGGTGACCCAGTGTTCATTCAGAATTTTGCTGGTGGTGCCCAGTGGGTTCCTGGCATAATCTTTTGCCAAACGGGCCCTATATCTTACCAGATGCAAGCCCAGGGTTGTCTCCAGCGCAAACATGTAGACCACGTTCGGTCCAGAAGACTATCCCCTCAAAAGATTCCCCGCCCCCGGAGCTCATTTCTACAGCCGTAGAGGCCAGAGACAAGGGAAGGTAGTCCTCACAATCTTCCACTGGTGCCTCACTCGAAGCCTGCGCAGGTCATTACAGAACCGAATGGAGATAGAGATGCTGACATGACGGAGGCAGCAGACTCTGACTCCGAGATGGAGACACAGGATGCATCAGAGGGGGAATCATCGGGTCCACAGGCCGTGGATGTACAACCGTTGCGCCGTTCATCATGGAAGCGCCGGTCTCTGTCTCATTACACGCCATCTGATCCAGCGCCACGTGCAAATGGTGTCCGGCCTGCGGCGAAATGAGTCCGACGCCCTCCTTCGCCAGGGTCTTCGGTGGATTCCTTGGACTTTGGGGGGAGGGATGTTATAACCTGCCTGCTTACCATTGGCTGGGGACTAATGACAATCCCACAATCCTGTGGGAGTATGATCTTCCCCAATGAGGGGGTGGAGAAACCATTAGTAAACTCCAAGTATAAATAAAGCTGGCCAGTTTGGAACCAGCAGGAAGGAGTGTGCAGCAAGGGAAGTTGCTGCTGCTGTTATATATATATGTTATTGTAAATAAATGTTATTACTTTGTATCCTTCAAACTCGTGCTGGATTCTTCGTGGCCCTCACAAAAGGTGGTATCATGACCTTTGGAGGCTTGGAGGTACAGGCTTGGAGGGCCGAAGGGCCTGTTCCTGTGCTGTATTGTTCGTTGTTCTGATAAAAATCTGGAATTAAAAGTCAAATGATGACCATGAAACCAATGTTGATTGTCTTAAAACCCCATCTGGTTCACTAATGTCCTTTATGGAAGGAAATCTGTCATCTTTACCTGGTCTGGCCTATATGTGACTCCAGACTCACAGCAAGGTGGTTGACTCTTTAATGCCTTCAGGGCTGGACACTAGATGCTGGCGCAGCCAGCGACGCTCACATTCCATGAACAGTAGCTGGAATGAGGCAGTAAATGCTCAGCTTAGATTTTATAATGGGGCAGGTATTTAACCGGATCAGTAGCAGGATGAGTCCCTCCCCAGCATACTCAAGAAACTTGACACCATCCAAGACAAACCAGCCCATTTGATTCGTACCCCTTCCATAAACATTCAATCTCTCCATCATTGACGCACAGTGTGTACCACCTACAAGATGCACTGCAGGAACCCGCCAAGGTTCCTTCGGCAAACCCACGGCCACTACCATCTAGAAGGACAAGGGCAGCAGACACATGGGAAAACCACCACCTGGAGATTCCCCACCAAGTCATTCACCATCCTGTCTTGGAAATATATCACCGTTCCTTCACTGCCGCTGGGTCAAAATCCTGGAACTCCCTTTCTAACAGCTCTGTGGATGGACCTACGCCTCAGGGACTGCAGCAACTTAATAAGGCAACTCACCACCATCTTGTCATGAGCGATTAGGGATTGGCAACAAATGCTGGTCTAGCCAGTGAGGCCCACAGCCCATGAATGACTTTTCTAAAGTGAATTTACCAGTCATCAAGTCTATCAGCACCAGCCCCTAACTAATCTTCAGTTTACTGATCTTTTGGATTGCTTCATGGCAAAAACAAGAAGCATATTTTGCCCAAACTAAAAAAGTTTGGCAATATCTCATTGTCCTGTGACGTTGACTACTGTGAGGAACTGGAAGTGTAGCTGCACAGTAAGGAGATCTTGGAAGCGGACACGTTTGGAGATAAGGTTCAATGGCTTTAATTTCGATTTTATTTGTCAAATTTAGATTGTAGTTAGATATTGGCACAAGCAATGTACTCATTCAGAGAAATGAATGCATTTCCATGTGTCAATTCACCCTGATTTAATCCAGCATGCTCTTACATTTTACAAGCAGTGCTCATGCAAAACAGTAAGAAGTCTGACAGCACCAGGTTAAAGTCCAACAGGTTTATTTAGAATCACTAGCTTTCGGAACAGAAGCTCCTTCATCAGGTGAGTGAAGCTAGTGATTCCAAATAAACCTGTTAGACTTTCACTTGGTGTTGTAAGACGTCTTACTGTGCCCACACCAGTCCAACCCCGGCATCTCCACATCATGTAAAGCAGGAGGGCTCTGAATGGACCAGCAACCATCCCAGCAGAACTGTCTACTTCATAAATACTTAGAACTGATTTATTCAGAAGAGAAGAGGCTCTTACAGTGTCAGGGTCTGATTAAGTTGGATGGTAAGTGTGGACTAACTGGTTTGTCTCACACTAAGCATCAGGAATCCAAAGGTCAGCGGCTCTTCTGATGCGTCCATTCTGTGCCCATGGACCTCGCCACAAATTAGGCTGTCACATTTGGATATGATGGGTCCTTGTCATGCTCTGCAATTCCCAATCAGCCCTGTGGGCTAAAAGCCTCAACTTCCAGATAAGTAAATTGGCATTGAGGGGAGGGGGATTGGTTCGTAGAAATGGTTGGGGGGGGGGGGGTTGAGGAAGGGTACCAAGCTCCTCCTTACACCCACAGTTTCTACTTTTCACGGAGTAAGGGGCCTCAGGGTGACCAAACCAGCAGAGGTATGCCACATCTGACTGAAGGCCAGGTCCTGGATCCACCTCAGAGCTCAGGCTCAGGTTGGAGCTGAGAATGCGGTGGACATTCCACATAGTCTCTACTAACCTGTCTACTGTAATTAGGAGCAAATTTCATGCCACTTAGCCACCAACACGAGTATTCAAAAAGGAGCCTGAGCTGTCCCTCCTTCTCCTTCCAATTACATGGTGATGTTTGAATGATTGCCTCAGAATGTAAGTATCATTCATGGGAAGCATTTATTGCTATGCTTTATGATAATATTAACCCTTCCTATTTAATAATAATAATTTTATTAGTATCACAGGTAGGCTTACATTAACGTTGCAATGAAGTTACTGTGAAGTATCTGTAGATTATTGGTTAGATACAGCAATGGCCCTGTGTATACAGCGATACAAATATCTTTGTCTCACAGCAATCTCACAATCTCTAAGCTGACAAACGCAGTGCTCCTCCACCTTTCCGTGTTCAAGTAACTGAGCGGGTCCACTCACTGGGATGGCTTCTTCTGTGCACTGGGTATTTCCTGTAGTGTCTCAGCTTCTTTCCTTGTGTACTATCCACTTCTAGCCGTCCAGCCTTTTAAAAAAGTTTTTACTGGACAAACTTTGTTCTGAATGTGAGGTGGGGTCTTTGCATGCATATCCCCTCGTAGTTCAAACAACTCTCCATGGCTTTCTCATGAGTGACCTTTACCAAGCAAATAAATAATTGCTTCTCAATTTCTGTGAGCTCATGTTAAAATGGGAGCAAACCTCAACGCATTGAATCTGAAGAGATTGGGGCCATCGTCTGCTTATAGATGTCTGAGATTTTAATCAAAGTTAGTGCAACCAATTAACATTTTTCTCCCATATTCAGCCGCTGTGTAGTGCAACCTCTTATTTTCCTCCTTTCTCGCATCCGTTTTTAAAATCATCTTTAAAATATTTATTTTTCTTCTTTTTGTTTTCCTGTGCTCCATCCCTTTGAATCCGCCCTCATCATAGCCTCAGTATTGGCTCTTCTAAACCTTTGCACATCTGGATTGTAATTTTTGGACTTAGCCTTAATTGCAATATCAAATTGAACCATAAAATAACCACCAGGGACCAAGTGTGCGTCCACTTCCAGCTTTTTAATCAGTTCCAGCGGATTGCTGAATACTGAACCTAATACAATATCTATTCTTATTCTTTGCACATCAGGCAGGAATTGCAAAGCTGCACTTCTGCTATGAACCACGATAAATGTAAGCTGAGGCCATATGATCATTCCAGTGTAGTAACTCTATTGCCACTTTTTGGCTTTTTCTTTGTTTGACTCTCCTTTGCTCTCTATCGATTCAGCTCACACCTTGTTCACTCACATTTCCTGACTGATTTGGTGCTGATCCTCGCGAAGTTCTGTCTCAATCACTGAACTGACAGGCTACACTGACAGGTATACACTGAAATCTCACCACAAGGGATCTATCCGCTTACCAGCTCTGTACTTGTGCTCCATTGCACCAGGGTTGTGCAGTTACATACTTGGGATGAAGAGTAATCAGCTTGGGCTTCTACAGAGTCGCAACGCACTCACATCTCTCTCATGGCCAACTTGAACTGTCAACTTTACACCTGAGATATTGGGCGGGATTTTCTGGTCGCACGTGCCACAAGACTGGAAATTCTTGCCCAAGGACCTTTAAATGGTCCACCAAATCCACAGTGATTCCTGCGACTCTCCCGTGACTAATACAGTCGGAGGCAATAGGGTTATGGTAATGTAATTGAATGTAATGTCACCTAGAGGCCCATTGTTGTAATATGTATTTAAGGGATATCAGCAAGACATGATTAGAAGGAAAACACGTCATGTAATCCAGTCTTAGTTTCACGTTTGCTTTTGGGCAGAGCGCACAAAGCTCTGTTGATAATGTCTTCAAGGTTTCAACCAATATAAAAATATTCCTCCATCTAAATAAATTGACCCACAACATGTTTACCCAATCTCCAATGAGTGATTGGTGCTTATATCATCATAACAAAATGATATGATTCTCAGCGGTGGTCAAACAGCCTGGCAGCAAACTAAGTACAAGTACAACATGGTGAACAGCTTTACATTGTGTGGCCTGGCATGACACAACCCTGTTCTGGTCAGATGGTAATGGAGGGGTGTTGCAAACTCAGTGTACTGACATGCAATAAACTTGGAAGACACAGTGAGAGAGAGTTCAAGTAACGAGGTGGTAAGCAGATGGATCCATCATGGTGGATGCTCCATTGCACCATCATAGATGGGTCCGTTTTTGTCCAATGTGTGCAGGAGGGTTTCCTGACACAGTATGTAGATAGGCCAACAAGAGGCGAGGCCACATTGGATTTGGTACTGGGTAATGAACCAGGCCAGGTGTTAGATTTGGAGGTAGGTGAGCACTTTGGTGATTACAATTGGGTTACGTTTACTTTAGCGATGGAAAGGGATAGGTATATACCACAGGGCAATTATGAAGCGATGAGGCAAGACTTAGGGTGCAGAGGATGGGGAAGGAAACTTCAGGGGATGGGCACAATTGAAGTGTGGAGCTTGTTCAAGGAACAGCTACTGTGTGTCTTTGATAAGTATGTATCTGTCAGGCAGGGAGGAAGTTGTCGAGCGAGGGAACCGTGGTTTACTAAAGTAGTTGAATCACATGTCAAGAGGAAGAAGGAGGCTTATGTAAAGATGAGACGTGAAGGTTCAGTTAGGGCACTCAAGAGTTACAAGTTCGCTAGAAGGACCTAAAGAGAGAGCTAAGAAGAGCCAGGAGGGGACATGAGAAGTCTTTGGCAGGTAGGATCAAGGATAACCCTAAAGCTTTCTATAGGTATGTCAGGAATAAAAGAATGACTAGGGTAAGAGTAGGGCCAGTCAAGGACAGTAGTGGGAAGTTGTGCGTGGAGTCCGAGGAGATAGGAGAGGCGCTAAATGAATATTTTTCGTCAGTATTAACACAGGAAAAAGACAATGTTGTCGAGGAGAATACTGAGGTACAGGCTACTAGACTAGTTGGGCTTGAGGTTCATAAGAAGGAGGTGTTAGCAATTGTGGAAAGTGAGAAAATAGTTAAGTCCCCTGGGCCGGATGGGATTTATCCTAGGATTCTCTGGGAAGCTAGGGAGGAGATTGCTGAGCCTTTGGCTTTGATCTTTATGTCGTCATTGTCTACAGGAAGGGTGCCAGAAGACTGGAGGATAGCAAATGTTATCCCCTTGTTCAAGAAGGGGAGTAGAGACAACCCCGGTAACTATAGACCAGTGAGTCTCACTGTTGTGGCCAAAGTCTTTGAAAGGTTTATAAGAGATAGGATTTATAATCATCTAGAAAGGACTAATTTGATTAGGGATAGTCAACACGGTTTTGTGAAGGGTAGGTCGTGCCTCACAAACTTTATTGAGTTCTTTGAGAAGGTGACCAAACAGGTGGACGAGGGGATGCAGGGGACAACGTCCTGCGCAACAATTAAAAAGATGCGTTTGTCATTTAGTACGCGTGGCCTCCCCGAGGTGCTGGTCACGGATAACGGCACTCCATTCACGAGTGAGGAGTTTGCGAGGTTCACGAAGATGAACAGCATACGCCATATCCGCACTGCCCCTTACCACCCAGCTTCAAATGGGTTGGCAGAGCGCGCAGTGCAGACATTCAAAAGAGGCCTAAAGAAGCAGTCTTCCAGATCAATGGACACGAGACTGGCTCGCTTTTTGTTTACGTACAGGACCACCCCCCATGCGGTGACTGGGGTAGCTCCCGCAGAACTCCTAATGGGCCGGAGACTTCGCACCCGCCTTAGTATGGTTTTCCCGGACATTGGCGCAAAAGTACGCCGCACACAAGAACGGCAGGGACAGGGATTTTCTCGGCATCGGCCGATTCGGCAGTTTGCGCCCGGAGACCCAGTGTTCATTCGGAATTTTGCTGGTGGTGCCCAGTGGGTTCCTGGCGTAATCTTTTGCCAAACGGGCCCTATATCTTACCAGGTGCAAGCCCAGGGTCATCTCCAATGCAAACATGTAGACCACGTTCGGTCCAGAAGACTATCCCCTCAAAAGATTCCCCGCCCCCGGAGCTCATTTCTACAGCCGCAGAGACCAGAGACAAGGGAAGGTAGCCCTCACAATCTTCCACTGGTGCCTCACTCGAAGCCTGCGCAGGTCATTACAGAACCGAATGGAGATAGAGACGCTGACATGACGGAGGCAGCAGACTCTGACTCCGAGATGGAGACACAGGATGCATCAGAGGGGGAATCCTCGGGTCCACGGGCCGTGGATGTACAACCGTTGCGCTGTTCATCACGGAAGCGCCGGTCTCCGTCTCGTTACACGCCACCTGATCCAGCGCCGCATGCAAATGGTGTCTGACCTGCGGCAAAACGAGTCCGACGCCCTCCTTCGCCAGGGTCTTCGGTGGATTCCTTGGACTTTGGGGGGAGGGATGTTATAACCTGCCTGCTTACCATTGGCTGGGGACTAATGACAATCCCACAATCCTGTGGGAGTATGAGCTTCTCCAATGAGGGGGGCGGAGGAACCATTAGTAAACTCCAAGTATAAATAAAGCTGGCCAGTTTGGAACCAGCAGGAAGGAGTGTGCAACAAGGGAAGTTGCTGCTGCTGTTATATATATATATGTTATTGTAAATAAATGTTATTACTTTGTATCCTTAAAACTCATGCTGGTTTCTTCGTGGCCCTCACAAAAGGTGGTATCATGACCGGTACAGGCTTGGAGGGCCGAAGGGCCTGTTCCTGTGCGATATTGTTCTTTGTTCTGATAAAATCTGGAATTAAAAGTCAAATGATGACCATGAAACCAATGTTGATTGTCTTAAAACCCCATCAGGTTCACTAATGTCCTTTAGGGAAGGAAATCTGTCATCTTTACCTGGTCTGGCCTATATGTGACTCCAGACCCACAGCAAGGTGGTTGACTCTTAAATGCCCTCAGGGCTGGACACTAGATGCTGGCGCAGCCAGCGACGCTCACATTCCATGAACAGTAGCTGGAATGAGGCAGTAAATGCTAAGCTTAGATTTTATAATGGGGCAGGTATTTAACCGGATCAGTAGCAGGATGAGTCCCTCCCCAGCATACTCAAGAAACTTGACACCATCCAAGACAAACCAGCCCATTTGATTCGTACCCCTTCCATAAACATTCAATCTCTCCATCATTGACGCACAGTGTGTACCACCTACAAGATGCACTGCAGGAACTCGACAAGGTTCCTTCGGCAGCAACTTCCAAACCCACGACCACTACCATCTAGAAGGACAAGGGCAGCAGACACATGGGAAAACCACCACCTGGAGATTCCCCACCAAGTCATTCACCATCCTGTCTTGGAAATATATCACCGTTCCTTCACTGCCGCTGGGTCAAAATCCTGGAACTCCCTTTCTAACAGCTCTGTGGATGGACCTACGCCTCAGGGACTGCAGCAACTTAATAAGGCAACTCACCACCATCTTGTCATGAGCGATTAGGGATTGGCAACAAATGCTGGTCTAGCCAGTGAGGCCCACAGCCCATGAATGACTTTTCTAAAGTGAATTTACCAGTCATCAAGTCTATCAGCACCAGCCCCTAACTAATCTTCAGTTTACTGATCTTTTGGATTGCTTCATGGCAAAAACAAGAAGCATATTTTGCCCAAACTAAAAAAGTTTGGCAATATCTCATTGTCCTGTGACGTTGACTACTGTGAGGAACTGGAAGTGTCGAGCGAGGGAACCGTGGCTTACTAAAGTAGTTGAATCACATGTCAAGAGGAAGAAGGAGGCTTATGTAAAGATGAGACGTGAAGGTTCAGTTAGGGCGCTCGAGATTTACAAGTTAGCTAGAAGGACCTAAAGAGAGAGCTAAGAAGAGCCAGGAGGGGACATGAGAAATCTTTGGCAGGTAGGATCAAGGGTAACCCTAAAGCTTTCTATAAGTATGTCAGGAATAAAAGAATGACTAGGGTAAGAGTAGGGCCAGTCAAGGACAGTAGTGGGAAATTGTGCGTGGAGTCCGAGGAGATAGGAGAGGTGTTAAATGAATATTTTTCGTCAGTATTAACACAGGAAAAAGACAATGTTGTCGAGGAGAATACTGAGATACCGGCTACTAGACTAGATGGGCTTGAGGTTCATAAGAAGGAGGTGTTAGCAATTGTGGAAAGTGAGAAAATAGATAAGTCCCCTGGGCCGGATGGGATTTATCCTAGGATTCTCTGGGAAGCTAGGGAGGAGATTGCTGAGCCTTTGGCTTTGATCTTTATGTCGTCATTGTCTACAGGAAGGGTGCCAGAAGACTGGAGGATAGCAAATGTTGTCCCCTTGTTCAAGAAGGGGAGTAGAGACAACCCCGGTAACTACAGACCAGTGAGCCTCACTGTTGTGGGCAAAGTCTTCAAAAGGTTTATAGGAGATAGGATTTATAATCATCTAGAAAGGACTAATTTGATTACGGATAGTCAACACGGTTTTGTGAAGGGTAGGTCGTGCCTCACAAACTTTATTGAGTTCTTTGAGAAGGTGACCAAACAGGTGGACGAGGGGAAAGCAGTTGATGTGGTGTATATGGATTTCAGTAAAGCGTTTGATAAAGTTCCTATTGCATGCTATTGCAGAAAATATGGAGGCATGGGATTGAGGGTGAATTAGGAGTTTGGATGAGAAATTGGCTAGCTGTAAGAAGACAGAGGGTGGTGGTTGATGGGAAATGTTCAGCCTGGAGTTCAGTTACTAGTGGTGTACCACAAGGATCTGTTTTGGGGCCACTGCTGTTTGTCATTTTTATAAATGACCTGGAGGAGGGGGTAGAAGGATGGGTGAGTAAATTTGCAGATGACACGAAAGTCGGTGGAGTTGTGGACAGTGCGGAAGGATGTTGCAGGTTACAGAGGGATATAGATAAGCTGAAAAGCTGGGCTAAGAGGTGGCAAATGGAGTTTAATGCAGAAAAGTGTGAGGTGATTCATTTTGAAGGAGTAACAGGAATACAGAGTACTGGACTAATGGTAAGATTCTTGGATGAGCAAAGAGATCTCGCTGTCCATGTACATAGATCCCTGAAAGTTGCCACCCAGATTGATAGGGTTCTTAAGAAGGCGTACGGTGTGTTAGCTTTTATTGGTAGGGGGATTGAGTTTCGGAGCCATGAGGTGATGTTGCAGCTGTACAAATCTCTGGTGCGGCCGCATTTGGAGTATTGCGTGCAGTTCTAGTCGCCGCATTATAGGGAGGATGTGGAAGCATTGGAAAGGGTGCAGAGGAGATTTACCAGGATGTTGCCTGGTATGGAGGGAAGATCTTATGAGGAAAGGCTGATGGACTTAAGGCTGTTTTCGTTAGAGAGAAGAAGGTTAAGAGGCGACTTAATTGAAGCATACAAGATGATCAGACGATTAGATAGGGTGGACAGTGAGAGCCTTTTTCCTCAGATGGTGATGGCTAGCATGAAGGAACATAGCTTTAAATTGAGGGGAGATAGATATAGGACAGATGTCAGAGGTAGGTTCTTTACTAGAGAGTAGTAAGGGCGTGGAATGCCCTGCCTGCAACAGTAGTGGACTCGCCAACATTAAGGGCATTTAAATGGCCATTGGATAAACATATGGATGATAAGGGAATAGTGTAGATGGGCTTTAGAGTGGTTTCACAGGTCGGCGCAACATCGAGGGCCAAAGGGCCTGTACTGCACTGTAATGTTCTATGTTCTATGGTGAGATTGCAGCACATAGCCTGTCAGTTCAGTGAGTGGGACAGCATTTCGAGAGGACTAGAGCTGGGTTAGCTCAGTCAGGAAAGGTGAGTGACCAGAGTATGGGTCGGATTAACATGAGCAAAGGAGAATGCCAAAAAAGTCATAAAATTGGGATGGTGGAGCTTCAGAAAAGCATGCAAATGCAGCTCCATTGACCCTCATCCCAGGTACTATAAGAGAAAGAATAGAAAAGGGACATTGTCAGAATGTTGCAAAATTCCACAATTTGAATTGGGATGCAATTGATCTACTTTCCAAATTCAAAATGTTTAAACGGCAGAGAGAGCTATGGTGCAGGATTCTCCCCTAGGGCCGCCCGGAAGGTGCGGAATTCAACCGGCGCCGAGGGCCACCACCGGCCGGAGCGAGTTGGCGTATGCGCGGGGGCGCCAGCGTGTGCTGGCGTCATCCCAGCGCATGCGCAGGGGGGTTCGTCTCCGCACTGGCCATGGCAGAGGTCCACAGCAGCCGGTGCGGAGGGAAAGAGTGCCCCCACGGCACAGGCCCGCCCGCGGATCGGTGGGCCCCGATCGCGGGCCAGGCCATCGTGGGGGCACCCCCCGGGGCCAGATCCCCCCGCGCCCCCCCCCCCCCCCCGAGGACCCCGGAGGCCACCTGCAGAGCCAGGTCCCGCCAGTAAGTACCTGGTCTAATTTACGCCGGCTGGACCGGCCTAAAACAGGCGGCCGCTCGGCCCATTGCGGGCCGGACAATCGCCGGGTGGCCACTGCCAGCGACCGTCGACCGGCGTGGCGCGATTTCCGCCCCCGCCAAAACCCCGGCGCCGGAGAATTCGGTCCACGCCGCCCCCCGGCGATTCTGCAGTCCGGTGGGGGGTCGGAGACTCCCGCTCATGGTTTCTTGATTCAGAATGTGTCGGAACCAGACAAGCAAGCCATAGAAATTCACTTAACATTTGGGACTGAAGGTCTACCTAAGTTGCACACATGAGGATTAACAGCAGAAGAGCTAAAGGCTCCCCAAAAGACATGGACTACATTGGAAGACACCGGTTCTGAATTAGATTAACCTTCTATATTCATTGACTTGAGTTCATGTCATTTCGACAACAGCCTACTGAATCATTAGACTATTTTGCCAGCAGATGTTAATTTTCCAGACGCCGAACTAGCAGACAGAATTGTTGAGTTGGGGATTGCATCCACTCCCATGGAAGCATCACAGAAAGATCTACCAGGTCAGCCCAAAAAATAAAGCATTGAAGAACTACTCAGTGATGGTCGTAAATATGAAGTGATCCTTGCAGGTCAACAAAGCTTACAGGTTCTAAGCACAACACCAAATGTTGAGTCACTTACTAGAACACCCAATCCCAGCAAGGCATGTAGGATTCTTGACCTTCCGCCTGCACCAAGGAAATGCCCAGCTTTCCATCAATTCTGCAAAGCATGTGGCAGGAAAGGCAGTGGCAGTGCACTCGAGCAAAGGCTGGTGTACCGCCAAAGCGCCGTGCACTGAACCAAACAAACTAAACAGAACGGATACCATGAAGCAAGAAGAGTGACCATCCGATATTCCTTCAGAAACATAAACTTGAGATGATTTGCAAACCAGAAAATGACGATGGTGAACGAACACAATGAGACGAAGAGTGGTGAACATATGTTTAATACCGTCAGTCTCTTGGAGAACATAAATGCCATCCTTGCCTTCTTCCTGACCCTTTGTTTGTCGATGTATCATGTCAATGTACTCTGTCGATTATTCTTTTTTATCGACTATGTACATTCCCTTGGCCGCAGAAAAATACTTTTCACTGTACTTCGGTCCTTCGAACATACGGTGCAGAAAGAGGCCGTTCGGCCCATCGAGTCTGCACCGACCCACTTAAACCCTCACTTCCACCCTATCCCCCTAACCCAATACCCCTCCTAACCTTTTTTGGACACTAAGTGCAATTTAGCATGGCCAATCCACCTAGCCTACACGTCTTTGGGCTGTGGGAGAAAACCGGAGCACCCGGAGGAAACCCACGCAGACACGGGGAGAACGTGCAGACTCCGCACAGACAGTGACCCAGCAGGGAATCGAACCTGGGACCCTGGAGCTGTGAAGCCACAGTGTGAACCATTATGCTACCGTGCTGCCCATGTGACAATAAATCAAATCAAATCAAAGTGTTTACCAAGACTTGAATTATCTGTCATAGTTGAGGCCAAAGCATTGTGCAATTTCAAGAAGGAATTAGATAAAGGGCGAAATTCTCCGGAAACGGCGCGATCTCCGCTGGCTCGCGCCCAAAGCGGCGCCAATCAGACGGGCATCGCGCCGCCCCAAAGATGCGGAATGCTCCGCATCTTTGGGGGCCGAGCCCCAACATTGAGGGGCTAGGCCGGCGCCGGAGGAATTTCCGCCCCGCCAGCTGGCGGAAACGGCCTTTGTTGCCCCGCCAGCTGGCGCGGAAATGACATCTCCGGGCGGCGCGTGCGCGGGAGCGTCAGCGGCCGCTGACAGTTTCCCGCGCATGCGCAGTGGAGGGAGTCTCTTCCGCCTCCGCCATTGTGGAGACCGTGGCGGAGGCGGAAGGGAAAGAGTGCCCCCACGGCACAGGCCCGCCCGCAGATTGGTGGGCCCCGATCGTGGGCCAGGCCACCGTGGGGGCACCCCCCGGGGTCAGATCGCCCCGCGCCCCCCCCCCAGGACCCCGGAGCCCACCCACGCCGCCTTGTCCCGCCGGTAAGGTAGGTGGTTCAATTTACGCCGGCGGGGCAGGCAATTTATTGGCGGGACTTCGGCCCATCCGGGCCGGAGAATTGAGCGGGGGGGCCCGCCAAACGGCGCGGCCCGATTCACGCCCCCGCCCAATCTCCGGTACCGGAGACTTCGGCAACCGGCGGGGGCGGGATTCACGCCAGCCCCCGACGATTCTCCGACCCGGCAGGTGGGTCGGAGAATGTCGCCCCAAGTTCTTGGGGCTAAGGGATCAAGGAATTATGGTGCGATATGAGATCAGGGTATTGAACCTGATGATCAGCATGAGCAATATGAATGGCGGAGCAGGCTCGAATGGCCGAATGGCCTGCTCCTGCTTCTATTTTCTATGCATGTTTCACGATATGTGTGAGATGTGGAATATCAATCACATTACTTTTTCTTTCATTCTAAATCTAATGACCTAGGTGACCGAATGAAACACATGGTGACATCCTTAATTCACAACTGTTGACTGACCAAAGAAAGATCTTTTTACAATGTTACACCTGAGAGCGACATGTTTATGTGCAACTATACAAAGAATAGCTGGGCGCTGTGTAAATGACTACTGGCAACATCCATGCAGTCGCATTCAGCTGGTCTCTGACACTGGAAACATCAGAGAAGGCAGCACGGTAGCACAAGTGGATAGCACTGTGGCTTCAGGGTCCCAGGTTCGATTCCCCACTGGATTACTGTCTGTGCGAAGTCTGCACGCTCTCCCCACGTCTGCATGGGTTTCCTCCGGGTGCTCCGGTTTCCTCCCACAGTCCAAAGACGTGCAGGTTAGGTGGATTGGCCATGATAGATTGCCGTTAGTGACCAAAAAGGGTAGAAGGGGTAATTGGGTTATGGGGATAGGGTGGAAGTGAGGGCTTAAGTGGGTCGGTGCAGACCTGATGGGCCGAATGGCCTCCTTCTGCACTGTATGTTTTATGTTCTATGTATGCCAGCATCAAGAAAGCTTTTGGATCAACCATCATGAAGACTGCACACCCTCCCACACCCAAAGTCTAAATCAGTGGAAACATTCACTGACCGAAGCAAGCGAATGAACCGTTGGGTGGTGCACTACCCAGAACTGTACTCCAGGTAAAATGTAGTTATTCATGCCGCTCTTAATAGAGTTCAGCCTCTGCCAGACACAGACGAACTGAATGAACAGCCAGTGGAACTGGAGCTCAACAACACCATTGATTCCCCAGCCCAGCAGAAAGGAGCCTGCAAAGGGCGGTATTATCCCTGAAATAATCAAGCATGCCAAGCCAGCTATACTCTCAAAACTCAACAAATCAGCTGGAAATTCTTGCCCAAGGTCAACGGACCTTTAAATGGTCCACCGAACCCCGACGATACCCAAGGTTTGGGTATTTCAAGTTTGCACCCTCAGTATCCTGTTTTACGGCAGTGAGGCCTGGACAATGTATGCCAACCAAGAATGATGCCTCAACATGTTCCCTCTTTGCTACCTCCAAGGAATCCTCAGCATCCGGTGATAGGACCACATCTCCAACATAAAAGTCCTCGAGGTAGCTAACATCCCCAGCATGTCGGCCATACTCAGCCAGCGGCGCTTGAGATGGCTTGGACATGTGAGCCATATCGAGGATGGCAGCATCCCCAAGAAAATATATAGTACAGCAAGCTCGCCACCGGCACCAGACCCACTTACCTTCGCTCCAAAGACGTCTGCAAACATGAAGTACTATGACGTGTGTCGTGTTGGGTGTTCCGATATACAAACGAACCAACACGGTTGTAGATGGTACAACTCTGTTTTATTATTCTGTACAATAACAACTGTTAACTTCTGGCTGTGGTTCGTACTTCACCAGTTAACCTGTGGACCCAGCCCTAGCACTATCTTAGAGAGGCACTCAGCACATGGTGTATGTCTGAGTGGCACGCTGTGAGCTCTGTGCTCTGAGCTATCTCCTGGTAGAATGAGCGGGAACTGTGGTGTTCCCTGTTTTATAGTGTGTGTGCTCTCACTGGTGATTGGTTGTGATGTTGTGTGTGTGTTGATTGGTCCGTCTACCTGTACATCAGTGTGTGTGTGATTGCACCAGGATATGTTAATATGGATATCATGACAACATGCACCACAAGCTAAGGGAGTAAGTTGCCAGTGATCGCCTGAGCTGGTGGACAACAATGAAGGATGGAGTGATAAGAAGCCTAGAGAAGAGATGCAGAAGCTGGCAAGGCATGAGACGACATTGCAAAAGAGCCGGACGCTGTTAACCCAATCTGTGATCCATTGGCACGCACCCATTGTCCCTCGAGACAGGGAGGCCAGGAAGAGGATTTTCTCCATGGCAATATAGGCACAAGATAGGCACAAGACTGCAGCTGTATGTTGTCCTGGTCTTTAATGCTGCAAGCAATGTTTATCGATTATCAGAGTCCTAAGTGAATTTATGCAGACAAGGAAGATTATAAAGCCATTATGATTTCAGTTGTAAGACACACTCAAGCATGGCTCATTCATCAGGAGAATTGAAATGGTAAGTCGGGCCAAAGCAGCAATTTCTCACTCTGCAACACTGATACTGAGTGGCTTGAGATTTCCTGTTTTAGCCTAACAGTGACGTGAATGCAGATAACCATTAACCGCCCAAGCAAAACTAATGCTGTGTTAAAGCAAGACTAATGCTGGTCCCAGCACACTTCTTTTTGAAACATTGTCAGTAAAGACATGGTCAATAATTTGAGTAGAGATGGCATTGACTTCCAGCTGTTTGGAACAGATGTTTGAGTCAGAGTCAGTATGCAGGCACACACTGCCCAACAAAACTTTATTTCAATTCTAAACCAATCCCCACCACCTCATCCTCCCATGCGCATTGACTTATGCTGGGATTTACTTCCATAGACAGCAGAGGTTTTCTCTCATGGCTCCCTCAACTGGCAAATCTACAGGCTTGAGGGACATGGGTTCAAATCCCACCACAGCAACTGGTGGAATTTAAATTCAATTACTAAGTCTGGATTAATAAAGCCAGCCTCAGTATTGGTGACCACAGAATTGTCATTGATTGCCATCTGGTTTTCTAACATCCTTCAGAGAAGGAAATCTGCCACCCTTACCTGGTCAGGTAACCAGATGTCAGACCCACAGCAAGGGCGAGACAGACATTTGAGAATTTTACCACCAGTAAGTCGGCACAGAGTGACGATCCGATGCTGACTGGTTACAGTCCATTGTGTTTCTTTGTGATCTGCACTGCAGTTCCTCACAATCCGGACCAAGGCGACAGCCACCAGATGTCAGTGACAACTTAGCACGGTAGCACAAGTGGATAGCACTGTGGCTTCACAGCACCAGGGTCCCAGGTTCGATTCCCCTCTGGGTGACTGTCTGTGCGGAATCTGCACGTTCTGCCCATGTCTGCGTGGGTTTCCTCCGGGTGCTCCGGTTTCCTCCCACTGTCCAAAGACATGCAGGTTAGGTGGATTGACCATGCTAAATTGCCCTTAGTGTCCAAAAAGGTTAGGAGGGGTTGTTGGGTTACGGGGATAGGGTGGAAGTGAGGGCTTGAGTGGGTCGGTGCAGACTCGATGGGCCAAATGGCCTCCTTCTGCACTCTATGTTCTATGATCTATGATCTAACTCCAACTCTGAGGACAATGACACAGACGATGCATCATCCCCTGCCACTCCCGCACCCTCCACCATTGCAGTGTCACCCACACAGGTCCAGAACGGACCGCACATAGAAACAAGGGCACAATCTGGTGGACATCCAACTGTATTCCAGCAGCTGAGGGAGGCTATGCCTGGTGAAATACCTGACACTCTTGAGTACAGAGGGTGATGGTTGAAGATTGTTTTTGCGACTGGAATCCTGTATCCAGTGTGTTCCGTAGGGATCTGTGCTGGGTCCATTGTTGTTTGTGGCATACATTAATGATCTGGATGTGAATGTAAGAAGCATGACCAGTAAGTTTGCAGATGACACAAAAATTGGTAATGTGGCAAATAGTGAGGAGCAAGGCCTTTAATTACAGGGCGATATAAACGGGCTGGTGAGATGGGCAGAAGAATGGCAAATGGAATTTAACCATGAAAAGTGTGAGGTAATGCATTTTGGGAGGACTGACAAGGCAAGGGAATGTACAATGGTCGGACCCCAGAAAGTACAGTGGATCAGGGGGACCGTAGTGTGCAGGTTCACAGATCTCTGAAGGCAGCAGCACAGGTAGATAAGGTGGTCAAGAAGGCCTATGGGATTCTTGCCTTCATTGGCTGAGGCATTGAATACAAGAGCAGTAAAGTTATACTGGAGCTGTATAAAACACTGGTTAGGCCCCAGCTGGAGTATTGTCTGCAGTTCTGGTCACCGCACTGTAGGAAGGATGTGATTGCACTGGAGAGGGTGCAGAGGAAGATTCACCAGGATGTTGTCTGGGCTGGATCGTTCTCCCTGGAGGAGAGAAGGCTGAGGGGATCTGATTGAGGTGTATAAAATTATGAGGACATAGATAGAGGACAGGAAGATACTTTTCCCCTTAGTGGAGGGGTATAACCCAGGGGCATAGATTTATGATACTAGGCAGGAGGTTTAGAAGAAATGTGAGGAATAACCTTTTGAAAATGAAAATCGCTTATTGTCACAAGTAGGCTTCAAATGAAGTTACTGTGAAAAGCCCCTAGTCGCCACATTCCGGTACATGTTCGGGGAGGCTGGTACGGGTTTTCACACAGAGGGTGGTTGGAAAATGGAACTCACTGCCTGAAAGCGTGGTCGAGGCAGGAACCCTCACAACTTTTAATAAACATTTAGATCAGCACTTGAAATACCACAGTATACCAGGCTATGAACCAAGTGCTGGAAAATGGGATGAGAATAGATAGGTGCTTGATGGTCAGCATGGACGCGATGGCTGAAGGGCTTCTTTCCATGCTGTAAGACTCTATGACTATGACTCTGACTGTTGTGTACCAGGCCCATACTGAGCCCCAGGGGGCCTCTGTTCTTAGCCACAAGAAGCCTAGTCGAAACCAGAGAAAAGGGGGGAAACATCTGGCAGAGTCATTAGAGGCATTGCGCAGCTTTGCACAGATGATGGAGCAATCCATCCAAGCCATGAATTCTGCCATTTCTCAGGCATATGAGCCCATGTCTTCCTGATGGAGAGATTTGTGACTGCCATGGACAGCCAGGATGAGCATATGACACACATGCACTTACATCGACATTCCATCATGCTGGCCATGGGCTCCAAAAAGCAGTGGCTAGGTAAGCAGGCTCAAGGCACCTGGACCCCTTCTCCTCGGGGAGACCGAGAGGTGCCATTGAGAGAGCGGGAGGAGGCGCTCATGCCTGTCTCCCCAGGGGCATCCTATCGGGACACCCCAACCGCACCCCCCTCCCCCACACCAATGGTGACTGGGAGCAAAGACTTCATGGTGAAGCAGTTGAGGAACAGTGGAGAACCTTCCGAGCGATCTTTCACAGTGTTCAGAAAAGGTTCATACCGACAAAAAAGAAAGACGGTAGAAAGGGGAAAAATCGACCGTGGATATCTAAGGAGGTGAGGGAGAGTATCAAATTGAAGGAAAAAACATACAAAGTGGCAAAAATTAGTGGGAGACTAGAGGACTGGGAAGCCTTTAGGGGACAACAGAAAGCGACTAAAAAAGCCATAAAGAAGAGTAAGGTAGACTATGAAAGTAAACTGGCTCAGAACATAAAAGCAGATAGTAAAAGCTTCTACAAATATATAAGACAAAAAAGAGTGGCTAAGATAAATATTGGTCCTTTGGAAGATGAGAAGGGAGATTTAATAATAGGAGACGGGGAAATGGCTGAGGAGCTGAACAGGTTTTTTGGGTCAGTCTTCACAGTGGAGGACACAAATAACATGCCAGTGACTGATGGAAATAAGGATATGATAGGTGAGGACCTTGAGATGATTGTAATCACTAAGGAGGCAGTATTGGGCAAGCTAATGGGGCTAAAGGTAGACAAGTCTCCTGGCCCTGATGGGATGCATCCCAGAGTGTTAAAAGAGATGGCTAGGGAAATTGTAAACGCACTAGTGATAATTTATCAAAATTCACTAGACTCTGGGGTGGTCCCAGAGGATTGGAAAGTAGCAAACGTGACACCACTGTTTAAAAAAGGTCGGCAGAAAGCGGGTAATTATAGGCCGGTAAGCTTAACTACGGTTGTAGGGAAAATGCTGGAATCTATCATTAAGGAGGAAATAGCGGGGCACCTGGAGGGAAATTGTCCCATTGGGCAGATGCAGCATGGGTTCACAAAGGGTAGGTCGTGTCTGACTAATTTGGTAGAATTTTTTGAGGTCGTTACCAGTGCAGTAGATAACGGGGAGCCAATGGATGTGGTATATCTGGATTTCCAGAAAGCTTTTGACAAGGTGCCACACAAAAGGTTGCTGCATCAACTAAAGATGCATGGCATTGAGGGTAAAGTGGTAGCATGGGTAGAGGATTGGTTAACTAACAGAAAGCAGAGAGTGGGGATAAATGGGTGTTTCCCTGGTTGGCAACCTGTAACTAGTGGGGTCCCTCAAGGATCAGTGTTGGGCCCGCAGTTGTTCACAATTTACATAGACGATTTGGAGTTGGGGACCAAGTGCAATGTGGCAAAGTTTGCAGACGACACTAAGATGTGTGGTAAAGCAAAAAGTGCAGAGGATACCGGAAGTCTGCAGAAGGATTTGGATAGGTTAGGTGAATGGGCTAGGGTCTGGCAGATGGAATTCAATGTTGCCAAGTGTGAGGCTATCCATTTTGGGAGGAATAACAGCAGAATGGATTATTATTTAAACGATAAGATGTTAAAACATGCTGCTGTGCAGAGGGACCTGGGTGTGCTGGTGCACGAGTCGCAAAAAGTTGGTGTGCAGGTGCAACAGGTGATTAAGAAGGCTAATTGAGTTTTGTCTTTCATTGCTAGAGGGATGGAGTTCAAGACTAGTGAGGTTATGCTGCAATTGTATAGGGTGTTGGTGAGGCCGTATCTGGAGTATTGTGTTCAGTTTTGGTCTCCTTACCTGAGAAAGGACATATTGGCACTGGAGGGAGTGCAGAGGAGATTCACTAGGTTGATCCCAGAGTTCAGGGGATTAGATTATGACGAGAGGTTGAGTAGACTGGGACTGTACTCATTGGAGTTTAGAAGGATGCAGGGGGATCTTATTGAGACATATAAAATTATGAAGGGAATAGATAGGATAGATGCGGGCAGGTTGTTCCCACTGGTCGGGGAAAGCAGAACTAGGGGGCATAGCCTCAAAATAAGGGGAGGTAGATTTAGGACGGAGTGTAGGAGGAACTTCTTCACCCAAAGGGTTGTGAATCTCTGGAATTCCTTGCCCAGTGAAGCAGTTGAGGCTCCTTCTTTAAACGTTTTTAAAAAAAAGATAGATTCCTTTCCAAAGAATAAAGGGATTCGGGGATATGGTGTACGGGCCGGAGAGTGGAGCTGAGTCCACAAAGATCAGCCATGATCTCATTAAATGGCGGAGCAGGCTCGAGGGGCCAGATGGCCTACTCCTGCTCCTAGTTCTTATGTTCTTACGACCGTTGATCCTTACCCACTGCATGGTTGAGGTGACCCTAATGTCTCCAGTAGACAAGGCCTAGAAGGAGACCACGCATGGGGGAGAACACAGTAGACCAGTTCCCTCAAACGTTGGACCTTCAGATGACAGCTGCCAATAACACAGCAGGCAACAGGGCCTTACACTTTGCAACCTGTCTCCACCTCAGTTGCCAATATTGGGGGTCTCACCAAGACGTAGCAGGAGTAAAAGGAAATTTAAGCATTCTGAGAGCACAGGGGTGGCACAGGTGTACACGCACTGTCCACTTATTGACATGTAAATATGTTGTATAATATTAGATTGACTTTATTCAGGTGTGCATCATGGGCATTTATTGGAACTCGTTTAGTCAGAGGGCAATATCAGGTAGGCAATGCAGGTTTTAAGCTTTCTCTGGAGGGAGGCTGGCACAGGTGGGTGAAAATCCCAAGCAAGCGAGTGTTTGCGGCGATGAGTTGCTTTTCGATTGGGAGCACTCTCCTCCTGAATCACAAGATTCCACGGACATGAACATTCAAGTCCCATTCCGGCACTTAAACACACACGAAATAAAAACAAGGCTGGCACTCCAGAGTAGTGGTCCAGGGAATGCTACACTGTTGAATGTGCTGTCTTACAGATGAGATGTTGAAATTTGATCCCATCTGCCTGTTTGGGAAGAGGGAAAAGATCCCATGGTAGTATTTCGAAGAAGGGCAGGAGTGCTATTCCTGGCAACCTGGTTATCCCCCAGTCAACATCACAAGGAGGAGGATACCTGGCCATTACATTGCCGTCTGTGTTTCCTCCATTACGACAGTGACTAATCTTCAGAAGTACTTCATTGGCTGCAAGGCGCTTTGTGATACCGGGGGGGGGCGGGGGGGGGGGGGGGGGGGTCATGAAATATTTAAAAGCAAGGTTCTTTTTTATTTTGGAATTTAGAAGGTTGAGGAGTGACCGAAAGTATTTGAGAGGATGAAGTGATTGGTAGGGTAGTTTGAGAAGAGCTTGGTGGGGCATCCCAGAACAAGGGGGCCAAAGATATGCAGGTGAGGTGGATTGGCCATCATCAATTGCCTCTTAATGTCCAGGGATGTGCAGATCAGGTTAAGAAGTTATTGGGATAGGGTGGGGAAGGGAGCTTGGATGGAGTGCTCTTTCAGAGGGTCGGTGCAAACTTGATGGGCCAAATGGCCTCCTTCTGTACTGTAGGGATTCTATGATTCTATGACGGGGCACAACCTAAGCATTATAATGAGGTATATATTTAGGAGTAAATTCAAGAGGCATTTTTCAACACTAAGACCCCCAAAAGGCCCATTGTTGCAATGGCAATCAAAACCTTTAGGACTGATGTTGATAGATTTTTGATGAATAAGTGTTTATCAAGGGAAATCGAACAAAGGCAGAGAAAAGGAGTTGAAATAAAGAGTTGAGAGCTTCCTCTTGTGCAAGGATGAGCCTGATACAGTTTAAGGTGGTGCACAGGGTTCATATGATTTGGGCGAGAATGAGTGGGTTCTTTCAGGGGGTAGCAGATGAGTGTTAGAGTTGTGGGCGGGGGCCAGCGAATCATGCGCACATGTTTTGGGGTTGTGAAAAATTGGGAAGATTTTGGAAGGGAGTGTTCGCGGTCTTAGCCAGGATAGTGGAGGAGGAGGTGGCGATATTTGGGGTTTCAGAGAAGCCGGAGCTCATGGAGAGGAGGAAGGCCGATGTCTTGGCCTTCGCCTCTCTGACTGCACGGCAGCGAATTTTGCTGGAGTGGCGGTCGGCATCGCCACCGGGGGTAGCGGCTTGGTTGGGTGACGTGTACGACTTCCCGCGGTTAGAGAAGATAAAGTATGAGTTAAGGGGCTCAGCAGGGGAGTTTGAGAAAAGGTGGGGGATGTTTATGACCTTGTTTGAGGAGCTGTTCGTGGGGGGGTGGGGGTGGGGGGTGATGGGGAGAGGGGTAATGAAAAAGGGGAAAATCTGTACAGACTGTATAGTTGATTGCTGGGAAGTATGTTTCCCGGGGTGTTTATTTGCTGTAACCTGCTTTGATACATGTTTGTAATAAAATACGTTTTTAAAAAAAGAGTTGAGAGATGAATGCCTTCCATTATTCCTATGAATTCATCCAGTGCCAACATGGTTTGTGGTTGCCAGAGAGTGAGATCACCTCTAGTCACTCTCCGATGTCTGGAGGCATGTCTGACATTGGTGTGGAGTCTTGCTGTTCTGGTTAGACAAAATCTGAACAAATTCAGCATACACGTAGATGGCGGTTCAGTGCCAGGTGCTGATGAGATCCAGCCATGTAATCATATCATTGCTTTATGCAATTGCTAACTGCTAATTTGTTGGGTTGGTTTATTTTTATTTTTTTCTGGTTTAGGTTCTTCAAGGGTGGGTGGTGCAGCAGAGTAGCAAATTGGCCTTTTCTCTGTGATCAGGAGTAAAATCTGGCTGCAAGCATCCTGCGCCAATTTGTAGGTGTTATGCCCATGATTCATCACTAGAGGGAGCGACACATGAGTTTCCTGGGCATGCTGATTTGTGCAGGCGTTGGTGAAAAAGCCAGTGCAAAATGGCTGGGGGCAGCTGAATTGCATTGAAACATTCTGTGCCCACTTTAAAAAAAAACAGCAGAGCCTGTGTACTGGGAGGGCACAAGTCAGGTTGTCCACTAGTGCTCGTTTTTTTGGGCTGGTGCAGACTCGATGGGTCAAGAGGTCGTCAACTTTCTATGACACTGATAGTGGCATTTCCGAGCTCAAACTCAGCGAGTGCTGAGAATGTGGAACTCCCTTCGACTGTGAGTCTTTTGAATGAATGTGTTATGGGCGAGGCGTTTTCAGAACCCCAAAATGTATCATGGAGTTCAACCAACCTCTCCCTTTAATGGATTTGTTGCTTTTCCTAGCACACGGCTTTTTCCCTAGATGTGGGATTACAATTATGGACATGTGGGTTTTTAAACACAAAACACTCTTTATTCCATGAACTCAACTTAACATCTTAAATAAACTTTGGATCTCTTAACACCCCTCACTTCAAAGATAACTCAGAAAATATTGTAACAGTAAATAATTCCTTAAAATGTTCCTTCAAACTTCCAAGAGACTTAACACCTTTAAACAAAATCACATCAGGTTAAAGGCCTCACTATTATAAGTTTAAATCACCCAAATGATCCAGAGATAGTCTTTCATGGCAGAGATCCAGCTCACTGCAAAACACAGACACACACCAGCTCTTTTCCTCCAAACTGCAAAACTAAACTGCAAAATGGCTGGCCTGACCTCAGATCCACCCACTCTCTGACATCACTGTTTTCTTAAAGGTACATTGCTTAAACATCCATGTCTTAAATGTACTCTCACATGACACCTCCCCCAAGAAAAAAAAACCCATCAACTTCAAGATGGTTTCATTTTTCACTTTTGCACCATCCACTAAGAAATGCACACAGTAAATATACATTTTCATTGAAAGAAAACAACACACGCAAACAGGTATAATAATATAGTCCATTTTTCTTTGTTCTTTTTCCTCCAACCGAAATCCTTCTCGATTGATCACATTCGTGACAAAGCATCGGCTATCACATTTTCCCGTCCTGCCACATGTACTATTTTTAAATGAAATGGCTGTAACAACTCCAGCGAAACAGCCTTGCATTGTTATTCCGGAATCGCTCTAAAAACATCAAAGGATTATGATCCGTATATATAATGGTGTCAGATGGATTGCTGGTCACATGAATGTGAAAATGTTGCAAAGCCAGCACCAAACACAAAGTCTCCTTCTCAATCGTCGAATACTTTTTCTGGTGAGAATTCAATTTCTTTGAAAAACAACCAACAGCCCGTTCTAGCCCTTCGTCGTCGTCTTGTAGAAGCACCGCACCTACGGCCACTTTGAAGGGTTTGGTATAATTTGAGGTGACTAACACAGGAGCAGTGGTTAACAAAGCCTTCAGGCCGTCAAATGCCCGTTGACACTCTGCTGTCCACTGGAATTTGTTACAATTCTTGAGCAAGTCCGTCAGTGGAGCGACCAAACTGCTAAAATCTGGGACAAATTTCCGGCAAATTCCACTCATACCAAGAAATCGCATTATCTCCCGTCGTGTCGAGAGTATCGGAAACTCCCCAATAACTTTCATTTTCACATCCCATGGGACCAGTCGACCCTGTTCGATTGTATGGCCAAGGAAAGTGACTTGGGCTTTTCCAAATTCAATTTTGGCTAGGTTTATCACCAATCCCGCCTCCTGAAGTCAATCGAATAACTCCCTCAGATGTTTTAAATGTTCTTTCCATGTCTGGCTGAAAACTACCAAATCGTCGATGAATACCGCACAATTGGGTAATCCTGAAACAACTGTATTAGTTAACCGTTGAAATGTTGCTGGGGCGTTTTTCATGCCAGATGGCATAACTTTGATCTGGTATATACCATCTGGAGTCACAAAAGCTGAAATCTCCTTCGCCCTTTCCGATAAAGGTACCTGCCAGTAACCTTTCAGTAAATCCAATTTGGAAATAAAAGCGGATTGTCCCACTTGCTCAATGCAATCCTCCAAACGTGGGATAGGATAAGAGTCTGTTCTTGTAACTGCATTCACCTTTCGATAGTCCACGCACAACCGTTGGGTACCGTCTGGTTTAGGTACCATCACCATGGGTGAGCTCCATTGGCTGCAACCCACTTCAATTATGCCATTCTTCAGCATACTCGCAACCTCTCTGTTAACCTGTGCCAATTTTAAAGGATTAAGTCCAAATGGATGTTGTTTGATAGGAACAGCATTACCCACACCTTCATCATGTTAGTACTTCCCAATTTATCTCTACAAACTTGCCCATGTGATATCAATAACTCTTTCAGGTCAGTTAGTTTTTCCTCTGGAAGGTAACTTAACAATTCATCCCAATTTTTAAGAACATCCTCATTTTCCAATTTAATTTGAGGTATGTCAAATTCACATTCATTTGGATTTGGTTCGTCACTTTGAGTTTGAATCATTAAAACCTCCTTTTTCTCTCCTTCCCTTTCAAAGTACCTTTTAAGCATATTCACATGACACACTCGGTGAGTCTTCTTTCTATCTGGTGTTTGTACCACATAATTCACCTCACTTAATTTCCTTTCAATCTGATACAGTCCACAAAACCTAGCTTTTAAAGGCTCCCTTACCACTGGTAACAACACTAAAACTTTTTCCCCACTGGCAAAACTATGAACTTTGGATTTCTTGTCCGCTACCCGTTCCATCACATTTTGTGCAACTTTCAAATGTTGTCTAGCCAATTCACCTGCTCTATTTAATCGTTCCCTAAAATTTGACGCGTAATTTCCAATTTCTCACCCACCAATTCTTTCTTAATCAATTTAAGTGGTCCTCTTACCTCATGACCAAAAATTAGTTCAAAAGGACTAAATTTGATAGACTCATTAGCATCCCTAATTGCAAACAATACGAATGGGATTACTTTATCCCAATCCTCCGGATAATCTTGACAATACGCCCTCCACATTGTCTTTAATGTCTGATGCCACCTTTCTAACGCTCCCTGCGATTCTGGATGGTACGCAGTTGATTTAAATTGTTTTATTCCTAAGCTGTCCATAACTTCTTTGAATAACTTTGAAGTAAAATTCGTTCCTTGATCCGATTGAATTTCTGTGGGTAATCCATATCTAGTAAAGAATTTAAGTAACTCCTCCTCAATCCTTTTAGCTGTAATATTATGTACTGGAATGGCCTCTGGAAACCTAGTAGACACATCCATTACAGTCAAAAGATATTGATTCCCACTTTTTGTTTTCGGAAATGGTCCCACACAATCAATTAGGACCCTTGTAAAAGCTTCCTCAAATGCTGGAATTGGTATTCAGGGCGCTAGTTTTATCACTGCTTGAGGTTTCCCTATCACTTGACATGTGTGACATGATTGACAAAATTTAACTACATCTTTATGTAGTGCAGGCCAATAAAAATGTTTCTGGATTTTAGCTTGAGTTTTCCTTATTCCCAAATGACGTCACACTGGTACCTCATGTGCAACTCACAACACCTCCTTTCTATACCCTACCGGCAATACTACTTGATGAACTTCTGCCTACTTTTCATCCGCCTGCATATGTACAGGTCTCCATTTTCTCATCAAGACATCATTTTTATGGTAGTAACACTCTGGTATACACTCAGATTCCTCTACCGTGTATGCTTTCTGATGCATCCGTTTTATTTCTACATCTTTCTGTTGTAACTCCGCCAATTGTCCTGAACTAAAAATATCCGCCTCATCCTCCACCTGTTCTTGTTCTTTTTCAACCATCTGATCAAAAATTGTTTTCTGATAATTGCACTTCATCTTCATTTTCACTCTTTGATGTCTCCTCTTGTCTTAACCTGTGACTTTGCGACCTTGTTACTACACAATCCGGAAAAATCCCAGGATATTCGTCCTTCAACACTTCAGTTGTCTGATTTTCCACTGGCTTATCAACCACAGTAGGCATCACTCCCACCTGCGATCCAGCTATATCATTACCCAAGATAAACTGTATTCCTGGACAAGATAGTTTCTCTGTTACTCCTACTACCACTTCACCACTCTTCACTGGACTTTCCAACATTACCTTATATAATGGAACGCTACTCCTCTCACCGTGAATTCCACATATCACCACCTTTTCTGGCAACATTCTTCCCAAACTACATAATTCCTCATCTCTCACCATTAAAGATTGACTAGCCCCTGTATCTCTTAAAATTGTGACTTCTTTACCTGCTCCTCCTGATACACATGAGTAAACTTTACCCACACAAGTAAATTCTTTAAAGACATCTGGCACCTTCTTAACAATTACTTCTTGAACAAGCTGTCCAATCGTTTGCACCTCCTTTGATTCCCTTGGGCTTTCCTTTACCACTCTAACAAACCCCACTGCCTTATCCTGTTTTACCCCATCAGCCTTCCCAGTGCTTTTCTTCAACCACCAACACTGTGATTTTACATGGCCTAGTTTATTACAGTGAAAACATCTGAAACTTTTCATTTCTTTTCCACCCTCCTGGATTTCTTTTTAAATCTGAGTTACAGTCTCTTTATTATCTCCCATCAGATCACCTTTATCTTTACCACTTGAGTATTTCTCATGTCCCCAGTTTCTATCCCTCACCGGCTGAAACTGATGCCGGAAACCAAGCCTTGATTGATGAACTAATTCACAATCATCTGCCATTTCTGCTGCTAATCTCGCAGTTTTAACCCTCTGCTCTTCCACATGAGTTCCCATTACATCAGGAATTGAATTTTTAAACTCCTCCAAAAGTATCATTTCTCTGAGAGCTTCATACGTTTGGTCTATTTTCAAAGCCCTTATCCACCTATCAAAATTACTCTGTTTGAGCCTTTCAAACTCCATGTATGTTTGACCAAATTATTTCCTTAAATTTCTAAACCTTTGTCTGTAAGCTTCAGGCACTAGCTCATATGCACTTAAGATGGATTTTTTCACCTCCTCATACGTTCCAGATACTTCCTCCGGTAGTGATGCAAACACTTCACTAGCTCTACCTACCAGCTTTGTTTGAATCGTTAACACCCACATGTCCTGTGGCCATTTCATTTGTTTAGCTACCTTCTCAAATGAAATGAAAAAGGGTTCCACTTCCTTCTCGTCAAACCTTGGCAATGCTTGGACATATTTAAATAGATTCCCACCAAGCCTTCGACTATGACTCTCTTTCTCACTATCCTCATCACTATCATCCAACTGTACATTTCCCTTTATGTCTGCCAATTTTAACTGATTGTCATGTTTCATGGTCATTTTCTGAAGTTCAAACTCCCTCTCTTTATCTTTTTCCCTGATCTGTATCTCCCTTTCTTTTTCTTTTTGTTCTGCTAAGGCTATTCTTTCTTTTCTCCTTTCTTCTCTCTCCTTTTCTTTTTCCTCTCTCTCTCTTTCTCTTTCTTTTTCCTCTCTCTCTCTTTCTCTTTCATTTTCCTCTCTCTCTCTTTCTCTTTCTTTTTCCTCTCTCTCACTCTCGTATGCCAGCCATTTTAATTCTTTCTCATGTTCCATTTGTTTAATTTGCAACTGAATTTTTGCCATTTCCAATTGGTCAAACTCTATCTCAGGCAACTTTAAATGCTTAACCACCGCCATAATTACCTCATCTTTTCTCATTTTGTCAGGTAATGTTAACTGTAATGTTCTTGCCAAATCTCACAGTCTGCTTTTCGTTTCTGTCCTTAAAAGTACTACGTGTGGCATTCTCCACCCCCAAAAACTTCTGAGCCTCTGAAAGAGCCATTGTTCACAACACTCTCCCCACTTAAATGAAAATATCACACCGGAAAAGCAACAATCCTTCACTGTCTTTAAGTTCACAAAAGCCAATCCAATAGATAGACTTTTATCCCCCTCAAGCCCCCAATTGTTATGGGGCGAGGTGTTTTCAGAACCCCAAAATGTATCATGGAGTTCAACCAACCTCTCCCTTTAATGGATTTGTTGCTTTTCCTAGCACACAGCTTTTTCCCTAGGTGTGGGATTACAATTATGGACATGTGGGTTTTTAAACACAAAACACTGTTTATTCCATGAACCCAACTTAACATCTTAAATAAACATTGGATCTCTTAACACCCCTTACTTCAAAGATAACTCAGAAAATATTGCAACAGTAAATAATTCCTTAAAATGTTCCTTCAAACTTCCAAGAGACTTAACACCTTTAAACAAAATCACATCAGGTTAAAAGCTTCACTATTATAAGTTTAAATCACCTAAATGATCCAGAGATAGTCTTTCATGGCAGAGATCCAGCTCACTGCAAAACACAGACACACACCAGCTATATTCCTCCAAACTGCAAAACTAAACTGCAAAATGGCTGGCCTGATCTCAGATCCAGCCACTCTCTGACATCACTGTTTTCTTAAAGGTACATTGCTTTAACATCCATGTCTTAAAGGTACTCTCACATGACAAATGCAATAGATGGAGTTAAGGGAAAGATGGATAGACATGTGAGGGAGAAGGGCATAAATGACTCTGCTGATAGAGCGAAACAAGAAAGGATGGGAGTGAAGCATGGATTGGTTGGACTTAGTGGCCTATAAGACCATAAGATGTAGGAGCAGAAGTAGGCCACTCGCCCCATCGAGTCTACTCTGCCAGTCAATGAGATTGTGGCTGATCTGATATAATCCTCAACTCCACTTTCCCACCTTATCCCCATAACCCTTTGTTCCTTTACTGATTAAAAATCTGTCCATCTCAACCTTGAACATACTTAACAAGAGTCTCTACAGCTCTCTGCAGTAAAGAATTCACAGATTCACTACCCTCTGAGAGAAGAAATTCCTTCTTATCTCAGTTTTAAATGAGTGACCCCTTACTCTGAGATTACACCCTCTGGTCCTAGACTCTCTCAGAAGGGGAAACATCCTCTCAACATCTACCCTGTCAAGCCCCCTGAGAATCCCATATGTCTCAATCAGGTCACCCCTCGTTCTTCTAAATTCCAATGAGTACAGGTCCAACCTACTCAACCTCTCCTCATAAGAAAATCGCTCCACACCTGAGATCAACCTAGTGAACCTTCTCTAGACTGCCTCCAATGCCAGTATATCTTTTTGCAAATTTTCAACACCATTCGCATCTCCTCAGATGCTGAAGCAGTCCATGTGCAATTGCAGCAAGACCTGGACAATATCCAGACTATGGCTGACAAGTGGCGAGTTTCATTCGCTCCTCAAGTGCCAGGCAATGAACATTTCCTCCAAGAGAGGATCTAACCACCGCCCCTTGCCATTCAATGGCATTACCATCACTGAATCCCCCACAATCAACATTTTGGGGGTTACCATTGATCAGAAACTGAACTGGTTTAGCCATATTAAACTGTGGCTACCAGAGCAGGCCAAAGGCTAGGAATCCTATGGCGAGTAACTCACCTCCTGACCCCCTAAAGCCTGGCAACCATCTACAAGGCACAAGTCAGGAGTGTAATGGAATACTCGCCACTTGCCTGCCCGAGTGCAGCCCGCTGGATTTCTCCCCATTTCCACAAACATTCAAACTCTCTGCCACCGACAAACAGTGGCAGCCGTGTGTACCATCTACAGGATGGACTGCAGGAACTCACCAAGGTTCCTTCGGCAGAACCTTCCAAACTCACGACCACTACCATCTAGAAGGACAAGAGCAGCAGGTACCTGGGAACACCACCACCTGGAGGTTCCCCTCCAAGTCACTCACCACCCTGACTTGTAAATATAACGTCGTTCCTTCACTGTCTCTGGGACAACATCCTGGAACTACCTCCCTAACAGCACTGTGGGTGTACCTACACCTCAGGGATGCAGCGGTTAAGAAGGCAACGTACCACCACCTTCTGAAGGGCAACTAGGAATGGACAATAAATGCTGGCCTAACCAGTGACGGCCACATCCCGCAAATTAAAAAAAAGATAAGGGGACCAAAGCAGTCCATAGTGTTCAGGTGTGGTCTAACTAGTGCCTTGGATAGTTTTAGCACGATTTCCTTATTTTTATACTCCATTCACTTTGAAATAAAGGCCAACATTCCATTTCCCAATTACCTGCTGAACTTGCATGCTAACGTTTTGTGGTTTATGAACGAGGACCCCCAAATCCCTCTGTGCTGGAGTTTTATGCAGTCTTTCTCCATTTAAATAATATTCAGTTCCTTTATTCCTCTTGCCAAAGAACATAACTTCACATTTGCCCACATTATATTCCAACTGCCAAGTTTTTGCCTGTGTCTATGTTGCTTACTCGATGGAATGCTCGGTAATTTCACACTCTAATAACTTAACGGTGTGTCTCAGTGATATTTCGTCTCATCCGTGTACAGCATTGTAGCTGCTCAAGTATGATACTCACCACAGTGTAAGAAAACATGGCAGCAGCCTCACTCATTGGGGTCACAAAGCATCCAAGAGGTAGGATGAACAAACTCCTGCATGTCAATGCCACCAATTACTTTTTAAAAATTAATTTACAGATTGTGGGCGTCGCTGGTCAGGCCAGCATTTATTGCCCATCCCCCCTAGTTGCCCTTCAGAAGGTGGTGGTGAGTTGCCGCCTTGACCGCTGCAGTCCTTGAGGTGTAGGTACACCCACTGTGCTGTTGGGAACGGAGTTCCAGGATGTTGCCCTAGTGACAGTGAAGGAACGACGATATATTTCCAAGTCAAGGTAGTGAGTGACTTGTAGAGGAACCTCCGGGTGGTGGGGTTCCCAGGTATCTGCTGCTCTTGTCTTTCTAGATGGTATTAGTTGTGAGTTTGGAAGGTTTTGTCGAAGGAACATTGGTGAGTTACTGTAGTGCATCTTGTAGATGGTACACACGGCTGCTACTGTTCGTCGGTGGTGGAGGGTTTGAATGTTTGTGGAAGGAGGAACAATCAAGCAGTTGCTTTGTCCTGGATGGTGTCGAGCTTCTTGAGTGTTGTTGGAGTTGCACTCATCCAGGCAACTGGCGAGTATTATTTTACACTCCTGACTTGTGCCTTGTAGATGGTGAACAGGCTTTAGGGGGTCAGGAAGTGAGTTACTTGCTGTAGAATTCCTAGCCTTTGACCTGGCCTGGTAGCCACATTATTAATGTGGTTAGTCCAGTTCAGTTGCTGCAGAATTATCACTGGTGTCACCAGGAGGAGGGTACCTCTGCCTGTTCAGGTACAGAGGAAGAATTCAGAATGTCCAAATGACCTAACAGCACGTTTTACGGGACTTGTGGGAGGAAACCGGAGCACCCGGAAGAAACCCACGCAGACAGGGGGAGAACGTACAGACTCCGCACAGACAGTGACCCAAGCCGGGAATTGAACCTGGGACCCTGGCACTGTGAAGCAACAGTGCCTAGCACTGTGCTACCGTACCACCCATGGTAGAGTGCTTGGGGAGGGTTCAAACCAAAATGGCAGGGGGGTGTGAACCTATGCAAGGAGTCAGAGGAGGGGGAAACATGGACAAGAGCAAAAGATAGAAAGGGGAATAAGAAAAATATAGGCTGAGAAATCAAAGGCTGGATCAAACGGAGCTTCAGTGAAAAATAATGGAAACGGGACAAGTAATTTTAAAAATACAAGCCTTACCGTACGGAGCATTAGAAATAAAGTGGATGAATTAATCTCGCAAATGATGGAAAGAGGTATGATATAATCAGGATTACGGCGACGTGGCTGCAGAGTGACCAGGGATGGAAATTGAACATCCAGGGGCATTCAGTGTTTAGGGAAAGGCAATGGAGTTGCATTGCTGGTTAAAGAGGAAATTACTGGGGAAAGATATTGGCCTGTAACTTCCTCAGAGTGGCAACCACCGGCAGATGGACTTACCCTTTGCTGGAATTACAAAGCCCCCTGTCTCGCCCAACCTTCCTGACTCAGGCTGGGTGAGACAGGACCAGCGAAGCACACCCCTGGCAACATCGGTGTGGAGTAACTGGGGTGCAGACAGGTACATCACTCCCCCTTTTTACAGCAGCAGCTGCTATAAAGGGCAGGTTTAAAGGCACAATTTACAAGGAGCAGATAAGTTTTAAACTTTAGAGAAGGGGGGGGTGTCGGACCAGGTGGCTGGGGGAGGAGAATGGACCGGGGTGCGGGGGAGGGCCGGGTTGGACCCGGTGGTGGAATGGGGCCCCGGTGACGGTGGGGGTCAGACCCGGTAGAGGGGCGTGGCGGTTGTTGGACCCCGTAGTTGTGAAATGAAATGAATGAAAATCGCTTATTGTCACAAGCAGGCTTCAAATGAAGTTACTGTGAAAAGCCCCTCGTCGCCACATTCCGGCGCCTTTTCTGGGAGGCTGGTACGGGAAGGGTGGGAGGGCCGGACCCAGTGGTGGTGGTGGGGGGGGGGGGTCGGGTCTGGTCTGGTCTGGGAGAGGAAGCCGGGCATTGGGAGATTGTGTCAGGCCAGGGAGGGAAGTTGGGTCGGGTCAGGCTGCGGAGTGTTGGGCCGGGGTGAGGGAGAAGTCCGGGCCATTATGGAGGTGGTGTGATGGGTCTTGTTTGCGTGAGGTGTCCCGTGCAAGGCTTGGTCTGGGTGTTTAAATAGATACTCTGGAGTTAGAACTTTCTTCACCTTCTAACTCTTTCAGAGTAACTAGCAGAATAAAACTGGCAAAACCATTGGACGTTAATGATGTAAATCGCTTCCGTTGGATGGTTCACAGCCAAGCGCAATTGTCCAGATGTAGTTACATCTTTCATGTGAACTTCCGAGGGGGATTCCCAATGCATCATAGGGGTACCACCTAAATGCATTGCAGGGAAACCTGGATGTTGTGGGTCATTAGACTGATGGAAATGAGGCTATGACAGGTGAGGACCTTGAGAGGATTGATATCACCAAGGAGGTAGTGATGGGCAAGCTAATGGGGCTAAAGGTAGACAAGTCTCCTGGACCGGATGGAATGCATCCCAGAGTGCTAAAAGAGATGGCTAGGGAAATTGCAAATGCACTAGTGATAATTTACCAAAATTCACTAGACTCTGGGGTGGTCCCGGCGGATTGGAAATTAGCAAACGTGACACCACTGTTTAAAAAAGGAGGTAGGCAGAAAGCGGGTAATTATAGGCCAGTGAGCTTAACTTCGGTAGTAGGGAAGATGCTGGAATCTATCATCAAGGAAGAAATAGCGAGGCATCTGGATGGAAATTGTCCCATTGGACAGACGCAGCATGGGTTCATAAAGGGCAGGTTGTGCCTAACTAATTTAGTGGAATTTTTTGAGGACATTAACAGTGCGGTAGATAACGGGGAGCCAATGGATGTGGTATATCTGGATTTCCAGAAAGCCTTTGACAAGGTGCCACACAAAAGGTTGTTGCATAAGGTAAAGATGCATGGCATTAAGGGGAAAGTAGTAGCATGGATAGAGGATTGGTTAATTAATAGAAAGCAAAGAGTGGGGATTAATGGGTGTTTCTCTGGTTGGCAATCAGTAGCTAGTGGTGTCCCTCTACCTTGTTCAATGCTGAAACTGTTTAATATTGAAACGTTGCGTTGTTTGACCCAACTGTTAGCTATTCCCTTGCAAAGCCTCTTTCTGATTCTATGACGTTCTAGCTTTTAACGTATGCTGTTTTTTAAATATAAATTTAGAGTACCCAATTCATTTTCCCCAGTTAAGGGGCAATTTTTAGCATGTTCAATCCACCTACCCCGCACATCTTTGGGTTGTGGGGGCGAAACCCACGCAAACACGGGGAGAATGTGCAAACTCCACACGGACAGTGACCCAGAGCCGGGATCGAACCTGGGACCTCAGTGCCGTGAGACTGCAGTGCTACCACTGCGCCACCGTGCTGCCCACATATGCAGTTTAACAGAAATAAAACAGAGTCCCGTGTCGGGTGCGTTTCGCTGGGTGTTTCCCGGCACTGGCAGTGCCAAGACCTACGCCGCTATTAAAAGGGACCCTTTTCACTTCTGGGCCTCGGTGAGGAACGCCCTGTTGAGGCCACACTTAGGCTCATTTCCTGAGCAGAGCTCGTTGGTGCAGGAAGAGATCGAAGCTCCATTTTCAAATGGCGCCCCGATCTCTACCCCCCCCCCCCCCCACCGTGGCCTCCCTAATGCCCCAACTCACCAATTAGTGGTTCACCAAGTCCCCTGCACCACACAAGGACACTTCCAGAATGCATAGGTGACACTGCCATAGTGCCCAGGTGGCATCAGGGGTTCCAGGGTACCACCCTACCCAGAGACCAACCATCCAGGTGTTCCCGAACCACCCCACCCCAAAGTCGGTACGTCTAGTCCACGTTTGTGGAAACCAGTGCTAAACATGGCCGGCTTGGGGTCTTTGAGGCAAGGGCATTAGCTCCCAGGCACTGGGTAGATCCGGCGTAGACATATTCAAGTGATACTAACTACTCAGTTGAATATGCAATCTGGATCATGGCCTCAATGGGCAAGATCCAGATCGTGACACCTCGCCCCTCGCAAGATTTACCAGCCTCGCCACATCCAGACTCGGACGCGACGAGGCGAGTGCCTACTTTATCCCGCGCCATGCATGTTCCCCCAAATATATTTGTAGGAAACTGGAACATTCCTGTATGTAAAAGCATTCCTATTTTTTTCATCCCAATCTCATTATCTATTTGGCTCCCCTGATTTTTTTTTTTTATCCCTTTAACCTTTGTTCTTTATTCCTTCCTGCCTTGTGTTATTTTATTCTTTATGTGAAACATTTCTTTGAACCTTTATGCCCGACATGCAAGTTCTTTTTTCCCACATTGGTTTCCTACCTCCTTCACTGGACTATTTAACACAGTGGAATGTGTTTGCCTTTTAGTTCCCATTTGGGCCTATTGGCCTCTGAACCACATTCTTTCCACACACCAAATCCAAGCCAATGTGTCACAAAGTCTGCCCAATCTTTTCATTTCCTGAGGAAACATTCTTCAAACTTTCGCCTTGTTCCTACAAAAGTACACGAAACAAGATTCCAAAATACCAAACCCAACCTTGCATCCTGTTTGGTTTTTCCTCAGATTCAAACCTCACTGTAATTCACCTACTTGGCATGACAAGGGTCCCGAAAATCTGAGAGACCATGTACCGTGCCACAGTGCCCACCTTGACCTCATGGGAACAGGAGGAAGGCCCCTCGGGCATGTTCGCAAATTGTTGAAGGTGGCAGGGCAGGCTGGGCGGCACGGAAGCACAGTGGTTAGCACTGTTGCTTCACAGCACCAGGGTCCCCGGCCTGGGTCACTGACTGTGCGGAGTCTGCATGTTCTCCCCATGTCTGCGTGGGTTTCCCCCGGGTGCTCCGGTTTCCTCCCACAAGTTCTGAAAGATGTGCTTGTTAGATGAATTAGACATTCTGAATTCTCCCTCTGTGTACCCGAACAAGCGCTGGAATGTGCCGACTAGGGGCTTTTCACAGTAACTTCAATGCAGTGATAATATAAACCGACTTGTGACAATAATAAAGATGACTAGAAAGTGTTTTAAAGGCATAAGACTTTTGGAGCTCTTTTCCTCAAAGGGCAGAGAAGAAGAAGGTGGGATTTTCCACCCCCACCGGCATTGGCTGGTGGCGGGATCTTCAATCCACTGCTGTCAACAGGTTTTCCCATTGTCCGCAACCTCTGCCACCAGGGAACCTGCAGATGGGGGGATGGGTCACCGGTGGCAAGGACGGAAGATCTCGCCGATGGGAAAAGCTGGAAAGTCCTGCCCGAAGTCTGTGAATATCGTTAAGGCAGAGGTAGATGCTAGATTCTTCATAAGCAATGGGTGTAACGTTGGTGGGGTTGGGCAGAAATGTGGAGTTAAGGTTACAATCAGATAAGCTGTGGTGTTACTGAATGACAGGACAGGCTTGTGAGTCGTTGTGGCCTACACATGTTCCAAATCTTCATGTTTTGGGGTTCGCATAAGTACAAAGGGAAAGAAGTAACGGTGAACTTTTATGAAACTCTGGATTGTCCTCACTTGGAGCATTGTGTCCAACTTGGAAGAATGTGAAAGCATTAGAGAGGGTGCTAAAGAAATTGATCCGAACGGTTCCAGGAACATGATATTTCAGCTAGTTGGATAGATTGGAGAAGCTGGGGTTGTTCTGTCTAGGGATGAGTGGGTTGAGCTCAACTTTGATAGAGGTGTTCAAAATCATGAACGGTTTGGATAGAGTAGATAAGGAACCAGTGGACACCAATTTAAGTTGAATGGCAAAAGTACCAAAAGCAACATGAGGACAAACATGCAACAGGTTGTTAGGGTCAGGAATGCGCTTCCTGAGAGTGTGGTGGAGACAAGGTCAATTATGGATTTCCAAAGAATCACAGAATTGTTACAACTGAAGGAGACAATTTGCCCATTGCATCTGTACCTCCTCTCTGAATGAGCACTTCACTTAGAGCCATTCCCCCGCCAATTCCCTGAGACTCCGCTCAGTCTTCCTTTTCAGATAACAATCTAATTCCTGTTAGAATGCCGCAATTGCAATACTGGTGGGGAAGCGGGTGTCGTTCGAGGCACTGAATATTGTAGTGGATAATGGAGGTCGATATGTGATGGTGAGTGGTAGGTTGCAGGGGTGCGAGTGAACGTATATGCCCCGAATTGAGATGATGCCGGATTTGTGAAACGCATGCTGGGTCGGATTCCGGATCTGGAGGTAGGAAGCTTGATAATGGGGGGGGACTTCAACACGGTGCTGGACCCAGCACTGGACCGTTCTAGGTCCAGGACGGGTAAGAGGCCGGCTGCGGCCAAGGTGCTCAGGGGGTTTATGGACCAGATGGGGGGAGTGGATCCATGGTTTGAAAGGCCGCTGGCCAGGGAATTTTCCTTCTATTCCCACGTCCATAGAGCCTACTCCCAGATAGATCTTTTCATTTTGAGTAGGGCGCTAATTCCGAAAGTGGAGGGAATGGAATATTCGGCCATAGCTATCTCGGACCACACCCCGCATTGGGCGGAGCTGGAGTTGGGGAGGAGAGGGACCAGCGCCCGCTGTGGCGCCTTGATGTGGGACTGTTGGCGGATGAGGAGGTGTGCGGGAGGGTGCAGGGGTGTATTGAAAGATACTTGGAGGCCAACGACAACGGGAAGGTGCAGGTGGGGGTAGTCTGGGAGGCATTGAAGGCGGTGGTCAGGGGAGAGCTAATCTCCATTAGGGCCCACAGGGAGAAGAGAGAGGGGAGGGAGAGGGAGAGGTTGGTGGGGGAGATTTTAAGGGTGGACAAGAGTTATGCAGAGGCCCCCGAGGAGGGGTACTTCGGGAGCGACGGAACCTCCAGATGGAATTCGACCTGTTGACCACGGGGAAGGCAGAGGCACAGCGGAGGAAAGCGCAGGGGGCGACGTATGAGTACGGGGAGAAGGCGAGTCGGATGCTGGCACATCAGCTTCGTAAGAGGGAGGCAGCGAGGGAGATTGGTGGAGTTAAGGATAGAGGGGGGAATACAGTGCGGAGTGCGGTGAGAATAAATGAGGTACTTAGGGACTTCTATGGGGATGTGTACAGGTCTGAGCCCCCAGCAGGGGAGGAGGGGATGCGACGATGCCTAGATCAGCTGAGGTTCCCGAGAGTGGAGAAGGAGGAGGTGGCTGGTTTGGGGGCGCCGATTGGGCTGGAGTAGCTGGTTAAAGGATTGGGGAGCATGCAGGCGGGGAAGGCCCCGGGGCCGGATGGGCTCCCGGTTGAATTCTACAGGGAATACGTGGACCTGCTGGGCCCATTGCTAGTGAGGACTTTTAATAAGGCGAGGGACGGGGGGACCTTGCCCCGACAATGTCCAGGGCGCTGATTTCTTTGATCTTGAAGCAGGACAAGGATCCATTGCAATGTGGGTCATATGGACCGATCTTGCTCCTCAATGTTGACGCTATGTTGCTGGTGAAGGTGCTGGCTACGCGAATTCAAGACTGTGTCCTGGGGGTGATTCATGAGGACCAGACAGGATTTGTGAAGGGTAGGCAGCTAAATACAAATGTATAGAGGCTATGTGTGTAGAGGTAGTGGCAGCTATGGATGCGGAGAAGGCCTTTGATCGGGTGGAGTGGGAATATCTTTGGGAAGTGTTGCGGAGGTTTGGGTTCGGGGAGGGGTTCATCAGCTGGGTCAGGCTGCTATATAGAGCCCCAGTGGCGAGTGTGGCTACGAACCGGCGGTGGTCGGAGTACATGCGGCTGTACCGGGGGATGAGGCAGGGGTGCCCCTTATCCCCCTTGATGTTTGCACTGGCAATTGAGCCGCTGGCCATGGCACTGAGGGAGTCCAGGAAATGGAGGGGACTGGTCCGGGGGGGAGAGGAACACCGGGTGTCGTTGTATGCCGACAACCTGTTGTTATATGTGGCGAATCCAGTGGAGGGGATGGCGGAGGTCATGCGGATCCTTAGGGAGTTTGGGGACTTTTCGGGGTATAAACTCAATGTAGGGAAGAGTGAGCTCTTTGTGGTGCATTTAGGGGACCAGGGAAGGGGGATAGACGAGCTACCGCTGAAGAGGGCGGAAAGGAGCTTTCGGTACCTAGGGATCCAAGTATCTAGGAGTTGGGGGGCCCTGCACAAGCTCAATTTGATGCGGTTGGTGGAGCAGATGGAGGAGGATTTTAAAAGATGGGCTATGCTGCCACTCTCACTAGCGGGTAGGGTGCAGTCAGTCAAAATGACGGTCCTCCCGAGGTTTCTCTTTGTGTTCCAGTGCCTTCCCATTATGATCCCCAAGGCCGTTTTTAAACGGGTAAGCAAGAGCATCATGGGATTTGTGTGGGCGAATAAGACCCCGAGGGTGAAGAGAGTGTTTCTGGAGCGTAACAGGGACAGGGGGGGCTGGCGCTGCCGAATTTGGGTGGCTATTATTGGGCAGCCAATGTGGCGATGATCCGTAAGTGGGTAATTGAGGGAGAGGGGGCTGCGTGGAAGAGGCTAGAGATGGCGTCCTGTGTGGGCACGAGCCTGAGGGCGCTGGTGACAGCACCGCTGTCGCTCTCGCCGACAAGGTACACCAAAAGTCCAGTGGTGGCGGCGACGCTGAAGATCTGGGGGCAGTGGAGGCGACACAGGGGCGAGGTGGGAGCCTCGGTTTGGTCCCCGATTCGGGAGAATCATCGGTTTGTCCCGGGAAGGATGGATGGGGGGTTTCGGAGCTGGCATCCGGCAGGGATTAGAAGAATGGGGGACCTGTTCATCGATGGAACGTTTGCGAGCCTAGGGGCGCTGGAGGAAAAGTTTGAGCTACCCCCGGGAAACGCTTTCAGGTACATGCAAGTGTGGGCGTTTGTGAGGCGGCAGGTGAGGGAATTCCCGCTGCTTCCAGCACGTGGGATTCAGGACAGGGTGATTTCGGGTGTATGGGTTGGAGAAGGCAAGGTTTCGGGGATTTACCAGGAGCTGAAGGAAGAGGAGGAGGCCTCGGTGGAGGAGTTAAAGGGTAAGTGGGAGGAGGAGCTTGGGGAGGAGATAGATGAGGGTCTGTGGGCTGATGCCCTGAGTAGGGTTAATTCTTCCTCCTCTTGCGGCAGGCTCAGCCTCATACAGTTCAAAGTTACTCACAGAGCGCATATGACAGGGGCGAGGTTGAGTAGGTTCTTTGGGGTGGAGGACAGATGTGGGAGGTGCTCAGGGAGCCCGGAAAATCACGTCCATATGTTCTGGTCGTGCCCGGCGCTGGATGGGTTTTGGAGGGGTTTTTCGAGTACTATGTCCAAGGTGGTGAGCTGGGGATTGGCATTATTTGGGGTATCGGACGAGCCGGGACTGCAGGAGGCGAAAGAGGCCGGTATTCTGGCCTTTGCGTCCCTGATAGCCCGGCAGAGGATTTTGCTACTATGGAAAGGTGCGAAGCCCCCTAGTGTGGAAGCTTGGATCAATGACATGGCAGGGTTCATCAAGCTGGAGAGGATAAAGTTGCCTTGCGAGGGTCTGTGCAAGGGTTCCTCAGGCGGTGGCAACCGTTCCTAGACTATCTCGCAGAGCGTTCGGAGGAGGTCAGCAGCAGCAGCCCAGGGGCGGGTGGGGTTCTTTTGGGGTGGCGTTTGGGTGAAGGTGGGGGGGTTTGCCCTATTTGTGTTTTTAAATGTTATATGGGGGGTTATTGTTTATGGGGGAAACCCAATGTCTAATTTCTGATTGTTGTGTTTTTGTTTCTATCTTTTTGTTGGGGGTGGGGGGGTGGGGGTTGTTGAAAATTTGTTGAAAAATTTGAATAAATATATATATTTTTAAAAGAATGCCTAAATTGAATCTGCCTCTACCACACTCTCTGGCAGAGTATTCCAGAACCTGATCATTCACTGCCTGAAAAGGTTTCCCCTCATGTCGTCATTGCTTCTTGTGCCAGTTATCTTCAACCCATGCCCTCTCGTTCTCTGTCCATTCATCAGTGGGCACAGTTCGTCCTTATCTACTCTGTCCAAACTCCTGATCATTTTCAACACTGCAATCTTCTCTTCAAGGAATTCATTCCCAACTTCTCCAATTTATCGTCATAACTGAAGTTCCTCATCCCTGGAATCCTTTTCATGAATCTTTTTTGTACTCTCTCTGATGCCTTCAGATGTTTTCGAAAGTGCGGTTTCCAGAGCTGGAAGCAATACTCCAGCTGAAGCCAAACTATTCTCCGATATAAAAGTGAACATAATACCCTTGCTCTGTACTCTATGCCCCGGTGGAATTTTATGTGGCTGAAGCAGGACTGTCACGGTCCCACCGAACATTAGGCCTAGCATGATGAAGTTGGGTCTTAAACCCAATGTCATCACGTCGGTGTGCAATAATACGGTAAGCAGCTGAGCTCCGAAATAGACAGCCCACCCATTTTGAAATCAGTACTTAAACACCGATTAAGGTAGTTAACAATCCAACTGACCACCATAAAAGGCTGCCCACTCTATAATAAAATGGGTGGACAGGGAACACGGGTGAAGGCATCATGTTTTTTCAACGACTGATGGAAAGGCAGATATAAAGGCTGGAGTTGAGCCTGTGCCCGAATTTAGCAGGAGAGGGTGCTGAGAGTCATCTATTTGTGAAACTTTGCTGTACGTACACCTCTGATCAAATTCAGGGCTATTCCTCAGAGAAGGGTCTGAGAAGTCGGTGCTGCAGTCATAATATTACTCAGGGGAATGGGACAACAGTCACCCAATGGAATTTCTTCCCTGGCAAAAGTCCAGAATGCTTCCATATGCTTAAATGTTTATAAACAAGCTCTTACCTACTACAACATTTTGCAGGAATCAAAATCTTCACCAGAAATTACTCAGGCGCCCAAACTCTGTTTTTTGGTGCTACCGTCCCAGTCTCGTGCCAAGGGTTCCTTTAAATGATGGCTGTGGATTCTTTCCAGTTCATGGTCTGGCCCTTCTGTCCTCGGACAGATTGCCGATTGGGCACGCTGCCCATCATCCCCCAACTCGATTGGCCGGCTCCCCCCCCCCCCCCCCCGGCAGCCATTGATCAGACGCCACAGTTTCCTCTTTCCAAGATGTGATCGGGAGTTGCCGAACCATTGACTTCCACGTCGGCCTCCCTCCCACCAATGAGCTGTGCGGAATTATATCCCCTATTAAAGAAGTCTCGAAATTGATGCTTCATGAACTGCTCTCTCAACCTGTCCTGCCACCTTCAATGGTTTCTGCACATGTACGCCCAGCTCTGCTCCTTCACCCTCTTCAGAATTGTAGCCTTTGTCCTATTGTCTTCCTGCCGAAACCAATCAGACATCTCTGCATTTTGAAAGGGGAATTGGATAGTTGCATGAAGAAAAAAAAAAACTGGAATAGCTGTGGGGGGAAAGGGCGGAAGTGAGTAGCTGTTGCAGGCAGCCAGCACAACTCAATGGGCTGAATGGTCTCCTTCTCTGCTGTGACAAGTTGATAATTGGAGAAAAGCCTATTTGGTGGGGCTGAGATCAGAACTTGGGAAAATAAGATGGGCACTAGATGGGCAAGCAACAACGTAAGGGAACAATGAGAAACATTTAAAACGTTGTTCAACAGATGGGGCAAAACATACATTTTGCTAAAGGGAAAGAGCTAACTAAAGCGGAGTGGGTGAAGAAAATCATAAGCGAACAACTGATGCCTAGGAAAGGGACATACATTCGGTACACGTACAGCAGAGGAGTTCATGTCAAGAGAGAATACAAAAAGGTTAGAACTAAAAAAAATCGAAGGCAAAGAGGAACTATTAAATTTTCAATGAAGATAAAACAAAATATATGACAGGCGTTTCAATGAAAAATAAGATTCTGCGCTGTGAATAGTACAATTAAGGGATAGGCTGCATCATACTAGAGATAAAGATAGCGAGATGGCAGAAATCTTAAATAATTATTTAATTTTGGTAGTTACCAGGGAGGCAGAACAGGCAGATATGACATTGAATGATGAGGTGAGCAAGGGGATAAGTGCATTTGAAATAAAAAATGGGACGTGTTGAATAAATTAAAGAAACTCAAAGAGAAGAAAATCTTTGATCTGGATAGATTCCATTCATGTGTTTCAAAATAAAAAGCAGAGACATTACTCATATTTAATAATTTGTTCGGAAAAGGTGCAGTGCCAAATGACTGGTGGACAGTAAATGTAAATCTTATATGTAAAAAATATGACCAGGGAATTATAGACCAGCCAGCTTAACACCAGTGGTAGGAAAAATAATGGAATCCTCACTAAAGGAGAGAATAGAAGAACATGTAGAAACGAGAAAAATAATAATGAATAGTCAGCATAGATTTTAAAAGTGAAAACCTTGCTTGGCAAAAGTTGAATTTTTTCAGAAAGTGCGAAAGAGAGTAAACAATGGGAATGGAGTAGATGTAATTTATCTGGATTGTCAATAGCGTTCGATAAGGTGCCTCAGATTGACACATGATGAATAAGGTAGAGAATGTGGAGTCAGGGGACAAGTGGCAGAATGGATTGAGAGCTGGCTTCCAAACAGAAAGCAGAGAGCGAGAACCAAGGAAAGCTATTCAGAGTGGCAGAAGGTGGGCAGTGGTGTTTCACAAGGATCAGCGATGGGAGAGTGCTACTCACAGTTTTCGGGTGCGATTTACCCAAAATATTTCTGTGTCATTTTGGACAGCTTTGGCAGGTTGCTTCCCGTCAACTTGTGGGTTAATAACCAGTCCGGTAGTCACCCACACTTAGTCGTTTGTTTTGAGCCTTGGGGAGTTTCTCCCTGGTCCAGCCCACCGTTAGAAATTTTTTCAGCAATGGGGAGCTCATCGCACTGGTGAAACCGGCTGCCCAGCGATCAGGCCGCCATTTTGAAAGGGTGCCCTGATCTCTAAGTGAACTTGAAGGTCCCCACACTCCACACCAAGGGCAATGCCACCTTTTCAGACATGGGCATTACCCCCCACCCCAAATGAGATCACGGAGACCTCACTATGGTGCCTCTGAGAGCACCGCCTTTTCAGGCCCCCACAACCCCATTGTGAGCCCCCCTTCACCCTTCCCCAACCTTTATGTAGTGCCTTCATACCCCCGCTTCACCCCTGACCCTTCATACCACCCTCACCTCCCTTTCATGGGCATGGCCCACCTCAGGCCCTGACCCTTATCAGTGCCAAGCTGGCGCATTGAATGGTCGGCCTGGCACCTCAGCAGTGCCCCTGTAGCCCTAGCAATGCCAGCCAGGCACCCTGTTGGCACTGCCAGGGAGCCCAGGTGACAAGGGGAGTGCCAGGGTACTACCCTGCCCTGTCCTCAACCACCTGGGGAGCTCGAATGGCCTCCAAGACCCCCAAGTGGCCATCTCACCTGGTCTCAAGTTATGGAGATAAGTGCTATTCGCCGCCCAGTTTCGGCCTCGCCAGTGCGGTCGGTGACTCCTGGGCACCGGGAGAATGTGGCCTCAATCCAGCAGCGCATATGCAGATGAACCTAATGGCACATTTAATATCATTATCTGGATCACGCACAGCAAAAACGTGAAACAAGTTGTGCCGGGCACCATGGGTCGGATGACTCGCGCAAGGTTTCGTGCCTGGTGCGACGCCCGATTTGAGCCTCTACCGCGATTCACCCATCGCACCAAGATCAGCGTGGAGCATAACGAGGTGGTAGAAATGGGCCCTACATTAACACATTGGAATGTCTCAATTTGTGGATGACACCAAATTGGGGAGGGTAAGGGGGGAAATGTGCAGGTGATAGTCAATACTGAGGAGGACTGCAAGAAATTACAGGAGAATTTTACTGACCACAGATGAGTCCAGAATGCGTGGATAACAGAAACTAGTCTTATTACGAAGTTTAAAGTATGTACAATGCTCTCCAGATACCAACCGGGTCTACCCTGGTTGGTTCCAAACCTGGACGACCTTTATATTACAAACTATTAGAATGTCCATTGGTTTTCCGCGCCTCAGTGCTGGAGCTTGTACTCAATGAGGCTTATCAGGAGGCTAATTGCTTCCACCCATAGTTCTCGTGCAGGTTATGAATTCCTCGCTGGTCAAGGGTGTCCTATTACCAAGGTGACCAACATCTCTGGGATGCCGTGCGTAGTGACTGAGAGCCGTAATTTTTCAATGGTACCCTCGAGGTACTCAAGGGCATCAAGCCTTTCCTATAATCAAGAACATCGATCCTATGAAAGGACCGGCAAAATCGACATGGAGCCACACCCAAGGGTGCCCTGGCCACCCCCAAGGATGGAGCGGTGTGGCGGACTGAAGCTCCTGCTGTTTCTGACAAACCCTGAATTGTTGGGTCATTCGTTCTATCTCTATGTCCAGGCCCGACCATCAAACATAGCTGTGAGTGAGCATCACCACTTTTACACCTCTGGGTGTCCATTATGCAAGTCCTGTAATTTGGAGTCCAGGCCCTTGTTCGGAATGACGGCGTGCGTTCCCCACATCAGGGTGCCGTCTTCAACATAGTACGCAGATATTTTGGTTGAAAGTGCCCATAGTTCCTCAGGTAATCCGCGATGCTAGCCCCCATACAGGACTCTGTGGCGGACTTTGGGTAGTATGGGATTCGTCTGCATCAATTCCCGTATCTCGGATGCCATGACTGGCAGGGTGTCCATGAAGTTTATCGTAGCAGCCACTTCAACGGAGGGGGAGACAGAGGGTGCGTCGGCAACAGCAGTCGGCTTAATGCGTCCGCACTTGCGATTTGGGTACTTGAACAATGCTCTAACGAGTACTTGTATGCTGCCAGGCGGCATGGTGGCACAGTGGACATGGATAGCAGAACAGGAAGAGGCCTTTGCTAAAGTCATGAAGCAATTGACCTCATCGGACTTGCTCATGCACTACGACCCCGACAACCTACTCACAGTCACATCTGACACCTCGCCGCAAGGCATTGGAGTTGTTGTGTCCCATCGCATAGACGATGGCGGTGAGCAGTCAATCGTATTTGCCTCCAGGACGTTAGTCGCGGTGGAGTGCAACTACAGATCGAGAAGGAGGGGTTGGCCATCGTGTTTGCCATAAAAAGTTCCACCAATACCATAGATCATAGAATTTACAGCGCAGAAGGAGGCCATTCGGCCCATCGAGTCTGCACCGTCTCTTGGAAAGAGCACCCTACCCAAGGTCAACACCTCCGCCCCATCCCCATAACCCAGTAACCACACCCAACACAAAGGGCAATTTTGGACACTAAGGGCAATTTATCATGGCCAACCCACCTAACCTGCACATCTTTGGACTGTGGGAGGAAACCGGAGCACCCGGAGGAAACCCACGCACACACGGGGAGGACGTGCAGACTCCGCACAGACAGTGACCCAAGCCGGAATCGAACCTGGGACCCTGGATCTGTGAAGCAATTGTGCTATCCACAATGCTACCGTGCTGTCTTAACATCCCCACATCAGGGTGCCGTCTTCAACATAGTACGCAGATATTATGGTTGAAAGTGCCCATAGTTCCTCAGGTAATCTGCGATGCTAGCCCCCATACAGGACTCTGTGGCGGACTTTGGATAGTATGGGATTCGTCTGCATCAATTCCCGTATCTCGGATGCCACGACTGGCAGTGTGTCCATGATACGTGTGTGAGGATAAGGGGTAAACCTTTTTTGGACTGAGGTGAGGAGAATTTTCCTCACCCAGAGGGTGGTAAATCTGTGGAATTTACTACCACAGAAAGTAGTTGAGGTCAAAGCGTTATCTAATTTCAAGAAGGAATTAGATACAGCTCTTGGGGCTAAAGGGATCCAAGAATGTGGGGAAAGGCTGGATCAGGGTATTGAGGATGATGATCAGCCATGATCATAATAAATGACGGAGCAGGCTCGAAGGGCCGAATGGCCTCCTACTTCTATTTTCTATGTTTCTATGATTCACGATCCTCAGACCACAAGCCACTATTTTTAAAGAGGACAAAGCAATCCCGCCTATCACCTCGACTAGAATACAGAGCTGGGACCTTCTATTATGGAACCAAAAAAAACGCAGAATCCCTACAGTATCGAAGGAGGCCATTCGGTCCATTGAGTCTGCACCCACCCTCTGAAAGAGCGCAAAGTTAAAAGCAAATTGCTGTGGATGCCGGAATCTGAAACATATACAGAAAATACTGGACAATTTCAGCAGCTCTGACAAACAGTCATCCAGACTCAAAAAATTAGCTTCCTTCTATCTCCACAGATGCTGTAAGACCTGCTAAGATTGCCCAGAATTTTCTGTTTTTGTCTTTGAAAGAGCACCCTAGCTGGTCCCACACCCCACCCTATCCCTGTAACCCCACCTAATCTGGACACCAAAGGGGCAATTTAGCAAGGCCAATCCACCTAACCTGCACATCTTCAGACTGTGGGAGGAAACCGGAGCACCCAGAGGAAACCCACGCAGACGTGGGGAGAAAGTGCAAAATCCACACAGCCAATCACTCGAGGCTGGAATTGAACCTGGGTCCCTGGAGCCTTGAGGCAGCAGTGCTAATCACTGTGACTATGTATAAAAAAAGGAAAGTCTCTCATAACATTTCAGTGTGTCACGACCACCTGACTTCTAAAAGCACTTTACAGCCAATGAAGTACTTTTCAAATCATAGCCACTCTTGTATAGGAAATGCAGCAGCCAGTATGGACACAAAGAACAATGTGACAAGCTAATCTGTTTTTTTTGAATGTTGTTTGTAGGATAAACATTGGTCAGGATACTGGGGGAGAACTCCTCAGCTCTGTCATGATATGCAAACATGCAGATAATGATATACAGACAGGCAGCTAATGAACACAGAGAACAGGACATGACCAATGAGCAGGCAGGGGTGGGATCTCACTATAAAAGGCATGAGGCACTCACACTCCGCCTCTTGCCACTGATGAACATCTACAGAGTGAGTCAGGGTGTATGTACAGTATCACACCTCCAGCACGTGGCTAAGAGCTAGTCTGGTCCAGTCAGACAGAGTAACCACACTTAGGTTAGCAGAGAGTCAAACTCATAGAGAACTGTGCTAACTGTGCTACTGGTTCATTAAATCAGATTGAACTAACTTTAAGGTCTGGAGTATCTTTTGGTCAAAGCTGCATCCAGTTGCAGCCTGTGTTATCCCAGAGTACATAACACATCAAGCTCGTCTTCAAGTTTGAGCAAGCGATGGGGCCTTGGTTTAATGTCTGATCGATAAGATGGCAACTCCGAAAGTGCAGCACTTCCTCAATGCTGCACAGGAGCGTCAGCTTGACTCTCCAGCTCAAATCCGGAATGGGACTTGAGCTCAGGACATTGCAACTCAGAAGCAAGAATGTTACCAACTGACTGACCAATAACATCCATGGACACACCCATATTCACTATCTTGGTCTACTCTTCAAAATTTCAATCAGATCCAGAGGGATGTCCTTATGTGTTGCAATCCAATACTGGTTCTCTCGGATCAGCTGATCACTTTCACCATAGGCTTAATTATAGATTCCAGCAATTTCCAGAGAATGGAATTTGTTGAATTGGCTGAAAATTCCCTAGTTTCCCTCTCTCGCCTTCCTTAAATATCAGAGCGACGTGCGCAATTTTTCAACATGAAGGAACAGAACCTAAAATGAGGGAACATTCCAAGGCTACAGTTCCAGTGTCGGCAATTTTCTCATCTACTTCCTTGAAGGCTGTGGAAAGGAATCATCTTGCCTGGGGGACTTGTCACTCTTCAGCTATTACTTTAATCGTTCCTGTTATTTTGCTGAGGTTAATTTGGGTGAGTTCCTGACCGTGATTCAATACACGTTTCCTGGAATCTCTGACATGCTTCCTCTGCTGAAAATATCGGTGCAAAGTAACGATTTAAAATGTCAGCATTTCCAATCTCACAGTAATGGGTGTTTGTTTTTGAAAATATTTTTATTGGCCTTTCTCATATTTATAAACAGTTGTTACTTATATACATTACATTTTTCTTGCCCGCGCTAATTTGCTTTATTTTACAGAGAGGTTTGTTTTGTCCTTCATTTGACTAACTGTCCGTACATTTTGCTGCCCTCTAGATCGGTCTATGATATCCCCCCTTCCTCCTTCCCCCCTCCATTGGTTTCAGCACCCTTCCTCTTCTCTTGTGGTTCTCCCCCACCCCCGGGTTGCGCAGTCCTTTGGTTCTTCATCTTTTTCTTTTCCCTGGCTTACTCCTCGTTGCTGGCCTCGAACAGGTTTTGGAACAGGCCGACGAACTGCACCCAAGTATCCAGGAAGCCTTCCTCTGACCCTCGGATGGCGCACTTAATCTTCTCCAGGTGGAGAAATTCCGAGAGGTCAGCGAGCCAGTCTGCAGCTTTGGACGGTGCTGCCGATCGCCAGCCGAGCAGGATTCTCCGGCGTGCGATTAGGGAACCGAAAGCGAGGGCGTTGGCCCCCTTCCCCATGTGGAACTCTGGCTGCTCTGATACCCCGAAGATTGCCACTATTGGGCATGGATTCACCCTCACCCCCACAACCTTGGACATTGCCTCGGAGAAGGCTGTCCAGAACCCTGCAAGTTTGGGTCTAGCCCATAACATGTGGGTGTGGTTGGCCGGGCCCCTCTGGCACCGCTCACATTTGTCCTCCACCTCCGGGAAGAACCTGCTCATTCGGGTTCTGGTCAGGTGCGCTTTGTGCACCACTTTGAGCTGCATCAGGCTGAGACTTGCGCAGTAGGAGGTGGAGCTCACCCTGCTCAGTGCTTCACTCCAGAGTCCCAGCCTACCTCTGTCCCCAGTTCGTCATCCCAATTTTGTCTGGCCCCGTCCAGTGGTGTTCGGGCTCTGTCCAATAACTGTCCGTATATTTTCCCACATAGCCCCCCTTCTCACTGCTTGTGCCTATCAGGTCCTCTCGTAGTGTGCTTTCTGGGGCCCCGGGGTAACCTGTTGTCCCTTTGCGGAGGAAGTGCTTTATTTGGAGGTGTCTCAATTCCTGTCCTCTTGCTAGTTTCCACTTTCTTGTCAGTTCATCCAGTGTCGCCAGTCGGCGCCCTACGTAAAAGGCCCGACCATCAGTGTGCCCCCGTCCTGTCTCCATCTTTTGAAGGTGGTATCTAGCATGGCTGGGGGGAATCTGTGATTGCCGCATATGGGAGCCATGGGGGACATTTTGGTTATCCCGAAGTGTTGTCTCAGCTGGGTCCACCTTCTCAGCGTGGCCGCTACCACTGGGCTCATTGTGTACCTTGTTGAGGAGGATGGGAGTGCTGCTGTGGCCAGGGCCTGGAGGGTTGTTCCTTTGCAGGATGCCGCCTCCATTTGTACCCAATCTGTGTCGGGTTCTTGTACCCATCCCCTCACTCTTTCTGCCGTTGTTGCCCAGTGGTAGTATTGTAGGTTCGGTAGACCCAGGCCCCCTGTGACTTTCCCTCTTTGCAGTGTCGGTTTGGGAATTCTCGGGTTCTTGCCCCCCCCCCCACAGAAACGCCATAATTAGTCTGTCTATGTTTTGGAAAAAGGCCTTGGGGATGAAAATCGGGTTGGATCTAAACCGGAAGAGGAACCTTGGCAGTACGTTCATCTTGATTGTCAGCACTCGTCCCACCAGGGAGAGTGGGAGTGAGCCCCAACGTTGAAGGTCTTTTCTTACTTCTTCCACCAGGCTGGTCAGGTTCCACTTGTCGATCTGTGTCCAGTCTCTGGCTATCTGGCTCACCAGGTAACGGAATCTGTTCTGAGCCGTTTTGAACGGGGGCCCCTCCAGCTCTGTCCCTCCCCCGTTTGGGTTCACTGGGAATGTCTCGCTTTTGCCCAGGTTAAGTTTGTAGCCCGAGAAGGTTCCAAACTCTTTCAGTATTTGCAGTATTGCCTTCAGTCCCTCCTGTGGCTTCGAGACATAGAGGAGCAGGTCATCTGCATAGAGTGAGACTCTGTGCTCTCTGTCTCCTCTCCGGATTCCCTTCCAGCTTTTCGCATCCCGCAGGGCTATTGCCAGGGGTTCGATGGCTAGCGCGAACAAGAGTGGGGACAGGGGGCAGCCCTGTCTTGTTCCTCTCTGTAGCTGGAAGTATTCAGAACTGGTGGTGTTAGTTCGGACACTCACATTGGGAGTGTTGTACAGGAGCCTCACCCTGGCGGTGAATCCTGCTCCTAGCCCAAACCGTTCCAGTACCTCAAGGAGGTAGCTCCATTCGACTCTGTCAAAGGCCTTTTCTGCATCCAGGGAGACGATCACCTCTGGTGTTCTCTCCCCGGGGGGTGGGGGGTGGGTGGGGGGGGGGGTGGCGGTGGTCATTATCACATTCAGCAGCCGCCTGATGTTCACTGTGAGCTGCCTACCCTTGACAAAGCCGGTTGGTCCTCTGCGACCACCTCTGGTACCCAGCCCTCCAGCCTTTTGGCCAGGACTGTAGCCTGCTGAGTTGGCCACTTCCCGACTTAAAATGGAGAACTGCAAAGGCTGAAGGGAAATTCAGCCAACACAGGCAAAGACCAGCAAATACAGGAATCATGTATATTGGAACCTGCAAAACAACCAGACAGCACTGAAACCAGCAGCCATCTGCATAGTAATGTAGCAGCCATCTGCATAGTAATGTAGCAGCCATCTACATATTAATGAGCGATCCCCGGGAACAATCGAAACATTTTAAGGTAAACAAAGCCAAGCCAGACTCCTCGGCTTGAAGTCCAATCACTTGGAACCAGGTACGGGGTATGCCCCGAAGGGCGGGAAGCCCCTGGGGACTATAAAGTAAAGCCCCCAAGTTCAAATCGTCCTTCTTGACAGGGACGTGAAGCAACCCCTGAGAATGAACTGTCCAGCGGCCTCCAAGCAAGTAAGTCTCAAGTCAGCGCTCGCTACGAGATAGGCGCTCCAAGCTACCAGTCCATACCAGCTTTTGAATCCCGTAGACTCAGGACCTGAACAAAAGGCCATTTGTTCCCCTGACCTGGTGGGCCAGTCCGAAGCTAAGTATAGGCCTGTTAGTGATAGAAATAGCCTAGAAAGTAGAGTTTATGCATGAGTAGTGATTTACTGTGTATAATAAATGTGCTTTGATTTGAATCTTACTAATTGGTGTGTTGAGTTATTGATCATTACTTGAACTTGAACCCCGTGGCGGTATCATAAAGATACCTGGCGACTCTTGAGCAAAGGTTATAAAACAGAGCCAATTGAACCAACCAAAAGTTAGCAACATATTACTGGCGACATCCTGACGGGACCCGATCTGCAAGTGGCTTAACCACTCCGGGAGAACCCAAAATTTGAATTAGAAATCCAATTGGGAACAGAAAACCCACAAGTGTTCAAGCAGTTCTGATCAATCCTCATAATTCGGAAGTGTGTTAACGCTTGGACCTGTTTAGAGATTATAAAGAGCTAGGATTCAAATTAAAAAACAGGTCCTCAAGGGTCATAATCTCCGGATTACTGCCCGAGCCACGTGCAAATTGGCATAGGGAGGCAAGAATACGGGAAGTTAACACGTGGCTGAAAGAGTGGTGTGGGAAAGAGGGGTTCCTTTTCATGGGACACTGGCATCAGTTTTGGGACAGGGGGGACCTATACCGTTGGGATGGTCTCCACCTGAACCGAGCTGGGACCAGTGTTCTGGCGAAAAGAATAAATCGGGTGGTCAATAGGACTTTAAACTAAAGATTGGGGGGGAAGGGAAAGTCAGGGAACCAAGAGGTGAAGTAATCAGTGGGAAGCGTAGCTGCTTAGGAATACAAAAAAGCACGAAAAGACAAAACTCAGGAGAGGTTACGATAGTCCCCATCCCACAAAATATGACACAGTGTATGGAAAGGCTCAGTAAACCAAGGTCCACCACACTAAGAAAACAAAAAGGGACGGTCAATAGAGAATTAAAAGTGCTATATTTAAATGCGCGCAGTGTACGGAACAAGGTAGATGAGCTTGTGGCCCAGATTGTGACTGGCAGGTATGATGTGGTAGGCATCACAGAGACATGGTTGCAGGGGGTTCAGGACTGGCATTTAAACATCCAGGGATTCACAACCTATCGAAAAGTCAGGGAGGTGGGCAGAGGGGGCGGGGTTGCCTTGTTAATTAGGAATGAAATTAAATCAATAGCACTAAATGACATAGGGTCAGATGATGTGGAGTCTGTGTGGGTAGAGTTGAGGAACCACAAAGGCAAAAAAACCATAATGGGAGTTATGTACAGGCCTCCTAACAGTGGTCAGGACCGGGGGCACAAAATGCACCACGAAATAGAAAGTGCATGTCAGAAAGGCAAGGTCACAGTGATCATGGGGGACTTCAATATGCAGGTGGACTGGGTAAATAATGCTGCCAGTGGACCCAAGGAAAGGGAATTCATTGAATGTTACAGAGGGCTTTTTGGAACAGTTTGTGATGGAGCCCACGAGGGAACAGGCCATTCTGGACTTAGTGTTATGTAATGAGCCAGACTTGATTAAAGATCTTAAAGTAAGGGAGCACTTAGGAGGCAGTGATCATAATATGGTAGAATTCAATCTCCAATTTGAAAGAAAGAAGGTAGAATCAGATGTAAAGGTGTTACAGTTAAATAAAGGTAACTACAGGGGCATGAGGGAGGAACTGACGAAAATCGACTGGGAGCAGAGCCTAGTGGGAAAGACAGTAGAACAGCAATGGCAGGAGTTTCTGGGAGTAATTGAGGACACAGTGCAGAGGTTCATCCCAAAGAAAAGAAAGGTTATCAGAGGGGGGATTAGGCAGCCATGGCTGACAAAGGAAGTTAGGGAATGCATCAAAGCAAAAGAGAAAGCCTATAATGTGGCAAAGAGTAGTGGGAAGTCAGAAGATTGGGAAGGCTACAAAAACAAACTGAGGATAACAAAGAGAGAAATAAGGAAAGAGAGGATCAAATATGAAGGTAGGCTAGCCAGTAACATTAGGAATGATAGTAAAAGTTTCTTTAAATACATTAAAAACAAACGGGTGGCAAAAGTTGACATTGGGTCGCTCCAAAATGACGCTGGTAATTTTGTGATGGGAGACAAGGAAATAGCTGAGGAACTAAATAAGTACTTTGCGTCAGTCTTCACAGTAGAAGACATGAGTAATATCCCACCAATTCCGGGGAGTCAGGGGGCAGAGTTGAATATGGTAGCCATCACAAAGGAGAAAGTGCTAGAGAAACTAAGAGGTCTAAAAATTGATAAATCTCCGGGCCCAGATGGACTACATCCTAGAGTTCTAAAGGAGATAGCTGAAGAAATAGTGGAGGCGTTAGTTATGATCTTTCAAAAGTCACTGGCGTCCGGGAAAGTCCCAGAGGATTGGAAAATCGCTATTGTAACCCCCCTGTTCAAGAAGGGAACAAGGAAAAAGATGGAAAATTATAGGCCAATTAGCCTAACCTCGGTTGTTGGCAAGATTCTAGAATCCATTGTTAAGGATGAGATTTCTAAATTCTTGGAAGTGCAGGGTCAGATTAGGACAAGTCAGCATGGATTTAGTAAGGGGAGGTCATGCCTGACAAACCTGTTAGAGTTCTTTGAAGAGATAACAAATAGGTTAGACCAAGGAGAGCCAATGGATGTTATCTATCTTGACTTCCAAAAGGCCTTTGATAAGGTGCCTCACGGGAGACTGCTGAGTAAAATAAGGGCCCATGGTATTTGAGGCAAGGTACTAACATGGATTGACGATTGGCTGTCAGGCAGAAGGCAGAGAGTTGGGATAAAAGGTTCTTTTTCGGAATGGCAACCGGTGACGTGTGGTGTCCCGCAGGGTTCAGTGTTGGGGCCACAGCTGTTCTCTTTATATATTAACGATCTAGATGACGGGACTGGGGGCACTCTGGCTAAGTTTGCCGATGATACAAAGATAGGTGGAGGGGCAGGTAGTATGGAGGAGGTGGGGAGGCTGCAGAAAGATTTAGACAGTTTAGGAGAGTGGTCCAAGAAATGGCTGATGAAATTCAACATGGGCAAGTGCGAGGTCTTGCACTTTGGAAAAAAGAATAGAGGCATGGACTATTTTCTAGACGGTGACAAAATTCATAATGCTGAAGTGCAAAGGGACTTGGGAGTCCTAGTCCAGGATTCTCTAAAGGTAAACTTGCAGGTTGAGTCCGTAATTAAGAAAGCAAATGCGATGTTGTCATTCATCTCAAGAGGCTTGGAATATAAAAGCAGGGATGTACTTCTGAAGCTTTATAAAGCATTAGTTAGGCCCCATTTAGAACACTGTGAGCAATTTTGGGCCCCACACCTCAGGAAGGACATACTGGCACTGGAGCGGGTCCAGCGGAGATTCACACGGATGATCCCAGGAATGGTAGGCCTAACATACGATGAACGTCTGAGGATCCTGGGATTATATTCATTGGAGTTTAGGAGGTTGAGGGGAGATCTAATAGAAACTTACAAGATAATGAATGGCTTAGATAGGGTGGATGTAGGGAAGTTGTTTCCATTAGCAGGGGAGACTAGGACAGCCTTAGAATAAAAGGGAGTCACTTTAGAACAGAGATGAGGAGAAATTTCTTCAGCCAGAGAGTGGTGGGTCTGTGGAAGTCATTGCCACAGAGGGCGGTGGAGGCCGGGACGTTGAGTGTCTTTAAGACAGAAGTTGATAAATTCTTGATTTCTCGAGGAATTAAGGGCTATGGAGAGAGAGCGGGTAAATGGAGTTGAAATCAGCCATGATTGAATGGCGGAGTGGACTCGATGGGCCGAATGGCCTTACTTCCGCTCCTATGTCTTATGGTCTTATGGTCTAACGCAAGCGTAACTAACAGGGCGATAAGGTAAACTGGTAGATTTTTGTTGCGACAAAACTGTCGGGAGTTTGTATTCCGGAAAATAGCGAAAGCCGTACCAGTAATTACAGCACCGCCTTTATACCCCTCGTTCCAAATTTTAAGAGAAGCATTCAGATAAGAAAAGTGGCAATGCAGGCAATGCAACGCCTCATGATCCCCGAAGAATTCGTGGTCGCAGCGACCAGCAGTAGAGTAGGACAGTGTCCCGTTTGGGAAGAGGAAATCAGAAAGTACCTCAAAGGGAAAGGATGGCCCCTTTGGAGCGAATTCTGTGAAAATGAGGAAACAGGTCCCTGGAGTATAGGACATACTTGGTGGGAGGACCTGAGCGAAATCCATGAGAAAAGCTTGGGAAAAGCTCGCAAGCTGATGGCAATCGTGTCGTGTTTGGCACAATTGCGAGGCACAAAGGAGGTCGTTAGGACGCTCCGGAAAGAGATAGAAGGCATACATCGAATGAGCAAGGTCGATGTCAGTGAGGTAGTGAAAGAGAACGTAGAGTTAAGGAGGAAGTTGTCAGCAAAAGACGGAGAGGTGGATGATGCCAAGTGGGCACACCAGTCTTGTCTGGCGCACTTAAGCAGCTTCCAATCCCAGTACGAAAAAGCCTATCAGGACACGCAACGTGCAGTCCTGGTACGAGAGGAAACCGAGAAACAGGTAGCGGTATTGCAGAGGCAGTGTAGTGACCTGAAGGCGGCGTTAAGAGCACTCCATGCTGCCACCATGGAGCAAAGACAAAGTTCATTAAACCACCCAAAGTGCCGGAAGCAGATTGCAGAGCTGCAATCTCTGCTTTCAGTTCAAAAAGGATTCCAGGAAACTTTTGATCACAGCTAGATGAGGAAGACGGCCCTGATTGGGAAGGATTGAATGAGACAGCACAGAGATATGTTCAGGGAACGTGTGCGCAGGGAAAGCCCCAGAAGAGTAAAGTGCCCCAACCCCCCACAGAGCAGATAGTTCGCGCTCCAATGAACCCAGTCACCACCCACCGCACAGCCACATCGGACGACATGGAATTTCTGTACACCACCCCCTTAACAGTGACCCAATTACAGGATGCATGCGATAAAATCAAACCGTTCCTCCCCACCTCAGACCCCCACCACTTCTTTGCCAGAGTAAAGCAGCAGGTGACCATGTACGGCCTGGATGAGCGAGAGCACGTGAAGCTCACAGTTTTGAGTTTAGACCCTTCAGTAGCAGCAGCCCTTCCCGACCCACAGAATGTAGGAGGAGGCACCCTTGCAGAAATGCATACCGCGATCCTAGACGCGATCGGGTATAACAGGGGTGACCCCGTAGATGGCCTCAATAAGTGAAGACAAAAGAAAACCGAGCACCCCACAGCGTTTGCTGGACGCCTGTGGATCCACTTTGCAGCAGTTTTCGGAGACTTAGATCGCGCCCATTTGTCCCCAGACAACATGGCCAAATGGACCCCGCACCCTTATCTCCCATGCCACAGAAACAGGACAAAAAGCTTGTGCCAATTATGATCCCTCAGAGGAGGCTCATAATGAGAAATGGGCTGTAAAAAGATTGTCCCGCGCCTGGGAGCAATCTGTTCAAAACAAACCCACGAACAAAAATCCCGAAGAACAGCAGGCAGAAGCAGACATACACGCAGTTAAGGCACACCAGAACCCCGCATGGGTAAATGAAAGCAAGAACAGCCACCCACAAAAGTCACAGGAGTGTTACAACTGTGGACAGTTGGGACACTTTGCCAGAGAATGCAATGCCCCAGAGAAAAGCAACAGAGAGCCCAGCAGACAGGCACTCTAAATAAGAACAGGGCAAAGCCAATACATAGCGTTCGCACCCGTTCAGGTCAGACGGACCTGAACGGAACGGACTGACGGTGTTCTGGCTCCCCCAGTTGGGTCTGCGACACCCTTTGGGATAGGTCCAGCGACCAGTAGTTGCAGCAAAAATACAGGGACAGCCCATCGAGTTTCTCTGGGACACAGGAGGGTCCCGCACCACAATAAATTCTTCCACCATGTTCCAAAAGGACACGTGGCCCACTACAGCCACCATCACCCTCAGCGGCTTTACAGGCCACTCACAGCAGGGACACATCACTGCCCCTGTACTCATACAAATCGGCAACATCACCACCAAGCACCCCATAGTTTTAGTCGATCTACCCCACACAGCAGAACACATTTTAGGCATAGATTTTATGAATTCCCACAATCTGTCCTTTGATCAAGTCAACCAATGTGTCTGGAGAATGGCAAAATCCGCAAGAGCCCCCGCAATGCTCACCATAGGTGAATAGGCCAACAAAATTAGCGCAGTAGGCAAATTTTGGTTTGACCCGACTACGATTAGCACGGACAAGCAGGTTAGGGCAGTTTTACAAAAGAACAGGACAGCATTCACGACCCACAAACACGACTGTGGACGGATGACTGGTTCAGGACAAATCACAGGACCTGACCTAGACCCCAAAAGCAATATGGATTTCCCCAAGAGGCAGAGGGAGAAATCTCAAAAGTTATCGACAGCTTATTAGAGCAGGGCGTACTCAGATCAGTAGCCTCCACTAATAATGCCCCGATTTGGCCAGTGAGAAAGCCCGATGGCTCATGGGGACTGACCATCGATTACCGGGAACTCAACAAAGTCACCCCCACAGCAGCCCCCATGGTAGCCACAAGTCCCGAGACCATGCTCAAACAGGGACTCAACTCAATTCTTTGCGGTTTTGGACGTCAATAATGGATTCTGGTTCATTCCATTGGCAAAAGCGTGCCAATACAAATTTGCATTCATTTTTTAAAATCAGCAGTACACGTGGACATGCCTTCCACAAGGATTCCACAACTCCCCCTCCATTTTCCACCGACAGCTGGCAAATGGTTTAGCCAAATTTTCTCGCCCCGTATGTCTGGTCCAGTACATAGACGACCTACTACTGTAGACAGACACCAAGGAAGAGCACATCGAGCTTCTGTCTGAACTCCTGGAACTCCTACAGAAAATTGGATGTAAAGTCAACCCCAAAAAGGCCCAGATTTTGGAAAACAAGGTGATATATTTGGGTACAATTATCACACATGGTAAACGCGAGATCAAGCATAAAAGGATTGACTCAATTGCCAAATTGCCCCTTCACCAGAACGTTTCAGCCCTCCGGTTGTTTTTAGGACTGGTTGGCTACTGTCAAAACCACATTGACGGTTTCGCCAGCAAGGCAGCACCCCTCTCAGACCTCCTAAAGAAAGGAGCCCCCTGGGAATGGCTTCCGCAGCATACGGAAAAGAGCACTCATAGCAGCCCCCGCACTACAAGTTCCATTGGTTAACTTGTATGACAGCATGCCATTTAGACATTGCCTGCCTCTTGCAGGGCATTGCTGCTTTAAGTGGGCAGTGCCACAGTTTGGGCATGTCATGATGTTGACGTCGTAACGGTCCGTGTGTTGTTGCACGTGCGCAGTCCAGTCAGCCGCCGCTCGCACTCACGCAGTGTGGTCTTCGGCCGCTTCGTTCTGTCCATGGTGCGCATGCGTGGGACCCCGGAAAAAGCGCGCGAATGGCCGCCTTCATCGATGCTAAAGTGCCGCATTCGGGTGATGGCATGCACACTCTCTGCCTCGTAGGAGGCACGTTGGTCCTATTCTGCCGATTTAAGGCGGGAGTCGCGACTTTTCGCCTGTTCATGCACTTTACACATCTCGATGGCGACTGGCAGGGTCATTTTTTTATTTTTAGGAGCTGCTCCCGCAGGGCGTCGGAGTGGACCCCCGACATGATTTGATCCCTGATAAGGGAATCAGCGGTGTCACCGTAGTTGCAGGATTGCGCTAATATGCGGAGATGAGTTAGAAAAGATTGGAAAAGCTCATCCTTACCCTGAAGGCGTTGCTGGAAGACATAGCGCTCAAAGCTCTCGTTCGTTTTGAAGTCACAGTGTCTGTCGAATTTGGCAAAAACGGTCTGGAACTTGGTCTTGTCCTCGCCGTCGGCAAAAGTTAGCGAATTGAAGATTTGGATGGCCTGGTCCCCCGCAGTCGTTAGGAGCAGTGTGATTTTTCTGGCATCGGATGCATCCTCGAGGCCCGTAGCCTCAATGTATAGACTGAATTTCTGCTTGAAGACCCGCCAGTTGGCGCCGAGATTACCGGAGATCCGGAGCTGTGGAGGGGCCTGGATCTCCTCCATGTCCCTGGAAGGCACTTGCTGGTCGGTACTGAGTTATTCAAGATAAATTACTTAGATGAAGTAGACTCCTGGTATCATGGTATTATTCACCCTGGGGTAACACGGACTGCAACAGGATGCAGATGAACTGTAAAGCAGACACCAAACGTAGGCATTGGTTCAATACGATTTATTGAACTTCTGTAACAATGCACACAGCTGGCTGTGGGTTGACACTCTACTACTCTAAGTGTACTAACTCTAAATAACTAAACCAGGCTAGCTCTGATCCACGTGTAGAAGGTGCTGACTGATATATACACCCTGACTGTCAATATAGTTGTCACCAGTGGAAAGAGGTGGAGTGCTGATGCCTTGTGTGTTTTATAGTTGGAAGCCCCCCCTCTAGTGTTCTGTCTGGTGATTGGTTGTGTTCTGACCTGTATGTTGATTGGCAAACCTGGGTGTCTGTCACTACCTGTTCTTACCTCATGATGTGCATGAGTGCATATTGTGACATGAGGTTCCTGGGGGTCACCATCACCAACAGTCTGTCCTGGTCCACTCACACATCCCATCAACATCTCTACTTCCGACGGAAGCTAAAGAAATTCGGAATGTCTGCATCGACTCTCACAAACTTCTACAGATGTGCCACAGAGAGCATCCTATCCGGCTGCATTATAGCTTGTTATGGCAACTGCTTGGCCCAAGAAACTGCAGTGTGGTGAACTCAGCCCAATGCATCACAAAAGCTTGCCATCCTCCCATTGATTCTGTATACACCTCCTGCTGCCTCAGGAAGGCAGACAGCATTGTCAGAGACCCCTCACACCCAGGTATTGCCTTCTTCCAGACCCTTCCATCAGGCAGAAGATACAGAAGTCTGAAGACCCGCAAATCCAGACATAGGATCAGCTTCTTCCCCACAGTTCCAAGACTCCTCAACGACTGTCCCTTGAACTGATCTGTTCCCTGTAAGAACACTGTTCACGACGCCCTATGCTGCTCTTGCTCATGTATTTGCTTTGTTTGGCCCTTGTTCCGCATTGTAACCAATCACTATTTGGTGATGTATCATCTGTCAATGTACCCTGTTGATTATTCTTTTGTCTACTATGTATGTACTATGTACGTTCCCTTGGCCGCAGAAAAAGACCTTTAACTGTACTTCGGTACATGTGGCAATAAATATCAATCAATCACTCGCTGTGTGGAGAGGTTCTTTCCATTGCATTCACTCCTTTTGCAAATCACATTAAATTGGTGCCCTCACATTTTACGAGCGGCGACTGTTCCTCCCTGGAAGTTTGAATTTCTTTTTAAAAGTTATCGGTCTCTCCGGGGAACGCAACAAGTGTGTAAAAAAATTATTACCCATCATATAATAGCACGAAATCTCGGGCAAGCGTAGCGATATCTCAGATTGAATGCAGTAGCCGGTTAGTTCCTGCAGCGCAATGTCCGGATATGATGGGGACATTTTACAGTTTGTCTTTAACTGAAGCAGACACAGGAGGGAGGTTACAATGCCATAAATCTGGCCTTATGACAAACTTCTGAAAGAGGACAAATGTGATTTAAGGCAGCAGGGGCTGCAACGTGACCCTGATAATTGAAATGCCCATACTTTGTGTGGCATTTGAAAGGCCTCTTTTATACTTCACTCGGGAGTTTAAACAGTCCTGTAGTAACACAGATGTTATAATAGCTTCCAATTTCCTGTACATGTGTACGACAGCATGCTCATGGGAACTTAATTTTTTTTAATGGCCATTTGTCGATTTTCTTCTTTTTTTTCTTTAATTTTTGGATCAGCCCCAGGCTCATAAAATAACACTCACAGCATTTATAAAATAGCACAGTAACCGGAATTGCAAAAAAAAAGAATTAAACGTCCCCATTTCCTCCCTCCCCCTCCCCTTTGGAAATCAGAGAGTTTATGACCAGAGGAGAGACAGCAAATGACATGTTTCCAGCAATGTGGTGTCCTCAAGCCCTAAAGGGACAATGAAGTCAGGTTAATGTAACATGCAGGAGGGGGGGGGGGGGGGGAGCATAGCTGTCTTGTGGCAGCTGGGCCAAGTGACAGTTGGGTTCCAAGTTAAACAAATCATTGTTGTTCCTTTTGCTGTGGAATGCCATCCAGATAATACGAGCTGTGTGGAGCCAAGGAGGATATTTGGCGGTCAGCTGCTAACCGGGCAGGCGGACTCCTCTCACTGCCGGCCCTGCGTCCCGCAACCAGTTTCTGGGTTTGATTGTTTGGGAGGAGGGAAGAAATTCCTGCTCTGGCGCAGCTGCACGGCTGTTTCTCCTCACTGGGGGCTTAATTATATTTGTACTGCAATCCTGGTTTCTGTAATGTGGAAAGTGTAATGAGCCTTCTTCCGTCGCAGTAGCGGTCCCGCAGCGCAGAGCTTCAAATACTCTTCAGACGGGACAACGTGGGGCCACTTCGTGTTACCAACGAGTGGTTCTCTCTGTCGATGCCAACTCGAGATGGGTCCAAGCTTCAACTCTTTGGGACCAGAGAATCGTACAAGCATACAAGCTGGTCTGACACCCCGTTGTGCCTACACTGGCTTTTTAAAAGGGCGATCCAATTCACCCCACTCCCTCCTCTTTTCTCCAACAGCCCTGCCAATTATTCCTCCTATATATCCAACGTATGGAAATTTTCCTTTTAAACGCTACTGCTGAACCTATGTCCACTACCCTTTCAGGTAATACAATGTATTGCAGATGATAACAACTCACTGTGTAAAAATAAAATCTTGTGACTTCCCCGAGCTGGCTCTTCTGTTTTTTTTACATCCTTTTACAGGATGTGGGCGTCGCTGGCTGGGTCAGCATTTATTGCCCATCCCTAATTGCCCTTGAGAAGGTGGTGGTGTGTTATCTGGTCACTGACCCTTTTGCAGAACAGAATCATAGAATCCGTCCAGTGCAGAAGGAAGCCATTTGGCCCATGGAGTCTGCACCGAGCCTCCAAAAGAGCACCTATCTAGACCCCCCACCCTATCCCTGTAACCCAGTAACCCCACCTAATCTTTTGGACACTAAGGGACAATTTATTATGGCCAATGTACCTCAGCAGTACATCTTTCGACTGTGGGAGGAAACCAGAGTACCCGGAGGAAACCCACACAGACGTAGTGAGAACGTGGGCAGCACGGTAGCATTGAGGATAGCACAATTGCTTCACAGCTCCAGGGTCCCAGGTTCGATTCAGGCTTGGGTCACTGTCTGTGCGGAGTCTGCACATCCTCCCCGTGTGTGCGTGAGGTTCCTCCGGGTGCTCCGGTTTCCTCCCACAGTCCAAAGATGTGCAGGTTAGGTGGATTGGCCATGATAAATTGCCCTTAGTGTCCAAAATTGCCCTTAGTGTTGGGTGGGGTTACTGGGTTGGGATAGGGTGGAGGTGTTGACCTTGGGTAGGGTGCTCTTTCCAAGAGCCGGTGCAGACTTGATGGGCCGAATGGCCTCCTTCTGCACTGTAAATTCTATGATAATCTATGAACGTAGAAACCCCACATAGACAGTGACCCACGGCTAGAATTGAATTGGGGATTCTTGACGCTGTGATGCAGCTGCTAACCACTGTAGCGCCACCCTTCTGTCCATCCACTCTATCAAAGATACCCAATAGTGTTAGCACCATAGAAGTGATACAGCAGAGAAGGAGGCCATTTGGCCCATCTTGTCCATGCTGACCCAAGGACACCCAGGTGCCCTTTCTAATCTTACCTTCCTGCACATGATCCATAGCCCAGCAGCTCATTACACTTCAGGTACTTTTTAACCGAGTTCAGGGTCTCTGCTTCCACCACCAACTCAGGCAGCACATTCCAGACACCCACCACCGTCTGCATCAGGAAGCTTTTCTCATGTCCCCTCTACACCTTCTGCCACTTAACGTTAATCTATGACCCTTGGTTTTTGAACTCATTGCCAAGGGAAACGGATTCCTCCTGTCGACTCTATCTCTACCCCTCACAATTTCAATATTTTTGTTAATAGTTCAGCTAAGCAGTTTGCTGAACCCCAGTATAAGGAAATGTCCTTTAGTTTGCAATAATAGAGTTCAAGCGATACACACTGGAACTGAGTGTAATTAAAACTATTTTTTTTGCATTTATAGTATTTTGATACTATGAACTCAGGGCATTCCAAAGTACTTCACCGCCAATGGAGAGTTTTGAAGTGCAGTCATTGTAATGTGGGAAACATAAACAATTTTAGGAGCAAGACAGTTATGTTCACCAATCCGGTGTCCTGTGATTGATCTCAGCTCTGTAATTCATTTTGCATTATGTGACATTACAGGCTGAGGCTATTCTGATCTGGGATCTCCCTCCCAGTCGGGTGAGGGACTTCTGTCTGTTCCAGACATGCCTCCCTGACTCCAGCTGACCTTTCAGCCCCAGGAATGTTTGCATATCTGGAGAAAATCTCTCTGGAGGGTCATGCTAAACCAAGGCTGGAGGCATAGACCTGATACTTCACTGAAATGTTGAAATGGTTTCAAAGAAATCGAGCAGGGATCCACAACATTGCTGGTCAAATGATTGTAACAGTACTCCATTAAGTACAGGGGGTGGGATTCTCCATTCCTGAGACCATGGGCGGGATTCTTCGACCCCCCGCTGGGTCAGAGAATCCCCGGGGGGGGGGGGCGGCGCGAATCCCGCCCCGCCGCCGGCTGCCGTATTCTCCGGTGCCGTTTCTGGGCGGGGGCGGGACACACCACGCCGGTCGGGAGCTGTTGGCAGCGGCCCTCCCTGACGATTCTCCGGGCCCCGATGTGTCAAGCGGCTGTCGGTTTTTGGCCAGTCCCGCCGGCGTGGGTTACGCATGGTCCCACATGACGGGACCTGCCAGGTTCGTCGGTGGGGAGTTGATCCTCAGGGGGGGAGTGCGGGGGGATCCGACCCTGGGGGGGGGGGGGGGGGGCCCACAGTGACCTGGCCCGCGATCGGGGCCCACCGATCTGCAGGCGGGCCTGTTCCATGGGGGCACCTCTTCCTTCCACGCCGGCCCTGTAGGGCTCCGCCATGGCCGGCGCAAAGAAGAGAACCTGCTGTGCATGAGCCAAAATACGCCGGCCGGTCTGCGCACGCGCGGAATCACAATGGCCATTTTGTGCATGCGCGAACTCACGCAGTCCCTTTGGCGCCGGCTGGAGCGGCGCCAACCCCTCCAGCGTCCACCTAGCCCCCGAGACAGGTGAGAATTCCTCGCCTTGGGGGCCCGTTGACGCCGGAGTCGTTGGCGCCAGTTTTCCCGCCGGCGTGGGGACTTAGTCCCTGGAAGGGAGAATCCGGGTCAGGATTCGTGGACTTCTACAACAGAATTGACGCCGCACCTGGAGCGATTCAGCGACCGTTGAGGGGCTGATGTAGCCATCTGGAATGGCCACTTACAAAGGGAAACATGGCCACTTGCAAAGAATCACAGGAAATATGGCCAATGCAGGATCCAGACGAACTCAGAGCTCAAGTGCATATTTGCCACTAGATAACCAGACACGATCGAAACCCCCAGCCGATTTGCATTCTAATGGCCCATTTCCCCAGAACAAAAGACTTGTACTCAGGCATCAGATACAGATCCAGACTCATCGGTGCCACTCTCTTCACCCAGGAAGCCCAAACAGCCAAGGTCAATGACCGCTCAGGACACGCCCAGTCATCACAGCACCCGCCCCTTTATTGGCTAAAATCGAAGGCAGTAATTGAAGCCTGCCGAATTAGTGGGTCCAAAGCTAAGGACCGCCCAAAAGAGCCCGAAACCCCCGAAGGATAAAAAGAGACACTGCCATGTGTTCGGTCTCTTTTGGCTCCGGCGCACCGCCACTCTCTTGGCCTGATACCAATTGCAGCACCACGACCAGAAGCAAGTTCAAGACCAACGATCGCTAGATGGATGAGCCCAGCGGAAACAAAGTAACTTCTCCAGACCCAGCCACGCAAGATCCGAACAAAGGCCTTGTTCCTCTGCATAAAACTGGGTGCCCGAAGTTAAGTACAGGTTGTTGTAGTGTTAGGTGTAATTTAGCTTGTAGTGTTTTATGTTGCATGTCGAAGTAATTCTTGTGTAAATAAACTATCATTGAACTTGAACTAACTAACTGGTTGTTGGGTCTTTGATCGATATCCGGCTAAACCTTGTGGTGGTATCATCTGATACCTGGCGACTCTGAAAGCAATATCATCATTAATAACTGTCTTATCAGTATCCAGTTAAAAGAGCAACATTATTGGTGTCTCCAAGCCAAATTGGCAATATTATTGGCAACTCTGACGGGACTCGACCTAGAAGTGATTTTGGCACTGCGAGAGAACCCACAAAACTTTGAATTAGAAACCCAATTGGGAAAAGTGAAAGAGACCACAAGTGTAAGGCCCGTATCGATCAAATCGCCAAGATTTGGAAGTGTGTATTAACTTGCATGCGAACTAACAGGGATATAAGGTATACTTGTTAGATTTTGTTGCGTAAAACTATCAGGAGTATTGTGAACCGGAAAGTAGCTTAGGCCATACCCGCTGTTCGAATCGCCGCCTTATTCCCATGTCCCAAATTTACGGTAGAGAAACCGAGATTACGGTAGAGAAAAAGAGATACTAGTAGCAATGGTAGCAAAGGCAATGGAACGCCTAATGAACCCGCAGGAAACCGAGGTAGCAGCGACCAGTAGAGCAGAGCAGTGCCCCATATGGGAAGAGGAATTAAGAAAGTATTTGAAGGGGAAAGGATGGCCCCTCTGGTCCGAGTTTTGTTCGAATGAAGAGTCAGGTCCAGGTAGTATAGGACAAACATGGTGGGATAACCTAACCGAGATGCACAAGAAGAAGTTAGGGAAAGTTCGTAAGCCGATGGCAATTGTGTCCTGTCTGGCACAATTGCGAGGCACAGAGGAGGTCATGAGGACACTCCGCAGACAGCTTGTAGAGAAAGAGGAAAAGAGTGAGGGAAATGTTAGTGAATCTGGGAAAGTTAATGAGCAACTCCTAGAGCAACTAGCAGCTAAAGACAAGGAAATGGCTGATGTCAAACAGGCACATGAATCTTGTTTAGTTCACCTTAGCAGCTTTCAGGCCCAGTGCGATAAGGCCTATCAAGATACATAACGCGCGGTTTTGGTAAGAGAAGAGACGGAACAACAGGTAGAACAGTAAAAGAAACAATGCGTAGATTTGAAGGCAGCTTTACGAGCACCCCATAGTTCCACAACAGAACAAAGGCAGAGTTCAGTAGATCATGCCAAATGTAGACGACAAATAGAGAAGTTGCAGTCATTGCTCTCAGTGCACAATGGATTCAGAGACACCTTTGGACCGAATTTAGATCAGGAAAATGGCCCCGATTGTCAGGAACTCAATGAAACTGCCCATAGATATGTAGAAGACACTGAGAATCAGAATAGAGCCCCCCCGGCCCCGAAAAGGAAAGCACCCACACCACCGACTGCACAGGCAGCACACCCCCATGAATCCAGTTACCACGCAGCACAAGTCACCGATTGACGATGAGCCCGATTTTAAAGAGACTCTCCAGAGCTTGGGAACAATCTCTACATAGGAAGGCAGATCAGGAGAAGGCAGAAGCGATTATGAACCCAGTAAGGACACATCAGCACCCCAGAGCACAGGCACCATTAGGATGCTATAATTGTGGACAGCAGGGTCATTACGCCCGCGAATGCAACACCCCCCCGAACCAGCAACGGAACCAGCAATCGAACGCCCCACCTAGGAACAATGTTAGGCCCATACACAGTGTTAGCACCTGATCAGATAATGCAGCGACCAATAGCACAGATTGACAGTGGTCGGACTTCTCAACTTGGGTCTGCGACACACTCTGGGACGAATCAGGCAGACCAATAATCACAGGCATAGTCCGGAGACATCCAGTAGAGTACCTTTGGGACACAGGAGGGTCCCGTACCACTTTAAACTCCTCCACAATGTTTCAGCGTGACAAATGGCCCACCACAGACACCATCACTCTTAGTGGATTTACAGGACATGTACAGCAGGGTTACATTACGGCCCCCGTAGATATTCAACTCGGAAACATAAATACCTAGCACCCCGTTGTTTTAGTGGATTTGCCCCGAACAGCAGAGCACATTTTAGGAATCAACTTCATGAACTCACACAACCTTTCCTTTGACCCCGTGAATAAGTGTGTTTGGAAAATGGCCAGAACATCAAGAGCCCCCGCCACGCTCACAGTAGGAGACTACGAACACAGAATACGCTCAGTGGGAGATTATTGGTTTGACCCACAAGCGATTACCACAGATAAGACAATTAGAGAGGTCCTGAGAAAACATAAAGCATCTTTCGCACAGCACAAGCACGATTGCGGAAAAATTCCAGGAACAGTCCCCATTACAGGTCCCGATCCCAAGCTCCAGAAGCAATATGGTTTCCCACAGCAAGTCGAGGGAGAAATTGCAAAAGTAACACAAAGCTTGCTCGATCAAGGTGTAATTCGGCCCGTAGCCTCAACAAACAATGCCCCAGTTTGGCCCGTAAGAAAACCAGACGGTTCATGGAGATTAACCAGAGATTACAGAGAACTCAATAAAGTAACCCCATTAGCAGCCCCCACCATTGCCACGAGTCCCGAAACAATGCTAAAGCAGGGAGTACATGCCAAGTACTTTACTGTGCTGGACATTAGCAATGGCTTTTGGTCCATTCCTTTAGATAAGAATTGCCAATACAAATTCACCTTCATGTTCCAAGGACAGCAATATACATGGACATGCCTTCCGCAAGGTTTCCACAACTCCCCCTCCATTTTTCACCGACAATTGGCAAACGGACTATCCAAATCTTCCCGACCTGAATTCTTCATTCAGTATGTGGACGACTTGCTCCTACAAACTGACACAAAGGAAGAGCACGTTAAGCTTCTTTCCGAATTACTAGGTCTCCTACACTCAATTGGATGTAAAGTTAACCCGAAAAAAGCCCAGATCCTAAAAGAAAAGATCCTTTACTTAGGCACCATTATCACACACAGAAAAAGAGAGATAGGACAGAAACGGATTGAATTGATAGTTAAATTGCCCTTGCCCCACAATGTCACTGCACTCCGGTCATTTTTAGGATTAGTTGGGTATTGTAGGAACCATATAGCTGGTTTTGCCACGAAGGCAGCTCCACTTTCCGAGCTCCTTACAAAGAACGCCCCATGGGAATGGCTTCCACAGCACACGGACGCCATTGATGCATTAAAACGCGCCCTAGGTACAGCCCCCACTTTGCAGGTACCAGACCCACACTCTCCATACGCCATAGAAGTAGCGACCATGGGACCGAACCCTATCGGTCGTACTACTCCAAGAAAGACATGATCGTTTAGGACCCGTAGCCTGTGCCTCACGAGTTTTGGATCCCGTGGAGCAAGGATTTACAGCCTGCGAACGGCACTTGCTCGCAGTTTTTTGGGCAGTTCAATACTTCGCATATATCACCGGCCTCAACCCCGTAACGATTTTAACCGAGCACACCCCAACTGTTAGATGGTAGGTTAAAGGACGGTTCAGTTAGCCAGATCAGAGCAGCTCGCTGGACCTTGCTCCTACAAGGGAGGGACATCACAGTTAAATGGACAAAGATCCACACATTTTTAGCGGACAATTTACAGTATGAAGGAACCCCACATGAGTGCCAGATCATTGCAGCCAAACACCACACAGGACCCTTTATTCCAAAATCGCTACACCCACGTGTAGGTAGTAAAGTACAGAATTCCCCGACCACGGATAACTCTTTAAAGATTTATGTAGATTGTTCCTCCACCATTGATAATGGGAAAAGAATAACAGGATGCGGTATTTATGTGGAAGACGCGCATTAGAGGAGATAGCGCTAAAATTGCCAGGTCACTTAGGATCGCAGGCAGCCGAATTAGCAGCAATACCATTTGCAGTGTAGCACCCAGATTCTTTCCCGACCTCCGCAGATATATATTCGGACAGGTTATATGCCTGTAACAGGTTGACGGAATTCCTACCCCTGTGGGAATCGAGAGGATTCATATCCGCTGACGGTAAACCCCTACCCTCAGCCCCATTATTGAAGCACATTCTTGAAACCGCTAAAGACCGCACATATGGCATAATAAAAGTCAGAAGTCCCCACCCGGTAACATAAAGGCAGTTGCCCGAGCAAACGCAGGATCACGACACGGTCACTTTTGGCAACCCCCGAGAGTGAGCCGATACACGCAGTCCAGGTCTCACAGCCAAATATCGAAGATTTAGCCCAGGCCCAAAAGCAGACTACACTCTTAGACAAATTTTAGCTTCCCAGCCCCCTACGACAAATTCAAGGACACACTGATGGTACAGGGGCTGTTTAGCACAGGGCTAAATTGCTGGCTTTGAAAGCAGACCAAGGCAAGCCAGCAGCACAGTTCAATTCCCGTAACAGCCTCCCCGAACTGTCGCCGGAATGTGGCGACTAGGGGCTTTTCACAGTAACTTCATTTGAAGCCTACTTGTGACAATAAGCATTTTTCATTTCATTACAGGACGGAATAATTTTAAAGAATGGAATTTATGTGGTCCCCGCCCAGGACAGGAACCAGATAATTTGCCAATTTCACGATGGACACGGACATCAGAGGATAGAAACCACCGTTGCCCACTTAAGACCTTTGTGCTGGTGGCCCGATTTAAAAGCAGACGTCACGCATTATGTGGACAATTGTTTAATCTGTGCACAGAATAATCCAGAAAGGTACTCCAGGAAAGGACAATTAAGACACACCCGACCTTTTAATGGCCCATGGATGAATTTACAGTTTGATTACATTGGTCCCCTCCCCCCTGCAGAAATGGTTTTAAATATATGTTGGTCGTGATCGACACCTTCACAAAATGGGTGGAAGCATTTCCCTCCAGGACAAACATGGCTAAGGCAACAGCCAAGATTTTAACGCAGCAGATATTTACATGATGGGGACTCCCCCACAGCATTTAATCGGACCAAGGTGCTCATTTTACAGACAGAGTTATGCAGAATGTTCTGACAATTTTCATCATAAAACAGCAGTTCCATATTGCTTATCACCCACAATCCAGCGGCATTGTGGAACGTATGAATCGGACCCTGAAAGCTACTATTCGGAAAATGGTGCAACAGCACAACACCACATGGACACGGTTTGTAGCCACCTGGGTTGGCCACTTCCCGACTTAAAATGAGAATCCGCAAAGACTACAGGGAAATTCAGCCAACACAGGCAAAAACTAGCAAGTGCAGAAATCCTGTGTATTAGAACTTGCAAAAGCCCAGACAGCACTGAAACTCACAGCCACCTGCATACTAATAAGCGATCCCCGGGTACAATGGAAACATGTAAGGTGAATAAGGCCAAGCCAGACTCCTCGGCGCCAGTAGGAGCCAAGACAAAGGAAGGCCAACGGACACTCAGGGACTGCCCAGCGATCAGGGAACAACTCCAGTTTTGGAGAAATCGATCCAAGTGATCGGAACGTAGTCCAATCACTTGGAACCAGATACGGGGTCCGCCCCGAAAGGCACGAAGCCCCTGGGGACTATAAAGTAGAGCCCCCAAGTTCAAATCGGTCTTCTTGGCAGGGTCACTCAGCAACTCAAATCAACTCTTGACAGTGACCTGCCGAGCTGCCGCAACAACCAAGTAAGTCTCCAGTCAACGCTCGCTATGAGATAGACGCTCCCAGCTACCAGTCCATACCAGCTTTTGAATCCTGCAGACTCAGAATCGAACGAAAGGCCATTTGTTCCCTGGTGGGCCAGTTTGAAGCGAAGTATAGGCCTTTGAGTGATAGAGTTTAGTCTAGAAAGTAGAGTTTATGCATGAGTAGTGATTTACTGTGTATAATAAATGTGTTTTGATTTGAATCTTACTAATTGGTGTGTTGAGTTATTGATCAGTACTTGAACTTGAACCTCGTGGCGGTATCATAAAGATACCTGGCGACTCTAGAGCAAAGGTTATAGAAACAGAGCAAATTCAGTAAAGACCCAATGGGCAACGAATTAAGAGCCAACCAAAGTTAGCAACATTTACTGGCGACATCCTGACAGGACCTGATTTAGAAGTGGCTTAACCCAAAATTTGAATTAGAATCCAATTGGGAACAGAAAAACCACAAGTGTTCAAGCAGTTCTGATCAATCCTCATAATTTGGAAGCGTGTTAATGCATGCGTAACTAACAGGGCTATAAGGTAAAACTGATAGGTTTTTGTTGCAAAAAACTGTCGGGAGTTTGTATTCCGGAAAATAGCGAACGCCGTACCCGTGGTTACAGCCCCGCCTTAGTACCCCTCGTTCCAAATTTGAAAAGAGCATTCAGAGAGAAAAAATGGCAATGGAACGCCTTATGAACCCCCAGGAATTTGTGGTCGCAGCGACCAGCAGCAGAGTAGTTCAGTGTCCCGTTTGGGAAGAAGAGATCAGGAAATATCTCAAAGGGAAAGGATGGCCCCTTTGGAGTGAATTCTGTGACAATGAGGAAACAGGACACAGGAGTATAGGACATACTTGGTGGGAGAACCTGTCAGAAATCCATAAGAAAAGTTGAGGAAAAGCTCGCAAGCCGGTGGCAATCGTGTCCTGTCTGGCACAATTGCGAGGCACAGAGGAGGTCGTTCGGAAGCTCCGCAGTGAAGAGAGACATCGCATGAGCAAGGTCGATGTTAGTGAGATAGAGAGGGAGAATATAGAATTAAGAAGGAAGTTGGCAGCAAAGGACGGAGAGGTGGATGATGCCAAGTGGGCACACCAGTCTTGTCTAGCGCATCTGAGCAGCTTCCAAACCCAATATGAGAAGGCCGATCAGGACACGCAACGTGCAGTCCTGGTAAGAGAAGAGACAGAGAAACAGGTAGAGGCATTGCAAAGGCAGTGCAACGATCTAAAGGCAGCGTTAAGAGCACTCCATGCTGCCACCACGGAGCACAGACAAAGTACTTTAGATCATGCGCAATGCAGGAAGCAGATTGCGGAACTGCAGCCTTTGCTTTCAGTGCAAAATGGGTTTCAAAGCACATTTGGATCCCAATTAGATGAGGAAGACGGCCCTGATTGGCAAGAATTAAACAAAACCGCGCAGAGATATGTTCAGGGAACATGTGCGCAAGGAAAGCCCCAAAAGAGAAAAGCACCCCAACCCCCCACAGAACAGATAGATCAGGCACCCATGAATCCAGTAACTACCCACTGCACAGTCACATCGGAAGGAGACGTGGAATTCCTTTACACCACCCCCTTAACTGTGACCCAATTACGAGACGCGTGCGAAAAGATCACACCGTTCCTCCCCACCTCAGACCCCCACCACTTCTTTGCCAGAGTAAAGCAGCAGGCGACCATATATGGCTTGGATGAGCGTGAGCAAGTGAAGCTCACAGTTTTGAGCTTAGACCCTTTGGTCGTAGCAGCTCTTCCCGACCCACAGAATGTAGGAGGAGGCACCCTTGCAGAGATGCACACGCTGATCCTAGATGCGATCGGCTACAACAGAGGTGACCCAGTAGAAGGCCTGAATAAGTGCAGGCAGAAGAAAACCAAACACCCCACAGCGTTTGCTGGACGCCTGTGGATTCATTTTACAGCAGTTTTTGGAATCTTAGAATTGTCCATTTGTCCCAAGACAACATGGCCAAATGGACCCGCACCCTTATCTCCCATGCCACAGAGGCAGGACAAAAAGCCTGTACCAATTATGACCCCTCGGAAGAAATGCACAATGAAAAATGGGTTTTGAAGAGGTTGTCCCGCACCTGGGAGCAATCTGTCCAAAACAAACCCGCAATTAGGAAACCCGAAGAACAGCAGGCAGAGGCAGATATCCAAGCAGTGAAAGTGCACCAGAAACCGCATGGGTGAACGAAGGCAGGAACAGCCCCCCACAGAAACCACAGGAGTGTTGCAACTGTGGACAATTAAGACACTTTGCACTATAGTGCAATGCCCCACGAAAACCACAGAGAGCCCAGCAGGCAGGCACTCTGAATAATAACAAACCAAAGCCCATACATAGTGTGAGCGCCCGTTCAGACCAGACAGACCTGAACAGAACTGACTGACGGTGTTTGGGCTCCCCCAGTTGGGTCTGCGACACCCTTTGGGATAGGTCCGTCCGACCAGTCGTTGCAGCGAAAATACGGGGTCAGCCCATCGAATTTCTCTCGGACACAGGAGGGTCCCGCACCACAATTAATTCCTCCACCATGTTCCAAAAAGACACGTGGCCCACTACAGCCACAATCACCCTCAGTGGCTTCACAGGCCACTCACAGCAGGGACACATCACAGCCCCTGTACCTATTCAAATTGGCAACATTACGACAAAACACCCCATAGTTTTGGTCGATCTGGACCACACAGCAGAACACATTTTAGGCATTGATTTCATGAACTCCCACAACCTTTAATTTGATCCAGTAATTCAATGTGTCTGGAAAATGACAAAGTCAGCAAGAGCCCCCGCAACGCTCACAGTAGGTGAGCATGCAAACAAGATTAGCGCAGTCGGTGATTTTTGGTTTGACCCGACCACGATTAGCACAGACAAACAGGTTGGGGCAGTTCTTCAGAAGAACAGGACCGCATTTGCAAGTCATTAACATGACTGCGGCAGAATGGCTGGTTCGGTTCAAATAATAGGACCTGACCCAGACCCCAGAAGCAATATGGATTTCCCCAAGAGGCAGAGGGAGAAGTCTCAAAGGTTATTGACAGCTTATTAGAGCAGGGCGTACTGAGATCGGTAGCCTCTACTAATAATGCCCCGATTTGGCCAGTGAGAAAGCCCGATGGATCATGGCGACTGACCATCGATTACCGGGAACTCAACAAAGTCACCCCCGCAGCAGCACCCACGGTAGCCACAAGTCCCGATACCATGGTCAAACAGGGACTCAACTCACGATATTTTACGGTTTTGGACGTCAGTCACGGATTCTGATCCATTCCATTGACAAAAGCATGCCAGTATAAATTTGCCTTCACTTTTAAAGGTCAGCAGTACTCGTGGACATGCCTTCCACAAGGATTCCACAACTCCCCCTCCATTCTCCACCGACAGCTGGCAAATGGTTTATCAAAATTTTCTCGTCCCGAATGTCTGGTCCAGTATGTGGACGACCTATTACTGCAGACAGACACCAAGGCAGAGCACATCGAGCTTCTGGCCTAACTCCTGGAACTCCTACAGCGAATTGGATGTAAAGTAAACCCCAAGAAAGCCCAACCTTTGGAAGACAACGTGGTATATTTGGGAACGATTATCACGCATGGTAAACACAAGATCGAGCATAAAAGAATTGACTCGATTGTCAAATTGCCCCTTCCCCAGAATGTTTCAGCCCTCCGGTCGTTTTTAGGACTGGTTCGCTGCTGCCGAAACCACATTGACGGTTTCGCCAGCAAGGCAGCACCCCTCTCGGAACTCCTAAAGAAAGGAGCCCCTTGGGAATGGCTTCCGCAGCACACGGATGCTGTACATACTTTAAAGCGTGAACTCATTGCAGCCCCCGCACTACAGGTTCCAGACCTGCTTTCCCCCTATGCTATAGAGATAGCTAGCACAGATCGCACCCTTTCGGCCATACTCCTCCAGGAACGGCACGAACAGTTAAGACCCATGGCTTACGTCTCCAGAGTTTTAGATCCTGTGGAGCAGGGATTTTCGGCCTGTGAAAGGCACCTGCTCGCAGTTTTCTGGGCAGTCCAACACTTTTCATACATCACCGGACTATACCCCATCACAATCCTCACAGAACACACCCCCACCCAACTTTTACTAGACGGACGACTTAAGGACGGTACAGTAAGCCAGATCAGAGCAGCCAGATGGACCCCTCTTTTGCAGGGACGGGACATCACTGTTAAAAGGACCAAGACCCACACTTTCCTAGCCGACAACCTTCAGTACCCAAGCACCCCCCACAAATGTGAAATCATCTCAGCGCACCACAACACAGGCCCCTTTATTGCAAAAACACCCCCCAAAAAGATAGATAGTTCACCCCAGAGCCCCCAGCACACAGACGCGTGCGCATCTTTGAGAATATATGGTTCTTCCACTGTATTAAACGGGAAGCGCATTACAGGATGCGGCATCTATGTCGAGGACGCGCCCTAGAAGAAATCTCCTTAAAACTACCAGGACACTTAGGCGTGCAGGCGGCAGAACTAGCAGCCATTGCGTACATTGTAGATCACCCAGATTCCTTCCCCAGCCCAGCAGACATATACTCAGACAACCTCTATGTCTCACAGAATTCCTACCCCTCTGGAAAGCAAGATGATTTGTTTCCGCGGATGGAAAAACCCTCCCTTCAGCTCCATTGCTCTGGCACATTTTGGACAAAGCACAGGACAAGATTTTTGGCATTATTAAAGTTTGAAGTCACCACCGTTCCTCCCCACCTGGAAATGTAAAAGCCGACGCACTGGCTAAAGCAGGTTCCAGGCATGGACATTTTTGGAACCCCCCCCGAAAGCGCCCAGTGAATGCAGTTCAGGTCTCGCAGACTAATATCGAGGATTTAGTGCAGTCCCAGAAGCAAGACAGTAATCTCAGGGAGATTTTAAAAGGAAGCTTTCCAGCCCCATACGATAGGTTTAAAAATGCACTGACCACACATGACGGTGTGATCCTAAAAGACACCCTTTATGTGGTTCCTGAACAGGACAGGAATCAGCTTATTTGTTTGTTCCATGACAGTCATGGGCATCAGGGAATTGACCCCACTACAGCCCACCTCAGGCAGCTCTGTTGGTGGCCGAATTTAAAGGAAGACGTCACGCACTACGTTGAAAATTGCCTTATCTGTGCCCAAAACAATCCGGACAGATATGCCAAGAAAGCTCAGCTTAGCCACACCCGCCCCGTTAATGGCCCCTGGACTAACCTCCAGATTGATTTTATAGGACCATTGCCCCCTTCCAGGAATGGTTACAAGTATGTCTTAGTCGTTATAGACACGTTTACAAAATGGGTAGAAGCATTCCCATCTAGGACAAACACGGCAAAGACTACATCGAAGATTTTAACCCACCACATCTTTACAAGATGGGGACTCCCCCGCAGCATTGAATCCGACCAAGGTTCCCATTTTACGGGACGTGTCCTGAAGAACGTCCGCACGATATTTGGCATTACCCAAAAGTTCCACATCGCCTACCACCCCCAGTCAAGTGGTATCATGGAGCGAATGAATCGGACCCAGAAGGCAACCCTCAGAAAAATGGTCCAACAGAACAGCACCACTTGGGATTCAGTCCTCCCTTTTGCATTAATGTTTTTACGTGACACCGTTCCAACATCCACAGGATACATCCCACATACTCTCATGACCGGACGCCCCATGAAAGGCACAGAATTTTTATTAGGGCTTGACTTGACCAACCCCGAAGTGACGGCCCTCACACACGAGAACAATTAGTGGAAAATGTAAAAATGGCTCAGCTAGCAGCCGCAGTAAAATTGGGCACAAGAAAGAAACAGAGCAAGGCCTGTTTCGACAAGACAGTGCACGCGACTGAGTTTGAAGTAGGACAGCAGGTCATGCTCTCCATTTACAACCCCAGCATGTTCCTGTCACCAAAGTATTCGGGTCCGTACTCCATTGCGGACAAAGTAAGCCCCTCCGTGTATAAAGTTAAGTACCCAAACGGGAAGACCACGTGGTTCCATATTATCCAGCTCAAGGCATATGGCTCGCAGTCGAACCACACACACCAACGTCATGCTCAACGCAGCAGACCACATCCCGCCCACAGCCAATGTATCCCCACCCTCCCCCAGCACGTCTAACCCCTCCACGGTCTCAACCTCGACTCCACCCCCGAATTCTAGACTCCGCCCCAGAACGCCCACAGACAGCAGCAGCAGCGACAGCGACTGTGACACAGGCAGTAGCCACAGCACGCCTCCCTACTATCCCCATGCAACAGGACCCACACCCAGCGAATCTGAATACGATTCGAGTGATCCTTTCTTGATCACATTCCTCAACAAGCCCCACCAAAGACCACCGCCCTACGATGACGACTCTGTCCCCACAGAATTAGATACAACTTTTTGGCACCGTGACAATTCATACAGGCTCGTCCGAAACGACGAGATGGACCCTAAGTCACACCATGCAGCTTTATCAACCCTCATCCATTCCAGAGTATGGCATCCGGGAGAAGAGGACGACTTTGAGTCTGACTCCCAAAACGAGAACCCCTTTGCGACCCTGTTCGCAACTGATAACTGAGGTGTCCAGATGATGTTTTAAAAAGGAACCGCTTGGGAGAAAACGGTGTCCTTTCTGATGGAACCTGCAGCATGTTGTTCAATGTTTGTTTGTTAGTGTTATTGTTAAGTGTTGTTTGTAAACTCGGAAGTTCCACGGCCACACGCCATATTTGTCGGCAGAAACCTGTGAAAACTTGCCAGACTTATTTGAAATCAACGACCAATGGCACAACCACCCAGGCTCCAGTCGCTCCAGCCCCTGGAACCACGACCAAGACATGTTTGGCCCCCTATACCCCCTTTCATTGCCACAGCCAGAGCCACAGCCCGACGAGAGAAATTTGCCCTATGCAGCTACCGCCCCTCATGACCAAAGGATTCCCCATTAGCACCGCAATAACTCTTGTTGATTAATATGTAACGATGATTCGGATCCCACAGCGGCCCACGCGGCCACAGCACAAAAACGCCAGACACGAGTTTGGCAACCAGGAGATGGTGATGACTCAGAGTCTGACTCCCGTTACGGTAACCCTTTCGCGAGGTTTTTTGATACTGAAACCTGAGGTGTCCAGATGATGAGAAAAAGGAACCAGCTGAGATTTACGGTGTCCTATTTCCTGATGGAGCCTGCCCGCTGTCTCTCTTTCTTTCTTTCTCATCTTACATGGTTTTAGTTAATGTCACTTCGACATGGAATTTCTGAACACAGTTTATTCTTCCGATCTCACATGTTTTAATTAATGTCGCCCATTTACTAAATTTCTTGATGCAGTCATGATTACTCTTTTGCACATTGTCGGAGTCCATATTCATACAAGTTCTTTCCGCTCGTGCAAGGTCACCCAGGCAGTGGAGTAACGGCACTAATCCCCGCCCTGCCTGAGGACCCCCTATGTATTCGGTCAGCCAAGCTCGGGTAGTGGAGCAACAGCACTGATCACCGCCCTACCAGAGGAAGTCCACCCATTCTTGCCCTGCCGCGGCTCACAGGCACCCCATGTTCCCGTCATTGCGAGTAATTTGGAAAACCTCTTAACACTCCTCACTGTCCTTGGCAGGTCTTTGTTTCCCCTTATCTGTTCTTTTTGCGTGTGGTTTGAAGAATGCTTTTTGTCACAGTCTCTGCACTCAACTCTTTACTTTCAGCGATTCTTTGGTCGCTACCCCAACTGCTATTTGCATGTTTAACACACTTGGTTGTAACAAAATTTGCTGCTATACGCATCGACCACAAGCTGCGAGATTCCTTGCACTTTAACAGAATTTTTTTTTTTCAGATGTCTTATCTCCAAAATGGTTATTTCAAAAAAAGGAAAATGAGGGAGTCACACATGGTGACGGTTCTAATGGGTAATTGAAGTTCAGAAGAGAAAGACAAACAAAACGAGATATTAACCAAGGGTAATAACAGATATTATGCTTGCACTCCCAGGAATATACGGAGGACGAAGAACAAAATGACAAGAAGATGAAGGCAGGACTGATGACCTCCATTATGATCCCCGTTGGATCCCTACAGTTGCGAGTGTTGTATGCATTTACCCCCTACACCACACCGGCCCCGAACATAACCACACAACATGATACCCCTAGCCCGGACACCACACCACACATGAAAATAAACACTGACACCCCCACATGGTGCGAACACATTGTAAAGTGGTATTCCATTTCCTTTACAGTAGAAGCCCTCTTGGTAGTAGCAATACTCTGCAGTGTCGTTCAGACACTTAGACTCCGCAAATGGCGAAGGAGAGCCTCCCGCTCCCCGATATATACACTCCGAGCCCGTTTTCTTGGAATTCAACAGACCCCACAAACATTTTTAACCCCTTTTTCTGATAAATAAAGTTTGCGTTTTCTGTAAATGAGTTGTTTAAAATTTTTGTATTGTAATATAAGTTCCTTTTTGTTAATTGCCAACAGCATGAGTGTAGTTTAATGACAGTTAGAGGTTCCCCTTGTGTAAAGAAGTTAAATGTATGATTAAATGTTCATAGTGGCCCCTTAGAATTTATGAATGTGTGATGTATTAAAAACTGAGGTAAATGCTCCAAAAACATAGGACAGAGTAGTGTAGAACCTGTCCTTGACCAAGGATAACTGGCACACCAAAGACAGACGAAGGACCAATAGTGTGATCCACCACGCTTCTGGGATGGCCACTTACAATTGGAAACATGGCCACTTGCAAAGAATCACGGGAAATATGGCCAATGCAGGATCCAGAGGAACTCAGAGCTTAAGTGTATATTCGCCACTAGATAACCAGACACGATCGAAACCCCCAGCCGATTTGCATTCTAATGGCCCATTTCCCCAGAACAAAAGACTTGTACTCAGGCATCAGATACAGTTCCAGACTCATAGGTGCCACTCTCTTCACCCAGGAAGCCCAAACAGCCAAGGTCAATGGCCGCTCAGGACATTCCCAGCCATCAAGGCACCCGCCCCTTTATTGGCCAAAATCGAAGGCAGTGATTGAAGCCTGTCGAATTATTGGGTCCAAAGCTAAGGACCGCCCAAAAGAGCGCGAAACCCCCAAAGGATAAAAAGAGACTGCCATGTGTTCGGTCTCTTTTGGCCCCGGCACACTGGCACTCTCTTGGCCCGGCCTACGCCTGATACCAATTGCAGCACCACGACCAGAAGCAAGTTCAAGACCAACGATCGCTACCAGACGGATTAGCCCAGCAGAAACGAAGTCACTTCTCCAGACTCAGCCACGCAAGATCCAGACAAAGGCCTTGTTCCTCTGCATAAAGCCGGGTGCCTGAAGTTAAGTACTGGTTTGTGGTAGGCTGTGTTAGAAGGATTACGGTGCCTGGTAATGCCGGAATACCATTGGTGGAGAATGTACTTGTTCCCATTGGCTAAGCTTGTATGTTAGCTCCGCCCTGCAAGGCGGGGTATAAGAGCCCGTGCCGCCCCAGCAGCTTTCTTCTGTACCTGCGCTGCTGGGGGAAACATCTAGCGTATTAAAGCCTTCAATTGTCTCCAATCTCACTTCTGGAATTATTGATCGTGCATCAATTTAATACGCTAGATTTAAAGAATGGAGCACCGAATCAAGCCGGAGTGTCTGCAGCTCAGCCCCCACGTGGCAAACTCAGCGGCAACCTTCAGGCATGGCTGGCATGTTTCAACGGATATCACGGGACGGCCGAAAACACACCCACGAGAGAACAAAAACTATAAATTCTGCACTCGAGGGTGAGCCCAGAATTCTACACCCTCATCGAGGATGCAGACGATTTTGATGCCTCAATGGAACCGCTGAAAGGACATTATATTCGCCCTGTAAACCAGGTCTACGCCCGACATATACTAGCGACGAGGCGACATATCCCTGGGGAATCACTGGAAGAATTCTACCATGCGTTCCTGGTGTTGGGGAGAAACTGCAGCTGCCCGCACGTTTCAGCAAACGACCACACAGAGCTTTAGATTCGGGACACTTTTGTTGCAGGTATGCTGTCCACCCAAACCCGCCAGCAATTGCTGGAGAAAGAGACACTAGGCCTTAAGGAGGCACGGGTCCTTGCCGGTTCCCTGGATGTAGCCTGAAATGCCGCACCTACGTCCCCGACCGCGCGTCAGCCCCCTGGGCAGCGTGGAACCCCCCGAGGCATCTACCAACCCCCCACAAGTTTGTGCTGCGAGATGGCCTGGCAACCCAGGGGGGCCCCGCTGCTATTTATGCGGGCAAGCCAAGCACCCCCGACAGTGCTGTCCGGCCCGTTCATCCATCTGCAAGGGATGCAGCAAAAAGGGCTACTTTATGGCGGTATGTCAGGCCCGGGCGGTCGCTGCGGTCTCCGGAGGTGAATACGGACTGCCACCACAACCCTCTCCACGGACCCCGTGCGGCCAGCAGGCACCACCATCTTCCTCCTCCAGGGCCACGTGTGGACTCCTGGCAACACGATCTTGTCCTGCATTCGCCATGTGCGATGGATGGGCGCTGCCATTTTATGCACCCCCAGCCATGTGTGTTGATTCCCAAATGTCTTTCTCCATCAGTCTGGCCTCAATAAAAGTTGAGATGGATTTGCACGTAAAAAGAAGTTATTTATTTAGCTTGCAAGCTTGATTCATCTTACAGAAACATAAGAGACATCCAGTCTCCTACACTCCAGAAAGCGAATGAACAAAAAAGACAAAGGGATCTCTGCAAATCAATTCAAATGGTATCAAGTTTCACATACTCGACGCGCATAGGTCAGCCTATATCCCTCCTGACCTGTTTGATCTATTCTGATTGGCTCACTTCCAATCCCTTTCTCTGGTCCCTATCAATGCAGCATCACTCTCATAGACACACCTCTTCCTGCTTTTTCCATGCGGTCTCAATCCCTTTGTCTCTATCTGCCAGAATCAAGGTGGCTTATTTCTACATTACATTAACTAGTATCTCTAAAGTAACTATTTTATATCACATTCGTCACTCCCTCCTTTTATCATTCCATGATAACCGAACTATCCAATCTATAGCTACGGTTCCTCATCTAAAAAGATCTGTCGCTGCATTTCCAATTCCTGTCTTAGCCCCCCTTCATCTGCCTCACCCTCATGGATTTTAACAGTTAAATTTTTTTTCCGGTGATTGGGGCGGTGATCTGATCCAGTGCACCCCGCATTCTACCCATCACACATTTAAGGATGGCCAGGCCCACAAAGATGCAGCCGATAGCTACCACTAGATACATGGCCATATTTATCAACCAGTCCTTCCATCCTCCAAATCCCCAGTTACCCCAAGCGCCAGGATCCTGCATCCCGTCCAAGTGATCCCGTATGCGATCCATAAATTTAGTGATGTTAGCGGTCAAGTCCTGAACTCCCATGATACACTTGCCCTGTACTATGGCGCATACCCCACCCTCACGGGCCAGAAGATAGTCAAGAGCATACCGGTTCTGCATTGCAAACAACCGTAGCTGAGACAACTCCTTAGTTATTGCCCCGAGGGCTCCCAAGGTTTCATTTCTCAAGATGGTAAGGCCGCAAATAAAATAATTCCGATCACTGACTACTACCCGGGTTTTCCTCAGTTTGGCCTTTAATTAACTTAAGTGTATCTCCCGGTAACCTACGTTCTAGCTGTACTTCCCTTCTCATACGCCCTGTCCTCTCTCTAGTCCCTTTCTCTTTCTCATAGCCTCTTCCTATACTCTTCTGACAGCCTGATTTTACCTTTATTGTACCACTCTTAGCACATCCAAAATCAAATTTACATGTATTCCAAAAACAAGGCAATGTCCATATAATGTTCCCTTCCCATCGCCGGGACCAGTGCAACTGCTTCATGACTCCTGCATTCTCCTTAACTTTGATGACCTTCCATGAGTCGATACCATGTCCTCGTATATGGGGGCAGCGAAGAACATCACCTTTGCATAGGTGATGTATCCTTGTAGATTGGTTGGGGCTACACAGATACATAATATTCCCCTTTTCCATGTCCATCGCCAATAACACGCCAAGCGAAGTGAGGCCAAATATCAGACAGACGATGCGTAGCCACTCTATCATGCTCCACACCTGTAAAATAGCACTGGAGAAGGGAGGCAGGTTAGTATCCGACCTTTTACAGTAGTGGAGATGGACTCAATTTACAGTGATGTAGGTGGACCCAAGCACTTCGCCCCTCCACTTTAACTGCTGTGGGGGTGGTAAGGAGAACTTGGAAGGGCCCGTCCCATCGCGGCTCTGACCCCTTCCTAGTCCAATTTTTGACCATGACATAACTACCGGGCTGGACTGAAAGTGAGCTAGGTACTGGGGCAATGGCTGGTGAGCCGCGCGGACTGGGCCATGGAGTTCCTTGAGCACTTGCGTGAGGGCGAGAACATAGGTGGTCATTTCTTCAGTCATCTGATGAAACTGAACCAGTCTGGGAATCTGCAAGCTCCAGGGAGTTCTAAGAGGCCTGCCATAAAGAATCTCGGCGGGAGAGAGCCGGGCCGGTCCCGCAGGTGTAACCCGCAGCTGGAAGAGGGCAACGGGGAGCAACTTAAGCCATGTCAGTCCCGTGTCTGCTCTTAATTTAGCCAATTTAGTTTTGAGGGTCTGATTGTGTCTCTCAACCAACCCGGCCGCCTGCGGTCTTTAAGCACAGTGTAACTGCTGGCGTATGCCCAACTGGGAGCAAAACTCCTTGTTAATTTGTCCAATAAAATTAGGCCCATTATCAGAACTTAACTGAGCTGGTATACCGTTCCGGGGAATGATTTCCCTCATCAAGACTTTAACCACAGTAGCAGCTTTATTATCGATAGTCGGATACACCTCAACCCATCTGCTGAACACATCCACAATGACCAAAACATATTTGTAACATTGACACCTTTCCAACTCAATGTAATCCATTTGGAGCGTCTCAAAGGGACCACTGGGCAACGGGGTTTGCCCCTTCCCACAAGGGATACCTTTTCCGGTGTTATATTGCTGACAAATCAAACACCGATTACTGATACTTTGGGCCAACCCCTGCATTTTAGGGTGCCACCAAGTGTCCAGCAACAAATCCCTAGTCCCTCGAGCCCCACAATGAGTTGCAAAGTGTACACATTCAATGACCCATAAAGCCAGCACATCAGACATACAAGTCTGATGTGCAGGCGTGGTCCATAAAGAGGAAACAGAATCATATGTACAACCTAACCGTTTCCACATTTGTTTATCACTCTCAGGAGCGTCCTCCTGTAACCTTATGACGTCTTGGATGGTTGGCATTGACTTGTCAAAAGCAGACATATTTATAGTAGATCGTTTAGTCTGACTTAACATCTTAGGCACCATCACTTGCTGAATTTGTGCGGCTGTTCGCGCTGCACGATCTGCTCGTTCATTACCAACGTCAACTGGGGTTGTACCATTCGTGTGGGCAGCGCATTTAATAACGGAAATCTGCGCTGGCATAAGGAGGGCCTGCAGTAGGTCATTAACTAAACCCCGGTTGGATATTTCTGTGCCTGCCGAGGTAAGGAATCCCCTATTCTTCCAGAGTTGTCCGAAGTCATGAACTACCCCGAAAGCATATCGGGAGTCAGTGTAGATATTTACCCGGCGATCTCCCACAAGTATACATGCACGGGTGAGGGCAAAAAGTTCGGCTTGTTGTGCTGAGTAAGGGGTCTGGAAAGCTGCCGCTTCTAAAATCAGACCATCCTGATCTATGATTGCATAACCGGACAGTGTAGCACACAAAGACTCCATGAGACGAAAAGAGTGAAGTCGATGAGGCTTTATTAAGCGTGTCTGTTCCCCAGCAGCCCGATAGTAAACTGGCCTGCGGGGGAAGGCACCGGCTTCTTATACTTCGCCTTCAGGGCGGAGTATGAGGTCAACGGCCAACCAGGACCCGGGATCTGTCAGCCAATGACATTAGGGCTTCCAGTCCCACATGACCCCCAATACATACTACCACATTCACCCCTTGTCAAAAATGAACCCGGCGGGGTGATGCTTCGTATGGTGGTAAGGGTTTACAGGGCTGGTCCTGGGAGGTTAGAACAGTTACATGGTAGTACAGTATTGGACAGTATCGTCCTGTTACAACTATTTACAGAGGGTATAGGAAAAACAAAATGTTCATTGAACAGTCCATCTTTGTTTTACATCGACGCCACGAGTCGGTCGGGCGGTCTGGTCGTCCGTGTCGATTGCCTCGGCCCCGGCGGTGGTGGTGGTGCTTGTACCAGCGTTGTCGCCTCCGGGAGCCGCACGGTTTCAGCTGTCGGTGCAAAGGGGAGGGGGACTGATCCTCCTGGGAAGGGGGCGGTCGCGGGGTGCGGCGGCGGCAGGAAGGGGGGCGGTTGGGTTGATGGTGTCAGGGGGGTGTGCGTGGTGCCGGCGGGCGCCAGATCCCGCAGGGAGACCGTGTCCTGTCGGCCGTCGGGGTACTCCACGTAGGCGTACTGGGGGTTTGCGTGGAGGAGGTGAACCCTTTCGACCAACGGGTCCGCCTTATGTGCCCGCACATGCTTTCGGAGCAGGATGGGTCCTGGGGCCGCCAGCCAGGTTGGCAGCGACTTTCCAGAGGAGGACCTCCTAGGGAAGACAAGGAGACGCTCGTGCGGCGTTTGATTAGTGCTTGTACATAATAACGACCGGATGGAATGGAGAGCGTCCGGGAGGACCTCCTGCCACCGTGAAACTGGGAGATCCCTGGACCGTAGGGCCAGTAGGACGGCCTTCCAGACCGTGCCGTTCTCCCTTTCTACTTGCCCGTTCCCCCGGGGGTTGTAGCTGGTCGTCCTGCTTGAGGCTATGCCCTTGCTGAGCAGGAACTGGCGCAGCTCGTCACTCATGAAAGAGGACCCCCTGTCGCTGTGGACGTATGCGGGGTAACCGAACAGCGTGAAGATGCTGTTCAGGGCTTTAATGACTGTGGCCGCGGTCATGTCGGAGCAGGGAATGGCAAAAGGGAAGCGGGAGTATTCGTCCACTACATTAAGGAAATATGCGTTGCGGTCGGTGGAGGGGAGGGGCCCTTTGAAATCCAGACTGAGGCGTTCAAAGGGGCGGGAAGCCTTAATCAGGTGCGCTCCATCTGGCCTGAAAAAATGCGGCTTGCATTCCGCGCAGATGTGGCAGTCCCTTGTGACTGTACGGACCTCTTCTAAAGAGTATGGGAGATTGCGGGACTTGATGAAGTGGTAAAACCGAGTGACCCCCGGGTGGCAGAGGTCCTCGTGGAGGGTTTGGAGGCGGTTAATTTGTGCGTTGGCACATGTGCCGTGGGATAGGGCATCGGACGGCTCGGTCAGCTTTCCGGGCCGGTACAAGATCTCATAGTTAAAGGTGGAGAGCTCGATCCTCCACCTTAAGATCTTGTCATTTTTAATCTTGCCCCGCTGTGCATTATCGAACATGAAGGCTACCGACCGTTGGTCAGTGAGGAGAGTGAATCTCCTGCCGGCCAGGTAATGCCTCCAATGTCGCACAGCTTCCACTATGGCTTGGGCTTCCTTTTCCACTGAGGAGTGGCGGATTTCTGAGGCGTGGAGGGTTCGGGAGAAAAAGGCCACGGGTCTGCCCGCTTGGTTGAGGGTGGCCGCTAGAGCTACGTCGGAGGCGTCGCTCTCGACCTGGAAGGGGAGGGACTCGTCAATGGCGCGCATCGTGGCCTTTGCGATGTCCGCTTTGATGCGGCTGAAGGCCTGGCAAGCCTCTGTCGACAGAGGGAAGGTCGTGGTCTGTATTAGGGGGCGGGCCTTGTCTGCGTACTGGGGGACCCACTGGGCGTAGTACGAAAAGAACCCCAGGCAGCGTTTCAGGGCTTTTGGGCAGTGCGGGAGGGGAAATTCCATGAGTGCGCGCATACGTTCGGGGTCGGGGCCTATTATCCCATTGCGCACTATGTAGCCCAGAATGGCTAGCCGATCGGTGCTAAAAACGCACTTGTCCTCGTTGTACGTGAGGTTCAAGGCTTTGGCGGTCTGGAGGAATTTTTGGAGGTTGGCGTCGTGGTCCTGCTGATCGTGGCCGCAGATGGTTACATTGTCGAGGTAAGGGAACGTGGCCCGTAACCCATGTTGATCAACCATTCGGTCCATCTCCCGTTGGAAGACCGAGACCCCGTTTGTGACGCCAAAAGGGACCCGTAGGAAATGGTATAATCGCCCGTCTGCCTCGAAGGCTGTGTACTTGCGGTCACTTGGGCGGATGGGGAGCTGATGGTAGGCGGACTTGAGGTCCACGGTGGAGAAGACTTTATACTGGGCAATCCGATTGACCATGTCGGATATGCGGGGGAGAGGGTACGCGTCTAGTTGTGTGTACCTGTTGATGGTCTGGCTATAGTCAATGACCATCCTTTTTTTCTCCCCTGTCTTCACTACTACCACCTGCGCTCTCCAGGGACTATTGCTGGCCTGGATTATGCCCTCCTTTAGTAGCCGCTGGACTTCGGACCGAATGAAGGTCCGGTCCTGGGCGCTGTACCGTCTGCTCCTAGTGGCGACGGGTTTGCAATCCGGGGTGAGGTTCGCAAACAAGGACGGGGGTTGCACCTTGAGGGTAGCGAGGCCGCAGATAGTGAGTGGGGGTGTGGGGCCGCCGAATTTAAACGTAAGGCTCTGTAGGTTACATTGGAAGTCTAAGCCCAGCAAGGTGGGGGCACAGAGTTGGGGAAGGACGTTAAGTTTGTAGTTTTTGAATTCCCTCCCCTGTACCGTTAGGGTGACTATGCAGAATCCCTGGATCTGTACGGAGTGGGATCCTGCAGCTAGGCAAATCTTTTGTGCGCTGGGGTAGGTAGTTAAGGAACAGCGTCTTACCGTGTCGGGGTGTATAAAACTTTCCGTGCTCCCGGAGTCGACTAGGCATGGCGTCTCGTGGCCGTTAATTAGGACCGTTGTCGTCGTCGTCTGGAGAGTCCGGGGCCGAGCCTGATCGAGCGTAACCGAAGCGAGCCGTGGTTGTAGTAGTGGGGTGTGGTCCGTTGTTGCCGTCCAAGATGGCGTCGTGGATGGACAAAATGGCTGCCCCCATACATCGTACGTGGCTGAGGGGTCACAAGATGGCGTCGGGGGTGGACAAAATGGCCGCCCCCATGCGTCGTGCAGGTCGGGGGCGGTCCAAGATGGCGGCACCCCTCCTCCCCTCGTGGTGGTCGGGACTCAAAATGGCGGCGTCTGCGGGTCGCACATGGTGTGCTGGGGGGTCTGGGGAGCGCTAGGACCGCGCGGAGTTCCTTCACTGCGAGCGCCAGGGCCGCGGGCGCCAGGACCGCGCGGAGCTCCTTCTCTGCGAGCGCCAGGGCCGCGGGCGCTAGGACCGCGCGGAGCTCCCTCTCTGCGAGCGCCAGGGCCGCGGGCGCTAGGACCGCGCGGAGCTTCCTCGCCGGGGACAGCGGTGGTCGGGGCCCAGGTAAGTTGCGCCGGCGGGTCAGGCGTGGGGCGCGGGACGGGGGTGAGGGCCCAGGTCGGCGGCGCCGGCAGGTCAGTCGTGGGGCCGCGAGCGCAAGGAGCGCAAGGAGCGTGAGGAGCTCCCTCGCCGGGGACAGCGGCGGTCGGGGCCCAGGTAAGTTGCGCCGGTGGGTCAGGCGTGGGGCGCAGGACGGGGGTGAGGTCCCAGGTCGGCGGCGCCGGCGGGACAGGCGTGGGGCGCGGGACGGGGGTGAGGGCCCAGGTCGGCGGGTCAGGCGTGGGGCGCGGGACGGGGGTGAGGGCCCAGGTCGGCGGCGCCGGCAGGACAGGCGTGGGGCGGCGAGCGCTAGGACCGCGCGGAGCTCCCTCACCGGGGACAGCGGCGGTCGGGGCCCAAGTCGGCGGAGCCGGCGGGTCAGGCGTGGGGCGCGGGAGGGGGGTGAGGGTGGCGTTCGGGACGCGAAAGACCCATTCCTCTCCGTGGAGAGTGTTGGCCGGCACCCAAATCGGGAGCGCCTGCGGCGGGTCGTACATGGACTGCGGGGAGGGGGGTTGGGGAGCGTAGGCGGCGTGCAGGGCTCCCAGTTCTCCCGGGGCCGCGGTGGTCGGGACCCAGAGCGGCTGCGCCTGCGGGCCGTACATGGCGTGCTGGGGGGGTTGGGAGGCATAGACTGCCTGTAGGGCTCCCTGTGGCCCCGGGACGGCGGCGACCTCGCGGGATCGGCACACCACCGCATAGTGGCCCTTTTTCCCGCAGCTTTTGCAGATGGCTGCGCGGGCCGGACAGCGTTGTCGGGGGTGGTTCGCCTGGCCGCAGAAATAACAGCGGGCGCCCCCGGTGCGACTCGGCGTTTGGGCCGCGCAAGCCTGTGGGGTGTCCGGGGGGGGGGAGGGTTTGCCGCGACGGGTACGTACGGGGCCCAATGGCCTGCCGCGCGGTCGGGGCCGTAGGCGCGGGTAGCGCGGCGTAGAACTCGTCCATCGATTCTTCGGGAGCTTGCCGTCTCGTCGCGAGCTGGTAGCGAGCGTAGATTTGGTTAACTGGGCGGACATAGAGACTTTTCAGTGCTGCGAACGCCGTCTGGAAATCGTCAGTGTCTTCAATGAGGGTGAAAATCTCCGTGCTCACCCTCGAGTGCAGGACCTGCAGTTTTTGTTCGTCTGAGACTCGGCCTGTGGTCGATCTGATGTAGGCCTCGAAGCAAGTCTGCCAGTGTTTGAAGGCTGCTGCCGCATTCACTGCGTGGGGGCTGATCCTCAGGCATTCTGGAATGATCCTGAGCTCCATAGTCCTTTTTAGGCACGCTTAATAAATTGTAGCGCACAAAGACTCCATGAGACGAAAAGAGTGAAGTCGATGAGGCTTTATTAAGCGTGTCTGTTCCCCAGCAGCCCGATAGTAAACTGGCCTGCGGGGGAAGGCACCGGCTTCTGCGATCTTGTGTGCACACACACATGCTCTGGTACAGCAGGTGGAGGTAGGAGCTCCCGAGGGGGCAGTCACTCAGAGGGCGGGCCGACACCAGGAACTAGCTGTCATCCATTCGTGTTTCAGGCTTCTGACACGGACAGTTACCTCGATCGTGGAAATGCAGTCACAGAGCCAGGGACTACATGAGGGGTCACCTGTGAGAATCCAGCACCTGCAGGTGCAACTGGAGGAGCAGGAGGTGGTGCCGACCATGTGTGCCACCCAGGCCAAAACCGTACCGGTGGCGTCCGCGGTGGAGGCCTTGGGGGTGAAGATTTCAGTCATGGACCAACATGTCCAAGTCCTGTGGCACTCTGTGCAGGCACTAGCCAAATCTCAGTACAGGCCTGCCCTCTCACAGGCAGCCATGTGCCAGAGACAGTGGTGGTGGTACAGTTGCAGGGTGATGTGGCGCAGTCCTAGATGGAGGTGGCCCACTATCTTACTCCATGGCTGTGAGCATGCAGACCCTGGTCGAGATCAGATCGTCCTCCAGGGCTGGCAGCGGCAGGTGGCGGGGAGCTTCTGGGGTTCGCTCCACTCACGGCCCCATCCCATGGAGTAGCCTGGGTACCATCGGACACCCTGAGGGAGGAGGAGGTGATGGGGCCCATACCAGTGACTTCCACAGGGGTGGTGCCAGAACACCGCAGCACTTTGGACTCCCCCCGCCTGTCCCTGGGGCATCACGTGGGCAGCAGGTAGAACAGGGCAGTACCATGCCCCCTTGGACACCTGAGCAGCAGCCGGGCACACCCAGGCCTGGTCATCACGGTAGCATTGTGGGTAGCACAATTGCTTCACAGCTCCAGGGTCCCAGGTTCGATTCCGGCTTGGGTCACTGTCTGTGCGGAGTCTGCACATCCTCCCCGTGTGTGCATGGGTTTCCTCCGGGTGCTCCGGTTTCCTCCCACAGTCCAAAGATGTGCAGGTAAGGTGGATTGACCATGATAAATTGCCCTCAGTGTCCAAAATTGCCCTTAGTGTTGGTTTGGGTTACTGGGCTATGGGGATAGGGTGGAGGTATTGACGTTGGGTAGGGTGCTCTTTCCAAGAGTCGGTGCAGACTCGATGGGCCGAATGGCCTCCTTCTGCACTGTAAATTCTATGATATGATAATCCCAAAAGACGGAAGCCACAGAGGACTCAGGTCGCAGGGCAGGAATCACAGCAGGCCGCCTCCACTCCTGACATACCATTTGGGATCCACATAAGCGTAGCCTTAGGGCCTGTACGATCAGAAAATTAGACATCAGGCTACACGGTGGTCTCTGATGGCATTGCGAACCCTGCCCCTGCATGTCTCCCCCCCTCAAACCCGCACCCCTGACACTATTGGCGCTGCCCGTGTCGCGGCTCCTGTGTGTGTTGCCCTTGAAGGAGCCGCATAATGCCTCGCCGGTGGGTGGCGGCAGGTTTGGGGGGGGTTGGTGTGGCAGAGGGTGGGGTGTGTGGATGGAGGAGTGGCGTGTGGGGGCTAGAGTGCGGGGGTGGTGGGGTGGGGGCACCCATATGGCCGGTGTCACTCTGCAGAACCAGGGGCCAATGTGGGTGGGAATTGGGGTGCCCAGCAGGATGGCTGCCTTGTAAGGGGGTCACTCCGGTCCAATGGCCCGTCCCCCTGTCACCCCCTCCCTGCCCTGGCAGGGCCCCCCCAAATGCCAGTTAGCCCAGCCAGTGTCCAACCCGGCAGCCCACAGTCGCGCCTCTCTGTGTCCTATGTCCTCTCTCTCCCTCATTAGCCATGGCGCCTGTGTCCCAATTTTCTAAAAGCGCAAGTGAACCTCACCACTGGGAATTCCCCCCAGTAGACAGCGGAGAACCGCGGAGACCCCGGAGAATACCAGGTCAGGCCCGCTAACGATATGCAAATGATGTTTGCTGTAGAGGTGGAGTGAAACGTGGTGACGCCTCGCAGATCGGGAGAAAAGCTGGCTGTGTGAGAACAGGCCGAGGAATATAAAAACAAAGGTCAAGAGTTTTGGTCTTATGACTTGCTTGTAGTTATAGAATAGTGAAGTCTAATTGGGGACTGGTTTTGAAGTGTTAGGTGCTCTGAGATACAGACGAACCAACACGGTTGCGATTGGTACAACACAGTTTTATTCCTTTAAACTATTTATATAACAAACTTGGTACTCAGCACGTGGTGACGTGTAAGTGTCTGGCTTTGAGGTCCTTGCCCTGTGCCGTCTCCTGCTGGACTGCCCAGGAAGTGTTGTTTTTCTTGTTTTGTACTGTGTATGCTCTTGTCTGTGATTGGCTGTCATATTATGTGTGCTAATTGGTCCGTTGCTCTGTCTATCATTATGTATATGTGTATGTGCTGTGATGTTCACTTGAATATCATGACATCCCCCCTTTTTTACAAGATTATGTGCCTACGTGGTTATAAATAGAAATGTGTACTGAGTGCAGCTAAATGTGTGTGTGCGTAATATTTACAGCATGTACATGGGGCTTAACTATATACAAGGGGCGATGTCGGGTGTGACATACTAACGAGGTTGTACCATAACAAAAAAAACGTGGAAATGTGGAACGATAAAACGAATGCCTGTAACGAGAAGAACATAGACATGTTAAAACAGTGGTTGCCTGAGTTCAACGTGTAAACAGTCTCATAAGTCCAGTCTAGTAGGTGGGCGCCGAATTCGGGTTGACCGCCTCAAGGGTGGGTCGGGAACCATCGGCTGAGGTGTGGGCCTGGCCACGGGTGGCGACGGAAGGGGCGTGGTAGCAGGCAGCTCCACGAAGTCGCTATCAGGAACCACAGGAGGACACGGCGTCAGTGTAAGGTCTCGTTGCGAGCGTGGAAGTAGGCGAAGAGCCCGGCGATTGCGCCTACGCACGGATCCATCAGGCATGCGAACCAGGAACGAGCGGGGAGCCACGCGCCGGAGAACTTCGGCAGGTGCTGACCAGCCACCTTCTGGTAGGTGGATGCGGACGTCGTCTCCAGGGGCCAGGGCGGGAAGATCAGTTGCCCGTGTGTCATATGACATCTTCTGGCGACTGCCCTGCAGTTACATCCTGTGCAGTACCTGAGCATGGTCTATTGTTGGTGCCAGGATGGAAGGTACAGTGGTCCTGAGGGCGCGACCCATCAGCAGCTGTGCTGGTGAGAGACCAGTGGCTAGTGGGGCCGAGCGATAGGCCAGCAGGGCGAGGCAGAAGTCCGACCCGGCAGCAGCAGCCTTGCAGAGGAGCCGCTTGGCAATGTGAACGCCCTTCTCCGCCTTTCCATTGGACTGGGGGTGCAGAGGGCTGGGCGTCACGTGTGTGAAGCCATACGAGGCAGCAAACGATGACCATTCCTGGCTGGCAAAACAGGGCCCATTGTCCGACATGACAGTCATCGGAATGCCGTGGCGAGCAAAGGTGTCTTTGCAGGCCCTGATGACAGCAGACGACGTCAAATCGTGCAGGCGTATGACTTCTGGGTAGTTGGAGACGTAGTCGGCTATGATGACATAGTCCATGCCGAGCGCGTGAAACAGGTCCACACCCACCTTCGCCCAGGGGGATGTCACCAGCTCATGGGGCTGAAGCATTTCAGGAGGTTGCACCGGCTGAAACCTTTGGCAGGTTGTACAGTTGAGCACCATGTTGGCAATATCGTCACTGATGCCCGGACAGTATACCGCCCCTCGGGCCCTCCGTCTGCACTTCTCGACCCCCAAGTGGCCTTCGTATAGTTGGTCGAGAACCAGCTGGCGCATGCTGTGCGGAATTACAATCCGGTCCAGTTTCTAAAGGACGCCATCAATGACGGTCAGGTCGTCTCGGACATTGTAGAACTGTGGGCACTGCCCTTTGAGCCACCCACCCGTCATGTGGTGCATCACTCGCTGTAAAAGGGGGTCGGCCGCAGTCTCTCGGCGAATACGGGCCAGACTAGAGTCATCAGCTGGCAGATTTGCCAATGTGAAAGCCACCTGTGCCTCGACCTGACATACGAACCCCTCCGCATCTGGCGGTGTGCTCACTGCTCTGGATAGGGCATCCGCAACGATGAGTTCCTTCCCTGGGGTGTAGACCAGTTGGAAGTCGTACCTCCTGAGTTTAAGTAGGACGCGCTGGAGGCGAGGGGTCATCTCGTTCAGGTCCTTGTTTATTATGCTGACCAGTGGGCGGTGGTCAGTTTCGACAGTGAACTTGTCTAAACCGGTTAGCAAGCCCACGCACTCCTTTTCGATCTGCGCGTAGCGCTGCTCTGTGGGGGTCATGGCTCGCGATGCATAGGCAACTGGGGCCCATGACGCCATGTCATCCCGCTGTAGGAGCACTGCCCCAATGCCGGACTGGCTGGCATCAATCAAGATTTTGGTGGCACGAGCGTGTCAAAGAACGCCAATACCGGTGTAGTGGTGAGTTTGAGTTTGAGCTCCTCCCATTCCTGCTGGCGTGTGTGCTGCCACTGGAACTCTGGACTTTTTGACGAGGTGGCGCAGTGCCGTCGTGTGGGAGACAAGGTTGGGAATGAACTTCCCCAGGAAGTTGACCATGCCAAGGAAGCGTAGCACTGCTTTCTTGTCTGCCGGCTGCGGCATGGCTGTAATGGCGCTCACCTTGTCTGCATCCGGACGGACCCCTGACCGGGAGATATGGTCCCCCAGGAACTTCAACTCGGTCTGGCCAAAGGAACACTTGGCTCGGTTGAGGCGCAGGCCGTTTTCCCGTATGCGGGCAAAAACGCGTTGGAGATGATATATGTGCTCCTGTGGTGTGGTGGACCAGATGATGACGTCGTCCACATATACGCGCACCCCTTCGATGCCTTCCATCATCTGCTCCATGATCCTATGAAAGACCTCGAATGCCGAGATGATGCCAAATGGCATCCGGTTGTAGCAGAACCTGCCGAAAGGGGTATTGAAGCTTTCGGCTGGACAGATCGAGTTGGATCTGCCAAAACCCCTTAGAGGCATCCAGTTTCGTAAATATTTTCACCTGGGCCATTTCGCTCGTGATCTCCTCCCGTTTGGGTATGGGATAATGTTCCCTCATGATATTATTATTGAGGTCTTTTGGGTAAATACATATCCGGAGCTCGCCGGAGGGCTTCTTGACACACACCATGGAGCTGACCCACGGCGTGGGCTCCGTGACCCTGGATAGGACCCCTTGGTCCTGGAGATCCTGCAGCTGCTGCTTGAGGCGGTCTTTAAATTGCGCAGGAACCCTGCGAGGTGCGTGAATGACCGGGATAACGTCCGGTTTGAGGCGAATTCGGTAGGTGTATGGCAGTGTTCCCATGCCCTCGAATGCCTCCTGGTTGTGGGTGAGGAGCAATTGGAGCTGTGCGTAGAACTCTGCATCCGGGAAGTCAGATGTGCCGTCTGGAGAGAGAGAGTGGACTCGTTGCACGAGGTGGAGAGCCTTGTATGCCTGTGCGCCTAGCAGGGAGTCCTTCAATGAGCCGACTATCTCGAACGAGAGTGTGGCCATGTGTATGTTGTGTGTCACCTGGAGCTGGCAGGATCCCATAGCTGGGATAACGTTCCTGTTGTAGTCGACCATCCTGCACCGAGACGGCCGGATTGGTGGTCTGACCTTCATGGCGTAGAAGGCTGACCATGCTATGAGGTTGGCGGAGGCGCCAGTGTCCAGGTGGAAAGTGATCGGTGATCGGTTGACCGTCAGGGTGGCACACCATTCGTCACCCGGATTGATTGTGTTGACCCGGTTCCCATCAATGACCGCAACCCGGAAGGCGTCTTGGTCATCTGTGTCATCGGTTTGGATGTCGTAATGTGGAGGCTGAATGGTCCGCACGTTCCTGCGAGGTTGTCGGTGATGCGGAAGATCAACAGGTTGAGCCGCTCAACAGTAAGCAGCGTAGTGGCCCACCTTGCCACAGCGTAGGCATTGTCGGGTTTTGCGGGACATTGCCCTTTTAAATGTGCAGCTCCACAGTTGCCACACGTCGTGACGTCATGGCGTTCGTTACGCCACTGCGCATGATCAGTTCGGTCTTGCGTCGAGCACGCCTGCGCATCACGTCCCTCAGTGTTGCCGTAGGTTTTGGCGCGCACAAGTGCGGGAGGCCTCGAAAAACGCCCGAAACGGCCGCCCTCGTCCGGGCCGCGGGCCGGGAGAAACTCGATCGCCTGGGCCCGTTCGGCCTCGTGGGGCACCTGGCTTGCCGATCCGGTTGCGTAGGACCCCCTCCGCGCCAATTCGGTCGCCTGAAATTGGGCATAGCGGCTAGTCGCGTTCTCATGCAGGACACAGGCTTCAACTGCAGATGATAAGGTCAGGCCTTTTAGTTTTAGAAGCTGCTGGCGTAGGCTGCCGGAGGCAACCCCAAAAACGATCTGGCCCCGGATCATGGACTCTGAGGTGGTGTCGTAACCGCAGGACTGCGTGAGTATGCGGAGATGCGTCAGGAAGGACTGAAAGAGCTCATCCTTACCTTGCAGGCGCTGCTGGAAGACATACCTCTCAAAGCTCTCGTTGACCTCAACGTTGAAGTGTTGGTCGAGCTTGAGGAGGACCGTGTCATATTTAGATTTGTTCTCGCCTTCCGCGAACACCAGGGAGTTGTAGACATGGATGGCGTGCTGACCTGCGGTGGTGAGGAGGATGGCGATCTTCCTTTTGTCCGAGGCACCCTGTTTTTCGTTGGCTTCCATGAAGAGTTCGAAGCGCTGCTTGAACAGCGTCCAATTTATGCCACGGTTCCCAGCGACTTGCAACGGCTGCGGTGTGTTGACGGTGTCCATGGCGCAGGATGGCAGATTTGTGGGTAGGTTTTGATTCACTTCTGGTACCATGAAGTGTTGGGTGCTCTGAGATACAGACGAACCAACACGGTTGCGATTGGTGCAACGCAGTTTTATTCCTTTAAACTATTTATATAACAAACTTGGTGCTCAGCACGTGGTGACTGTGTGAGTGTCTGGCTTTGAGGTCCTTGCCCTGTGCCGTCTCCTAATGGACTGCCCAGGAAGTGTTGTGTTTCTTGTTTTGTACTGTGTATGCTCTTGTCTGTGATTGGCTGTCGTGTTATGTGTGCTAATTGGTCCGTTGCTCTGTCTATCATTATGTACGTGTGTATGTGCTGTGATGTTCACTTGAATATCATGACAGATTTCTCCTGAGTTGCAAAGACAGATTATTGTATGATGGACTCAATATTATTCGAGGTATTAACACTCTGTGTCTTTGAAATCTGCTTGCTATCATGTCAGCAGTTATCACCAAAGGAAACAGGTTCCTAACTACCAATCGTGACAGACTCCCTGTTTAGGATTTAGATTTTGGAGCAGTATTAGGACTGCTCTTACTCTGATCTGGGTTTGTACAGTGACAGGTCCATTGGAGCCAGACTATGTTAGAAACTCGGGAGACTACACACCATCATCGTATTCTTTGTCTATAAAATCTAAGCTGACATTCTTTTAATTCACCTGCTTTTCAATAGTATTATTATTCAAATCTAATAATTTCATGTTTTTGTAGAAAGAATAGTTTTCAAGTAATAAGTTGCCACACTTAATCAAGAGGAAGGCACGGTAGCACAGTGGTTAACACAGTTGCTTCACAGCTCCAGGGTCCCAGGTTCGATTCCCTTGGGTCACTGTCTGTGTGGAGTCTGCACGTTCTCCCCATGTCTGCGTGGGTTTCCTCCGGGTGCTCCGGTTTCCTCCCACAGTCCAAAGATGTGCAGGTTAGGTGGATTAGCCATGCTAAATTGCCCTTAGGTTAGGTGGGATTACGGGAATAGGGTGGAGGCGTGGGGCTCAAGTGTGGTGCTTTTGCCAAGAGCCGGTGCACACTCGATGGGCTGAGTGGCCTTCTTCTGCACTGTAAATTCTATGATTCTATGATAAATAACAATCTTAACAATCTTAAGCAGTGTCACAGGTAGGCTTACATTAACACTGAAATGAAGTTACTGTGAAAAGCCTCTAGTCGCCACAGTCTGACAGCTGTTCGGGCACACAGAGGGAGAATTTAGAATGTCCAAACTACCTAACAGCACGTCTTTCAGGACCTGTGGGAGGAAACCCACGCAGACACAGGGAGAACGTGAAGACTCCGCACAGACAGTGACCCAAGCCCGGGAATCGAACCTGGGACCCTGGCGCTGTGAAGCAACAGTGCTAACCACTGTGCTACTGTGCTGCCCCATTCATCATGTCTCCAACCCCATCCATGCCATCCCCAGCTTATGCCATTCCATCCTTCCCATGCAAACCCCACCCTTCCATCCCACCCTGGCCGCCCCCAAGTCCTCTATCAATTCCATCTCATCTCCACTCACGGAAACAATCCCTCCAGCTAGGTGAACATTTGGTTGGATTCCCCTTTGCCTTTTATACTCCATCAACGCCCCCCTACTCCACCCCACTACTACTGCCACCCACCAACATTCGGAGGCTACACGTGCGTCACAGTCTCCCGTACGCCCAGTGTGCGGCAAGAACCACCTAGAAAATAAACCCAATTGACACGCTCTTTGAACTGAGCAGTCAAAACTATTTGGACAGGCAAAAACTGGATGTAATTATTCCCGATGCTTGTTGTTGCTTCTAGGTTCTGGACACTGCTAAAAGGATTTAGAAGTCCATTTGACATTGCATCACATATGCCTTTGCCACTGACGTTTGGATACACTTGGTTTTCCCAATTTTGGACTCGAGCGCAACCCGGATTTCCATTTCCTGGAGTTTGGCAGCTACTGGACACTGAGCTCTGGGATTCCCTCCCAGAACCTCTCCGCCTTTCTCCTCCTTTAAGATGCCCTTTACAACCTGCTTCTTTGATCATATCCTAATAATGTTCCAATAATGTCTTAATATCTCCTTATGTGACCTGGTGTCAGTTTTCATGATGATGCTGGTGTGAAGTGCTTTATGATCTTTTTTACGAAATTAAAGGCACTAAATAGATGCAAATTGTTGTTTCCCACTCTTCAATATGGGCTGGATTTTACCCTTCCTTGCCAGTGAGAATAAAGGTTTGTAAAATCCAACGGGCGGCCCTTCCCTTCCACCCACCTGGCTGCCCTCAACCTGTCTGATATGTGACAAGGGGCTGGAGGAGGTGTCAGGAGACCCGTCCACCCCTGGGCCAATTGAGGCCCTTAAATGCCCAATTAATGGTCACTTAAGGGCTTCATCCCATCGCAGCTGGTGTTTCAGCTGCATCAGTGGAGGGCAGCGGGGGGGGGAAACTCACACCATTTTGGAAGCCTGGTAGCTTTAGTTGTGTGCGCCAGTGTCAAGCAAGAGGGGGAGGAACATACTTTGCGGATTCCATGAGCTCATAGAGGTGCCCTCCACCCCCACCACCTTCTTCCACTTTAACCCTCCCCAGCCTCTTGAATCCAGCCCCCAACCTCCCTAATAAGAGCCCTGACCCTGAACGTGCCTAGGTTTCTCGGCTAGGTGTTCCAATAATGTCTTAATATCTCCGCATGTGACCTGGTGTCAGTTTTCATGTTGATGCTGGTGTGAAGTGCTTTATGATCTTTTTTACGACATTAAAGGCCTGGTGGTCCCAGAAATGGCCACCTGTCCTGGATGCCTCTGCTGGGACTGCAGAGCTGCCGGCCATCCAATTGGTCACCAACCGTTTAAGGCGGGCCTTCCATCCAAGCAAGGGGTGGAAGTCTCACCTGAAGATAATTAAAGCAATTAAAGGTGCATAGCATCCATCAGGATCATGGGATGGGGGTGGGCACTGTGGCACCTGTAAAATCCAACCCTATGTTTTGCGTGCGTCTACCACGTTGTGTATTTTATGGCACAAAGACCATCCTCCGGAAAAGGTGGCAAAACAAGGACATGGTGGAAGACATCCCTGTTACAATCTGCTGCTTGGCCGGTTGGAATAAATGCACTAAAGAACGTTTGTTCTAGACTACTTAAAGTTTTATTGTTGAACAATTGCATGGGTTACATAACCATAAAGGTATTATTAAAAACTACTAACTATTATAAATTAAATTTGAGCTACTACAAATTGTGACTGCCCACTATGAAGACTATCCTCAAACTCCCCTGAGGTACCAGTGTCACATGGTCTCTACTGCCACCTGTTGTTTGGAGGTCTTTGCTATCACTATATACATCACTGCTTATGCATATCATCATAATCCCAAATTAGTTTCCTTATTCCAACCCATGCTCCATCAAGTGCACATCAAGTGTCATTGCATTCTTTGTAGATAGCAGAGTTCATTTTGTCACTGCAATTAAGCGTAGAAATGACCATCAACAGTATTAACCTCCAAGTCTGTTCCTTTGACTTCCAATATTTCAAAGAACAACCCACTAAAATATCACACGACAGAACTGCATTATATTCTTCGGTGTTAATATTGGTAAATGTCTTTTCCTAATTCAACTAGGGTAGACGGAGAGAAACCATTTCCTTTGCTGGTGGAGTTCAGAACAAAGTGTATAACCCTAAAGTTACAGCGAGGCTATTCAGAGGTGATGTCAGGAAGTAATTCTTTACACAGGGGTAGTGGAATCCTGAAACTCTCTCCCCAAAATACTGCTGAGGCTGCAGGGGGTGGCAATTGAAAAAACTCAAAGCTGTGATTGATAGATTTTGCTTTGGACAAGGGCATTAAGGGTTAAGAACCAAGTCAGATCGATAGAGTTACGATACAAATCAACAACGTTCTGAATTGAATGGAGGAATGCCCTCAAAAGGCTGGATGACCTACCCCGGTTTCTAACCTCTAATGTTCTTCTGCACCAAATCAGTCCGGAGTGAGCTACAGCTTTGAGATGGCAGTAATAAAGTAGTTTAAGAATTCCATGTTGGGAAGTGGGAGAGGGAAGAATCAAATTTTAGTATATTTGTGATGAGAAGGTAGCAGTTTGGAACAGAACCATATCTGATGATTACGAAAAATACATCCTGATCTATGGCGATAGTGACGGCCCCAATAAAGCACACCAAACTGTTAATCAATCCCAGGCCCAAAGAATTCTAATATGTATCTTCAGGCTGATCCTGGGTGGTGATCCAGAAGTTTGCTGTGAACACAATGGGGAAAGCCGTTCTATTACACCAGCAAAAATTCCCCCCTATTTTGTAAAGCGAATCTGTCCCTGGGGTATTGGATGGTGATTGGTGGCAGGTATATCCAGTCAAGCCAGGGCCTTGACTGCCATTGACATCAAGGCAGTATTTGACTGAGTATTGCATCAGTTAGCCCTGGTAAAGTCAATTTGAATCAAGGGGGAAACTCTCCGCTGGTTGGAGTCATACCCAACACAAAGGAAGTTAGTTGTGGTTGTTGGTTGCCAATCATTTTGGTCCCAGAGCTTTGCTACACAAGTTCCTCAGGGTAGTTAGTGTCCTAGGACTAACCACCTTCATCAATGACCTTCCCTCCATCATAAGGTCAGAAGTGGGAATGCTCATTGATAGCTGCACCATGTTCAGCACCATTTGTAACTCCCTAAATACTGAAGCAGTTTACATCGATATGCAGCAGGATAAGAGCAATATCCAGACTTAGGCATTACCGTTGCTGAATCCCCCACTATAAACATCCTGGAAGATATTATTGACCAGAAACTCAACTAGCCGTCTAAACTCTATGGGCTGGATTCTCTGGTCTCCCGGCCGGGTGTTTCTCGGCAGTGTACCATTCGCTGGCAGCGGGATTTTCTGTTCCCGCCGCTTGTCAATGGGATTTCCCACTGGAGTCACCCCATGCGCCGGGAAACCCACAGGCTAGGGTGTGCTGCCGGCGGAAGCAGAGAATCCCGACAGCGGAGAATTCCGGCCGATAGCTTCAAAAGCAGGTCAGAGACTGGGAAATCTGAAGTGAGTACTGCCTGATGCCTTAAAGCCTGTCAGGAGTGTTATGGAATATTCCCCCCTTGCCTGGATGAGTGCAGTTCCACCAACACTCAAGAAGCTCGACACCATCAGGGACAGTGCAACCCACTTGGGGGACACGATAGCATAGTGGTTAGCACAGTTGCTTCATAGCTCCAGGATCCCAGGTTCGATTCCCGGCTTGGGTTAGACTATGCGGAGTTTGCACTTTCTCCCTGTGTCTGGGTGGGTTTCCTCCGGGTGCTCCGGTTTCCTCCCACAGTCCAAAGATGTGCAGGTTAGGTGGATTGGCTATGCTGAATTGCCCCTGGGTGTCCAAAAAAGGTGGGATTACTGGGTTACGGGGACAGGGGACAGGGTGGAGGTGTGGGCTCTGTAGGGTGCTCTTTCCAAGGGCCGGTGCATACTCGATGGGCTGAATGGCCTCCTTCTGCACTCTAAATTCTATGATCTATGTTCTATGACTTCATTGGCACCTCATTCACAAGCATTCAGTCCCTCCCCCATTGGCGAACAGTAGCAACTGTGTGTACCATCTATGAAATGCACTGCAGCAACTCTCCCAGCCATCTTTGACGGAACTTCCCAAACCTGTGACCACTACCACTTAGAAGAACAAGGGCAGCAAATACATGGGAATACCACCAGTTGCAAGTTCCCCTCCAAACAACTCACCATCCTGACTTGGCGATATATTTCAGTTCCTTCACTGTCACTGGGTCAAACTCCTGGAACTCCCTCCCTAACAGCACTGTGGGTGCACAGTGTTCAAACAGTGCACTACAGCAGTTCAAAACGGTGGCTGACCACCACCTTGGCAAAGGCAATGAAGGATGGGCAACAAATATTAGCCTTGCTAGCAACAAAAACGTCCCCGTAAATGCATTGAATCAAGTCTATGTTATTCCATTAACTTTGTGAAATTGAACATTCCACCCATATTGTGGTAACTGCTCCCAAGGTTCGGGCTACCCTTAGCTCATGACCAGATCCATCAATGCCTCTTTTATTTTATCTTTGCTCATCAATATATTGATGCTATTTGTATTCCTTCCCTATACAGCATGCATCTTCACAACATGCAATCCTTGTTTTCTCGACATTGGAACTCTACCTATCTTTTCCATCCCAAATATATTGAATTCCAATTATTCATTTTTAATTCTTGTCCATTTCCAGTCAGGTTTTTGTTAATGGTATTGAGCACAGGCCTTGCTGTGATATAATTGCTTCCAGTTCCACCACTTTATTTCCCATACGCTGCACATTTTCATCCTTTGTTTGCTTTGCTTTTCACAAGATTTCTTTCACCATTACATTTTCTCTAAATTATCTTTCTTTCTGCTTATACCCAATCCATTCAATTTTACACCTCTACGCCATAACCCATAAGCTGTTTGTTGCATTAAATATTGTCCTCATAAATTTCTTCCCTCACTATTTTCTGGTCTTAATAGGTTTATTTTCCTAGTCCTCTCCTCCCTCTGAGTTTAAATACTTCATCAATTCCTGATATGATTCATTCTTGTGGAATCGTTCTCCTCTGATTGAGAATTGGTATCAATTCCCAACGACATGGATTCCCCTGACAATATAGGATCCTCTCTGCCCGGATGGTAATCATGGTAGGGTAAATAGGCCATCTGTTATAAAAATCCCTTGAACTTTCATTACAAATGTATAACGTTGGATGCTCCATTCCACCAGGTCACCAGTAAAGACAAACATGTTTGCCAACAGGTCTAAGCTGTGTATTGATTTCCCTCATCTTCCTTCACTATTCTAGCGCATGGCTGGAGATGTAAACCTGAGATAACCGCCCATCAATCTCCCTGCTAAACTTCTATCCCATTCTCTTCCATTCATCTTTCAGAAAATCAGGCACTTCTTTACCTATATCATTGGCTCTTACATTCACTTTGATAACTGCTCTCCTTTGCCTGTTCCAATCTATCCAATGTATCCCTTACACTAGCACTTGGGATACGGAAAGGCATTTGGGACTTTGTGCGGGCTGCAAAGTATTGTGTAAAAGTATTAAACGCCCCATCATTACTGGATTTCTGTCTGTAATCCCGTCCCCTTATCTTTCATTTGTGAGTGCTACCTGATATTGATTTAATAGCTATGTCCAAGATGAATGTAGGAGAATGGGCAACAAGGGACCCCAGGTTCAATTCCGACCTCAGGGAACTGTCTGTGTGGAGCTTGTACATTCTCCCCGTGTCTGTGTGGGTTTCCTCCGGGTGCTCCGGTTTCCTCCCACAGTCCAAAGATGTGCAAGTCAGGTAGATTGACCATGCTAAATTGTCCCTTAGAGTCCAAAGGTTAATTGAGGTTACGAGGATCGGGCAGGGGGGAGTGGGCCTAGATAGCGAGATCGTTCAGAGGGCCGGTGCGGACTCGATGGGCAGGATGGCCTCTTTCTGCACTGTAGGGATTCTACGAAGCACAAATTTCAAGTCTGTTTGAGAGATTTGAGAGAGTACGTCATTTGGATGAGGGGTTAGGGAAGTTACGGGGATGGGGACTATTCTAACCTTCCCTTCCTGCCTTTTTCCACCCTTTGGAAAACCACCTCCTCCTGTCTACATCCGACTGCAGTGTGACAATCCTTTTAAGCTCCTTCTTCAAGCCCTGCCTCTCCTTCCCTTGTGTGTCAGATTGTCTCTATCTCAAGTCCTGGGGGTTTTCAGTCGAGCAATACATAATGGCGACATATCTACAGGCATCGTTGCCAGAGTCAACAGCTGTTCTTCATAACCTTTGCATCCTACATCTCTATGCTTTACTCCATTGGTAGATGTGCTATCACCACAAGCCCCTAGGTTTTGTGGAGTTACAGCCACTCAGTTTGATCTGCTAAACATCCATCCACATTTCTTGGTATTACCGAGCTTTCTCATGGCTTCTCCTTCTCTTCCCAATGATCTTCCTTTCCTTTGAATTGCTGACTCACCCTCGCTCCATGTCCACGGCCTGTCTATGGATCTCAGTATTCCTAATGCTGAGTCATGGTGCACTTCAGAATGTTATAAAATGTATCAAAAGTCAATAATCCCTCAGGGACATTGCCTCACACTCTCTGAGAAATATGGTTGACAATGTCAAAGCTGAAGCTCTCCCTTCAAAAAACTTCAAAATCCAAAAGGATTTACTTTTGATGCAACCCAGCAGGTTTATCCCCTTTAACACAACTGATGGAATATTGAGTGCAGCTACAGTCAAAGACTAGACAAGCTCAAGAATATGTCATACATGAAGCCACTGGATTTGGATTTCACTCAATCCCCAACTACGCACCCCCCCCACCCCCGCACCCCCCCCCCCCCCACCCCCCCGCCCCACACCATCCCCAGAAAAAGAAAACTGAATGTGGAACACATTCCAAAAGTATAATATTCTTTATTATGATTGTCACTAGTAGGCTTACATTAACACTGCAATGAAGTTACTGTGAAAAGCCCCTAGTCGCCACATTCCGGCGCCTGTTCGGGTTTACTGAGGGAGAATTCAGAATGTCCAATTCACCTAACAAGCACGTCTTTCGGGACTTGTGGGAGGAAACCAGAGCGCCCGGAGGAAACCCACGCAGACACAGGGAGAACGTGCAGACTCCGGACAGACAGTGACCCAAGCTGGGAATCGAACCTGGGACCCTGATGCTGTGAAGCAACAGTGCTAACCACTGTGCTACCGTGCTGCCCAAGTACTGAGAATAGTGTTGCGATCCGGTGAGCTTAAATGGATTTTAACTTAGTCACTTCGAGATGGTCCTCTTGATAATAGGTCTCTATATTCTCATCATTTTTTAGTGGTAAGTTGTTTTTTGAACAGACAGTTTTTGGGGGGTTCTGCCAACTTTTTGAAGCTGTGCGTCAACATTTCTGAGTTTTTTTAAGTTGGTATGTAAGCCTTTGTGAAATATTTGCTACCCTCTTAGCTCCAGTTCTGGCTCATCCGCTGCTGTCAGCCACGGTTCTAATATGCCAAGAATATCACAATTCTTGCCAGAAGCATATAATTTTAACTCCAGAACTTTCTTTTTGATGCTCCTCGCAATCGTACAAAAACATCTTAATCCTCTCCCACAAAACATTCTTCTCCTTATTTGCTATTTCTGCTATTGTTATTATTAACCTCCGTCCTATTTGCCTTCCCCACTCCTGCGTTACTACGTTCAATCATCCCCCAGATTCCTGTTGCTGCTGTTGCTTCAAAGATTTTTGAGGTTGCTCCTGCAATTCTCCGATTCTTGAGCGCAGCAAACTGCCTTTAGTAGTGTCCATGCCCTTCATTTTTTTCTGTTCCCCTTTCTGCTGGATCAGAATATCCAAGAGAAGCAGGGGTTGTCAGTGGCACCCATGCGTGTGAGTGAATCAGTAAAAAAGTTGATGAACCAAGTTTCATCATTTTGAGGCCTACTTGATGTCCCCATTCTGCCTGAATAGCAGTTCGGCCCCCTGGAGAGGCCTGTTGCTCAGAGTACTGTGAATGTGTCCGCAGCCTCTGAAAATGATGCAAATGTCTTCTAATCTCAATTTGTTGACCCTGGTCATTATGTTTCTTTATGTGATTACAATCTTCTTGAGATTTATTTGGTTTGGCTCATAAAGAGGCCATCCTACGTAAATGTAATCTTATTTTTCGTAAAAGAAATGACTCTTTCCTTGAGCTACCTTCTAATTGTTGCCCTCGGTGACTGAAGATCATGTCGTTTCAAAGGAGAAAAAATATTTAAAGTAAAAATGTTAATATTTGAGTGTCCACTGAACTGGCTCAATGCCCTGGGCTGGCCACTTTATTGCCTGAGTACATCTAGTTAGACCACCCATACTGCAAATGTTCCATTTTGTATATTATGATTTATTGTGAGCTTTGTTGTATTATTTTTTCTTGGTAGTCTTCCGCTATGTGTGGCATTTCTTCTTAATTATTGTAGTAATATGTCAATAAAAAGTTTGTTCCACGTGGAAGATATTAACCAGAGTCCTCTTGCCCCATTATCGGACACAAATATTTGGTAACCAAGCGCTGTGGCTAATACATCCCACCTGTAACCTTTTTATTGCTACAGAAATCCAACAATCAGAAATAAAAGCTTCCCCGAAATAATACAAACCAGTTCTGCAAAAATACTGGAAAGGCACGGCAAGCCAATAAGATTCAATCTCTCCGATAGGTTGGCGTCCTTTAACAGCACCAGCCTGAGGGAAATAATGAAAGAGTTTGAACATTAACTTAACTTTTTCTTTCAGATGCTTTGTAGAAAGCCAACCATTGTTTTTGCTTTCATGTGAGATTTCCAGCTTTTGCAGGGTTTCTTTGAAAGCCAGGGAGCAGTCCATGGTTCTCTTGTTGAATTTCTATGACTGGATTAACTTGAATCTGGAGCTGTGTAAATCTGATAGGAAGCTCTTACTGTGGAGCTGCCAGAACTCACTCTGTTCCAGCGGTGTTACTTCACAATTAGCACCTACACAATGTGATGATCAATTGGCACAAGAAAACATGTTACCTCCATTGGGCAATGTGTCACAATTTAACGTGAATCATGTGTTTCATGTTTAAAGACATCAGTGCTCCTCTGTGCACTCTGTCACAGTGAGAGGTCCCTTATTGAACTGATCTTAAAATGGCAGCTTACAGAGATTGCCTCGTGGAAGAGGTCACCTGACTATGGTATGCTAGATCGAACGTGTAGAACAGATTGCATTTGAACCTCAAACATCTCCCTTTTCATGCTGAAAAATGATACAAACATCCTCTTTTCCTAACAAACAAAAGATAAATTTGATCCTGTGCAACTGTGAGTTACCCAAGCTACCCACTATACACTATACACCCACTGTCCTCATACATTAACAACTGTTTGTTTTATTGGTCAGTCTCCTAGTCAGTCTGTGCTGGGTTGATGACTTCCAGACCATGTTGGTAGCTCCTCATGTTTTTCCATGGCTATGTATTGATTCATTAAGCAGTCTTTCAGGGCCATAATGTTGTTGCATGCCTTTTCTGCAAGGGTATGCACCACAGCTCCCGTAGGGTTTTACAAGTTACCAGATCATGTTCACCTTAACCTGAAATAATGCAGTTAGTCCTTGATGAAGCATTAATGGGTTTGTATTCCCTGCTCTGGATAGAACAATGAATCTCCTGCAGACAAGCTGGGTCAATAGTCTTGTGATGTGGGTTCCCCTGCACAGGGAGGAGTCAAGTCCAAGATTGCGGAGTTTGGTTATTAGTCTTGTTGGGAAAATGGTGTTGAAGGCGAGGTGTCGAGGCGTTCGAGTGTTGATTGCAGAGCCAGTGAGATAGCATCTGCTGTGGACCGGTTGCGGTGATCGCCAAACTGCAGGGGATCGAGACCGTCTGGGAGGCTGGCAGTGATCCGTCTCATGACTAGCCGCTCAAAGCATTTCATGATAACAGACGTCAGGGCTACCGGTCGCTGGTCGTTGAGGCAGGCTACCTTGTTCTTCTTTGGTACTGGTATTATGGTGGCCTTCTTGAAGGAGGTGGGGATCTCAGAGTGGAGGAGTGAGGTGTTGAAGATATCTGCGAATACACTCGCCAGCTGGTTAGCTCAGGTTCTGAGTGCTCGCCGAGGGACTCCGTCGGGTCCCGTCGCTTTCCGCGGGTTTATTTCAAGAAGGCATCTCTTACCTCCGAGGCTGTCATCGTGGGTATGGGGTGTCCAGGGCTGTTGGGGCAGGTGGCACTGATGTATTGGCTGACTGTTCAAAGCAGGCATTGAATTTGTTCAGTTCATCGGGGAGGGATGTTCCAGCCCCTGAGATTCCGTCTGGCCTTGTTTTGTAGCCATGATGTGGAGATGCCGGCGTTGGACTGGGGTGAGCACAGTAAAAAGTCTTACAACACCAGGTTAAAGTCCAACAGGTTTGTTTCAAACACTCGCTTTCGGAGCACTGCTCCTTACTCAGGTGAATGAAGAGGTAGGTTCCAGAAATATATATATCGACAAAGTCTAAGATGAAGGACAATGCTTAGAATGCGAGCATTTGCAGTTAACTAAGTGTTTACATATCCAGAGATGGGGTAACCCCAGGTTAAAGAGGTGTGAATTGTCTCAAGCCAGGACAGTTGGTAGGATTTCGCAAGCCCAGGACAGATGGTGAGGGGTGAATGTAATGTGACATGAATCCCAGGTCCCTGTTGAGGCCGCACTCATGTGTGCGGAACGTGGCTATAAGTTTCTGCTCGGCGATTCTGCGTTGTCGCGCGTCCTGAAGGCCGCCTTGGAGAACGCTTACCCGGAGATCAGAGGCTGAATGCCCTTGACTGCTGAGGTGTTCCCCGACTGGAAGGGAACATTCCTGCCTGGTGATTGCACGCGATGTCCATTCATTCGTTGTCGCAGCGTCTGCATGGTCTCGCCAATGTGCCACGCTTCGGGACATCCTTTCCTGCAGCGTATGAGGGAGACAACGTTGGCCAAGTCGCACGAGTATGTACCGCGTACCTGGTGGGTGGTGTTCTCACGTGTAATGGTGGTATCCATGTCGATGATCTGGCACGTCTTGCAGAGATTGCCATGGCAGGGTTGTGTGGTGTCGTGGTCGCTGTTCTGAAGGCAGGGTAGTTTGCTGCAAACAATGGTTTGTTTGAGGTTGCGTGGTTGTTTGAAGGCATGTAGTGCGGGTGTGGGGATGACCTTGGCAAGGTGTTTATCTTCATCGATGACGTGTTGAAGACTGAGAAGAAGATGTCGCAGTTTTTCCGCTCCGGGAAGGTACTGGACGACTAAGGGTACTCTGTCGGTTGTGTCCCGTGTTTGTCTTCTGAGGAGGTCGGTGCGTTTTTTTGCTGTGGCGCGTTGGAACTGTCGATCGATGAGTCGAGCGCCATATCCCATTTGTACGAGGGCATCTTTCAGTGGCTGTAGATGTCTTTGTAGCATGTGATCTCATGCAAGCCCTGCCACAGACGTCTTGGGTTAGTGTCATTTGCCTGGGACTCTAGTTTGACGTGGTATTGTCTTCTTGCATCCCTGATGGCTTTCCGTACGTCGTACCAGGATTTCTTTTATAGGTCAGGATCGTCAGACTTGAACGCCTCCGTCTGGAACTTCAGCAGGGAGTAGACCTTTTGGTTGAGCTAGGGTTTCCGATTTGGGAACACCCATATTGTCTTCTTTGGTACACAGTCCTCGACACACTTACTGATGAAGACTGTGACGGTGGTTACGTACTCGTCCAGGTTAGCTGCCGCGGCCTTGAACATGGACCAGTCCACAGACTCCAAGCAATTGCGGAGAGCGTCCTCTGATGCCTCAGACCAGCACTGCATGGTTTTCTTGACTAGCTCAGCACGCTTGTGTTGCTGTTTGTAAGCTGGAAGTAGGAGTACCGACTCGTGGTCGGATTTGCCAAAGTGTGGTCGGGGAATGGAACGGTAGGCACCTTTGATGCTCGTGTAGCAGTGATCCAGGGCGTTTGCACCTCTGGTGGGGCAGGAGGTATGTTGATGGAGTTTGAGTAGAACCTTCCTGAGGTTGGCCTGGTTGAAGTCTCCAGCCACGATTGTCAGAGCTGCAGGGTGATTTGTTTCCTGGTTTTTGATGGTGGAATGTAGTTCGTCAAGTGCTTTCGATCCCGACGATTTCTTCTTCAGACCGCATTTAAACCTTTGCACCGCTCACTCCGCTGAACCTTCGAAGCCAGTTGGAATGGGACGGTACGAATGTGCCGCACCCCATTGGACTTCAGAAACCCGGAAAACTCCTGACTCATGAAAGAAGTGCTGTTATCAGTGACAGGCACTTCAGGTAGGCCGTGTGTGCAAAACGACAAATGTCACTTCTCGATGGTCGCCCGGGACATGGTTCCCGCCATCTTGTGCACCTCAAGCCACTTCGATGACCAATCAAATGACCAATAGGAACATTTCTCCCTGTAACAGACTGACAAAGTTGGTAGTTAACCACGTCCACGCCGGTCCAACCATTCCCAATGATGCAGGGATGCAGCCATTATTTCGATGGGTCATTGTTTTGAAGTCCGCGTCAATGCCTGACCACCATACGTAATTGCGTGCCAGCATTTTACTCTCGGACACGCCTAGTTGACTGTTGTGGTGGTCTTTCAGAATGAACTGCCAGAATGATTACCCACATGCTCCACAGCAGGATACCATCCTCCTCACTAAATTCAGACAGCTTAGAGCAAAATGCCTTCAACTTGGCTGGGAGATGCTGATGCTGTCCCCCGTATAGGACCACTTGCTAAACCTTGGAAAGGACTGGGTCTGTCTGGGCCCAGTCATGGATCTGCGATGCCGAAACAGGAAAAGAGTCCACTAAATTCAGGGTCGCACGCAACCACCTTGGCGATCATGGGGGTCAATAAGGGGTCTGTTGATAAAGGCAATCTGCTCAGAGCATCTGCATTTACAATTTGAGTCCCTGGTTTATGCGCAAATGAATACTCATAAGTGGCGAATAATAGTGTCCAGTGCTGGATGTACATGGAAGCAATGGGTGGAATTGATTTATTCTCTCTGAAAAGTTCCAGCAAAGGCTTATGATATGAAACGAGTGTAAAATGGCAGCTATAGACATTTGGATGAAAGCGTTTCATGACGAACACCAACACCAGGCTTTCCTTCTCTATCTGCGTATACTTTTTCTCCACTGCAGCCAACGCACGGGAAGCGAAAGCTATCGGCTGTTCCCTTCCGTCCTCCATTTTGTGGGACAGAATGGCCGCAATCCCATGGGGGAAGCATCATATGTGATGAGCGTGGGTTTGGCAGGATCGTAATGGGTGTGTAACCCGGACGACGACAACTGTCTTTTAACACGCTGAAAAGCTGTTTCCAGCGGCTGGCCCCAAATCCATCTTTTTCAGAAGGAGGTGAATACAGCGAACGTGGTAGCCAAGTTTGAAAGGAACTTCCCGTTCTAACGAGACTGAGGAAAGATTGAAGCACCAAAGCATTCGTCGGGGTAGGGGCCTGTTGGATGGTGCATGATGCACTATCAATTACTACAAAGACGAGAGTAGTGGAATAATCGAGGGTTTATTGAGCAAAGATGTGTGGCCTCCTGTAGCTGCTACCAGAATGGGAGCAGCACCGGCGAGCACACACATTTATACGCCGCCTACTGGGCGGAGCCAGCAGGCAGGGATTTACCCATGTACCTCTAGTACAGGAGTCTTACCGTACTACATCTAATATACATCTAATATAGTTAGTGGTGACTACCACATTCACCCCCTGTTAAAAAAAGAGTCCGGCAGGGGTGGTGGAAACATTTACAAGTTCAGTCTTTCGGGGGTCTTGACCCTCCGCTGTGATCGCCTCGGTCCTGGTGGTGATGCGGGCGCCAACTTGGTCACCGGTAACTTCGGGAGCGTGTTGTCCTCGTCTTCATCGCCCCCGAGTGGAACCAGTGGGAGGACTGATCCTCCTGGGGCGGGGGCTGTGGTAAGGTGCGCTGGGGGGAGGGTGAGTGGCGCAGGGGCAACCGGAGGGAGAGGGTGCCAGGTGGTGGGCCGTGGGTGGGGATCCAGCGGGTGCCAGGTCCCAGAGGGATACTGTGTCCTGGCGCCCATCGGGGTGCGCCACAATGGCGTACTGCGGGTTCGCGCGCAGTAGTTGGACTCTTTCAATCAACGGGTCCGACATATGGGTCCGCACGTGTTTGCGAAGGAGGACGGATCCAGGAACTGCCAGCCACGTTGGGAGCGAGAACCCGGAGGTGGACTTCCTGGGGAAGGCAAAGAGACGTTCATGGGGGGTTTCATTAGTTGCAGTGCAGAGGAGCAATCAGATGGAGTGGAGCGCATCGGAGAGGACATCCTGCCAGCGGGAGACCGGGAGATTCTTAGACCGCAAGGCCAGCAGGACTGCCTTCCAGACCGTCCCGTTCTCCCTCTCCACCTGTCCGTTTCCCCGGGGGTTGTAGCTGGTTGCCTGCTCGAGTCAATGCCCTTGCTGAGCAGGAACAGACGCAGCTCATCGCTCATAAAAGAGGATCCCCGATCGCTGTGGACGTAAGCGGGGAAACCGAACAGGGCAAAGATGCTGTGGAGTGCTTTAATGACCGTGGCAGAAGTCATATCGGAGCATGGGATGGCGAAGGGAAAGCGGGAGTACTCGTCGACCACGTTCAGAAAGTACGTGTTTCGGTCGGTGGCCTGGGCCTCCTTTTCGACAGAGGAGTGCCGAATTTCGGAGGCATGGAGGATGCGGGAAAAGCCTGCCTGCCTGGTTGAGATGCATCGCTCTCGACCTGAAAGGGGAGGGACCTGTCGACCGCGTGCATCGTGGCCTTGGCGATGTCTGGCTTGATGCGGTTAAAGGCCTGGCGGGCCTCAGCGGTCAGGGGACAGACTGTGGACTGAATGAGTGGACGGGCCTTGTCCGCATAGTTAGCGACCCACTGGGCATAATAGGAGAAGAACCCCAGGCATCGTTCCAGGGCCTTGCGGCAGTGGGGGAGGGGGAGTTCCATGAGGGGGCGCATGCGGTCGGGGTCGGGCCCTAGAACTCCATTTTCCACAACATAGCCAATGATGGCTAAGCGGTTGGTGCGGAACACGCACTTCTCCTTATTGTACGTGAGATTAAGGAGTTTGGCAGTGTGGAGAAATTTGAGACGATTAGCGTCTTGGTCCTGCTGATCATGGCTGCAGAGGGTGACGTTGTCTAGGTATGGGAAGGTGGCCCGCAGTCCATACCAGTCAACCATTCGGTCCATCTCACGTTGGAAGACCGAGACACCGTTAGTGACACCGAAGGGAACTCTAAGGAAGTGATAGAGACGGCCATCTGCTTCGACCACAGTGTATTGGCAGTCCTCCGGGCGGATGGGGAGCTGGTGGTAGGCGGACTGCAGGTCCACTGTGGAAAAGACCCGGTACTGTGCAATCTGATTGACCATATCAGATATGCGTGGGAGGGGGTACGCGTCGAGCTGTGTGTACCGGTTGATGGTCTGACTGTAATCAACAACCATTCTGTGTTTCTCCCCAGTCTTTACTACTACCTCTTGGGCTCTCCAGGGGCTGTTGCTGGCCTCAATGATGCCTTCCCGCAGAAGCCGCTGGACCTCCGACCTGATGAAGGTCCTGTCCTGGGCACTGTACCGTCTGCTCCTGGTGGCGACAGGTTTGCAATCCGGGGTGAGGTTTGCAAACAAGGATGGTGGATCGACCTTAAGGGTTGTGAGGCAGCATACAGTGAGGGGGGGTAGGGGTCCGCCAGATTTTAAGGTTGAGCTTTGGAGGTGGTACTGGAAGTCCAGGCCGAGTAACAAGGCAGCGCAGAGGTTGGGGAAGTCGTAGAGCTGGAAGTTGCTAAACTCTACGCCCTGGATGGTGAGGGTCGCGAAGCAGTACCCCCGGATTTCCACGGAATGGGATCCGGGGGCCGGGGAGATTTTCTGGCTAACGGGGTGTACCGGGAGGGAGCAGCGCCTTACCGTAATTGGGTGGATGAAGCTTTCCCTGCTCCCAGAGTCACAAAGGCAGGAAGTCTTGTGCACATCGACTTTCACCGTTGTTGTTGCGGTTGCGAGGTTGTGGGGCCGGGACTGGTCGAGGGTGATCGAGGCGAGCTGCGGCTGATGCTGGAGGCCCCGGGCTGGTCAGCGGTGGTGGAAGGTGATGAGCGGCCAGACGAGCTTCCTGACGAGCAGGGGTCCTGAGGCGTCCAAAATGGCGCCGAAGATGGCGGCGCCCACGGTGTGCACATGGCGGGCGGCATTAAAGACGGCGGCGCCCACGGGCCGCACATGGCCTGCGGAGAAGAAGATGGCAGCGCCCACGGGCCGCACATGGCCTGCGGAGAAGAAGATGGCGGCACCCACGGGCCGCACGTGATGGGTGTAGGAATGCTGGGCCTAGAAACAGCGGCGACCGACTGGGCCTGGCACACAGCAGCAAAATGTCCCTTTTTTCCGCAGACGTTGCAGGTTGCGCTCCGCGCCGGGCAGCGCTGTCGGGGGTATTTGTTCTGCCCGCAGAAGTAGCATTTGGGCTCCCCGGGGTTGGCTGGCTGCCGCACGGCGCAGGCTTGCGGTGGGCTGGGGTCGGTAGCTGGTGGGGCCCACGATGCCCATGAGGGTGCCATGAGGTCGGGGTGTACAACTGGACGTTACGGGAGGCCACTGTTGATGAGTTCGCGAGCTGCCTGGTTCCTGCAAGATCAAGCGTACCCCCCTCCAATAGGAGCTGGCAGATGTACGCCGACCCGATGCCCATAACAAAAGCATCTCTGATTAAAAGTTCTGTATGCTGGACTGGCGAAACTGCCTGGCAGTCACAGTTCATCGCCAGGATGTGCAGGGCATGCCAGAAATCGTCTAGGGACTCACCGGGGAGTTGCTGTCTCGTGGACAGGGGGTGCTTAGCGTATAGTTTGTTGACCGGCCGAACGTAATGTCCTTTCAGGAGCTCCATTGCTTCAGCGTAAGTGGGTGAATCCCGGATGAGGGGAAAAATGTCAGGGCCCACCCATGAATAAAGGACTTGGAGCTTCTGTGCGTCCAAGGGTTCTTCAGCGGATGTTCGGAGGTAGCTTTCGAAGCAGGCTCGCCAGTGGTCAAAAGCGGACGTAGCATTGGCTGCTTGAGGGCTCAGCTGTAGGTGATCAGGCTTGATGCGAAGTTCCATCGATTTAAAATCTTTGCTCAATAAATTGATGCACTATCAATTACTACAGAGACGAGAGTAGTGAATAATCAAGGCTTTATTGAGCAAAGATGTGTGACCTCCTGTAGCTGCTACCAGAATGGGAGCAGCACCGGCGAGCACACACATTTATACGCCACCTACTGGGCGGAGGCAGCAGGCAGGGATTTATTCATGTACCTCTAGTACAGGAGTCTTATCGTACTACATCTAAGATACATCTAATACAGTTAGTGGGACTACCACAGTGCACACCTTCTCCGCAACAGGGTGGAGACCTTCGCGATCCACCCGATAGCTGAGGTAGGTTACATCCTTCACATTAAGCATGCACTTGGCAACCCCAGCTTCAGCAAACCGTATCACACACCCTCTAGGTTATTCAAGTGCTCTTGCTCAGAGGCACCCATGACCAGCACCTAATCAAGATAAATGGCCACACACGGAATCCCTCAGGATGCCCTCCATCACGCACTGAAAAATAGCAGAGACGGAGAACATTCCAAAAGGCAGCCATGTATACTCGTATAGGCCCCGGTGTGTGTTGATGATGACTTACTTGCGAGAGGCAGGAAAGATCCAACTGAATCTGTAGATAGGCATGGCTCATGTCGAGCTTCGTGAACAAATACCCCCCCTCCCACCGCAAATTTTGTGTAGAGATCCTCAATGAGGAGAATGGAGCAGCGGTCCAACCACAAAGTCATGATCACTGTTAACTTGTAGTCCCCGCGTAAACAAATCGTTTTGTCAGGCTTCACGACCGGTACCACCAGCGCTGCCCAATCAGCAAAATAGACAGCCCTAATGATACCCAAGGGCTCCAACTGAATGAGCTCTGTCTCCGCCTTCTCGAGAACCGGACATGCCTGGAAATATCAAGGTGGGCATATCGGGTCGAACTGTATGCGGGTCCGGTCCCTTTTATCCTCCCTAATCCGGGTTGGGACACCTCAGGGTATTTCCCCAGCACCTTGGCCAAACCACCGGAACTTGTCTGGAGAATATTCTACCAGTGCAGCTGTAGTTGTCGCATCCAGTCACCGCCCAACAAGCTGGGCCCGTGCCCATTTACCACGATAAGCGGGTGGCGTGATCATAAACCACCATAGTAGTACCCGCAATATCTAACGTTTCTCCTGTGTAGGTAGCCAGTCTGGCCTAGGTACTCACCCGATCCAGGGTTTGAACTAAGCGGTCAAACATCTGTTGACCGGGTGGCATGTGGCGCAGTGGTTAGCACTGGGACTGCGGTGCTGAGGACCCGGGTTCGAATCCCGGCCCTGGGTCACTATCCGTGTGGAGTTTGCACATTCTCCCCATGTCTGTGTGGGTTTCACCACCACAACCCAAAGATGGGCAGGTTAGGTAGATTAGCCACACTAAATTGCCCCTAAATAATTGGGGGGGGGAAATAATTGGGTACTCTAAATTTATTTTAAAAAACATCTGCTGACCGATTACGGAAACCGCTGCGTCGTTGTCCAACTCCATGTCGAGTAGTTATCCGTTCACACTCACCGCAACCATATAATGGTGGCCACTCAGGGGCTAATACACAATGCATCTGTATGCAGTCATCCTCCTCCTGTGTGCATCCAAGTGGAAAGTGCAGGACCTGAGCTGGCGACAGCCTCTACCGGGCATCCAGATCTCTGGTTCACCCGTGGCTTTCGCTCACCAGGGATTGGTTACCACAATCCCACAATAACCTGGCTCCTCCTCTACTGACTCCAGGAAGACTCCCACCGGGAAGGCTCGGTCTTCGGCCACTGAGATGGGCCTTTACGATAAACGGTCCAGGGCAAGGTGGCAGGTTGGAGCGGGGATCCCAGGACGGGAGGGGGCACACACTAAGCACTCACCTCCATTCCTTGCATCTCCTGCACCTCTCATTCTAGGCTTTCGCAGGAGAGCGCAATGTGGATGGCCCGTTGCAAAGTTAGGGAACATCGGCCAGCAGCTTTTTCTGCGAGGCTTCATTGTTTATACCACAAACCGAGCGGTCACATGCCATTTAGATAAGGCAGTGCCATATGCACAAAACTCAATAATTTTTCACAGCCATCGATAAAAACTCGGTGATGGACCCAGCATTGTGTGTCGTGCCCAGCAGAGAGTATCACAGGAGACTCCTCACTAAAATTCCCCACCGAGGTGATACTCTCTGCGGTGGTGGAGGGTGCAGGTGAGGGCAGTGCCAAGTGGTCCGAGGTGTGCTGGAGTGGCGGCTGGGGGCGAGGTATCCCAGAGGGGCTAGCACAGTCTGATGGTGATCCTGTAAGACAAAAGACAAGACCGAAGGTGAGATCTTGGAAAGGAGTGATCTGGGTGTCAGGGATGTCTCACTTGCTGTAGAGACATCACTTTGCACTAGAGGCTCACTTAGTTGTTCCATTTTGACTTCCACCTTGGAGATAGCTCTCTTCTCCACCTCTCTAGCTAACTCCATTGCCCTCTGATCGGCAGGAGTGAGAGCCCTGGCGTCTGGTTCACCTCCTCCACTCTCCTCTCGTTCCCTTCTGTTATGGGCTGTCTTTTCCTCGGGGGACACATAAAAGACACGGTGAGACGCATGGGGGCGAGTTACACAGGGGGCTGAAGCTGGTGGCATGTGTGTGCAGGGCACCTGGCCAAAGAGGACAATACAGGTGCTGGGGTTTGGTGGGATGTGAGGGAGATGCAGGCAGGTGGGTTTTTATTGGCCTCTGGGGGGAGGGGGGAAGGGGGAGGGATGGGAGTAATGCTAGGGGCACAGAGGTGGTAGCTCACCTGAACTGCCCTAAGGGGTAAGTTCATCTTTTTGCGGCACTGCAGGCCAGTCCGCCTGGTGAGGCCCACAGCACTTGCCACCTCTGCCACTCCTGCCCAGGCTTGGTTGACATCGGCGGGTGGCAGCCTCCTACCCACCCGAGGGAAGAGGGTGTCCCGTCTCACCTCCACCGCATCTAGCATCCGGTCGAGTTCTCCGTCTGCAAATCTTGCTGTTGCTCTTGGCGGGGCCATCGTCTTGGCTGGAATGAGAGTGTGCGGAGAGTAGGGAGCTGGGCAGCTCCAGTTTGTCAAGCTCCCCAGTGCCAATTCCAGCGAATCCGAAGACGGCGGCAATGAGAATTGCTCTCGATTCACGCAGGCAGAGTGCTGGATATCCTAAATTGTTTCGGAACTGGTATCCCCAATGGGAACGTGAGCCCCACACAATTCAGTCCTGGCGTCAACACTTCTGTGAAACGGAGAATTCTACCCCTTCTTTGTTGTCTATATGTTAAGACTAATAATCAAAGGGTCTTCTTTTTATATTTAAGGACAAACCCCCCACCCCGTAATCATAGAATTACAGTCTGATACACAGCAGAAGTTCATTCAGCCCATCATGCCTCTTTCAAAGAGCTATCCAATTTGCCCCATTCCCCTGACGTTTCGCCATGGCCCTGCAATTATTTTAACCTCAAGCATTTATTCAATGCCCCTTTTGAAAGTTATTATTGTACGCACTTCCACCACCCTTTCAAGTCATGTATTCCATCCAGATCGTAGCAACTGGCTGCTTCAAAAAGTTCCTCATCATCCTGTCTCTGGATCATTTGCCAATTATCTTCCTTTTATTTATGCCACTATGTTCTCTGCATTTACTCTGCTATAATCCTTCATGATTGTGAGGATTAAGTCTTCCCTTGACTTCCTGTGCTGTCAGAACAAGCCAAGTATCTCTTGCCTGTCCAGGTAACTGAAGTCCTACATCCCTGCCACCATTCAAATAAATCTTCTCTGGATGTTTACGAAAGGCTTGGCATAAATGTGAATGGGAAGGGGTTGGGGGTGGTGTTATCACCTCTCTCATGGCCTACGTTAAATCCAATAATAGTATACAGTGAAGGAATGATTTTTACCTCAAGCAGGTTTATTCATAGCACAGCCTCCTTACGCTTCCCCACCTCCAACTGTGGCAGCTGTCTCTATTTATATTCCTATTTTGGGATAAAACAGATAAGCAATTCAACCAAATCAAATGAACTGAGGGACAAGTTAAAGGGGCAGCCCCTTAAAGGGATACTGCCTTAACAACAACAAAAAATCACAAATGAAACTTATAACATGAAATCAAAACATGGTTAAGAGGGTCAATAAGGTGCCACAGTCCTCCTGCTGCCGGCCAGGCACGGAAGGTCTCAACAGTGGCCACAGACGCCGCCTGCTCCTTCTCTCAGGTCCCCCGGCTGTGAATGCAGCCATGGTAGAGTGTCAGACAGTCGGGTCGGACCACCCCTCTCGGTCGCCCACTGCCTGGACCTGTTGATGGAAAACCTGGAGGTGGTCCTCCTTCCTCGCCCCTCTCCACAGCGGGTGTCCATTTATATTTATGATCCAATGCTCATTACCGACCTTTCGCAATTCAATAGGCTTAACAATGTAATTATCAAAGGATGCAATTTCTAAGACATTGACAACCCATTTGGAGGCAGGTAAGACATTTAATTGGGCGATGTAATGGGGTGCCAAGGTCCTGCCACCTTCCCATCCCTGCCCGAATCAAGACCTGTGATCAGACATTTTGTCCCTCCCATATTGAAACCCTTAATGATCACTTAAGGCCTCTTCTTGCTGCTGCTGGTATTAACCCAGTAGCGGGCGCCTATCACCATGTGAGGAGGGAGCATGACAAGCAAACCTGTGTATGTTGTTTGTCGTTTCCCTAGACGGTCACTTGTTCAAAGGCACATAGTGCCTGATCGAGGGAAGTGCCCTTGCTGCCAAGCTCCGATGCCTCCTACACTATGATGCACTCTACAACCCCCAAAACAAAACCTATTCCACCATTATGTACCTGTACCTGCTCTGTGATCCTGGGCCTTCTGTGGGTGTCATTCCAGCAGCAGCCACCGCCTCCACAGTAGCAGTGCCGTTCAAAAAATATGCTGGCCTCTGATTGGCCAGCAGCTCTTAACAGGCAGCACTTTCATCCCCAGATCCTTGATTCTGGGGAGGCCTGCCATTGACTACGTGAGTGACATTAAGGAGGCATTAACACCAGTGGGACTTCCTGGACAAGGCAACATGTGTCTCTTGATGTCTCTCAGGGCCAGTAGACATCTCCATGGAATTCAGCAACCCCCCTCCCCTCTTCCAACACCCCACCCCACCGTGGTGCCCTGAATTGACCACAATGTCTAGCTTGGGGCTGACCGGTGTTTTATAAAAGTTTTGCAAAACTTCCTTGTTTTTGACTCTACAGATGGAGTTGTGATGAGGTTGGGAGGAATGGGAGAGAGTATCACCTGATGGCTGTACAACTGGTTGGATCTCTGAGTCACATCCGTTGGGGAAGGCACACCAGAATTGTACCCTACATGCACTTGAGTGGCCAACGTTGGGCCTTCACCCAGATTAAGGACCCTGGGGTGTAAACCACGCCCCTCCCCCAGAGCTGTTGGTCAATCAGAGGCCGGTAGCTCTCCATTGATGTCAACATCACTGGGAGTGGTGTCAACCGCTGACAATGCACCTACCAGGGTCACTGAGGGACTCCAAGCCAATGCTGAGTGAAGGTGAGTTGCATTTCATGGGGCGGGGGGTCACAGGAGAGGCGGAAGGAGGGTCGCGGCAAGAGAATGAGGGATGTGTTTTGTTATGCTCTTGTCTTAGCACAAGCTGATTCCTTGATGTGCACTCTGACAAAGGAAGGTTCAGACTTGGAGATAGCTTTGACACGTTTATTAAACTATTAACAATTCTCCTACTTGGATTTGACGCTACTGTTAATCCTGCTATAGCTACTCAGACTGACGAACCAGTCTGCTACAATCCATGTGGTCGGAGTGATGTTCAATCAACCCTGTGTCTGTACTCACTGAGAGTCTCCACTGGAAAGTGACTGGAGCATGTGTGGTGTGTCCTTTTATATGGGTTGGTGTAATGCCCTCCTGTGGTAGTGTCACCTCTGTGTGTATCGTGACTGCCCATTGGTCGTGTCCTATCTTACTGACCTATTGGTTGACTGTCTGTGTGTCATGTCTCTGGTGTCCCCTCTAGTGTCTAGCTAGGTGTAGTGTATGTACATTAACCCTTTGTGTACTTACAGTGATGTATATCACCACAAGATGGCTTTCAGTGGGCCCCATACCCCTCTTCCCGATACTGAGGAACTGAATGCCATTGAAGGAAGAACACCCCACTCCCATCTGGAAGCTCGCAAGCAAATTCAACGGGCTTGCTCCTGAACTAAGTATGGTGAGCTGCTGCCGTGATACCCTGTAACTAGTAAATACTAAAGCCACAGTGCGCCAAGGTTTGTAGGTTGGGTCTAGTGTTGACCTAGTCAACCGTTCAGAGATGTGTTCAGAATGTTATCAAATGCCTGACTTGAACCTTTTTGAGGCTGAAAAAACGTGAGCTGCTTATCGCAGAGTATTTGGCCTCTTCCCTGCTCTTTGCCTTGTTCAATGTTGCCTTGTTCAATGTTGCGTGACCATCCAGTACCTTGCCTTTTTGACTTTCTAGAAGTTTGATATGACTGAGAGGTTTGTTCGGCCATTTCGAGGGCATTTAAAAGTTATCCACATTGCTGTGAGACTGGGGTCACATGTAGGCCAGACGAGGTAAGCATGGCAGATTACCTTTCCTAAAGGGAATTTGTGAAAGAAAACGTATTAAAAGCATGGGAAGGAAGGGAGCACTATTTTCAGGGAGTGCCCTTTGCGCATCGGGTGGCAACCCTTTTCTGTCTTTCCACCCCCCACTCTGTAATACCCAGCATTCCCACCCACGTCCCCAACTCCCTAAACTGCTCACACCCTCCCCACCCAATATCTTGAATTTACCTTGTTCCAGGATTCATGGGCCTTCTTCTTGGGCCTGCTTCCAGTCCTGGCAGCGTCTGCTAATGTGCTCTTAGTGCTAGCAGCTCTCAAGGGGACTTTTTCTCAAGTGGGGGGTGGAGCTCCCGCTCTGCTCCAATTTAGCCCGTTGTGTGTTAAACCTGTAAGGTGGACCGGGGTGGAGGGAATTGACTCCACGCCGACTTAGCTTCCGGGGCTGGGAGGGGGGCGGCAAGTGTGAGCCATTGCACCCGCCCCATAATAGACTCGCCATGATTACATAGTGACCAAGGCTGAGACTGAATATTCAAGGGTATCTGAAATGTTGGAATGACAGGAAGAAACAAAAAGAAGGTGGAGTAGCTCTGTTCATGAAGGATTGGATGAAATGAAATGAAAATCGCTTATTGTCACGAGTAGGCTTCAATGAAGTTACTGTGAAAAGCCCCTAGTCGCCACATTCCGCCGCCTGTTCGGGGAGGCTGGTACGAGAATCGAACCGTGCTGCTGGCCTGCCTTGGTCTGCTTTCAAATCCAGCGATTTAGCCTAGTGTGCTAAGCCAGCCCCTGTACATCAGTACTGTATTGTACTGTAGATCAGTACAGTCGTGAGAAATGATCTGGGCTCAGGTGAAAATGTGAAATCTGTATGGGTGGCAGTAAGAAATACGTTGTCATTATTTCATGGATGTATTTAGTTATCATTGTTCTGTGTTCTGGGAGAACTAGCATGCAACTGCTACTGATATTTAGGAATTGGAAGAAAGGTTTTGCCCCAATTTCTTCACACCCTCTAAATCTCTGACGTTCGAATATTAGTGAGCTGAAGAGCTTGTGTCCATTTTCCTGCCTGGGCCTCATTCAGGACTCTGATTCAATGCAAAAATATTTAAATTAACCTCCAGTCCAAGTGTGTCCATTTGGAATGAGAACAAGGGAAGCTCCATGTGTGCAGGAGCTCGTAAACAGTCTTCATGCCGGATTGTTTTGTAATGTTTACAGTACTTATTGAGGAAGTATTTGTGCAAAATCTTTTCCATCCTTCCTAAATTTTTATTGAACTATTTTTGGCAGCCATTTGTCTCCGGTTTCATTATAGTGCTGGTAAAAAGGTGCATTTGGCCAGGGGGGGGCACCACTGGAAAGATTTGGAATATAGTGACAACACTGTCAGTGACTGGCAAACTAAACAACTAATATTTACATATTGCCTTTCGTGTAATGAAGTGCCCAAAGCGCTTCACAGTGGCATTATAAAACAAAATCTGACACTGGGCCACATAAGAAAATATTCGGTCAACTGACTAAAATCTTGGTGAAAGAGGTTGGTATTAAGAAGTATCTTAAAGGAGTAAAGCGGGCAGAGAAGTTAAGGGAGGGTATTCCAGAGCTTGGGGCTGAGGCAACCGGAGACACGGCCACCAATGGTGGAACGATTAAAATCAGAGATACTCAGGAGGGCAGAGTTGGCTGAACGCAAATATCTGAGAGAGTTGTGGGGCTGGAGGAGATGACAGAAAGAGAGAGAGAGGTGAGGCCACGGAGGGATTTGAAAACAAGGATGAGAATTTCAAAATCAAGACGTGGTTTGGCTGGGAGGCGTTGTAAGTCAGAGAGAACAGAGGGGGAAAGGGGAATGGGACGTACTGTGAGTTAAGACATGGACAGCAGAGTTTTTGATGACCTCAGGTTTACAGAGGGAAGAATGTGAGAGACCAGCCAGGAATAGTGGAGTCTAGTGGACGGTACGGTGGCACATTGGTTAGCATTGCTGCCTCACAGCTCCAGGGTCCCAGGTTCAATTCCGGCCTCGGGTGACTGTGTGGAGTTTGCACTTTCTCCCTGATTCTGCGAGGGTTTCCTCCCACAGTCCAAAGAAGTGCAGATTAGGTGAATTGGCCATGATAAATTGCTCCTTAGTGTCCAAAAAGGTTAGGTGGTGTTACTGGGTTACAGGGATAGGGTGGAAGCATGGGCTTAAGTAGGGTGCTCTTTCCAAGGGCCGGTGCAGACTTGATGGGCCGAGTGGTCTCCTTCTGCACTGTAAATTGTATGTTCTATGATGATTCTGGAAGTAACAAGGGCATGAATGAGAGTTTCAGGAGCAGATGGGTTGTGACAGGGATGAATTTGGGAAATATGATGAGGTGGAAATAGGCGAATGCAGTGCGGGCATGAATACGAAGTCAGAAGCTCATGTCAGGATCAAATACGACAGCACATTTGCGAGCAAACTGGTTTAATCTCAAACTGTTGCCAGGGAGAGGAATAGAGTCAGTAGTCAGGGAATTGAGTTTGGAGTGGGGACCGAAAACAGTGGCTTCAGTCATCCCAATGTTTAATTAGAGGACGTTTTTGCTCAGCAGTGCTGGATTCCAGATAAGCAGTCTTATAGGTGACCAACAGTGGAGGAATCGCGAGAAGTGGGGGTGAGGTAGAGCTGGGTGTCATTGCTGAGTATATGTAAAAACCAATGCTGCGTCGTTGGCTGATGATGCTGGGGGGCCAGAATTCAGATGAAAAATAGGAGGGCCAAGGTTAGATCTTCGAGCACACCAGAGATAACAATGCAGTTGCAGAAAAAGAAGCTATTGCAAGTGATTCTCTTGCTACCGTTAGATAGACATAATAATCTTTATTGTCACAAGTAGGCTTACATTAACACTGCAATGAAGTTACTGTGAAAAGCCCCTAGTCACCACATTGCGGCGTCTGTTCGGGTACACAGAGGGAGAATTCAGAATGTCCAATTCACCTAACAAGCAGGTCTTTCGGGACTTGTGGGAGGAAACAGGAGCACCCGGAGGAAACCCACGCAGGCACTGGGAGAACCTGGGACCCTGGCATTGTGAAGCAACAGTGCTATCCACTGTGCTACCGAGCTGCAGGTGAGAGCAGTCGCACTCGGCTGGGTGACTGTGAAGAGGCACTGCAGGAGGATGTTGTGGTCAGGTGTGTCAAAGGCTGCAGACAGGTCAAGACAAGAGGGGACGTTCACCTATGTCACAGTCACATAGGATATCAATTGTGATTTGATAAGAGCTGTTTTTGGAATGTGGCAGGAGATCACACTGCCCACAATCATTATTCCTGACTAACACTACAAAACCTGATACAGAGCTGTTCATGCATGTAACAATGGCTAAAGCAATGATGAGCTTATTTTACCCTTTCCCACCAAATACCATGACATGCGTGCCCAATATCAATATACTGAGGCATTTGCCAAAGTGGAAGCGGTCACTCCTCTGGTTGCTGCATATGTCCAAACTGTAGCCCTTTGCAATACCAGTGATGCTGAGGATTTCCTGTACATTGCATGGTTAATTCAGTTGGCCGGATGGCTAGTTCATGATGCGGAGCGGCACCAACAGTGCGGGGTCAATTCCTGTGCCTACTGAGGTTATTCATGAAGGCTCTGCCTTCTCAGCCTTGCCCCTCGCCCGATGAGTGGTGACCCTCAGGTTAAATCTCCACCAGCCAGCTTTCAAAGGAGGGAGAAATCTATGGTCCTTGGAGACTATGGTGACTGGAACTAAACATGGGGCTGTCAGCGGCTGTCCCTCAATTCAAGGATGACGTGCACTCAGGGGCGGAAGTTCTGCCATGGGTCAATTCTCAACCTGCAGATCTTTAGGCTCATGGGGCAGGACTCCCCTAAAGGTAGTATTATAGAAGGGTACCGAGGCACTGGAGAAGGTCAAGAAAAGGTGTACAAGAATGGTTACAGCACAGAAAGAGGACATAGGAAATTCTGAACCAAGAGGACTAATGGAACAGATCGGTGCTCTCTCGAGAAGAAAGACTTGGATACCTGATAGAGGTTACATCAAGAACATTTTTCCACAAGTGGTGAGTCCACAGCAAATGACCATAAATATAAGGATGTCAACAATTAATCCAATAGGGATTTCAGGAACAATGGGAATGTGGTTACAGTATGGAACTCGCTACCACATGAGAGTAGCTCAGATAAATTGTATAGATCATGTAGATAAACACAAGAGAGAGACAGGAATAGAAAGTTATGTAGATCATGCTCGGTGAAGAGTGGTGGGAAGAGGTTTGTGTGGAGCATAAACACTAACATCGACCAGATGGACCAAATGTCCCGTAAACGCGAAGTAATTCTCTATGTGTTATGTACAGCTAGAAGCTTAACTTCTGAAAATACCCCCACAGTTTGGATGTACTGCAGTGCCAAACACAAAGCACACCTACTGTTTCAAGGGATCCACAGCCACCTTACTGAAGGTTGGTGATTTGTAAGCATCGGACGCTTGTTGCCCTTGATGTCCCCGCTGCAGCAAATTGAGCAACCGCTTTAAAAAGGCATCTGTCGCCCCACAAGACATGTGGATTTCCATGTGTCCAATCAGCCAGTTCCTGTTGGCAGGCCGTGCCAGGTGGGAGCTGCCTGCAAATAGCCACGGCCAGTCCTAAGCCATTTAGGGGGACCAGGCATTCCCAACTTGTGCAACTTCAAAACTCATGGTAGAAAGTTGGCCCCTATAACCACATATTGCATTGTGGGACATTTACCTGTCCATTTGCTGCTCGATGCACATATATCTCCATCGTCAATTAGGTTAACTGAATCCACTAACTGTGTTAAACCATCTCGATACTGATTGCGTTGGCCCCAGTCACATTTTGTATTCTTGTAGAAAACTTGCTCCATGATTGCAGGATTTGGATTTGGATTTGGATTTATTGTCCATAAGACCTTAAGACATAGTAGCATTTTTAGGCCACTTGGCCCATTGAGTCTGCTCCGCCATTCATGGCTGATATTTTTCACATCCCCGTTCTCCTGCCTTCTCCCCATAACCCCTGATCCATTTATTAATCAAGAATCTAAGATGATGTCACGTGTACCGAGGTATAGCGTAAAGTATTGTTCTGCGTACAGCTCAGACAAATTGTTCCATACATGAAAAACATAGGACATATATAGGCACAGACATTGGGTGACATATACAGAGTGTAGTACTATTCAGTAGAGAAGGTGTGTGAAGAGATCAGTTCAGTCCATAAATATCTCCTGTCCTTTGGAAAAAGTTGGAAGAGTGAATAGCCCAGGTGGGAGGGGGTCTTTGATTAGGCTACCCGCGTTCCCAAGGCAGCAGGAAGTGCAGACAGAGTCAATGGATGGGAGGCAGGTTCGTGTGATGGACTGGACGGTGTTCACGACTCTCTGTAGTTTCTTCCGATCTTGGGCTGAGCAGTTGCATATCAGGCTGTGATGCAGCTGGATAGGATGCTTTCTATGGTGTTTTAAGACTCAATGTGGACATGTCGAATTCCCTTAGTTTACTGAGGAAGTATAGGCGCTGTTGTGCTTTCTTGGTTGTATTGTCGACGTGGGTGGACCAGGACAGATTTTTGGTGATGTTCACACCTAGGAATTTGACGCTGTCAACCATCTCCATCTCGGCACCATTGATGCAGACAGGGGCGTGTATGATACATTCCTGAAGTCAGTGACCAGCTCTTTAGTTTTACTGACATTGAGGGAGAGATTGTTGTCATTGCACCACTCCACTAGGTTCCCGAACTCCCTCCTGTCCTCATCTTTGTTCGATATCCAACCCACTAGGGTCGCATCATCAGCAAACCTGTAGATAGAGTTGGAGCCAAATTTTGCCACACAGTCGTGTGTGTATAGGGAGTATATTGGGGGGCTAAGTACCCAGCCTTGCAGGGCCACAAATTGAAGAATATCATGAGAGAGGTGCTGTTGTTTAATTAAAAACCAAGAAAAGATTGATATGGTAGTCAAGGAGGAGTCTGGAAAGGAGAGTCAAAAAAGGTTTATTTCCAACCTTTGATTTAGGAAATGTATATCCAAGCAACAAGTTCTGATCTGGCTGAAGCTGTGTGAAAAGTGAAACATTTCTGTTCTCACTATAAGTTAATTAAAAGTGATTGACTGTACTTAAAGCAATGCAGACTTGTCTGAGGACAAGGGGGAAGTTGAAACAAGCCAGTTGAAACATCTTTTGAAGACATCCAGTCAGAGTTCCTGCAGTGGTTCAGAGGGGTGTCAGATCTGTTCTGTGAAGAAGTATCAAGAGGTCTCTTTCTCAATGAAATTCTGTAAAGCATTGGGCATGATTCTTCATTGGGCCAAAGGCAGAATCAGGAAACGCAATTGGGCGAAGAATTCGTTTTGACGGCTAAATCATGGCGGGCGTCGGCTTCATGCCAAATCGCAATTCTCCGGTGTCTCGACAGTGGCGTCAATGCATTCCAGAACGCACGTACAGTGAAAGCCATTGGCATATCATTAGCAGGCCCGTCCTGTTATTCTCCAGGATCTCCGGGATCCTCCACCTCCACTGGGGTGAATTCTCAATGGCGGGGTTCATTTGTGCTTTTACAAATTGTGAAACAGGCACCGTGGCTGCTGAGGGAGAGAGATGGGGTATGGAAAGTGTTCAACATTGCCATAGTTTGCTGACAGTCGTGCCACTGGCCAGGGCTTCTGCCAGGGCCCGGGGGAGTAGTGGGGGGTGGCCAGGAGGTGAGCTGTGGGGTTAGGATGGAAGGGCACGGAACACCATTGCCGTGGCCTGCGAGGCAGTCATGCAACTGAGTATGCCACTGGCTGCCCCTGTGAACTCGGGCCACAGGTCATATGGGTGTCCCTCCAGGGCACCCCCTAGGTGTCCTCTAGCCCCAGCTGATTCATCAGTGGGATGGGCACACTCCAGCGCAACCAGTGCCATCTTGTTGGCTGGGATGGTGTGCGTGGGGAGTGTAATGTCTATATGCGGCTGCAGCTTGTCAGCTGCCTGAGTGTCAATCACGTACCCGGTGAATCCTGCACCGTTTCTCATTGGAATCGATTTTGTTCCACGTGGCGCCAGTGCTAGCCACTCCACAGTTGCTGATCGGTCCAGATGTGGTGACACTGTTGGGGTCTGGTCTGAGATCCTAATAGTTCCCGCGGGACCGGTGGGGCTTCTAACACTTGACTTCCAGGCTGCAGATTAAATGTAGTTTCAATTTTCTGAATGAATGACAGGAAGCACACTTTCTCTTCTGATTGGTTCTGCTGTGACCAGCTTGATTAGAAATGATGCTGAACAGATTCCAACATTCGCTATAATGAAAGACCTGAGCAGCTGTGAAACGTCAGATGGAATATTTGCCTTTAAATCATTCTCGTGCGACATGGAATTCCGACGTGTGTTTTTTTCCCAACATGTTTCCCTTTTCAAAGTGTAAACACGACACATCTGGCATCGATTATCAGTAATTATTCATATTGAGCATTACCCTCTGAAGCAGCAATCCATCAAAATAATTGAAATCCTTTTTGCCCGCAAATGCCATGGAATACAGGTGTACATCTGCCCGACCTGTACAAATAGATTCTGATCGTTAGTTTCAGAGAGAGGCATACAAACAAATGACAACTTTCACAATCTTCGGATGTCCCAAAGTGCTTTCCTGCTATTGGAGTACTGTTGACATGTCGTTACTGTTGGAGTTTAGGAAATGTGGCCAATCTGTGCAAAGCAGGCCCCCACAACAGCAATGTGATAACGGCCAGATTTGAGAGTGCTGTTTGAGGGAAATGTTGAATTTGAAGGGGGGGGGAGATATAAAATATTTTTTTAATTATGTGAAATTGGGAGGCCTGGTGATCTTTATGGCAGAGACTCACTGGAAGAAATCTTTTCAGAGTCCAACCAGACAAATAGCCAAATTGATTGCCTGGCCTCCAGGCGAGAATGGAAATCGGACCGCAGTCACCCACATCTGGGGAGATCTGGGAACTTGGTGATGCCCAAAGATTAACAATGTTTAGGATATGAATGCCAGTGTGAGTTAATGGTGCGGGCCTGTTTTGTTTTTAAGTCATTAATTCATAACATGTCTGAGAGTTAGGCATCCATTAGACTGTTAAATCAGCTGCACCCAGAAAACATTACTCAATTGACAGCTCTCTTGCTGATCTGATTTGTCAATTCCACAATGATTATTTACACAAGATAAAGAGGTTTCAAGTGCTTGCAGTTTTAGCTATTGATAATTTAATGGATTATTGACATATTATATGGCTGTAGTGAGAATTGTTGTTTTTTTTAAAGTGGAAAGTTATGAATGACGTTTTTAAAAAGCATTTTCACATACCCTATTGTTACTAGAGGGTTCATTTGTTCTGTACAGCATATATAGTGAATGAATGGGCATGGAAGTGCCATAGCTTAGCAAGTAGGGTATAAAGAACTATGGGGATGGGTTTGGGGCATGAGTGAAACGAACTGCAATAGCAAAGTATGGGATATGTTTGACGGGCGTGTGGTGAGGGGAAAGAACTAGTAGTCAGTTCTTTGTTTTGCTGTCATCATTACAAAAGGGATGAAGACCCAGAGCACCGAGGTTGGCCTCAACACCCGACAGCCCCTGCGGCTTTCTCCAAACTCTTACTGGGTGAAGCAGGCTCAACTCTTGTCAGCACCTTCCACTCCGGAAGAAAAATCATCTTTGCAGACACTTTCTCCCGACTCCTGTTTCCTGTATTTAGGAGTTCTGATTTAAAAAAGGGTTAAAGTTATATGGGGAACAGGTAGGGAGGTGGATTTGAGACCGGGAGGAGATCAGCCATGATTTGATTGAATGACGGAGCAGGCTCGAAGGGCTGAATTGCCCACTTCTGCTCCTAATTCCTACGTTCCTATGATAGAAATCCAGCCCAAATAGTCTACAAAGGGATTTAGACAGTTTAAGTGATTGGGCAGAAATTTGGCAGTTAGAGTATAAAGTGGGAATATGTGAACTTATCCACTTTGATGGAAAGGAGCAAAAAGCAGCATATTATTTAAATGGATAGCGATTGCAGAACTCTGAGGTACAGAGGGACCTGGGTGTCCTAGTGCATGAATCAAAGTTAACATGCCGGTACATCAAGTGAGTAGGAACGCAAATGGAATTTTTTTAAATTCATAGTACGTGGGCATTGCTGGCTGGGCCAGCATTTGTTGCCCATCCCTATTTGAACTGAGTAGTATGCTAGGTCGTTTCAGAGGGCATCTAAGAGTCAACCACAGGGCTGTGGGTCTGGCGTCACATGTAGATCAGACCAGATAAGGGCGGCAGATTTCCTTCCCAAAAGGACATTCGTGAACCAGGTGGGTTTTACGGCAATCGACAATGGTTTCATGATCATCATTAGACTTTTAATGCTAGATGTTTATTTGATTCAAATGTCACCATCTGCCATGGTGGGATTTGAACCCGGGTCCACAGAGCATTACCCAGGGTCTCTTGATCACTAGCCCAGTGACAATACGAAGGCGCCATTATCTCCCTGAATGTTGATGTTTAGATCATAGAACACAGAAAAATACAGCACAGAACAGGCCCTTCGACCCACGATGTTGTGCCGAACCTTTGTCCTAGATTAATCACAGATTATCATAGAATTTACAGTGCAGAAGTAGGCCATTCGGCCCATCGAGTCTGCACCGGCTATTGGAAAGAGCACCCTACCCAAGGTCAACATCTCCACCCTATCCCATAACCCAGTAACCCCACCCAACACTAAGGGCAATTTTGGACACTAAGGGCAATTTATCATGACCAATCCACCTAACCTGCACATCTTTGGACTGTGGGAGGAAACCGGAGCACCCGGAGGAAACCCACGCACACACAGGGAGGATGTGCAGACTCCGCACAGACAGTGACCCAAGCCTGAATCGAACCTGGGACCCTGTAGCTGTGAAGCAATTGTGCTATCCACAATGCTACCGTGCTGCCCTTAAGAACAAATTAATCTACACTATATCATTTCACCGTAATCCATGTACCTATCCAATAGCTGCTTGAAGGTCCCAAATGTTTCTGACTCAACTACTTCCACAGGCAGTGAATTCAATGCCCCCACTACTCTCTGGGTAAAGAACCTACCTCTGACATCCCCCCTATATCTTCCATCATTCACCTTAAATTTATGTCCCTTGTAATGGTTTGTTCCACCCGGGAAAAAAGTCTCTGACTGTCTACTCTATCTATTCCCCTGATCATCTTATAAACCTCTATCAAGTCGCCCCTCATCCTTCTCCGTGCTAATGAGAAAAGGCCTAGCACCCTCAACCTTTCCTCGTAAGACCTACTCTCCATTCCAAGCAACATCCTGGTAAATCTCCTTTGCGCCTTTTCCAAAGCTCCCACATCCTTCCTAAAATGAGGCGACCAGAACTGTACACAGTACTCCAAATGTGGCCTTACCAAGGTTTTGTACAGCTGCATCATCAACTCACGGCTCTTAAATTCAATCCCTCTGTTAATGAACGCGAGCACACCATAGGCCTTCTTCACAGCTCTATCCACTTGAGTGGCAACTTTCAAAGATGTATGAACATAGACCCTAAGATGTCTCTGCTCCTCCACATTGCCAAGAACCCTACCATTAACCATGTATTCCGCATTCATATTTGTCCTTCCAAAATGGACAACCTCACACTTTTCAGGGTTAAACTCCATCTGCCACTTCTCAGCCCAGCTCTGCATCCTATCTATGTCTCTTTGCAGCCGACAACAGCCCTCCTCACTATCCATAACTCCACCAATCTTCGTATCATCTGCAAATTTACTGACCCACCCTTCAACTCCCTCATCCAAGTCATTAATGAAAATCACAAACAGCAGAGGACCCAGAACTGATCCCTGCGGTACGCCACTGGTAACTGGGATCCAGGCTGAATATTTGCCATCCACCACCACTCTCTGACTTCTATCGGTTAGCCAGTTCATTATCCAACTGGCCAAATTTCCCACTATCCCATGCCTCCTTACTTTCTGCAGAAGCCTACCACGGGGAACCTTATCAAATGCCTTACTAAAATCCATGTACACTACATCCACTGCTTTACCTTCATCCATATGCTTGGTCACCTCCTCAAAGAATTCAATAAGACTTGTAAGGCAAGACCTACCCCTCACAAATCTGTGGTGACTATCCCTAATCAAGCAGTGTCTTTCCAGATGCTCAGAAATCCTATCCCTCAGTACCCTTTCCATTACTTTGCCTGCCACCGAAGTAAGACTAACTGGCCTGTAATTCCCAGGGTTATCCCTATTCCCTTTTTTGAACAGGGGCACGACATTCGCCACTCCCCAATCCCTTGGTACCACCCCTGTTGACAGTGAGGATGAAAAGATCATTGCCAACGGCTCTGCAATTTCATCTCTTGCTTCCCATAGAATCCTTGGATATATCCCGTCAGGCCCGGGGGACCTGTCTATCCTCAAGTTTTTCAAAATGCCCAACACATCTTCCTTCCTAACAAGTATTTCCTCGAGAGCTTACCAGTCTGTTTCACACTGTCCTCTCCAACAATATGGCCCCTCTCATTTGTAAATACTGAAGAAAAGTACTCGTTCAAGACCTCTCCTATCTCTTCAGACTCAATACACAATCTCCCGCTACTGTCCTTGATCGGACCTACCCTCGCTCTAGTCATTCTTATATTTCCCACATATGTGTCAAAGGCCTTGGGGTTTTCCTTGATCCTACCCCCAAAGATTGTTCATGCCCTCTCTTAGCTCTCCTAATCCCTTTCTTCAGTTCCCTCCTGGCTATCTTGTATCCCTTCAGCGCCCTGTCTGAACCTTGTTTCCTCAGCCTTACATAAGTCTCCTTCTTCCTCTTAACAAGACATTCAACCTCTCTTGTCAACCATGGTTCCCTCACTCGACCATCTCTTCCCTGCCTGACAGGGACATACATATCAAGGACACATAGTACCTGTCCCTTGAACAAGTTCCACATTTCACTTGTGTCCTTCCCTGACAGCCTATGTTCCCAACTTATGCACTTCAATTCTTGTCTGACAGCATCGTATTTACCCTTCCCCCAATTGTAAACCGTGCCCTGTTGCACGCACCTATCCCTCTCCATTACTAAAGTGAAAGTCACAGAATTGTGGTCACTATCTCCAAAATGCTCCCCCACTAACAAATCTATCACTTGCCCTGGTTCATTACCAAGTACCAAATCCAATATGGCCTCCCCTCTGGTCGGACAATCTACATACTGTGTTAGAAAAGCTTCCTGGACACACTGCACAAACACCACCCCATCCAAACTATTTGATCTAAAGAGTTTCCACTCAATGTTTGGGAAGTTGAAGTCACTCATGACTACTACCCTGTGACTTCTGCACCTTTCCAAAATCTGTTTCCCAATCTGTTCCTCCACATCTCTGCTACTATTATTTATTGCAAGAGGAATGGAGTAGAAAAGTAGGGATGATTTACTGTAGCTGTACAGGGCCTCAGTGACACCAGAGCTAACGTACTGGGTACAGTTCTGGTCTCCTTACTTAATGAAAGATATATTGCAGTGGAAGAAGTTCAGAGAAGGTTCCCTCTACTGATTCCTGGGATGAAGGAAAGATTGTACAGGCTGAGGGGTTATCAAAACAGGGTTCCACGAAACCCAGGGTTCCACCAGAGTCTCCTGGGGGTACCGCCAGGCCAGGCAGATTGATACAATTTTACTTTTATGCAATTTCCAGCTCATCCAATCAGAGGATGGCTTCTCCTGAATCTATACATTAAATTATATCAATCTCGGTCAGGATGGACAGCAGAGCAAATGTGATAGCGGGGCCTACCAAGGGGGAGAGAGAGAGAGAGAGAAGTGTGTCTGTGTGTGAGAGAGAAAGAGATGTGTGTGTGTGTGTGAGAGAGAGAGATAAGTGTGTGTGTGAGAGAGACAGAGAGGGAGTTGAGTGTGTGTATGTGAGAGAGATGACTGTATGTGAGAGAAAGACGAGTGTTGGTATGTGAGTGAGATGAGTGTGTGTGTGAGAGAGATGAGTGTGAGTGAGAGAGATGAATGTGTGTGTGAGAGAAAAACGTGTGTTTACATGAGAGAGATGATTGTGTGTGTGAAAGAGAGATGAGTGTGTGTGTCAGAAAACGAGTGTGTGAGAAAGCCGAGTGTGTCTGAAAGCTGTTTATGTGTGAAAGAGATGAGTGTGTGTGTGTACATAGATACATAGAAGATAGGACCAGGAGGAGGCCTTTTGGCCCTTCGAGCCTGCTCCACCATTCATCACGATCATGACTAAAGACTGTCATGTGCATGCCACTCTTTCGCAATCAGGATTTAGACCGACGTAATTTCACGCTTGATTGGACACCAATCAAGAATGTTTCCCCTTATGGGACAGTTACTAATTAGTTTTAACAGCATTCATCATAAGACCATAAGAAAAAAAGATATAGGAGCAGAATGAGGCCATCCGGCCCTTCGAGTCCGCTCCGCCTTTCGATCATGGCTGATATTTTTCGCATCCCCATTCTCCTGCCCTCTCCCCATAACCCCTGATCCCCTTATTAATCAAGAATCTATCTATTTCCGTATTAAAGGCACCCAATGATTAGGCCTCCACAGCCTTCTGCGGCAATGAGTTCCACAGATTCACCATCCTCTGACTGAAGAAATTCCTCCTCATCTTTGTTTTAGCACGAAAGACGTGCTGTTAGGTAATTTGGACGTTCTGAATTCTCCCTCTGTGAACCCGAACAGGCGCCGGAATGGGGAGACTGGGGGCTTTTCCCAGTAACTTCATTGCAGTGTTAATGTAAGCCTACTTTTGACAATAAAGATTATTATTATAAAGGATTGTCCCATCAGCATGAGACTGTGCCCTCGGGTTCTAGCTTCTCCTAATAGTGGAAACATCTTCTCCACGTCCACTCTATCTAGACCTCTCAGTGTTCTGTACGCTTCAATAAAATCCTCCCTCATCCTTCTAAACTCCATCGAGTACAGACCCAGAGTCCTTTAACACTCCTCATATGACAATCCCTTTATTCCCGGGATCATTTTTGTGAACCTCCTCTGGACCCTCTCCAGAGCCTTATACAGCCTCAGCAGGACATCCCTGCTCTTGTTTTCTAGTCTTCTCGAAATGAATGCTAACACTGCATTTGCCTTCCTAACTGCCGACTGAACCTGCATGTTAACCTTAAGAGAATCAAGAACCAGGACTACTGAGTCAATTTATGCTTCATTTTCCAAAGTCTTTTTACATTTAGAAAATAGTTCATGCAACTATTCTTCCGACCAAAATGCATAACCTCACACTTTTCCATATTGTATTCCATCTGCCACTTCTTTGCCCACTCTCTTAGCCTGCCCAAACTTGGTGGGTGGCAAGGTGGCGCAGTGGTTAGCACACAGGTTCAGCAGACTTGCGCCTGGCAGCTCCCTGCTAACAAGGGCGAGTTGCTTTTGAATGCTCCCTCACAAATCACACCCAGTCAGCACACAAGCATGGCACCACACAGATCTACTCCATGCTTTGGGGGATCCGACCTGGCCAGGCTTCTGGATGCTGTGGAGGTGAGATGGGATACCCTGTTCTCCCGAGGGGGTTGGAGGACCAGCAGCAGGGCCGCCAATGCTGTCTGGGAGATAGTAGCTGCGGCCTTCAGTTCAGACAGCATGGCCAGGGGGACCACTGTACAGTGCAGGAAGAAGATGAATGACCTCCACTGGGCCGCAAGGGTAAGTTAACACCAGCCCCTGGCATTACTTCTGCATGCCAGCCTCAGGTGCCATCCCCTGATCCACACACTCACCCTCTGGCCTCAAAGATATATCCAGTGCTGAGGTCCAGTTCTAGAGTGTTTAATTGTTGCCTGCTGCCTCTGTGGTGTTGACGCCCCCATGGTTCAGGCAAAGTGTCCAGGCCTCACAGTTTGATTGGAATGCTGCAATAACATTTGTCTGGGACTTGGCAAATCTACTCACGGGACTGTACTTGAGAATATTGTTTATTATATGGTCAACAGTAACAAAGATTTAAAAATCAACTATGTAACATTCCACGTATCACACTAAACATTGAACAACAAGGAAACGTCACCGTTCCATATTGATACCGATACAAAGCTTTTTCAGCCAATTTTCACAAGAAAACCAAACACATGGTATGACCCCCTCACAGGTTCAGGTTTATCATGTCCAGAACGTTGTTGCAGAAATGATCTGTTCATCAATGTGTGACGAGTTCCATGTATCAGTGCCATTCTCCATCCAGGAGCCGCAGGTGTACAGGTCCTCCCACATGGCTAAATCTCATCGGAACCAAATCCTGGCATCCACATATTCCACCGGCGCTCAAAGTGCAGTTGAACATCCTTGACTTCCAGCGTGTTTAACCCACGGTGATGTGCCAGTTACATGCAGCTCTCACCAGACCAACCACAAAATCATCAGTAATCTGCAAAAGGATTTCTTCAAGGCATCATCAAGTGGCCCATTTGGATCGGTGTCACGCACCAGGTCCCACAGCGTCAGCTTGCTTCAAACCGGGTTGCCTTCTGGACGTATGCGTCTCACTGAACGCGGTGTACCATAAGACCATAAGACATAGGAGCAAAATTAAGCCACTCGGCAGCACGGTGGTGCAGTGGGTTAGCCCTGCTACCTCACGGCGCCGAGGTCCCAGGTTCGAACCCAGCTCTGGGTCACTGTCCATGTGGAGTTTGCATATTCTCCCAGTGTTCGCCCCCACAATCCAAAGATGTGCAGGGTAGGCGGATTGGCCACGCTAAATTGCCCCTTAATTGGAAAAAATGAATTGGGTACTCTAAATTTTTTTTAAAAAAGAATTAAGCCACTCAGCCCATCAAATCTGCTCCGCCATTCCAGGTATCTTTAAAAAAATTGCCCTTCTTTCCAATTACAGAAAAGAAAGGAAACAGCAACAGCAGCCTCCAGGCATCTGAAGTCACCAGCAGGAGCAACAGCGAAACTGACAAGGCCAATTCCTTATAAGCAATAGTCTTCAGCTGTGCACAGAAAAAGGGAGTTAAAGGGACCTTAAACCAAGAACAGGGTTCTGTCCTGGAAGTTTTTTGTAGGACAGACAAGCAGAAGCTGTAGTTGCTGATGTGGGTATACACCATTTTGGGGGATGGCTTGAAGGACTCACAGATGCCATGCCCCTCGCAACCCCCAACCCGACCTATGACGTCCAGCCCTCCGACCAAGCCCGAACCTTCCTGGCACCTGGCACGGATCCCAATTTTGGCGTCTCCCGCTATTTAAACAGCGCGCCCGGATCCGCGCCGGGCGCAATGCAGCCATTAAATCATGACCTATGCCTGCATTCTAGGCAGCTTTGTTAACCCCTTCATTAACTAACAAGTGACCAATCACACAAATCAGCTCACCCAATAATGGCGCTGCTACAAGAGTCTTGCCGTTTTCTGATAAAAGTGCAGGTGAATTAAGGTTTGAAGAAGTCTAAACTTTTCTGGTTACAAAATGACGTTTTGAACAGCGGAGAAGAATGCATCAGAACTGAACACCTTGGTTCTTCTCTATGAGAAAAAGGAGAATCTACATTCAATGCACCAGTGGGGGCTGTAATTGTGAAAATGAAGAAAGTGTACTTGTGGACATACCACCACATGTTTTTGCAAGGGCCTGCCTGTCGTTATTCTGTCAGGAAGGTTTTGATAGGGTAAATAAGGAGAAACGTTTCCCAAGGGCAGGAGGGTTGTAACCAGAGGAAACAGATTTTAATTGACAAAAGATCCTGAGGGAAGGTGAGGAGACTTTTTTTAAATGTACAGAGTTGTTAAGCTCTGGAATGCACTGCCTGAAAAGGTGATGAAAGGAGATTCAACAGCAACTTGTAGATGGAATTGGATAAATACTTGAAAGGAAAGCATTTTCAGGGTAATGAGGCAAAGGCAGGGGAATGGGACTAATTGGACAGTTCTTTCATAGAGCTGGTACACGTATGATAGGTTAAACGTGTTATTCTATGATTCGGTAAGACACTGAGAGTCTCAAATGTCCATTAAGTGATCAATAACACTGTGGATTTTTTTTTTAAAATTGAGTCTCAATTTCATTGCCATGATACATGTCAGGGAATCAGTCCAGGTTCAAAGCTGGTTAAGAGCAAGCCATTAATTCCTACGATTTTCACCACGAGTCTCTCATTTATAAATATCCTGGACCATTGGCAGGTTTCCAATAATGAAAGAACACAGCACAATTTTTTGTGCCTCCCAGACCTGCCACATCTCACAGTCAGAGTACTGCACCCCTCTAACTGACAGTACATAGAATTACATAGAATTGCGTACATTGCATCAATTAATTAGTAAATTAAAGTTAAAAGTTTAAAAAAAATTTAAGTTACTGTTAACTATCTGTTTCCTAGCACTAGATTTCTACTATAAATGTGAAGGCTAAATACAGTACTCTCCGATCTCTGGCGAAGATACCCCTCTAAATTATAATTAAGTAATTATGTTTAATTAGTTACCAATGCGTAATTTTCTTAATTTAGTGTAGATTCCCAACCAGCCACTCAGGTCACAGCTTTTCTGTGATGTCACTTCAGTTCTCCCCCCCCCCCACCCCCCCACCCCCCCCCCCCCCCCCCACCCCCACCCCCACACACACAATGTGAAAAGGTAATAAAAGTAAAAATGAGTAAAAATCACTTACTTACCTTCGGAGGGTCTCAGATGTTCTCAGGTTCTCTCCCTGACAGAGACTGCTCCTCCTCCTCCGAACGGCTCCCGAAACTAGGCCGCGATCTTTTTAAAACTCTGCTCCGACTCGCAGGTCAGGCGCTTTTTAAATCTCCGCTCGGACTCGCAGCTCCCGCGCTTTTTAAATCTCCGATCCGACTCGCAGCTCCTGCTCTTTTTAAATCTCCGCTTAGACACGCAGCTGCTGCTCTTTTTAAATCTCCGCTCCGACTCGCAGCTCCCGCGCTTTTTAAATCTCTGCTCTGACTCGCAGCTCCTGCGCTTTTTAAATCTCCGCTCTGACTCGCAGCTCCCGCGCTTTTTAAATCTCCGCTCTGACTCGCAGCTCCCGCGCTTTTTAAATCTCTGCTCCGACTCGCTGCTCCCGCGCTTTTTAAATCTCGCTCCGACTCGCAGCTCCCGCGCTTTTTAAATCTCCGCTCTGGCTCGCAGCTCCCGCGCTTTTTAAATCTCCGCTCCGACTCGCAGCTCCGGTGCTTTTTAAATCTCCGCTCTGACTCGCAGCTCCCGCGCTTTTTAAATCTCCGCTCCGACTCGCAGCTCACACGCTTTTTAAATCTTCGCTCCGACTCGCAGCTCCCGCGCTTTTTAAATCTCCGCTCCGACTCGCAGCTCCTGCGCTTTTTAAATCTCTGCTCCGACTCGCAGCTCCCGCGCTTTTCAAATCTCCGCTCCGATCCCAGCTCCCGCGCTTTTTAAATCTCCGCTCCGACTCGCAGCTCCCGCGCTTTTTAAATCTCCGCTCCGACTCGCAGCTCCCGCGCTTTTTAAATCTCCGTTCCGACTCGCAGCTCCCGCTCTTTTTAAATCTCCGCTCCGACTCGCAGCTCCTGCGCTTTTTAAATCTCCGCTCCGACTCGCAGCTCCCGCGCTTTTTAAATCTCCGCTCCGACTCGCAGCTCCTGCGCTTTTTAAATCTTCGCTCCGACTCGCAGCTCCCGCGCTTTTAAAATCTCCGCTCCGACTCGCAGCTCCCGTGCTTTTAAAATCTCCGCTCCGACTCGCAGCTCCCGTGCTTTTTAAATCTCCGCTCCGACTCGCAGCTCCCGCGCTTTTTAAATCTCCGCTCCGACTCGCAGCTCCCGCGCTTTTTAAATCTCCGCTCTGACTCGCAGCTCCCACGCTTTTTAAATCCCCGCTCTGACTCGCAGCTCCCACGCTTTTTAAATCCCGCTCCGACTCGCAGCTCCTGCGCTTTTTAGATCGCAGCTCTGACTCGCAGCTCCCGCTCTTTTTAAATCTCCGCTCCGACTCGCAGCTCCCGCTCTTTTTAAATCTCCGCTCCGACTCGCAGCTCCCGCGCTTTTTAAATCTCTGCTCCGACTCGCTGCTCCCGCGTTTTTAAATCTCGCTCCGACTCGCAGCTCCCGCGCTTTTTAAATCTCCGCTCTGACTCGCAGCTCCGGTGCTTTTTAAATCTCCGCTCTGACACGCAGCTCCCCCGCTTTTTAAATCTCGCTCCGACTCGCGCCTCCTGCGCTTTTTAAATCTCCGCTCCGACTCGCAGCTCCCGCTCTTTTTAAATCTCCGCTCCGACTCGCAGCTCCCGCGCTTTTTAAATCTCCGCTCCGACTCGCAGCTCCCGCGCTTTTTAAATCTCCGCTCCGACTCGCAGCTCCCGCGCTTTATAAATCTCCGCTCCGACTCGCAGCTCCTGCGCTTTTTAAATCTACGCGCTGACTCACAGCTCCCGCGCTTTTTAAATCTCCACTCCGACTCGCAGCTCCTGCACTTTTTAAATCTCCGCTCCGACTCGCAGCTCCTGCGCTTTTTAAATCTCCGCTCCGACTCGCAGCTCCTGCGCTTTTTAAAT